>NC_091537.1:60147500-60772500 GCF_042242935.1 Bactrocera oleae | reverse complement strand
GGGTTCTAGACAACCATTCCTTCTCCGATCATAAATATATTGGTTGCAGCTTGAACGCCTTGCGCCCGGAGCCCAAAATCTATAGAAATTTCAGGAGTACCAACTGGGTCCTGTACTGCAGGAAGCTTCGATCAGCTCTTCCAACCTCACCAGACAGGGATTCGATCCTATCTGCGGATGCGGTTGATGAGCTCGTCGAGGCTTTCAGCTCTGTTAGTAAAACTACTCTTGAAGGCTCCTGTCCTCCGAGAACTTAGAAAAGCAAAGGGAAACCCCCTTGATGGACTTCGGAGCTAACGGAGATCAGATCTTCAAGCAGAAGACTTTTCAACAAAGCCCGTAAAAGTGGCTCTAGTGACGACTGGACTGGGCATTTACAAGTCCGAGTTGAAGAAAGCCAAGAGAGCCTCGTGGAGAGTCTTCTGCGGTAGTGTAGAGAGTTGTCATGAGTCCTCACAGTTCAGGCGCATTTTTGCAAAAAATCCTACTCCATTGGGGTATCTGAGAAATGCAGACAGTAGTTGGACAACAAGCAGCGAGGAGTCATTGAAGCTACTCCTGGATGCTCATTTTCCGCTAAATCACTCTGCTGAAGAAGTGCCACTGGGGGAGCTTCAGGAGGGCTGTACAGTCTTCTTGGACCTTCTGGACGATCGTCACCTTACCTGGGCGTTGAAATCCTTAAAATTCTTCAAGTCCCCGGGGCCTGACGGCATTATTCCGGCGCAACTACAGCTTACGGTCAAGATTTCATGCAGCTGGCTAGCTCCCATCTACGCGAACTGTGATAGATTGTACCATGTTCCGAAGGTCTGGAGACAGGTTAAGGTTACTTTCATTCCGAAGGCCGGTAGAAGCTGTCACGTGGGTACAAAATATTTCAGACCGATCAGATATCCTCGTTTCTGTCGAAAACGTCCGTACCTTAGCTAGGTCCGGATTTAAATTTGTGCCGCCATTGGGCACTGAAGAAAATGCAGCCTTATGATAGAAATTTTATATAAATAGTTTTGATAACTTATTTTTTAAGAATCAGAATAACTAATTAATTGCAGAAAATGTATTATGTATTATATATATATATATTATTTATTATATACTATAGTAAAATAAAAAAAATTTTGTATTTTTCTTAGAATTATAAATTTTGCACTAAGGACGACTTATAATATGCGCTACAGTTTGTTACAGCTAAAGTTATAAATTTTCGATAAACGAATTCTACGTTTGAAAACTCAGTATAAAGGTCGTTTGAGTGCAGAAGTTTCAGAAGATCAAAAGGTGAATTTTTTTCCATCTTATTTTCGGTGCAATGAACATGAAAGTGCACAAATTCGTTATCCAATGAGGACTCAAGATCTGAGCAATATATTTTCCTTAAATGTTTAGCTCGTTTACGAATTTTCATATCATCTAAATCACCAAATTCAGTGATGACCGAGAATTTTTTTTAATCTTTTCATATGCTGTATATCTTTTACGCAACTCAGATCCCAGATTGTCAATAATGACATTAAAAGTATTAACTCTAAACTGATCTCGACCTGACAGCTTTTTTTCATAGGTTTCAAATTCATTTCGCGTGTCAGCAACAAGTTTGATCAAAGTATGATAATCATCGATTACATCAGCAATGTTACAATCAACTTTTTACAATCTTTGGCTTACAGCATTAATTCTTGAGAGTAAGAAATGCCAAAGATGATGATGATACATTATTTGCGTTATTATATGACTGACTTCGACAATCTGCGAGAGCAAGATCAAAAAACTCAAGAACAAATAATACAGCAACTAGCAAATCTTCAGCTTTATGTCCAGAGAACATGAGAAAACGTTCAACAGGCGTTCCATCTTTTTTCACATATCTGATAACATAAGAAAGTTAGTCAACGTGAGATATGTCAGGTGTGGAATCTACTATTATTGCGTAATATTTCCCTGATTTGACTTCTTGAACAATGATAGCAGATACTTTTTGTGCTAAAAGCTGTATAAATTTTTCATAAATAGTTTTGGATAGGTAGGGGCAAAAGAAGAAAGAAATTCCATCAGCATAAAAAAATTGTCATTGTTTGGTGAGCCGAATTTCTCATTACTACCGGAATCGGAATGGAAGTTCTCGAGAAGCTAGGATATAGTGGCGGCCTCTACTCTTCTTAAAACATTTCCCAATACGAGATTTCTGTCTCTATTTGAATAACTAAGTCATGCTCTATTATATTCTTAGTATTTGACCTTTGCTTAAGGGTTAACATGCATTTTTTATGATTTTTAGAGTTTTTATGCTCATTAACACGCATGTTTCCATTCCATTCCATTCCAAAAAGAAGACATGCTGCACAGAATACCGATGCTTTACTAACTGAGTAAACAAGCCATGGACGTGGAACTTTTTCACCGTTAATAAGTTTTCTAACAAATAGTGATTCTGAAAGCCATCGTGAAGTCCCGTCATTGTAATCCCGTTTTGTATCGGAGAAATTTAAATTTTTATTTTGTTTACACCCATAGGTAGCTACATGATCTCTAGTAAAATCGTTTATCATCCATTCTCTTGGATCATCGCTTATCATGAAGACGTTTTGCGACGCAATTTCTTCTACATTTATTGTTGGAACTGGAGCTTCAGATTCATCTTCATAGTTGATATTCTGTGGCAGTAAAGAAGTCGTGGTACTGTCAGTATTATTACTCGTAGACAAAGTCTGTTTCGGAGTTGAAGTAAAACGTGCATCACCACCTGTAAAAATTTACCATCATTCGATTAACATCATTATTACAATAAATAGCGAATGCTCATATCGACAAAAAAATCATAATTATATTCTGTAAAATATGGAGCTTAATAAGACTCTCGGGACAAACCTTCATGCTCCAAATTTGTACAATCTTTATTCATAGATTCTGATTTCTTGGTTACACGATCTTTCTTTTTAAAAAATCCAACTTAAAAGTTTTACTCAAAACCTCTTGCACCAAAACCTCTTGCTCCTTTTTAGTTTTCTCCAAATCGCGTTTTCCATAATCATATCCACTTAATTTTTTGCGTTCATCAGCCATATTCAACAATTAATTTCGGATTTATGCTCAACAAAATTGAAAGTCTTGACAGGTTAGATTCATCTAAACGTCAAATATGAGAAAAACTATATCGTAGAAACCTCGTTACATTTGTATACTGACTGAAGGTGGCAGCATGTGTAGTTGACAGTTGATTTGACTCGAAAATATAAAATAGTTCTTTTAAATTTTAATTATTTAGTGTTAATCCTCCGATTCTCCAATTTCACAAAATAAAAATATCAAATTATATTTTTTCAAACCTTTATGGAAAGAAATTAATTTAACTACTTTATTATATAATATATAAAATTTTAATTTGATACATAATGCATAAGTTAGATTTCTTGAAAGATAAAATGTCTATTTAAAATAATTAGTTAAATATATAATGTATAAAAAATGTTTTCTCGCTTTTCAAATTGGCCGCCCCAGAAAAATTGCCGCCCTGAGCACTAGCCTCGACTGCCCCTAGTGTATGTCCATCACTGGGCGCAGCATGCCTATATCAAAGGCAGGTCGGTCGACACTGCTTTGCAGAATGTAGTGTCATGGCTGGAGATAGTTATCAAGCACAAGAAATTTACTGTGGGCACCTTTCTCGACATCGAGGGGGCCTTCAATGTGCGGCCAGAGGCAGTGGTTACAGCCCTCGAAAAGTTTGAGGTACAATCGAACCTCAAGCACCTCATTTTTAGTCTTCTTTGCGACAGAACTGGAGTAGCGAAGTGGGGTAGTGCCAAGTCAACTAGAAAAGAGAATAGGGGAACTCCGCAGGGGGGGTACTTTCCCCACTGCTCTTGATCTCGGTGGTAAACGCCCTACTTATAGAACTCGAGGCGCAAGGATGTCGGGTGACAGCCTATGCTGATGATGTGGTTCTTATAGTTAAGGGAAAGTTCCTGAATACCGTCTACGAGCTCACCGAAGGGTACCTAAACGTGGTATCTAGCTGGGCGAATAGAAGCGGCCTAGCGTTCAACCCAAGTAAAACCGAAATGGTTTTATTTACTAGGAGGTATAAGATCCCAAATGTGCCTCTCCTCTCTTTCGGAGAGACGCGTCTTCAACCTGTTAAGATGAAATACCTAGGGCCTACCCTTAATAGAAAGCATTCCTGGACGCCACCATTGAGGAGAGAGTTAAGAAGGCATCGGTTGTCTTATATTGATGCAGGGGAGCTATACGGAACTGGTGGGGACCCTCACCAAAGGTGGTGTTTGGGCTCTACGAAACCGTAGTTAAGCCAATAATGTTATATGGTGCGTTCAATGGGTGGAGGGCGCTCGAAAGGTCCACACTGGCTAAAAAGCTTAAGCGGTGCACTGCGGACCACACCTACAATAGCTCTTAATGCTATTTTAAACATAGCAGGGTATTTGCCGGTAGGTGCATTGCTGCGAAGTGTGCTCTAAGGCTCAGGAAAGCTGGACTTATGAAGAGGTCCGAACAAGGACACGCCGAAATTATTTCCTACTTCAGCTGCATTCCGGAAAAGTTAGATCACCGCGTTACTGAGGCCACTCGAGGCGGCTCTATTCTGCTCATATTCCGACGAGGGACATGTGGATGGGAAGAAGCTGCTGGAGAAGAGGCGTGGTGAGCTTTTTCACGGATGGATCGAAGCTAGGAGGGAAGGTTGGAGGGGCGGTTTTCTGCAAGGAACTCTCCGTCAGTCTTAGCTTCAGGCTACCGGACCACTGTAGTGTTTTTCAGGCGGAAGTGGCTGCTATCAACGTGGCGGTAGAAGTACTGCTACGTAGTGCAGCCTCGTTTAGAGAAGTGGGCATCCACTCCGATGGTAGGGCGGCAATACTAGCTCTGAGCGCGCGAACTGTGCAATCAAAATTAGTTAAGGAGTGCCTGTCTTCACTAGAAATAGCATCTGGCTACTTCAACATCTGGCTCGTTTGGGTGCCTGGTCACAGCGGAATCGCTGTTGAATGGAATCGAGTTGGATCTCCATTAGCACCTGGTCGACGATAAACTACTGTGCGACCGCGAGATCCTTCGGGCCAAGAGTGGATCGCAGGTACGGCTTAGAGTACTACCCGATGCTAGTTGTCAACGTTGTATGGAGGAGGGCGAGGTGGAAACATCCCGGCACTTTCTCCTCCACTGTCCGGCTTTCGCTAGGCTGAGATTGAAATATCTCGACAATCACACTTACGGCGGACCTCTATACTTAGCCGAAATGAATATTGGCCGTCTTAACAAGTTCGTTATAGGCACAAAGCGTTTGGTCGACTTGTAAGGGTCTTTTGATCCAGATTATAGGAGTTTTTAGGTATCACAGCGGACCGGCGATTTAAGCTGTCCAAGTGAGATCCTTCTTAGGATCGACCTCCTAACCTAACCTAACCTATACTGAAAATAACGTTTTTGCCTTTATTCGTAAACAATAATTTCACTGTATTAAATAGTTTATTGTAGGTAATAGTATTTCATGTATAATATAGCCACAGCAATTCTATTACTAGTATACATATCTATATACCATTACGCTAATAAAAAAGTGTGTGTTTCTTTTTTGTTGCCCTGTGTTGCCGTAGACATAAATGGATAAAATTTATACCGTTGGGAGGGAGAAGAGGTGCAGAAAAGCACAACATTTGCGACTACAACAACTCCAAGCGCAATGGAACGACGGATTTGTGGTTGCGATTTTTTCCGCTTTTAATTGTGTTTGGAAAATGCGTGTGCATGCACTGAATTTCGTTACAATTACAATTTTAACGCACATTGAAGTGGAAATAACCTTTGATATCATTCGTTTTATTTTAGTGAGTTAGAAATTTTTAAATTAATTTCAAGTGCACTGCGCGATAGTTAATTTTTTTTAAATTTTTATATACATATGTATGTATCCGAGTATACTTTATATGGTCTCAGACGTTGCCTTCTAGGTGTAACAAACTTTGCGTGAACATAATATAAGTACATAAAAAAAAGAGATTATACAGAATCAATAATCGTGTAATGAGTAATGCGAAATCTTTCAATATTTCCCTTTTATTGATAAAATTCTGGTGTTGGATCGGCCAAGGTTTTGAAGCGCTGCCGAAGGCCGCCAGAGCAAAAAAGAGTTCTAAGCCGAAGGACTAAGAACATACCGATGTTGAACCGACCAGGGTATATCTTTACGTCATCTTTCTTTTTCAAAATATTTCTTTCGTTTGAAAAATATCTAGATATGTTAATACCTATTCATAGTTTAGATGCTACCTTTTTGTATTGTGTCAATAAGACGAATTTAAGAAAAACTTTAATTATGATTAAAAAATAACTTATTTTACATTTGTTGAATTTATGAACATTAAATGCTAATATGTAAATTAGCTATATTCATATACATATATTCTTAACTTGGAGAACCTCCTCTATCCATCCATACCTATTTTAACCCCGGATTCCGGGAAGGTATTGTAAATTGTTCTCCAAAAATACTTTTTACAGATAAAAAAGTAGTGGAAATGTGCTAACATGTTTATATGTTAAAGGTATCAAACTGCTAACCAAAACAATAATACAGAAATTTGGGTCAGCGGTATTTTTATTATGGGTAACAAATAAGTAACCTCTTCCTCTAACAGGCTGTAAACAGACATGATAACTAAATTATGTCAATATGATAACCAAAACATCAAATTACGTACACATATAAGAGATAATAGAGAATAAGACAATCTGCCATAATTGCATTTGGATAGAGCGAGGAACATTAACCAAATTGTGTTGAGTTAATCCATAAGAGATGTTGAGATCCGACGATTTTCAAGCACTGTTTCTTTAAATTTTTCGATGTTATCGTCTTTAACAGATGTAGATGAACGACTCGCACGAGGAAACTTTTCGATGACTTCACGATCTGTACTGAATCCGTTGTGCCACTTAAATACTTGTGTTCGTGTTCCCCAAAACAATTCTGCAATATTGTCAACATAACAAACAAACACATCGTAAACAAACAGCTGCCAAACACACACTAATTGATTTATGGGGATCAAACTTTACACGAACAATTAAACATCATGTACCAATCTTGGAAGTAAATTTTTATTTTTAACTAGGCAATTTTTTTATATCTTTGCCTAAATGTTATAGAAACATTTCTGTTGGGTCACCGATTGGGAACCACTGCATTATACGGTCATATGTTCTATATATTTTTGCTATTTCTTGTTCTCTACTTATTTGCCCAATATTCAAGGGGCAAGCATTAGAAGTCATTCACCTCAATGCAGTTTGGTCTTAGGCCCCCTTCTTTGGAACCTGATGTACGACGGGGTGCTACGACTACATCAACAACAATCCGTGAAGCTAATTGCCTATGCGGATGACCTCATAGTGGTAGCAGTAGCGAAACATCTAGATGACCTCCGTGTCAAATGCAATGATTGCATAAATGGTATACGACGGTGGTTCGCAACCATGAGTCTAGAGTTGGCTGAGCAGAAAACAGAGGTCTTGCTCATTAGCTCCAGGAAAATTGAAGAAAAACTATCGCTCACCATAGGAGAATGTCAGATAACTTCACAGCCACAGCTAAAGTATCTTGGCGTTATATTGGACTCAAGGCTAAAATTTAAAGAGCACTTGGAAAACACGACGAGTAAAGCAAATAAAATCTATAATTCTTTATCTAGAATGATGGCAAATAGAGGCTGTGTGCGTTCCAGCCGACGACTTCTAATAGCTAAGGCAATGAGATCCGTTATACTGTATGCGGCTCCAATATGGATCCAGGCGCTAGACACAAAATCATATGCTAAACCAATAATCACAGTGCATAGGCTTTCTGCAATACGCGTGATAAGTGCTTTCCGAACCGTATCAACCGACGCTGCGGAAGTATTAGCCAGTATGGTGCCCATCGACATCCAAGGAAATGAATTCGCGCGCTTATACCAGCTATCCGATATCTCTACAGCAACAAAAAGAGAGGAAAGAACCAAGAGCATTACGCTGTGGCAGCAACGGTGGCAAACCTCATCCAAAGGACGGTGGACTCACAGACTGATACCAGACATCAGACCGTGGATAGATAGACAGCATGGGGACCTGGATTTCCACCTGACCCAAATGCTAAGTGGACATGGGTGCTTTAGAAGCTACCTTTACAAATTTCGTCATGACTACAGTCCGTACTGTCCGACGTGTACAGAATGTATTGAAGACTCTGAACATGTTTTTTACCATTGCCCTCGGTTCTCCAGTATCAGAGAAAATCTGAAAACCACACTTGGCGGTAGTTTCTCGGTGGAAAATTTGACAGCACTTATGTGTGAGTCCTCTATTAAATGGAAAGCAGTCAGCGAAGCGTCAGCTGTGATAATGACAAGATTGAGACACTTACAACAGATTAGGAGTCAGTTAGTCCGTACCGTAGAGGAGACTTAAATGTCTTCTTCTCTCCCATGAAGTAATACTTTGTCCAGTGGTTCCGTGGGAGAGATTTGGGTTGGGAGTAGGTTAGGTTTAGCGGATTAAAGTTCCGCACTTCGGCTTTCGATGCTTCCCCCTACTATAAAAAAAAAAAAAAAAAAAAAAAAAACCTCAATGCAGTTAATAATTGTATTTGCATTGTGTACATAATTACATATTTATTGCTTGCTTGCGCTTGCTTTGTACACTTATGCTGCAGCTATGTTTTCGTAAACGCAATTACATGAATATTTGTTTGTGCACATTAGCTAGTCCCATTTAACATGTACTAAGCTTTATATGTAAGCAGCCTCTTGCAATGCTGCGTTCCCATTTTTTTATATTTCTCTTTTGTTAATAACTACATTATACAAGTATACGAAGGAGCAATAAAGTAAAGTACGTACTTGGGTTATTCTCCTTTTATGAACTGTTAAATTTATATAACTTACATACTTATATATGCACTAATAGAAAACGAAACTATGTACTTAGCGGAAATTATGTATTGAACGGTATTGCAATATTGCTTAGAATATTATTTAAGGAGAAGAATTTTGCAAATAAAGTTAGTCTAATAACTAACCACACATAGCATCATTACTCGGCCGTTTGTATTTTATCGTTATTACAACTTCGCTTAAATATTTCGCTTTTTCGATATTTACGCTGCTACAAAAAAAGCTTTGTAGCCCTACATTTTTTGACGCATCGTTACCATTGGAATTACAGCTGCCTGCAGCTCATATTTGTATGATCGTTGCATACCCATACATAAGTACAAGTATAACTTGGTTTGATACGTTTTTTGCGGTAAAATTAACTAATCTCTTATTGCTTAACTACTCACTAGAAGTAGAAGTATTGTTATTTAAAATAATTTTGAAGCCTCTATAAAGCACATACAAGATCCTGTTCTGCAATGTCTTTGGATGAGCTAAGACAACGCGCCAGCACCAAGAAAAATATTACGCGCATTAAAAATATCGTCGACGCTAGCTTGCGACCAGGTGGAAAGGCTCTTTTAGCTGCGGAATACAAATGCCGTTTGGGCATCCTGGAGTCCTATTTTAAGCAGATTCACTCAATTCAAACTGACATCGAAAGATTGGATGCTGATGATAGTGGACGTGCTGACCCGGAAGAACTTTACATCACAACTAAATTGGTTATTTAATCGGAACTGGCAGAAGATAACAACGTTTCACTTTCAGACACAACTTGCGTGGTACAATCAAGTTCAAAACTATCACCACTTAATTTTATCACCTCGTTCAAGCAAATAATTGATTTATTTGCGAAATTGTTTCCAAGGTCAAGACAAATATCGCAAGCTATGCTTATTTATTTAATTTTGCAGAAGTCTGATGAACAGACCAACAAAAAGTGGAAGGAGTCGCTAGATTTCAGAACGCTGCCGTCATGGGAGAATTGCATCGCAGTTTTGAAAAGACACTGCCAAGGTTCTAACAAATACTCCTCTTCGAAATTAAGGAATCAACCACGAAACTATACATTTTCCTGCTCCAACATACTGTAATTTCTGTTCCAGTAACAACCATAAGGTTTTAAATTGCGAACACTTTAAGTCACGAAATATTACTCAACGTTTCGACCATGCAAAGAAAATTGGACTTTGGATCAATTGCATATCAAAGGGACATAGAGTAGCCAATTGTCCATCATCACACAGGTGCAAGGTTTGTGCACGACAACACCACAGTTTACTCCACCGCGTTTCTACTTCAGACCAACAAACACCTACTCAGGTATTTACAACACAAGAGGCAGTCGCGCATACACACAAGAATAATTCATCGTTGGATAACGTCATCCATGTAACAGCAAAAATTTTCGTTCGTGATGCATCGGGGAGCTACAGATTGGGTACAGCACTGCTAGATTCCTGTTCACAGGTACATTTTATCACAGATGATTTTTCGCAAAAGTTGCTTCTGCCAAGAAATAAGCAAAACATACAAATACAAAGCATCGGTTCATCGTCGACAAATATTAAATTCAAAACCTCAACTAATATCAAGTCGCAAGTCACTGGTTTCGAACATCCATCGACTTTTTGCATTACATCGCACATTGCTTATCAACCAGATTCTGAACACAATATAGCGCTCGCTGATGATAAATTTTATATACCAAAGAAAATCGACATGTCTGGGCACAGAAACGTTCTTCAGTCTTCTATCTGTAGGTCAAATCAATCTTGGACCCATCTTGCAAAAAACCCTCTCAGGCTGGATTGTTTCGGGACGCTATACGATGGGCAGTAACAACATATCCAAACCATCTTGTTTATTTTTAGCCAATGAATCTTTAAATGCCAAATTGGAAAAGTTGTGGAAATTGGAAGAAATCCCTACCATACCAGAGGCTTGGACTCGTGAACAACAGAGTTGCGAACACATATACAATTCAACTGTGTCAAAAAGACCTTGCGGCAGAATAGTTGTCAAATTACCTTTCAAGGATGATCCGACATGTTTGTGCGAGTCATATACTACAGCATTGAGACGATTTAATGCACAAGAACGTCGATTAGCCAAATCACCACAATTGAAAGAACAATACGTTGAATTTATTAGCGACTACGAGAGTTTGGGTCATATGAGCGTTGTAAAAAATCCAAATCTCAGCGAACCGCATTATTATATACCACATCATTGTGTGCTAAAACCAACAAGTACAACAACAAAGCTTCGAGTTGTATTTGACGCTTCCTGTCAAACCACATCCCAAAATTCATTGAACGATATTCAGATGGTTGACCCTACAATTCATTGCGAACTTTTTCTTCTTCTTATTCGTTTTCGATTTCACAGGTTTTCTCTCACTGCCGACATAGTCAAGATGTATCGCCAAGTATTAATGCACGAAGATTATCGAAAGTTCCAGTATATTCTGTGGAGGAGTACACCAACTGAAGATATTCGCACGTATCAACTAAAAACTGTAACGTATGGAATGGCTGCTACACCATATATTACTATACGGAGTTATATCTAGCTGAACAGCATTCAGAACAATTTACAATTGGCGCAAAAATCGTGAAGTCATCATTCTACGTAGACGACCTACTCTGTGGTGCTGGTACTCTAACCTATCCATCACTAGTACAGTTGGACTAAAATGGAACCAAAATCTTGATTGTTTTATTTTTTCATTTGAAGCCAAACTAGCACTGACTGGTCGACTTACAAAACGTTCCATCCTTTCTGTTGCATCATCACTTTACGACCCACTTGGACTTTTAGTTAGTGTTATTATAACATCAAAAATTTTGTTGCAAGAAATATGGCTACTAAAGTTGGATTGGGATGAATCTGTGCCACAGAACATCGAATTTGCTTGGAAAAAATTTCTTAACTGCTTATCGGATCTTTCACAAATTAAAGTGCCGAGGCACTGTTTTTCGACAGATGTGGAATCTCTTCAGATGCATGGATTTTGTGACGCATCGATTCGTGCATATGGCTGCGCAATATATTATATACTCGCGTTATCAACAAATGTGGCACTACTACTACAATTCGCCTACTCACTGCGAAGTCCAGAGTGGCACCCACCAAAAAACAATCGTTACCCAAATTAGAACTTTGCGGCGCTCTTCTTCTTGCTCGTCTTTTAGCAAAAATTAAACCAACAATTTCTAACGAATCTTTTAACATTTTTCTTTGGACAAACTCACAAATAGTATTACATTGGATTAAGATGCATTCTGCAACAATTTCGACTTTTGTTGGTAATCGAATTTCGGAAATTCAAGATTTAACCAAAGGCGCCCAAGATTTAACCAAAGTTTCTATACGAAAACTCAGATAAATGGCCAAAGAACAGCTGCGATGATATCGACATGGAAGTTGTCGATAGGGAGAAACGAAAATCAGCATTCAATACAATTGTTAGCACCAATTACATTTTGGAAATTGTGAATCAGCGGAGTAACTACACCAGCAGCCTTCGATTAATAGCTTGGATGTTCCGCTTCATCAATAAATTTCGACATGGTGCTAATCTTAATGACTCATTAACACTTTTACCACAAGAGTTACATCACGCCTTTCTTTGCATAATTTAGAATATTCAACACACACATTTCGCTAATGAAATTCATCTTTTACAGAAAGAGCTTATGATAAATGGCCCGTTACGTTATTAAAATCCTTTTCTCGAGTATATCAAAGAATTTCAAATACTCAAAGTTGGAGGTCGATTGGAATCAGCCGATATTCCAGAAGAAAGGAAACACCCAATGCTGTTGCCAAACAAATGCGAATTTGTAGTACATTACGTTCGTCATCTACACGGAAACACTACCATGCAGGACCAAAGGCACTCGTAGCACTGACGTATCGTCAGATCGTGCACACATTGTATACGCTACAAGCTAAAGCTGATGAACCATGTAATGGGACAGTTACCTGTCGAGCGATTAACTCCATCTCGTCAACGATGGAATCAGGTCACAAGCATTAACAGATGTTTTGGAACAGATGGTCAAATTAATACATCAACGAACTTCAAGTATGATCAAAGTGGTTTTCGGAACAACCAAACATCAACAACAACTCAATGGTTATCATCCATGAAGACAACTTACCAACACAAAAATGGCATATTGGAAGAGTTATAAACTGTGTTCCAGGAAAGGACTCTTAAAGTGCGTATGGTGGACATTCGAACAACGAAGGGAATCATTCGGCGACCAATTTACAAGCTATCCCTTCTCCTTGTTTGAAATGCCTTTTAACGGGGCCGGGATGTTGGGTCACCGATTGAGAACCACTGCATTATACGGTTATATGCTCTATATATTTTTGCTATTTATTGTTCTCTACTTATTTGCCTAATATTCAAGGGCAAGCATTAGAAGTCATTCACCTCAATGCAGTTAATAATTGTATTTGCATTGTGTACATACTTACATATTTATTGCTTGCTTGCGCTTGCTTTGTACACTCATGCTACCGCTATGTTTTCGTCCACGCAATCACATGAATATTTGTTTGTGCACATTAGCTAGTCTTATTTAACATGTACTAAGCTTTATATGTAAGCAGCCTCTTGCAATGCTGCGTTCCCATTTTTTATATTTATCTTTTGTTAATAACTACATTATGCAAGTATACGAAGGAGCAATAGAGTAAAGTATGTACTTGGGTTATTCTCTTTTTATGAACTGTTAAAATTATATAACTTACATACTTATGTATATACTCGTATGCACTAATAGAAAACGAAACTATATACTTAGCGGAAATTATGTATTGAACGGTATTGCAATACTGCTTAGAATATTATTTAAGGAGAAGAATTTTGCAAATAAAGTTAGTCTAATAACTGACCACACATAGCATCATTACTCGGCCGTTTGTATTTTATCGTTATTACAACTTCGCTTAAATATTTCGCTTTTTCGATATTTGCGCGGCTACAAAAAAAGCTTTGTAGCCCTACAATTTCCATTGACCACCCCTTAAAAGATTCGTTCAAACTGAATATAAAAAGATAATTATGTACCTTTAATTATTTAGTAATTTAAATAACAAATAAAAATTATACATGCGATTTTATACAGCAAAATGAACTTTTCACACCTTAGTAAATTTCATCACGGCAACTCAACACAAGGAAAAATGTTTGCGATATGCATATAGCTAAAGAAAGAAACAACTAGTCTTTCCTAGGATTGTAAACATAAACCTAGTACTTGCGGAATCTAGAACTTTTATGACAAATAAATATTGTACATAGGAAAGAATATACCACAGATAAGTCAATTTTTGTTGTTGACGAGGAAGGAAGAAGGCATCAAGTTGGTCGTGCTCCGATATCCTCTTAATGGGTTAAGCTGTATTCACCCCTATTGTATAAAGCTAACACCGCGAGTATAATATCCGCTCGACATCGGTATACCAAAATTTACATATGTATAACTATCAGCTACCAATCAAGGAAACTGATGCACCAGTCGCCTTTTTTATACAGAAATGTAAAAATCAGGCAGTTGCTCAAGTTGCCTCAAGTATTTTGCGAGCTTTAGTTCAAATTGCAATACAAAACAACACACTGAACATCTTTAAAAAAATGTGTACACCAACAGAATAACTTTATGAAACTTATTTTCAATATTTTGTCTTCGCTTCATACTTTTTTGTTGCGATTTTTTAAGACTTTACAAAGTCTTTTAATGAGCAGTACTGCTAAAAATTTCAAGCAGCGCTTCTCAAAAATGTAAGCTCAGAATTATTTACGTTTTCTAGTAAACTCAATAGCCGTACACTATACATACATAGATCTGTTAATTTTTTTTAATCTATAATACGTTGCAGAATAAAAAACAATTATGCTTATCTTTTATACGTTATTTATTTAATTGTAAATTATAATTTTTTATTCATATACTTGTACATATATATGTATGTATGCCTGTTCATCTCTCACCCATTTTATCATAAAAATTACTTGCTGAATTCGACGGTGTTGGGATCTTTGTTGTTATGAACTACGGCTAGAAACATACATAAGCTGTCTTCGATTGGTCATTCCTCAGCTTTCTTGACAAAAAATTTACATATGAAAGCAAAAAAAAACTTATAGAGTTCAAGCGTATGAATGGTATAAGTATGCGGATACCTCATTTAAGTGGTATAAGGTGCGTTCGAGATGGCAATCACGACAGCAATGTTGCAAGTTTGTCAAAGTATCACGTTCTGCGTGAATTTCTGACAACACTTGCAACGCAATTTATGCAAATAATCGGCAACACTAAATTTTTGTCTGCACATCAGTAGAGTATCAGCAAATATGCAACACAGTTGCTGTACTGCTGCAATTATTACGTAGCTCGTACGCACCCATAACTTCTATCTTCAATGCTGCCAAGTTTTGTTTTGCATATTTTAGCTCACTTTTATTACTGTAAATGGTTCAAATGACAAATGATATCACAAATTATTTCTTTTTCTTGTATTTTTAAAACATAAGACTTAAAATCAATTGTAATGATTTATCGAAAACCAAAAAAAATGGTAACAGTAACGATTTTTACCTCGGAAAAAGTATTTTTCCCCTAAGAAAGAATCAACACGATTGCACATGCATTAGAAGACATGTTAGCACAGGGTTACGCCACAAGTGCTGCCCGTTTGTTTGAGCATCTGGTATAGTTTATACGATTCACTGTAGAGTAGCGCTTGGCGAATCGAAGACAGCTATATATACAAGAGTATATGAATATTAAATTTTTGATTCTCGGTATAGCTGGTTACAAAATCGTATACTTGTATTGATATTTTATTTTTAATATTTATATTACAAAAATTTACTTATGAATACATATGCAAATATGGGTATATAGGAATGTGTTATTTATAGTGCATAATATGGTATACGGTAACGAGTTAAACCGTTCGCACGTTCGCCACTTTTGCATTTAAGTGCTTCCAAATTTGAGGTGTTAGTTCTTAATGTGTGCAACAAAATTATAACTTAATTGAAATAATAGCCCTACCAAATGTAAAACATTCATTCAGTACTATTTTGATCGTTGCAGTCAATTTGAAATAAGTATGCTTTGCATTTGATTTGATACCGTGGGTTTTCTGACATTTTTACTTGATTTTCGTTTACATAAACATACGATATTAAGTTATCAATACTTATTTTACAAAATGCGAAAAGTTTTATCGGAGGCTTGTTTCTTTAACAAAACGTGGCCTTCCGACCCGTGAAACTGCAAGTCATTTAAAATTAGCTTTGATCTCTGTTGTGGCTGTAAGAAAATGATAGAATATAGTTACTTACCTGAACATAAGAGGGCGCCCACGATTGTTAATAAACACTGATGTCAGTCAAATAGTACAAAATTCACTAAAGCGGATAATAGAACTCCGAAGGAAGCTACAATCGACATATATAAAAATGTCAGCGAATGGACCGGAGAGAACATGAAAAAATTGGTTTTGTGAGCGACATTAAACAGAAGAAATCTGCTCTATATAATCAAAATATAAAGGTGCGTCTAAAGTTTTGTAAGGAAAATAAAAACTGGCTCGTGGAACATTGAAAAAAAGTTATCTGGTCGGATGAAACGAAAATCAGTCATTTGCAATCGTAAGGCAAATCCAAGAGTTTCGACTCGCAACTTGGAGTTAGCAGACGGCCATTACAACAGATAATTTATGATGAATTAAACCTGTTTCCGTACGAAGTTCAAATAACAAGCCGGTTAAACCCTCTAGATGTGCCTATTCGCATAGAATTTTGCCAAAAAATTATTTAAATGACCGAAGAAGACAATAACTTGATAAATTGCCTGTTAATGTCTGATGAGGCCCATTTTGATATATACGGAAATGTAAACAAGCAAATTTGCAGTATATTGAGTGAGTCGGGCCATACTTCTTTGAAAAAAACGTTGTAACAGTAACTGGGCACCGTTATTTAAATATATTGAATGAGTTTTTTTTACCTAGAACTGCGCCGAAGACGTATATCTTTCAATAATGCTCGGTTTCAGTAAGATGGAGCAACTGCACACATAGCCAGACCGTTTACTGCGGAGCTTTGAAAACAAATTAATATCAAGAAACTCCACTTTCCGTTCACCCATCAGGTTACCTGACCCGACTGCAACATACTTTTTTTATGGGGTTATGATAAGCAAGAGGTGTACAAAAAAAAAACCCAGAATTCTGACTGAATTGAAGCAGTCTATTAAATCGATAACTGAGGCAATTCCGACTTCAACGCTTCAGGCCGCAATGAATAATTTTCTAATTAGGTGTCAGATATGCGTGTCTGAGCATGGAGGTCATTTACTGTCCATAATTTAAATTAAAAACTAAATAAATATATAAAATAAAATAAACTGTGCTATACAATAAAAAAAATTAATGTACTTGTAATGCATTGATTAATTACAAAGTTTTTATGGTTTGTTTTTGTAGCGCGATCCGTGCGCTTTATACAGCAGAGTACAAATCGAATGAAGAAGCATGTCGAAGTAAATAATAGCAAATTTAATTGAAATTATGCCGAGACGTCTAGAAATGTAAGTAAACACAAAAGTTCTTGGACCAAATATTATTAAATAATGTAATTAAAGCCATCTACTTTTTACCAGCAAAACTGTACTGAATCAGGGGCGTTGTAGAATATGATAGTTGTCGGAATGAGAATTGAAACCGATTAAATAAATTTAGTAGGTGTCATAAATTCAGTAATTATTGGTCTAACGTTCTAAACAGAAATTGTAGCAGTTTTGGGTGTCACGGTTATCAGAAACAAAGCAAGAGATAGTCGCTGACAGATTTGAAATGTAAGCTCAGAAATTAATTTATGTTATTGTTACGATCTAATGTATCGTGAGCTGATTCGAATATTGATTCTGTGACACCATTGAAAATCAGTATTGGTTTGCAATTCTGACAACTACGCAAATCTGCATTGGATTCCACAACAACCCTGAATGAGTTTGTTTTAGTTTTTGTCGTATTTTTCTTTTGTACGTTGCTAGTTTATTACACAATAAAGAATAAATCTAATTTGAGTTATCATAAAATTGTTTAAAAATATTTATTGTAAAATGCAAAAGTGATGAACATCAGAACGGCTTTGCTCGCTACTGTATATATTCATTTGTTGAAATGTTGATTATTTAACATGGATATCATTTTTATTATGTACAAAACATACCTGTAAAACAAAATTATATGTAATACACATTATCACAATGATTCATATGTTCTCTTACATACGTATATGTATACTATAATCTGTAACGTTTTAACTGAGCATATACAAAATACATGTTTACAAAACATTCATATAAAATGTATAAAGTTAGACTTATTCATAAATTTATTTGAGCACCATTTTTGTTTAAGTCAATACTTATTCAATTATTGTGGTTACAAAATCTTAGTTTTAGTTTAAAAAAAAAAATATTCATATATATAAATAAACTGGAAGATTAATGCATTCTCAAATACAAAATATACTTTTTGAATTACATAATTTGAAATATCTTGATATTGCAGGGCTTTCATTTTTTAAGTTAACAATAGTTAAATGTTAATGATTATATAGTATTTAAATGGTTAATAATATTTAAAAATTCATTAACAAATTAATTAAAATTTATATGCGCAGACACAATGAAATACTAAAAGCTTCAACGACAACAGGAAAATCTTGTTCGGAATATTACCCATACAGAGAGACGAGCTTTTGTGAAAATAAAAAGTAGAGTAACAACGGTAGGACACAAATGTCAATTAACAAAACAAAACCACAATTAAATAATAAATTGGTATCGATTCAATTGAGACTTTTTTAAGAAAATTTAGCAACCGTTATGATACACTGTACATGAAGATGGAATGGTAAATAGTGAGATGTATGTACATATGTATTATAAACGTTTACATATGTAAAATTTTTAGATTAATATATTGAAAATAGTGGTATTTTAGATTATAGCCGTTATGGAAGTGGCATCTTAAGACACAATTGAACTTTAAATGCTGTCAGTCTCTCTAACGCCTAGCGAATAAAAGATGACTAACATGAGTTAAGAACATTAATTATATGAGAGTTGCGAAATATGTGTTTACGTTAAGTAGTTGGTACATTTTATATTATGCTATGCGTACAAGTATTAGTGACAAATCATTGAATATTACTGAATGTGTAACCTTCAGTTAAAAATTTAAATAAAAAAATAATTTAAAAATATTTTTACAGAAGTATGCCTCGGGCCTTTATATGTATAGAGTTTTTTGGTGTTAATTATCTTTGCATATTAAACTAGAAACATATACATATAAACACCTTTTTATAAGTTACATATATTAGAAGCCATTGGCAAACTTTGCTTTATTTCAACAAATTTCAAATAATTTCTCTTGATTTCTTTTTGCTTTGTATATATTATGACCATACTTATCATAATAATACATGCAGAGATCAGTAATACATTTCTTTAGAACCTTCCAGATAGTTGAGTTGAACTAATTAATTATATAATTGAACGCACTGACTTAGCACCTTTTATTTTGAACTAACAATGTCTGCAAAACTTTGTGAAAATTTCGTAATATAACACCAAAGTTCCTTTATATAATTTGAGTCATTATATATTTTTGTTGAAAAATTTTTAATTACTTAAGTCAAAATTAGAACATTTAATTTAATTCAGTTCACATTTGTAATTTTCAATCACGTCTACATTATATAAATACATATATATATAATTTCCAAATTTATTTTGATTTAATGGAGTGCTTTATTTTGCTGTTGAGTAAATTGACGATCTCTTTCTCCTTCTCCAGCTTAGTTTTCATCTGAACGTCTAATAATTATGTAATTTTGGCTTTTATAAATCGGTTTACCTCTGCGGGTTCCGATTCTTTAAACGTTAGCGATTTCGTTTGCTTTTTCTATTGACATTTCCCTCGATTATGATCTAGAAATAAAACGTGCAAATAAATATTATTTATTCTAGTATTTTTTTAATCGTACTTTATGACTGGATTTCTAAATCGAAGCATTTCCAAAAGCCAACACCCCTGACTTGTTTATTTTTCTTTGCTAATTCAATTTCTTCTTGAGTTATTTTAGGACATTTGAATATCTAATTGCATCAAATGAAACAGCATTTCAATTAATAATTTAAAATTACAATTGTAAAATAACAACTTAACAATACAATATAATATAAATAAACTTGCATTTGTTGTTAAGATTATGATAAAGGTTGTGTCTTTAAATTTATATTCAAAATGTTCTAATATCATAAATTACAGTGAACTGTGATTTAAGGGGCTACCGGAGGTTTTTGACTTAAAAAAAATATTTTTTTATTGTCTTGTTTAGTTCTATAACATCTCTAGAATATTGCCCTAAATTCTCAAGGGGATCCGAGCAATAGTTTTGGATATACATCTTTGAGAAGTTGCGCGCTCGAGGTAGCTCCATCCTTTGATGGCACTGTTCCACATGTTTTTAAGCTTCACTTCGAAAAGACGCCATCTTCAAATAATTGGAGCGCTGAAGATAAAGTAGCTGCATTGTTCGTCGCATTAAAAGGATCTGCAGCGGAGATATTACAGAGTATTCCAAACTGCGAGGCAAGTAGTTATGAAACGTTAATGGGTGCATTAGATATACGGTATGGTAGTGAGCACAGGAAGCAGATCTTCCATATGGAGTTCCGAAATCGCCGCCAGAAAGCCAAAGAGTCTGCAGGAGTTTTCTACAGATATTGAGAGGATAGCTCACTTAGCTTATGCACATAAATCCGTGGAATACATCGAGGACACGAAAATTCTGAACTTCGTCAATGGAATACGAGATGACATACAGGAAACGGCATCTCTGCTTAGCATGCATGAAGCACTGGAAAAACCTACAGAAGCGCGTAAGAAAAATGATGGTGTGGTTAAATGCTTCAACTGCGGAAAAGTGGCCATATCGCACGCAACTGTAACCAGTCTAATAATTCAGTTGGACGTAAACGCAAAGTTGAGGAAGATCAAGCAAATGTCAAACCCAATCAGTCGTTAAACTAAAGCGAGCCATCCGAAAACGGCACGGGCTGGCTCGCGCAAGCATATGCCCTGTAATCTCCATTTCACAAATAAGCAGGAATACAAGTAAAAAAGCGCATACTCACTGTGGATACGGGCGCATCACATTCCATAATTCGATCTGATCTGTTTGATAAAGAAGTGAGATCATTAGCTAGTGCAAAGTTGCGTACTGTAACTGGAGAAGAAATCCAAGTTCTCGGAAAAGCAACGTGCGAGATCGTAATTGGAGAGGCAGCCGTGTTACACAATTTTATAGTGGCAGAGATCGTCGACAAAGTCATAATTGGAGTAGACTTTCTAGCGAATCAAGGAATCAAAATTGATTTGAAGTAATGAGTGCAAGTTACTAATCAAACACTCCAAAGGAGCTATATTAGGGCAGTGTCAAGAGATTGAGGCCGTGATAAATTGCGAAATAGGTCTTGAGGAAGATTCCATGGACGAAAACGACATATCGAGCGAAATAAACGAATGGACCGAGAAACTTGAGGCAAACCATCAATATATGGCTAAACAATTTCTTCCCAGATACTCATCTATATTTGATATAGACAGCGTCAAACCCTGAAGAACCATAGTTGTGAAACATTTTATTAACACAGGTGATGCAAAACCAATCCGAGTTGTAAGCCAGACCATACGTGAAATGAGCAAAAGCGGCATAGTCGAACCATCAGAGAGTCCATAGAGCTCACCTGAAGTACTTGTGAAGAAGAAAGATGGCAACATGAGATTCTATGTGCACTATAAAAGGTTGAATGATGTAACGAAGAAAGACAGTTATCCACTACCTAGAATCGACGACACGCTGGACTCGTTATCACAGTGGAGGTAAACGAAGAAAACAAAGAAAAGAAGGCTCTAGGCGTTTGAGATGGTCAATGGCAATTTACCGTAATGCCTTGTGGATTACGATACGTTGGACTCGTAATCAGGCACAAAATGGTTCTCAACACTTGATTTGAAAAGTGGTTTTTGGCAAGTGGAGGTAAATAAAGAAGACAAAGAAAAGACGGCTTTCAGCGTTGGAGATGGTCTATGGCAATTTACAGTAATGCCCTTTGGATTATGTATGTGTGTTAAAAGGATTACACTGGAAGACCTGTTTGGTATACTTCGACGATATCATCGTGTTGGGTAAAAGCTTCGATGAACACCTTAAGAACTTGGAAGAGGTTTTCCAACGGATAGCTAGCGCTGGTCTAGAGCTGAGTCCAAAGAAGTGTTCCCTTTTTAAAAAGGAAGTAAGCTACTTAGGACACAAAGTGACAACGGAGGGCATTTGCACAACTAATGAAAAGATAGAGGCAGTAATTGGCCCACTTCTTAAAATTTACATATATTGCGGAGTTTCCTTGGACTGTGTTCTTATTATGGACGTATTTGATTCGTTCCAAATTTTGCCAGCGTAGCTAGTAGCCTCCATGAACTCACGAAAAAGAACAGAGTTTTTGAATGGAATAAAGAACAGGAAGTGGCTTTCCAAATTCTGAAGAAACGGTTAAGTACTGGGCCAATGTTAGCATACCCGGTCCCAGGATCAGCATTTATTTTGGATACGGATGCTAGTGGATTTGCAGTAGGAGGCGTTCTATCACAAGTCATTGATGGACATGAGAAAGTGCTCGCGTATTACAGCCAGACCATAAGCAGGCCAGAGAGAAATTATTGTGTTACTCGGAGAGGAGAGAATTACTGGCGTTGGTGAAGAGCATCAAGTATTTTCATAAAAACCTTTGTGGCCAGCGATTTCGGGTGAGGATGACAGATCATGCTGCATTAAAATGGCTTCTACAATTCAGGAACCCAGAAGGATAGTTGGCACAATGGGGTAAGAGACTCCAAAGTTACGACTTCTCTGTAGAACATCGTAAAGGTAGTAGTCATGGAAATGCTGATGCCATGTCCCTTCGTCCCTGTAATTTAGAATGTAGACATTGCTTTTAAGCTGAGGCCAAAGAAGACATTATAGATGTCCGATTAATGACTATAACAGCAAGAAGATCCAGAGAAGAAATGCCTGCAGAAAGCCCAGTCGCAAGGGCTCATTGGGCCCAATGGAATAGTTTAAAGTTAGTGTCTGACTGCTTGCATCGCGTATGGGAAAGCGAAGATGGCCAAAGTTCCCGAACTGTGATGATTGTTCCGAAGGTAAGAATTCCCAAAGTTGTCAACGAGCTGCACAACGGTCCAAGTGAAGGACACATGGGTATCACTAGAACTTTGGAGAAATTAAAACAAAGATTTTATTGGGTTGGTTGTCATCAATCAGTTACGGAGTGAATCGCCAATTGTGTCGAGTGCTTTGCTGCTAAAGGGCCGAGGTGCCGGAGTCATGGTCAGATGAAGCAGCAATTCAGGTGCGCCGTTTGAGCGAGTTGCCATGAATGTAGCTGGTCCATTTCCTATCAGTAAATTAGGAAATAAATATGTTTTGGTATTCATGGACTATTTCAGCAAATGGCCATAGGTATACGCAAATCCTAACCAAGAGGCAGGAACAGCGAATGTATTCATCAACAGTTGGGTATAGAGATATGGTGTTCCAATAGAATTACATTCTGGCCAAGGGAAAAATTTTGAATCAGCTCTAATACAGGAGATATGCCAGAAACTGGGTATCCGGAAAACCCGTATAACTGCAATACATCCGCAGTCCGATGGCATGGTGGAGAAATTCAATCGAACTTTGAAAGAATATTTGAGAAAAGTTATGGACAAGTATCAAAAAGATTGGGATACCCATATATCCTTGTTCCTGATGGCTTATCGGTCTGCTGTACAAGAAACAATGGGGCAAACTCCAGCAAGGGTAATTTTTGGTAATGATCTTCGACTACCGATTGATTTAAAATTTGGAATTAACGCCAACGGAGGAAGGAATGCTAAGGAAGTCAACATCATCCTAGAAGATGAGATGAGGGATACACATGGGACAGCGCACCAAAATTATGAGCGATAAAATAAAAGCAAAATACAAGGCAATAAACTCTGAGAGTTTTATTGAAGGCGATTGGGTATTGTTATATAACCAACAACGAAAGAAAGGGTTGTCTCCCAAATTACAGTACAATTGGGAAAGACCGTACCAGGTTATTAAACGACTCAACGATGTTATGTATCGTATACAGACCATTGGAAACCAAGGAATAAAATGAAGGTGGTTCATCTGGAACGGCTTGCAACATTTTGTACCGCAAATATGTCTAATCGGGACGATCAGACTTAGGTGGAGGGCTGTGTGGCGAACACAAATACCAAAACAAATCAGAATCGATGATAAACTGCCAGAAGCAACTAGACAGCGAATTCGTAGTTGCCAGAATGTTCTAGTAGCGAACTTTTGTTAAAATCTACTATGTAAGGGCTACCGGGTTGTGCAGCAAACACAATTCTAATTAGAGTGTTTCCGTATAAAGAGCAATTGAGCTATAAGCAATAAGTTGTAAACTCTAGTAACGAGTAATAAGTGTTAAGTTGGTGGAATTAGAAATAAAGATAAGTGTACGAGGTGTGATCAAAAGAAAAGGTGAATTTTGAATTTTTTTAAAAATTACTTATTTATTCAGTAATATCTATTTTGTCCCCTTCAAAGTAATCCCCCTCGGATATAATATACCTGTGCCAACGCTTTTTTCAATCCTCGAAGCACTACTGAAATGCGCTTTTCGGTATGGCCATCAGCTCTTTCTTCGATTCTGACTTGATCTCATCAATTGTGGCAAAACGCTTTCCTTTCATTGGTTTCTTCAGTTTTGGGAATATGAAAAAGTCGCAGGGAGCCAAATCTGGTGAATACGGTGGTTGAGGCATGATTACGGTTTTGTTTTTGGGCAAAAAATCACGAATAAGCATTGATGTGTGAGCTGGTGCATTTAGCAATTTTGGAGCAAACTTTGCTGTCACACATTTCATGCCCAAAACAATCGAGAGACATTGAATGACATGATCCGATTGACATCTTCTGCAACTTCCCTAATAGTGACTCGACGATTTTCAAGAACAAATTTTTTCACTGTTGCGAAGTTTTCTTCGCTTGTTGATGTGGTTGCACCTCCAAGTTGCTCATTGTCATCAACATCTTCTCGGCCTTCTGTAAAGCGCCATTCCATTTTTAACGCACAATTTAATGCATATTCTTTGATCCATTTCTTTCAAGAGTCAAATATCGAAGAGTACACAAAAATATGACTAACCTTTTCTGTTGTCAAAAACAAACTAATCAAAATTGGCTAGTAATGCAAGCACATGACAAACATAAGTGTACGATTATAACAAAAAAACAAAAACAATATATCAATAATTAAATGTACACAGCTCGCGAAAATTCAAAATTCACCTTTTCCTTTGAACACACCTCGTATAGCCATTAAATTCGGACTTTTATTTAACAATCCAGTGATAAAACTCAAGTGTGAGTTACAAGGTAGACGATTTATCGAGAAATCCGTTACACTATTGTTCAGTATTAGACATGTAGTGATGTAAGTTGTGATGGAAATATATATAAATTTTTTGATCTTAGAATCGATTAGTTGAGCACAAGAATCAATTCTTTCGCTTTTAAACGATTCTAATTTAAAATATTAATAATTTTTTTAGTTCATACATTTATTTATAAAATCGCAATGCCAAGAACGGATTACGGATTTGGGTTAAAAAAACTTAATAAATTAAAATTTAAATAAATTAAGATGTGCTTCGCACATTTACACTGAACATTAGATCCAAAATTTACTTTTTCAAAATAAATCCACACGGCACTAAGCGCCATATAAAAAGATATATATTTGTATGACTTTGTATCACACGGTTTGTTATGATATTGTAACGGATTTCTAAATAAATCGTCTACCTTGTAGCTCACTCTTGAGTTCTATCACTGGATAGTTAAATAAAAGCCCCAATTTAATGGCTATACACTTATCTTTATTTCTAATTTCAAGAACTTAACAATTATTGCTCGTTCACTCAACAATTATTGCTCACTTCCTGCTTATGTCTCAATTGTTCTTAACACAACACTCTAACTAGAACTGTGTGTGCTGCACAATCTGGCAGTCCTTATATAGTACATCTTTAATAAAACTTCGCCTCTAGAACATTCTGGTAGTCGTTCTCTTCTTGGAGTTAATTCCATCCGTTTTGCGGATACCTAGTTTCTGATACATCCCTTGACTTAAAGCTGACTCGAGATTCTATTCTTGATCAGAACGTAAATTCATTGGAACACCGAATCTCGTTATCCACTTGTTAATGAATGCGTCCGACACTGGTTCAGCCTCTTGATTAGCAATTGCGTATAATTTTGAAATTTCGTTGAAATGGTCCTTGACTACAAAATCTTGACTATTTTCAAATTTATTCGTGGGAAATAAACCGTCTTCATCCACTCCTATTTGCTCAACTAGCGGATCCGAATTGCACTGTTTCATCTGGCCATGACTCCTCATATTTCGCAATCCTCTCCATAACTGATTCAACCAGAAAAAACTTTGCTTCAATTTCTCCAAGATACCCTTCTCTTTGACCTTTGTACTGTACGTTATGAACTCCAGGAATTCTAACCTTTGGAACAACTATAAGTACTCGGGAGGTTTGCCCATTTTCGCTTTTCCATACTCCATGCAAGCAGCCACACATCAACTTTAAACTGATCTGCTCTGCCCAATATGCTTTTGCGACTGAACTTTCTGAATTTATTTCTCCACTCGTTGTACGTTGGTTCAACTCCACATCATGCACTACACCATCCAAATCTGGACCTTCTTGCAAAGAGTCATCCGCTTCAGGTTGAATTTTATCCTGCTCTTCCACCTGTGAGGCTGGTATACAAGCTTCTTGCTCTTCATACTGTGAGGACCCTGGTTCACACGCTTCCTCCTTATCCAACTGTGAGGACACCTGCGTTGCCATACGCAGGTCCAACTCTTTCGCTGCTGACAACTGGGCTGACAAACTCTTAAAGAACGATTCCAACGCAACACAAATAACCTCTACTGAACATTGAGTCACTTCCTTCTACAATGTAAAAATTAATTCAATCTGCCCATCCCTTTATCTGTCTCAAAATAGCTCACCTGACAAAATGTGGCATACTTTAATAAAATAAATGAACAAGTTTTCTTAAAAATTATGTGGTTTACCGCCGAATATACACGAAATTGGTCTAGATATTGATCTAAACCATACATGCCTAATACTATAAATTGCGATCCACTTGTTGGCGTTTTCACATCAACTCATTATATTATATTAAATTTAGCGTTAACGCGAAGTAAAATATAGTAATAAAACTAAGGAAGTCGATGACCTTCAATATAAGTTAATAAGATGAAACAATTGATTGTCATCCATCCACGATTTCCTAACTTTACCTAACGCATGAAGCAGGAGAGATAGTAGTAGTTGTTTAGATAATAGTTTTCGACTTTCTATGAAAAATCAAAGCTTATTCAAATAGTCTACATTTTTAAACAAATTTTAATCAATGCCAAGTAACTGCAATCATCAAATAGATTACGGCGTATATATATCAGTAGCTGAAATAGCTAGCCATCTAATTCACACTTTCAGTATTTAAATCCCTTTTGGTTATTGTTTATACAATTAGTGAATAAGGTAAATATACAGATAGGTATGTAGTTACTTATTCTTAAAGTTTAAAAATGTTTATGCAAAACAAACCTGCAGTATTTGGCTGGCTTCAAATGCGGTACCTGGTAGTAAAATAACCGGCGATGACACATGACCCGACTCCACGCACAGCATATTGGGAAATTCATCATCCCCAAAATCGCTCATTTCTCTTGCTTGATCTATCCATGGATTCCAAATAACTGCAAAATAATTTAGATTGTATACATGTAAATCACGGATATCACATTCGTGTTTTTTAGACATTGCATACGTTACTGTAATGAATCCGAAAATAACTTGAGCTCAATGGTCATTTTATTATGTGAAATTTTATTTAATTAATTTATGGTATTGGCTTTATTACTAAATATTATGTTCACATTATAATATAGATTTATACTAACAGTTTGTTATGTAATTAAAAGAGTTAATAACTAACTATTAAAATAATATTTAAAACTAATAGAACTCAGTTCATCGGATTTTGATCTTTTGTATTTATTTCCCTTGAAACTCGTTCACTTATGCAATGAGATATCCAAATTGATATCCAAAGTCAACGAAGTTAGAAGTAAAAGTGTGTATTGTCGCCTTCGTTCAATGAATTTCATACAATTTTACTTTTGTTTGTAAATTTTTTTTTTTTATTTAATTCCAACAATTATAACAAAAGAATTAAATATTTATCTATATATATATAATATATAAAAAAGTAGCGTTTTTCTTTTCGTTTATGACCGATGGACATCTACACGGTTGGAGATTTTTTCAAACTTCCTTTTGCAATGAGTTGCTATTGGTCTAGAGATGGATTTTGAAAAAAATAAAAATAAAATTTGGGAACAGTAGCAGAAATATACTCATACAAGTGAACGATACATTTTTGTATGTGCGTTATAATAGCATAAAGCAGAACCAGTGAAAAAAGTAGTGCAAGAAAAATATAATTAAAATATAATGCTGTACGTGTTTCTCCAGTTCATGGATATTTCGGAATTTAACAATGCCTAAATAAAAATTAAAATTAACTAAAAATATAATTTTATTTGAAAGTTAATAATAACTTACGTATATTATATTTCAAAACTCTTTCGTTATTTATTTATATTTTTTTATCACAAAAAGAGTTATTAAGAGTAGGTATTTCAAAATTTCCCGAAACTCTTTTGGAAATGTGTGTCGAAAAGAGATGTATACAAAATTTGCTTTTGGAAAAATCGTAAACATTGACAGTTACTGTTCGTTTGACTGTCAATGGTGACAGTACTAAAGAATGCAGCTTTTCATTCATATGTCAAGCTATAGTAAGCAATATAAATGGTAGGGGTCTCTTTTTAACAATAACAGTGACGGTCAATTGAAGGGTAAATTGACCGTCAGTACTGACATAACAAATGTGAGTATAATGATAACCCATGACCAGTTTCTTGTAGGGGTCGTACATAGCAAAATAAAAAAATTTGTTCTGTTGGTTCGCGTTGCAGTGAAATTAAATCGTGAGTGTGAAAATTCAATTGAGTGTATTGAAGAAGCGTTTTGTTTTTTTGCCATGTCATTCAGAAAAAATAAGCTTTTTTTATTTTAGAAGAAAATGCCGCCGAAAAAATATGATATTAGTAAAAAATACAGGAGGGCAAAAATTGTAGCCAGTAGTAAAGCACAGTAACAGTAACTGGTTTACGTCATCAGATACACCAGAATTAAGCATTTTCTGGAATGTTTGCTAAGCTTGAATTTTACATACAATTCTTTATTTCAAATGACTTCTTTTGGAGCGAGTCATATTGTACATGAAAATTTCATGCCAACTTTCAAGGTATGAAATAATGACTTGCAGTTATGATTCGATGATAACTCATTTTTTAACTGACGAACAGATTCACGGACAAATTTATCATCGTGAAGGTTTATTGCATGCAAATCCTGATGCTGATTATTAATTACTGCAAATTTATTTTATTGGTACTACAAATGCGGAAGTTGATCGGCGTTGTGAAATAGGCCAAAACATAAGAAGAAATCGTTGTCAGACTGCAGAATTTATTGCACGAAGAGAATCAATTGGCGAATTTGTTCAAACTGACTTGGGAAAGAATTCCATCAGATAATCACAAAATTGTCATTAGAGCTTATAGAACGCCTGTCGGTCAACAGTCTGGGCGATTAAATGCATCAACTATTGATGAAGTGGCCATAGTAAGTGTTGGTGACGAATTCAATCCCTGTAACATTGTGCTTCATCGCAGAAATAATTATGAATTACAACGTGTCAGAATTGCACAAATCATACGATGCGTTGCAATATCCATTGTTATTATCAATATAATGTTACGTTGAAAATGGTCAATTATTATGGAAGTCACTAGGCCCAAACTGTTCGATTTCGAGTAAATGATTCGATGGTGCTGTTCGCAGAATCAACAGGCACCATCATATAGATCTGCGTGAATTTTTGGCAACACTTGCTATCACGTTCTACTGTCACTTTTTGACCGCAATTCATGCAAATAATCGGCAACACTAAATTTTTGTCTGCTCATCAGCAGAGTATCAGCAAAAATGCAACACAGTAGCTGTACTGCTGCAATTATTACGTAGCTCGAACGCACCCATATTGTGACGAACATGGATGATAGAATAAAATCGAATCGTCGATAAATTGCCAGAATCAACTAGGCAGCGAATTCCGAGTGGTGAAGTTTTGTTAAAGATCTACTATATAAGGGCTGCCGGATTGTGCAGCACAGTTGTAGTTAGAGAGGTGCCGTATAAAGAGAAATTGAGACATAGTAAGAAGTTGTAATCCCGGATAATGATTAGCATAACGTTAAGTTGTTTGGATTAAAAATAAAGATACTTAAGTGTGTAGCCATTAAACTAGGACTTTTATTTAGCAATCCAGTGATCGAACTCAAGAATTAATTACAAGGTAGACCATCAATCGAGCAATCCGTTACAATATGTAACTATATTAAGTTTTTTATATTTTTATATTTATTGTTTAAGTTTTGTTTTATAAATAAATCCAAGGATTATTTCATAGAAATGAAGTGTAAAAAGCCATTAATTTAAACCAACGAGAAGTAGATATCAAGGGGAAAAACTATCGATAGTATTACTAGTATTTTTTAAAACTATCGAGTGGTCCGACTATCGATAGTTTTGTAGCTCCCGCTTCTGATTCGAATGTTGATGGTACGTTTATTTCTTCTGACAATTCTTTTGCCTGTACCAACATTTATTCAAAACCTATATCACTTCTATATTTTTGAAGATATATTTAATTTTTTTGCAGTGCATTTGTAGTCGAGATAAGGTCATATTGCTTTGATTACAGCACTATACTGGTCAAATTTATTTCAAATAATATGTTATACTTATATTCATGTATACACATAAGTACATAATTATGTGATATTTTGTGTTATGTATACATATATTATATTTATAATTTGTATTAGAATGCGAAACATATAGCATATTGTTTGTTTAGATACATTTCCTTTGTTCTAAGATATGGTTATTTTGATGATTTTGTGTAATGTTTTGATACGTTCTGTTCATTCAGAGATAAGGTTTTGAAAAATTTTGTTTACTGAAACATAAGATTGTTTTGATCTTTGTTTAAGGTGTTTTGGTGGTGGTGTGCCATTGTTGCAGCGGCCGTTGATTTGCTTCTACCTCGTCTACCATCAGCACCATGTCGAGCACATTTCTTTTGGGTTGTGTTACCAGAATCATCATCTGCTGTTATACCACCATCGTCGGAGAGTTCCATATCGTCATTTGGTTATTTATCGGGGGGATCAGAGTCCAGTGTTGCATCTATGACAGCATAAGCAGTCGGTAGTCGTACTTTATTTTTGCTGCTTGAAATTTTCTTTCTCAATTTACGCTCGTTATCTTTAAACTCCAAAGCTATTAGCATGAAATCTTTTAGAGCAATGGATACGATCGGACATATAATCATCAATTTATCAGCTTTTGTGTGTTTATTGTGAACTTTGGAAGAGCTGAGTAGTTTTTTCTTACTAGTACAGACGCTTCTTCATTCCATCGTTTACATAATATTCTTCTTATGCTTCATCTTCTTCTTCTAAAATGTGTTCGATAACTTCAACTTCATCGTCATCTTCAAACGCTTCAATTTTAACACCAGTTTCGTAAATTGCTCCAAAATGTGGGTCATTTACTCCATTACTATTCCTTGTTGTATGTACATACTGTCTTGAATTGTTCGCAGGATGTTGTTGTTGCGGTTGATTAAAATTTCTAGGTTTGTCATTTCTTTGTAACCTGACATTTCGTCTTTATGGTGATGTCTATGCTCTCTATGTGAGTGAACTTGTGTTGGCTGGCTTTGGTTGAAGCGAGGATTACAACCTTGATTGTCGTACCAAGTTGTTTGGATTATTACTCTAGCGAGTTTCGCTTGTATATATTGAGTTCAGTCCAAGGATAAACGTCCTGACTGTTTCTTGGTTGGCGTAGCAATATTTTTTTGGTCGCCTTGTCCGGCAATTTTGGAAAGTGCCAGATTAAGTGCTTTGGACACTTCGCTATGTTATTCTGCTAGTGTTTTCCTTCCTTGTCTGATTTTTTTTTCATTTCGTCCAGTAAAACGTATAATGGACGTTGTTCAGCAAAGGTGTAAGCCAATCGGTTCATGATTGAATAAAAATTAATTTTTTTGTTGTGGTTTGAAAGGATATCAGCTGCTGGTAATTTTAGTTCTCATAATTCCTAAGACACTGTAGTACCTCGATTGATGACTGTGTTTTTTTATTGCTTCCATGAAAGTCCACACTTGTGACCTTCATGATCTATACTGTGCTTGATTACCGTATAATTTTGGTAATGATTTGAACAATTCCTAATAAGTATATTGAGCTTGAAGTCTTCATGGTTGACTATAGGTGCTGGCTGTGGAATGTTTCGCTGTTCCACTGATGCTAGCCGTTGAGAGAATTCCTGCATTTGACTCTGGATGGTTCCCATTAAAGCAGCAATCTGAGCATGTAGTTGGCCCATTTATTGTTCCATTTTGGTTTCTTCTTAATGTCTTAATTAACTGTCCAATGTTTGAGGACCTGTTAACTTGTGTAGAATTCAATTCCGTTGTTTTATAATCTGTTGTGAATCTTCATAAATTCGCCGCTGTTCGTTTTTTCAGAATCTGCTGGTGATTCATTTCTTGAAGTATTGTCCGTTGTTTCAGGATTTATACTTCTATTTATTGCCTTTAATTTTCACACTTTTCTTAGGCATTTAGTGCTGGAAGTCCTACTTCCTGTGAAATTTTTTATTTTCTTCTTTTGGAATAAAATCTGGCTTTTGGTAAGCAAGTTTTTTTTTTAGTAAATGGAAAATCTTAGAACCCAAGACCTTTCAGAAACAAATTGATACCCGTAACCTATGTCGGTGAATACTTTCATCTTTATAAAATGTTATTTCGATCAATATATCCCACAAGTATTGTTAAAAAGAACGAAAGGACGTTAGAAAAATTTGTCTCCTGGGCAGTATCAAACAATGCTGAACTGTTAAAACTTTTATACAAAGGGATTTGCAAGAAATCCCAATACAAAAAAGATTGGAAATTTTTAAAAACAGATGTGAATTGAAGACTCGTTTTATAAAAAAATAAACAAAGTTTTCAAAGTGTGTTGTGGTTAAAATTAATTTTCTTATTATTTTAAAGTGATTTTTTTTGGTAATTTATTTGAAAAGATAGTTTTATTATAGGTAAAAATATCATAAAATTTAAAGAATTTTTCTATTTTACGAATGAGGTGTACAATATAAGATTCGTTATATTGGACGACCACTGGAATTTTAAAAACGCATGCAGTATGTATAGAAAATAAGAAAAGAAACGTTCGCAAATTAACCAGACTGTGACCAGTGAGTATTCCAATCATGTTCCTACAGTCACTTCTATCGGGTGCCAGTAGGAACTTTGTGAATTTCTAATCTACCGCTTTACACATGACTTTTGCAGTTCCATCGCGTTTTAATCTTCCTTGTCATGCTCCTGTCCAAATCGTAGTATAGCTCAATGCTGATCATGTTAAACAAAAAAATTAAATTTTATCTGATTTATAGAAATATAATGAAACATTTTTCAACAAACAATCATATCTGCCAAAATATCTTTTTTTATTTTCAATTTTCAAACTATTTTACATATAATCATATCTGCCAAAAAAAATTTAATAGAATGGGCAAAACCAGACGTAGTATCTTAACTGCTAGTAGCTGCTAACTATCAAAAAGAAGAAGATTAGATTGCAAGTTACTCTCACAAAGAGCGATATAACGAAAAAAGAGCAAGAAAAAAAAGCAAGAAAATATCAAAATCTTGTTTTTCACAATCACTTCATATCAACCATTGACAATTAGTCAATAGAACTTCACAATTCAAAACAATAAAAATAAACAAAATCTAAGCAAATGCGTCAAATATCGCTTGTATACACATTTGCTTTGATAGCTGTTTCTTCATATGGCAGTAGCTATTTTTTGCTAGTAGAAATTTCACTAGCAGAAACTAGCAGTTCTCTCAGCTTTTTACGCTCTCAACTTGTGCTCTCGTCTGCTATTTTTTTGGGCTAAGAAACGTTTTTCCAGCAGAAACTTTGTTAGCTAGCGAAAGTTAGCATTTAAGATACAAAGCTAATATTTCACAATCCATAAAAAAAAATATTTTTTTCCTATGTCCTTTCTAATATCTTTAAAATATGTGCGCAAAATTTCAAGATAATCGTTAATGTCGTTTCGGCGTGAAAGCGTAACAAACATTCATACATTTACCTTTAAAATATTAGTGGGAGTTGAAGCACAAAATATCAAATCTTATTTTTCCAAAAAATACATACATCGAAAAAACTATGTTTATACTTTTTTCATTCCCCTCAAAAATTTTTGTCATCCTCATAAAATTTCTAAACGGTTGAAGAGCTCAAATATTTGCTACATCAGCTCAAATATACCTACCCGACGCCATTTCGAAAATGATAATGTACCAACTTTATTGCCTGTGGAGGTGCGGCGTAATGCACATAAGACAGCTATAGGTCTAAAAGGGTTGTCAGATCCGACAGAAGATAACATTTTCAGACAAGACCCTGTGATATTATATACATTAGAACGATAGATAGATCTTATAAGAGATATACATAATATCCCCATCATTGCGCCAGCACTCCCCACGTTTGTATTTAATAAACAATTAAGTATGCGGAGGAAGTAAGCACACAAAACCACGAACGGCCACACAAATCGTTCTTTGAATTACATAACCATAATAATAATTTAAAGTTACCTGTGTCAGGAAAATTGTATTTTTGTAATCGCATTTTTCTTCCGGACACAACGTTCGTTATGACATGTTCTTGTGGAGTGTGTTGGTAGATTCGATCCGTCCATTCGCCAATGGTTACTATTTCACGTCCTTCTTGATAAATAGCACCTTCACGAGTCTGCATTATAATTAATGAGAGAAGAAGAGTTTATTATATACCTTTAGATTAAAAAATAGCATATTTCGATGACAAACTATAAAAAAGCAACAATTGTATAAATTTTCAAGTTCAAAAAAATTAATATAATTTTTCATGTTGCTACTAAGTTCTTTCATTAAGGTAGATAAACTTAACTATGTATAAAACTATATTTGGAATTGAAAAATATTGTATCTAACCAAATTTGTTGAAAACAAGAAAAAACTTTAACTTCAGTTGCACCGAAGCTTTAATAGTCTTCATAAATATAAAATATATATAAGTAATGAAAAAATGTTCCATAGAAGCACTTGATTCCGATCATTCAGTTCATACGACAGCTACATTACGGTGCAAAAATGGGCAAACCCAGACGAAAACCACGCCTCCTTCCTATACAACACAATTTTAAATTCCATTTGATTATTGCACCAGTATAGAAATCAAAAACCAATCAATGTATCTGGATAAAACTTTGCACGCATAGTGTCTTTAAGGTGTGTCATCTTCTGACCAAAAATTATCCAAATCAGACTAAAAGTATTCAAGCCCCCAGATACCTAATATGTGGACCACAGTCCCTATTGCGAAATTTTTATTGAAAATAGTACTATACCTGTGTGTCAAAAATATGTTGAATCGGATCAAAAATTGTCCTTTCCCCCATATATTGTACCTAATACAAAGATGTTCGAATGTGAGTTATCTTAATGAAATTGAGAGAGCGTGTTTTTATACTACCGATGCATCTTTGTACCTAAAATGGATAAAAGCTAGTGAAAACTTGCCCTAGACAGCATATAACTAATCTCATGAATTTCAAATATCTAAATATAATAAAAAAATACGGTGTGTTTGGGACATAAGAAGTTAAGTTTACACCAAGTTTTGTGAAAGAAAAATTTCTTTGTACAAGATAAAAATAAAAAACCCCAAAACTTGGTTAATCTATTTTTTGAGAACATTTTTGAGGTTATATGAAAAAAATATTTATATATAAAAGTTGTAGATATTTTCATTACCTACAACATTGTTATATAACTTTTTTCTATAGAACTCGTAGTTTTGCCGGAAATCAAGATAAAGCGTTTTTTATCCTGAAAAATTCAACCACGTCCCTCCCTTGTTTTCCTTTTCCCGATCTCAGATCACCCCAAAATTATTTTTTTACTCTCGCAACATGTTGCTACAGAGTATAATAGTTTTGTTTACCTAACGGTTGTTTGTATCACCTAAAACCAATCGAGTTAGATATAGGGTTATATTGTATACATATAAATGATCAGGATGAAGAGACGAGTTTAAATCCGGGTGACTGTCTGGCCGTCCGTCCGGCTGTGCAAGCAAGTAAAAATTGAGATATCCTTATGAAACTTAGTACACATGTTTCTTGGTACCGTAAGACGGTTGGTATTGCAGATGGGCATAATCGGACCACTGCCACGCCCACAAATCGTCATTAATCAAAAATAAATAAATTTCCATAATTAAGCTCCACAATAAGATACAAGACTGTTATTTGGTATTCAAGATGACATTAGGGAGGGGCATCTGCAGTATCAATTCTTTTAAAAAAGTGGGCGTGGCCCCGCCCCTAATAGCTTTAATGTGCATATCTCCTAAACCGCTTATAACAAAATTCACTGAACAAATGTTTTAGCACCTCTATCGACAGTGTGAAAATGGGTGAAATCGGGTGACAACACCGCCCACTCCCTATGTAACGATACTGTTAAAAACTACTAAAAGCGCGATAAATCAAACACTAAACATGCCAAATACATTACATTTTATCTCTGGGATGGTATGAGATGACTTTATAGGAACCGCGTTAAAAATTAGACAACGGGCGTGCCACCGCCCTCTTTTAGAAAACCCATATCTTGGGGTCTGCTTAACTGATTTCAACCAAATTCGGTACATAACCTTCTTCACCTATTTCTATGTTATAGTGCGAAAATGGGTGAAATCAGATTTCGTTCGTTACAGTTCACCTAATGGCAATAAAGTCAAATCCGTTTATTTAAAGTCGATTATTTATAATGTCAGAAATACTCTAATATGAAGTATTATACATATGGGTCATTCCATCCAAAATTTCCATTCAAAATTTTTTTGTATTCTTTGAGGCAAAATTTATTAGTTTAATTTGAAAAAGTTTTAGTGAAATGAAAACAATTACTTCACAAGATGGCATCATATTGCAATTTGTTTTTATAATAATTGCCACAGCATAAGCTAAAAAAAGTAACGGAAAATTATTGTAGTAACCTTGTATTCTATCATTCTTGCGCATGTCGCTACTTCTCGCGCTACACACTTGGCTATGGCAGTTGCTATAATGATCCGATTTATAACATTTCTGCGGAGGTTGCAACATTGCTCATACCAAAATTAACTCTGAGTCAATGCATATGGTGTGCTCTATTTTAATGGTACTAAATATGTAGAAAACTTGTTCACATAATATATCTTACAGCTTAGTACATTAAAAATTACAATTATATACTTGCTTTCGTGATTACAAATCTTTATAAAACAAGAAAGGAAGGGCTAAGTTCGGATGTAACCGAACATTTTATACTCTCGCAAAGTCAAATTGTATACTCGTTTTATATTTCTTTGTGGATCTTGCCGCATTGTTCTATGTTGACCGATATTTTCGGTAAAAAGTCAGCTATAGGCACTGGGGTCCACATATTTATTACCTAGGGGCTTGAACATTTTTGACTCGATTTAGACAATTTTTGGTCACTAGGTGGCATACTTTAAACGCATTATTCACGCAAAGTTTTACTCTGATACAATCATTGTTGCTTTATTTGCATACTATAAAGTGAAAGAATCAAATATAAATGAAAATGCTGTTATATGGGAAATAGGCGTGGTTGCAGTCCGATTTCGCCCATTTTCGTACTATGACATAGAATTTGGTTGAAATCGGTTAAGCAGAGCTCAAGATATGGGTTTTCACCTAAAAGTGGGCGGTGCCACGCCCACTGTCTAATTTTGAACGCGGTTCCTATAAAGTCATCTCATACTATCCCAGAGTTAAAATTTAATGTCTTTGGCGTGTTTAGTACTTGATTTATCGCGCTTTTAGTAGTTTTTAACAGTACCGTTACATATGGAGTGGGCGGAGTTGCCACCCGATTTCAACTATTTTCACACTGTAGGTAGAGGTTCTAAAAACATTTGCTTCCAGTAAATTTTGTTAGTATAGCATTAGCGGTTTAGGAGATATGTACATTAAACCTATTAGGGGCGGGACCACGCCCATTTAAAAAAAAAAAAAACAAATTTAACTGCAGATGCTCTCCCTAATGTGATCCTGGGTACCAAATAACAGTCTTGTATCTTATTGCGGAGCTTAGTTATGGATATTTATTTGTTTTTGATTAATGGCGTTTTGTGGGCGTGGCAGTGGTCTGATTACGCCCATCTACAATACCATAAAATATAAAAATATTAATACCCACTGACCGACATATTCGGCATAAAACTGGTTAGAATCTCGCAACATGTTGCTACAGAGTATAATAGTTTTGTTCACCTAACGGTTGTTTGTATCACCTAAAACTAATCGAGTTAGATATAGGGTTATGTATATACAGTATACAGCATAAGTGAAGGTACGGTTGGTTAATTCCACTATTTTGGATAATATTACTAAAAAATAATAAAAATAACCCGAATAACTTGTTGGCATTTCTTTATTTAATTATTTATTTCTCTTATAAAAACAAAAACCACATAGTTTTAGTTGACGCAACAACAAAATTACTCAAAGTTCATTTAAAATATAAAAAATAGCATCGCAAAAGTATAGGTACGGCGCCACTCGCTCACTTTTCTTATGAAGTTAACGGTACTTTTGTGTCGCGAGTGCTATTTTTTCTGTTCGATTATAAATTTTCTGTCATTCAGTTTAGTTTAAGTAAAGCAATAAAAGCATTGTGAAAAGTAATAATTTTAAACACTATGAAGAGAAGAGAATTAAGTTTAGAAGAAAGAAAAATTGTAATTTCTAACTTCAAAGATAGTAAATCTTTATCGGAAATCGGAAAAATTGTGGGAAGAAGCAAATCAACTATACAAAATGAAGAATGACAGCTAATATCATCAGATGTGACCAAAAAGTTAACCCACTCCATGCCAAAACGGTTAAAAGAGGTTATTAGACTTAAAGGATACCCTACAAAATATTAATTTTAAGTTCCATTTTAAATTTTATTTTCGTTATTAAAATTAAATACTTATTCTTTAGCCGTACCAAGACTTTTGCGATGTCATTTTTCATATTTTTAATGAACTTTGAGCATTTTTGATGTTATTGAAAAAGAAAAATGTGTTTTTTTGTTTTTATAAGAGAAATAAATAATTAAATAAAGAAATGCTAACAAGTTATTCGGGTTATTTTTATTATTTTTTAGTAATATTATCCAAAATAGTGGAATTAACCAACCTTACCTTCACTTATGCTGTACACTGTATAAATGATCAGGATGAAGAGACGAGTTGAAATCCGGGTGTCTGTCTGTCCGTCCGTCCGTGCAAGCTGTAACTTGAGTAAAAATTGAGATATCTTTATGAAACTTGGTAGACATGTGCACATCTCCTAAACTGCTAAAGCTATAATAACAAAACTCACTGGAATCAAATGTTTTTAGCACCTCTACCTACGGTGTGAAAATGGGTGAAATCGGGTGACAACCCCGCCCACTCCCCATGTAACGGTACTGTTAGAAACTACTAAAAGCGGGATTAATAAAGCACTAAACACGCCAGAGACATTAAATTTTATCTCAGGGATGATATGAGATGACTTTATAGGAACCGCGTTCAAAATTAGACAGTGGGCGTGACACCGCCCACTTTTAGGTGAAAACCCATATCTTGGGATCTTTTTAACCGATTTCAAATAAATTTGGTACATAACATTCGTTTTATATTTCTATGTTATGGTTCGAAAATGGGCGAAATCGGATTTCAACCACGCCTATTTTCCATATGACACCATTTTAAATTCCACTTGATTCTTTCACTTTCCACTATGCAAATCAAGCAACAATGACTATATCGGCGTAAAACTTTGCGTGAATAATACGTTTAAAGTATGCTACCTTGTGACCAAAAATTCTCTAAAGCGAACCAAAACTGTTCAAGCCCCTAGGTACTGAATATGTGGACCCCAGTACCTTTAGTTGACATTTTACCGTAAATATCGGCCATTGTGTAAGATATATAATTGAAATTCATAGAATAGAATAAATAAATGAAACTATCGATAATAGTATGTCTTTGTTTCAAAAATCGGTTGATTTGGATCAATAGTTCTTGTAGCCCTCATATATCTAATATAAATATTTTTGAACTTCCGCGTGACTTTATACTGCATATGTGAGTTATCTCAATGAAAATGATAGAGCATGTTTTACTTATAACAAGATCAAATCGGGTGAAAACTTTCCTTAGCCCCCATGTAACTAATATCAGGATTTTCGAACATTCGTCTGACTTTACTCCATTTTATTGGTGATGGTATGTGAGGTACCTTAATGAAACAGTGGGAGCATTTTATTAGTCTGTGGCATGTTAGTAGTATGTGGTATTGGAAAAAATTAATAAAATCGGGTTAATACTTCCCCTTAAATTCCATATACTACTTATAATGCTTTTCGTTATTCTAACCAGTTTTATGGCGAATATGTCGGTCAGTGAGTATTAATACTTTTTTTTATGTATAAAATTGCTTCAAAATATGTTCTCGAGTATAGCTGAGCAATGTGAAAATTAATATATTTCTCTATCCCCAATATATATACTTATGATTTCCGTCTTTCCACCTGACTTTACACCGTTCCGGTTGATTAACGTGATATATTAACGAAATAAGGTGGAAAAGATGACTTAAAAATTATGTGGTTTCACGCTGAATTAGAATGAAATTAGTATATACTAAGTCTAAACCTCACACCTTCATATAATGAATTCCGATTCTCTGCTTGACGTTTGCCACCTAAGCTTATAATATAAAATTTAGCCACTTTGGTGGAGTAAATATCACATTCATACTTATGTATATCTCACTTCAAGCAATAAAACTGAGACTAAGTTTATGGCCTTTAATATAAGTCAAGAAGATACCAAATTTGATTGTAATTTAATCACGATATCAATTAATAATGGATGTTTAATTCAACATTTTTTAACATACGGTTTGGAGGAATTTTCTGGTCTTTGATTTTCCCAGCTCACATGTATACCATAAGTAGGTATAATTTTTTTCGTCAATTTGATAATTTAATGAAATTAAATGGACAGTTTTTCTTAAAAATAATGTACTATCTGCATATGAATGAAATTGGTCTAGATTTTGTTTAAACCTTATAACCCTAATATACTGATTTCCGCTCCTCTGGAGCAACAGCAACCTCATATACCCCACATATTAAATCTAACCGCTTATATCACATATACCATGTTTGAGTTAAATAGCTTCTTTTTATAAAAGTTAACATTTCGGACAAAAAAATAGTATTGACACAAAATAAATCTATAATCAATAACATAAGTTAATAAGATACCAAATAATAATCGAGTAATGAATGTTGAATTCTTTCGCAACATTCTTATACTTTCGCAACATGTTGCAACAGGGTATAGTTTTGTTCACCAAAGAGTTGTTTGCATCACCTAAAGTGATAGATATAGATTTCTATATACATATATCTCTTCTAATATTTGGTGATAATCAGTGGTTAGGTATATTTTCTCAGCCATCATGTTGAACTTATTATAAAATATACCAGACAACAATGCTAAAAAAGTTTCTTAGAGTGCTGGACTTTGTATAGAGCAAAAAATCTTTCTAGAAAAAATTTCATGAAATAAATATTAGTAATGTAGTATCAAAAGGGCTAAATACCCTTTTTATGTGGTTATAGATAAACTGCAACCATCGGCTACTGTCTATTATTTCAGTTTTGCGACACATTTTAATATGAAGGTCATGAGGTGAACTGTAAACTCAAGAAAATTACATTTTTACCTAGCGCCGTTGGCAGCTTATGAAAGGTTTAGATATTAAGACAGAAAGAAGAAAATCTACATACCTGCTCTACATATGTGTACTTAATTATATGTAAGTTATTGTTAATTTAGCCTTCAAAATAGGTACCATAGATCCCTCTGTTTGAGAAAGCGTTTAACAAAAGTAATTTACGGAGGGATTTTCCGAGAACTTAATTTCAATACAATGAAATAAACTACTAATTTCTGAAATATAAATATAACTAAATATTATGTATTATTATGTTAGTGAATAGCTAAGTAATATATAGGTATACAAAAGTACGTAAGCTGTACCAACATGTTGCAAGAGTATAATAAATATCAGTATACTGTGTTTGTAGTTTCAGTTTCACTAGATGTCTTTACAAGCAAAGTGCTTTATTCAAACTAATTTTAGTTTACACAGTATAGTGTACAGTGACGAGCAATAGCATAGCAAGGACTTACAAGGAAACAGTGAAAGAGAGCAGCACCTAGGATCCAACTTTTAACACCCGGACGGACTGAATTATATAAGTATTATCTATAAGTATTTTATATATTAATCCATTTATTATTAATTAATCATGCCTAGATTAAGTAGAAAATCTATATTACTAAGTCGTCTTCAGAATAGAAGCCGTATGAGAGTTCTTCGTGCAAACTCTTTATATAGAGATAGTGAGCAGTCACAAAATACTGTAAGTCACGCTAATCGTAGATTAGATTCCGATGTACGTTTGTCCGAACAAATTATCAATACAAATCAACATAGAACCAGGCGGGAAAATCCGCAAATTCGCTCTGAAGAGCAAATAAGAGATACTCGAGGTCATAGGTCTCGGTGTGAAGACCCCGAGGTTCGATCTGTTGAGCAAATTACAAATACTGTTCAACATAGAACAAAGCGGCAAGATCCCCAAATTCGCTCTGAAGAGCAAATAAGAAATACTCGAGGTCATAGGTCTCGGCGTGAAGACCCCGAGGTTCGATCTGTTGAGCAAATTGCAAATACTGTTCAACATAGAACAAGGCGGCAAGATCCCCAAATTCGCTCTGAAGAGCAAATAAGAGATACTCGAGGTCATAGGTCTCGGCGTGAAGACCCTGAGGTTCGATCTGTTGAGCAAGTTGCAAATACTGTTCAACATAGAACAAGGTGGCAAGATCCACAAATTCGCTCTGAAGAGCAAATAAGAAATACTCGAGGTCATAGATCTCGTCAAGAAAATCCTGAGGTACGTTATGATGAACAAAGTAGGAACACTAGGGATCATAGAGAACTTCGCGCAAAAAATCCTGAGTATTGGAATTTAGAGCGCATTCGTGATCAAATGCAAAGGGAACATGCAAGTAGAAATCCTGAAATAAGGAGAGAGGAGCGTTATAGAGAAACACAACGTCGACAGCTTAGTAGGAGGGGTATAAGGGAAGAAAATTTGAATGAGAGACGTCTTAGACAAGGTCAAGTTCGCCTTCGTAGAGATAACCCACTCAATAGACAAATTGAAAACCAAAGGCAGTCCCAACGAATCCGATTAACGAGAGAAAATAATGTTACAGAAACTGATAATAGTGGCAATTTAACAGATTTCAAAAACATTTATTTCCAAAATATAAATAAGGGCCCTACTGAAATATGTATTTGCTGCGGCAGCTTATGGTTTTCACACCAAGTTCGCAAATTAAATTTCGAAACTATTGCGCAAGGTCACCCGAATGCTGCATCCGCCTTCTTTTTAATCAAAAATTTCCTTCAGAGGATGGAAATTACAATTTTTGTGCTACATGCAAAAATGTAATTGTTAAAAAGAACGTTCCAAAAATATGTTTAGCTAACGGTCTAGACTTTCCTGAAATACCGGATTGTTTGAAAGGTTTAACTCCAATTGAAGAACGTCTCATAATGCCTAGATTGCCTTTTATGACAATCCGTCCGTTAGGATATCAAGGTCAGAGTTTGCTCAAAGGTGCTGTTGTTAATATACCAATTTCTGTTAACAATATTGTGACATCTCTACCAAGGTCCTTTGGTGAGGCTCATGTTATACAAATTCACTTAAGAAGGCGTTTGGAATACAATCATGATTACATGATCGATACCATACGCCCCACAAAGATTATGGAAGCTTTGCAGTTCTTAGTGAATACCCTTCTGTATCGTGAGCACAATATACATATTAACGAAAACTGGATTTCAGAATTTAATAACCAAGAAGAAGTTCCGTTTGTTGCATCTGCAGAGGATTCCCGATTGGTTCAATCTTTTCATGCGGCACAAACTTCTCATGATAATACCTCAGGTAATAATATTCCCATTGGTCTTTTACCTTCCGAGGTAAACCCAGGCGGTCAAGAAACTCTTTTGGACAATATTCCTGTAGAAAACTTGGACTATAACCGTTTAGTCATAGCGCCAGGTGAAGGACAAAGACCAATTGACATAATTCAAGACAATAATTCAGAAGAGTTGTCCATTTGGAACAATATACGCTGGGCAGAAACGTACATGCTATGAAACATATAGCAAGATAATATGTTCTGAAATTCGCCGTTTTGACAGAAGAGCGTGTACCATTCCAAAGTTGTTCTATGATTACAAAAAATTAGAACTGCTACAAATTAAGAATAGTAAAAAAAAACTTTGTTCAAAACTTGATTCAACACGATGATGGTTACAAGGTTTTGAAAGGCGTTAGATCCTCACCTGCGAACTGGGAAGCTGAGAAGAAAAAGGCATTCGCTATGATTCGCCAATTAGGTCTTCCAACCTTCTTTATCACTTTATCGGCTGCAGAATCTCAGTGGGTTGAGCTTTTGGTCATCCTCTCTAAAACTGTTGATTCTAAAGATATTTCGGAAGAGGAAGCCAACAGTTTAACAACCCAAGATAGATATCGTTTAATTCGGTCAGACGCGGTTACTTGTGCTAGATATTTTGACTACCGCTATCGACAAATTCTTAAGCTTTTTAAAGGCCGGCATTTTTGGAGAGCATTTTGTTACAAAATATCTACTGGAGAGTGGAGTTTCAACAGAGAGGTTCCCCGCATGTACATGGCATGCATTGGCTTAATAATGCTCCCAGGATCAACCTTCAAGATCCTCAGACATTCCCTGATGTCATTAGTTTTATTGACAATTATATTTCTACCGATGGTTCGATCAGCCACTTAGAAAATTATTTGGGTTATCAAAAGCATAACCACAGTCGGTCTTGTACTAGGGAAATAAGAAGACAACAATTTTGTCGTTTTGGTATACCATATCCACCAATGCCTTCAACGCAAATACTGTTACCTCTTACAGAAACAAGTCAAAATTCAGAAAGACACAAGGAAAACTTTTTCAAAATTCAAAACGTTTTAAATTCAAATATGACTACAGAACACATTTCTAATTTAAACGATTTTGAACATTTCCTGTCTGATAATAGAATAAATATGCCTTTTGATGACTATTTGTTTGCCCTTAGGTCAAGTTTAACAAAACCCAAAATTTTTCTAAAAAGAAAATTACAGGATCGTTTTATAAACGCTTATAATCCTCTGATTTTGGAACTCCATAGAGTAAATATGGATATCCAATATATACTGGATGCATATGCTTGCTGTTCATATATAATTAATTATATTAACAAGTCTAACAGGGGAATTTCTAGGCTCTTAAATGAAGCTATATTAGAGGTAAATGCTGGAAATTATACTGTTAAGCAAAAACTTAAACATATAGGTCACAAATTTATATCAGGCACAGAAATATCTGCACAAGAAGCAGTATATTGCTGCATTGGGCTCCATCTTTCGGAAGCAAGTAATGCAGAAATATTTATAAATACCTCTCGACCTGAGGAACGTGTTCGAATGGTAAAACCTAGAGCGGAACTTCAGAACCTTCCTTCAGGTTCGACTGAAATATTCGTAGCCGGTATTTTAGACTGTTATGTTCAAAGATCCGATCAGTTAGGAACTCTTTGTTTAGCTGATTTTGCGTCTAGGTATAAATATTTTAAATCTAGTAGAAGAGCACAAGATATTGATCATGAAGAAGAAGAGAGGGAAGACGATAATTTACCAGAAAGCGGGGTTGTCATGCCTCTTAAAGACGGTAGCGGTTTTGTGAAAAAACGTACCAAACCTTGTATTATTCGGTATAGAAGGTTTAACCCAGATTTGGCCAGAGTTGTGTATTTCCGCGAAATGTTAATGCTTTACTATCCTTGGCGGAATGAACAGCAAGATCTCATTGAAAACGATAATGAGCAGACTTGCATAACACATCGTATTTTAATTGAGGAAAATCAAAGGAAATATGATGTTTTTGAGAACTTGAAAATGTTCTAGAAAGTCTTTATAATGAAATAGACTTGGACCAAGGTGCTCAAAATGAACTACCTATCGTGGAAAATGAGTTCAGAGTGCTGGCACTTCCAGAAATAAACCCAAATATAAATTTGCTGGACTTGCATGGCGAAGATTCAACAGATAATGGCACTGAATCTGATTGCAATATTAGACTTATTAAACTACCCCCCTTAATTTCAGTTGAGGAATTATTTTCTTTAGTTCAAAGTCTAAATACTAAGCAAAGAACCTATTTGGCACATTTGATGCCCCACCTAAAAACAAATCTCCCATTTTATGAGTTCATTGGCGGCGGTGTAGGTGTATGAAAGAGTCGTTTGATAATTGCAATATATCAAGCTCTTAACCATCGTTACAATTCTACACCTGGATCCAATCCAAGTTCCTTAAAAGTTCTTCTTTGCGCACCTACGGGTAAAGCAGCATTCGGAATAGGTGGAATAACCCTTCATTCAATATTCTTTTTACCTGTTAATCAGTTGAATAGAGAGTTGAGTCCACTTAGCAATGACACAGTGAATTCATTGTATTCCCGACTTATCGATTTAAAATTAATCATAATTGATGAAATATCGATGGTAGGTGCTCGTATGCTTAGCTCTGTTGATGCGAGATTAAAACAAATTTTCAAAACAGACAGCCCCTTCGGTGGTATACCGATCATAGTGTTTTTGTGATTTGAAGCAACTCTCACCTGTTGGAGATAGGTAGATATTCTCTCCTAATCCCAATGATGAATACAGCACTTTATTTGGTTCCCCTTTGTGGGAGTTATTTAAATACTTTGAATTAACAGAGATAATGAGACAACGGGAGGATCAGGCCTTTGCAATTGCGTTAAATCATGTGGCATCTGGTACTATGACAAATGAGGACATATCACTCATTGAAACTCGAGTAGTTAATTTCGAAGAAGTTTCCGATGATTACATACATTTATTTTGGTCCAATGAAGAGACAAAAAATTACAATGCCCTTAAGCTCAGATGAATCCCAACTGAAGCTATCCTTTCAACTGCAAAAGACTCAGTTAAAGGAATTGGTATAAATGAAAATTATAATATTTTGGAAAGAGTTAAACTTTTCAAAACTTCTGAAACGCAGGGACTGCCCTATGAATTGACACTAAAAACCTCCGCCAAATATTATATATGATTACAGTGAACATAAACACGTGTGATGGCTTGGTTAATGGGGCAGCTGGACAACTTATGCAAATTGATTTCCATTGTTCTTTTCCAACAATTCTGTGGATTAAATTTTTGGAACCTTCTGTTGGTTTGATAGCACGATCAAAAAAGCCTCATCCTCTAGAAAGTTCTTGGATACCAATTGAAAAAGTTCTAAAATCTTTTCAATATAAAAGAAATGAACAAATTTCAATTGAAAGGAATCAGTTTCCAGTTGTTCCGGCTGAGGGAATAACTATTCATAAAAGTCAGGGTGCCACATATAATAAAGTTGTAGTTCATACTCGACCCAGAATGCCTAGAGCTTCAATATATGTCGCTTGTAGTCGAGCTACTTCTGCAGAAGGTCTATTCATCATAGGAAATTTTATTCCTCCTAACAAATTTTCTGAATCGGATCCTGTATTTAGGGAACTGAGGGAATTGAACACAAATAAAGCTTTGACAACGAATTTCAATTTTATGGACATCAGGACATCAAAGTTTATTCCATAATGTTCAGAGTCTTCACGCTCACATTAATAATATAAAAGCGACTGTAAGGAAGGGCTAAGTTCATATGTAACCGAACATTTTATACTCTCGCAAAGTCAAATGGTATACTCGTTTGAGATTTCTTTGTGGATCTTGCCGCCTTGTTCTATGTTGACTGATATTTTCGGTAGAAGGTCAACTATAGGCACTGTGGTCCACATATTCGGTACCTAGGGGCTTGAACATTTTTGGTTCGATTTAGACGATTTTTGGCCACAAGGTGGCATACTTTAAACGTATTATTCACGCAAAGTTTTACCCCGATATAATCATTGTTGCCTGATTTGCATAGTGGAAAGGGAAAAAATCAGATGGAATTTAAAATGGTCTTATATGGGAAGTAGGCGTGGTTGTAATCCGATTTCGCTCATTTTCACACTTTAACATAGAGATATGAAAATAATGTCATGTACCGAATTTGGTTGAAATCAGTTAAGCAGATCCCAAGATATGGGTTTTCACCTAAAAGTGGGCGGTGCCACACCCACTGACTAATTTTAAACGCGATTCCTATAGTCATCTCATGCCATCCCAAAGATAAAATTGAATGTATCTGGCGTGTTTAGTGCTTGATTTATCGCGCTTTTAGATTTTTAACAGTATTATATGGGGAGTGGGCGGAGTTGCCACCCGATTTCAACTATTTTCATACTGTAAGTAGAGGTTCTAAAAACATTTGCTTCCAGTGAATTTTGTTATTATAGCATTAGCGGTTTAGGAGATATGCACATTAAACCTATTAGGAGCGGGACCACGCCCACTTAAAATACATTTTTAACTGCAGATGCCCCTCCCTAATGTGATCCTGTGTACCAAATAACAGTCTTGTATCTTGTTTTGGAGCTTAGTTATGGCAATTTATTTGTTTTTGATTAATGGCGTTTTGTGGGCGTGACAGTGGTCCGATTACGCCCATCTACAATACCAACCGTCTCACGGTACCAAGAAACATGTCTACCAAGTTTCATAAAGATATCTCAATTTTTACTCAAGTTAGAGCTTGCACGGACGGACGGACAGACAGTCACCCGGATTTCAACTTGTCTCTTCATCCTGATCATTTATATATATATATAACCCTATATCTAACTCGATTAGTTTTAGGTGATACAAACAACGCTTAGGTGAACAAAACTATTATACTCTGTAGCAACAGGTTGCGAGAGTATAATAACAAGTAAAGAAAAGCTAAGTTCGGGTGTAACCGAAAATTTCATACTCTTGCAAGGTGCTGGCAAAATTTTATTTTAAAATAGATAAAGAATTCAAAATCAATTGTACTACGAAACTGAATAGTTTACAATCAAATTTGTATCTTATTAACATATAGCCGGATACACGACATGTTCAAAAAAGTAACTTGGTGCTATTTAAAAGATAATGTCGACAAAACCAATGGGGAGTTTACAGAATTTGACAAAATGACAAAAGATAAATAAAGATTGTGTTGAGAGCCTTTGCAAGATGTAAATATTGGGCCAAAAGTAACTGTAACTGTACAAATCTTCTTGTAACATATCCCCAATACAATATGACAAATCAAGATATCGATTCCTTCTGTGAAAAGTGCAAGTAAATTTATATGAATTCGGCTACAGAAATCAACAAGTGTTTTGCATTTGCTAAAAAAATCCAAATAATAAACAAAAGTTGCTAATTTTTTGGATTCGATTTAGTTTCATTACGATATCTCAATTTTTACGCAAGTTACGTACGCACAGACGGACGGACGGACAGACCGTCACCCGGATTTCAACTCGTCTCTTCATCCTGATCATTCATATACAGTAGCGAACAGTGAAATCCGGACAACTAAAAAATCATAGTTCTTCCTTATTATAATAGTCAAATCTTTAATTTTTATTTTTCAAACAATAATATTATATATGTATTTTTAATACATGGGTATTAAGTGTAAACAAAGTCAGTATTGTGCATTGCACTCATGAAACTTTTTCATTTCATTTCATTTTAGATATATTATCATTTTGGTAGCTAACAATATAAACAGTGATATCTAATTTTTTATTTACACTATGGAAAGTATTTCGTTGTTTTAGATAATGCAAACATTAATCGATAAAAAAAATCTCAATAGTATTTTGTCGAACTTGCTCTGCTTTTATACGCTCGGGCATTGAATTAATGGGATTTTTTAAAGTTCCTGCTGCGATTCCGTTATACCGCTTCTTCAAGAATTCTGTCCAATTCTGCTAAAGTTTTTGGTCTCTTCTCTGCTACCTGAGCCTATATTCTTACTATTTTGACACGATGGCAGGGCACAGAGTCATCCTGAAAAATAAGGACATCCGCTCGTGAAAAGTGGGTCTCTATTGAGAGTATTAAATTTGTCTCAAGGATCTGCTGATACTTTGTCTCGTTAACGGTTCCTTCTATTAGGGCTAGTTGGCCAAGGGCATGGTAAGAAAAGCAGCCCCAGATTATTCGGCTGCCTCCTTGCTTAACTGTTCTTTGAACACATTCGTCCTTGAACCGCTCACCAGTTCTCCTTCTTACGTAGGACATACAGTCGCTGCAAAAATGGTTAAATTTGGACTTATCTGAGAAGATAATATTTCGCTAATCAAGATGAGTCCAGTTTTAATGTTCTTTTGCCCATCGTAAACGGTTTTGACGTATTTTTGAGGTTAAAAGTGGCTTTTTGACGGCCCGACGAGCGTTTAAGCCAACCTATTGAAACCTTCGACGAATGGTTCTTGCGCTAAGTTCGGCTAAGTTTAAATAACTCTACTCTAATGTCCTCGGCAGTTTTGAAGCGATCCCTCAAGCTGATACGTTTTATCAGCCGACCTTCCCTTGAGCTTGTCTTCTTATTTGCTCCAGGGCAGTCAACTCTATTCTCGAGTGGTCAGATTTTCTTGTCGCAAAATCAAAATATTACCCTTTTGCATTTCGGACGATTTTTTTTTTAATTCGGCATATTTAAGCTTTAAAGAAGCACGAGCACAAAATACGAGTAAACGTTGCGAAAGTTGCTTTAAAACATGTACAGAGCAAATATTAATATGAAATAATAAGCCTTTCGGCAGTAAATTACGCTTGTCGGTTACAATCGCGCTTTAAATACAAACGGAACAGTTGTCCGGATTTTTTAATGAAGAAAACGTAGGAAATGGAGAATGTTTATTATCTTTCGAAAGAACATTCTTTGACATTTCTTTTTTGAAGATTATCTCTTTCAAATGTTGGCCGTAGCTACGTCTCAGATATTCCATCCGATGAGTATAATTTTCGATGACTCGCATTTCGACTGGTAACTGGCGAGTGGCATCCGTTTTGCTCTAAGGCCTGAATCGGGATTGTACGCATAGACTTTAGACTTTACATATCCTCACAGGAAAAACTATAACGGTGTGATATCTGGGTGGCCAATCAACCGGCCCAAAACGTGAAATTATCTGCTCGACGAAGTGTTCTCTCAATAAAATGATGCGATTTGTGGTAAGTGGCGCCGTCTTGTTGAAACCAAATGTCGTCGAGATCACGAGCTTCAATTTCAGGCATAAAATAGTCGGTTATCATGGCGTGATAACGGTCGCCATTGACGGTTACGGATATCGGCCCACAAACCACACCGAACCGTTGTTTTTGATGTTTACATACCCATTGAGACAGAAATGGACCTCATCGCTGAACAAAATTTGGCTCGAAAACGTTGGATCTTCTTGGAGCCCATAAAGCGAAGCGACGTCGCTTTGGAAAGTCGAGCGGCTTCAGTTCTTGCACAAGCTGTATTTTGTCCGCTTTCAATTTAAGATCTCGACGTAAAATGCGCCAAGTCGTTCCATACGTCAGTTCGAGTTGTTGCGAACGGCGCCGAATCGACTCTCCATGGTCTTCATGTACACTCTCAGCTACGACCGCTATATTTTCCTAACTGCGTGCTGGACGTGGTCTATTCGGTCGAATATTATCAAATAATGAATGCTGGGTCTCAAGATGCGTAATGGTGTTGCGAATATTACGCTCAGTAGGTCGATTGTGTTGACCATAAGTTGAGCGAAAAGCGCGAAACACATTCTTTACAGAACATGAATTTTTGTAATAAAGTTAAACGATTTGTAAATGTTGTTCAAGCAAGGAACGTAAAGGTAAACGAGAAGGTGCAGGTTCAACAGCGAACATTTGAAAAATTTCTGTCGGGGAATTCACCTCACAGGAAGGAAAATCAAATAACATTTCTAGCTTTTATAACAGCGAATTTGTACAAATAAAACTCTCTTAACATGGCCAATCGGGAAATATTTAAGAGAAATATGCTGATATGTATGCCCAATATTTTTGAAATTCTTTTATGTTAATTCATTCATCATTTAAAAATATTGATACATTTCCTGAAATAATTCATATACTTGACACCATTATGGAGTCACAAGAGTACAGAGTGTGTTTTGCCCTCGGAGTTTCACATTCATGTTACATGTTAGCTTTTCTAAACCAACGAATTCCTTGGATGTGCATGTGTACGAATGTTAAGACTTGCGTTTTGCCATCGGCATTTTCATATTATGTCTAATTACTTATGTGTACATGTAAAGATATACATATGAAAGATAAATACTTGTAATTTTTTCTACAAACAATATATGTATGTAGATTGCTTCATGTGAAATCTAAGGCGACACGGTCAACCAAGCTTTTATTGCTTTCATGTCAAAGAGTCAATGTGTCGATGGACTGACGCGACGACGAAGCGTAACAACATTGTGTTGTTGGTAGAAAATCCGAGATGTGCCGAAAAAATAAACGACCGCTCGCCGATTGTCATCGCTTCCCTTGCCGCTCTAACAGCTTTGCCTACAAATCATTGTTAGTCCAGTCATTATAGTAAGTTCACCTCGGAATTCAGATACCTATATAGATAAGTCTGTAAATACTTGTATATTGACACCCTAAAAGTTGTCTCAAAACCTACATATGGTAGGGTGTACGCAACTATTAAATTTCAAGGTCAAAGGTCACAAAAATCGGTTTTTGCGCTTTTTTTGTAAATATCTCATTTCCTATGAGTTTTTTGCTATTGGTATTTATTATCAATATTGTAGAATACAAAATTCTCTACAAATTTTGTTTAAAAATTTTTTTCATACGGTGAACCGTTTTCGAGATAGAGGGCTTAGAGCGCGCGGTCACAGCATCACTTCAGGTCAACCGGTGCCTCCGATCAAAAACGCGCCATATATAGTTGATGAACTATCGATAAATCAATGATTATAAATATTTGTCAATTTTTATTAACTATTATTTATATTTTATCATTTTCTTCATGCCTTAAATCTTTATCTATTCAATAATACTGATCACCGTTTCCTAAAATTAAAAAATAATGAAGGGAAAAACTTAAATCTTACTATAATTATATTCCCATTAACACTAATGACATTTTAATTAGAAAATAATTAAGTGCATCTTCTTAAAAATCTGTAAATTTGTAAATAATAGGACAAGATATTGATTTACTCATCATTTTAATTGGGCGTACACTGTCTTACGAACAAGAAATTTTCTTTAAAAAAGTTGGGAAAGGCAATGTTAAAACGGAGATATACTCGACTAAAAGTTTTGATAATTATCCTCATTCCAAAACACATATTTTATGTCTGCAAGCATTAAGTGGATGTGACACAACTTCTGCGCTTTTTAAAAAGGGGAAAAAAAACATTTTTAAAAGTTTTTGAGAAACTGACCAATTTGGATGAACTAGCTGCAGCATTTGAGGAAGAAAATTGTTCGGCCCAGAGATTATTAGAGAGTGGAACTCAAACCTTATTGGCAGTCTATAATGCTCCGAAATCTGTGAAAAGTCTCGATCATCTTCGTTATATGCATTACGTCAAGTCTACAAAACTTAATAAACCTGTGCAGCTTTCAAATATTCCACCAACAAGTGCAGCTGCTCATCAACATTTCGAACGTGTATATTATCAAGTTCAAACTTGGTTAGGGCATGTTTTGGAACCCCAGGTATGGGGTTGGGCAATGCGAAACGATTTTCTGGAGCCTATCATGACAATTTTACCACCTGCTCCAGAACATTTGCTAAATACAATTTTCTGCAACTGCAAGAGTGGTTGTGGTTCGCGATGCGGATGCAGGAAAGCGGGCTTGCAATGCTCTTTAGCTTGTGGCCAATGTAATGGGCAAGCCTGTCTCAATGCTCTACCATATCAGAGCGACATTAACGAAGATGGAACTTTTGACCCCGAAATCATGGAAGAACTTGAAACAAATGTCGTTGAAGACGATAATGAAGACCAGTTTGAAATTTACCAGCAGCCGGAAGACGACGATGAAGAGAAAGAAGATGATTAAAATTATAAATTGTAGTTTTTGTACCCTTTATTCCATTTTTTTACTTTTAATAAAAATAAATGTATTGAATATTTTTTAATAAATTTTTTTTATTTTTTTTTTGTCATGTAAGAAGTTATTAATATTAATAAGGTTTAAATTCAAATATAATTCCTATATTTTCATTAACAATTCTGCAATTTCATGGGCAGGTAAGTGTTGTTAAATAAATTAATACTGAATAAAAAGTGGATAGGTTAGGAAAAAATGATAAAATATAATATAATAGTTAATAAAAATTGACAAATATTTATAATCATTGATTTATCGATAGTTCATCAACTATATATGGCGCGTTTTTGATCGAAGGCACCGGTTGACCTGAAGTGATGCTGTGACCGCGCGCTCTAAGCCCTCTATCTCGAAAACGGTTCACCGTATGAAAAAAATTTTTAAACAAAATTTGTAGAGAATTTTGTATTCTACAATATTGATAATAAATACCAATAGTAAAAAACCCATAGGAAATGAGATATTTACAAAAAATAAGCGCAAAAAACCGATTTTTGTGACCTTTGAATTTAATAGTTCCGTACACCCTACCATATGTAGGTTTTGAGACAACTTTTAGGGTGTCAATATACAAGTATTTACAGACTTACAGCTGGGTATCTGAATTCCGAGATTCTTACCTAATTTAAGCTTAAATGACTGGACTATGTAAATATGTAGGTTTATATAATATATGAACATGCATACATATTGAGGCAGACTTTTGCGAGCCAGGGAAAAATATTTTAAATTTGTTCAATTTACGATTTTTAGCTTTTGCCATCGTCGCGAAAAGACGCTTGTAGGCAAACGCATGCTCGGGGAGATGTGTAAAGCGTGCATGTGCGCCAGCGTTCATGAATGAAAATGTTTTTGTTTTGTGATTTACTACAAATGTAGGATTTGTCATTTTGGCTGCCATACTGATTTCTGATGCTGCTCATGATATTTGAAACAATTGTTGTTTTTGTACAACAATGTTTGTATTTTTGTCTATTGGCTGACCTACTTGTACTTACAAATGTACGCTTATCTGTAGATTTCATATACATTACGTGTTTTGCAATGTCATAATACATACATATCTACATATAGACCAGTGCGCGCACACGTATTTATTAATAAATGATAATATATCAAAAATTCTATTCCTCTATGTGTACATACACTAGGTAGAAAAAGTATGCGTACAAGGCACCAACAAAAATAAATCGTTGGCAAAAAATGTTATGTCCTTTTTATAAAAATAAAACTTATTAAATTTGCGACAATGACGAATAAAAAATCCATTAGAAAGAGTCTGCGAACAGGGTACATAAGTCGATCAAATATATTCTTCCAGCGAATTCTTCTTAAAATTTAATAGAAAGTTGAATATCCGCAACGTTTTAAAACTTCCGCTAGAGGTTTTGACCCGAAATAGACAAGCTCAGAGGTTTCTCGTTCAGCACATCCTTGAGCATATCTTTTAAGGAAATCGTGCGTTGGCGGATTTTACGTTCCAATGAATCCCATAGGTGCGTTTTAGGATTCAAACCTGGTAATTATGGTGGTGTTTGAAGCTGCTTGGGAACGTTGTAGAGTAACCTAAGCTTTACTATGTCTATGCAGTATGCTTCGGGTCGTTATCCTATAGAATAGCAGTTCCTTCCAAGTCACAATCTTCTGCTCTTTGTTTCAAATGTATTTTTGAGATATTTGGGTATGTATATTTGTCCATGGTGGACTCTATAACTTCCCTTTGGCCCACTCCATTACTAGCTATGCACCCCCATATCATTACTTTTTCACCACCGTGCTTCACATTATTCATAAAGATTTCCTTGCTCGTTTTTCGAAACCTTTTGCCAAAACTGCCGGGGCTTGTTTAAGTGCTCTTTCGCGAAAGAATTATGCACTTGCCTATTGACTGGCGATATGAATGACTTCCTGTGTGCGACTTGACCATTAAAACTTGCTTTTTTAATTTTACGAATCGTATAAGTGCAGAGGGATTTCTTAAAGTTTTCTTAACATTTTGATCGATTTTGGTTGCAGTAAGTCAGGGATTTTGCTTCATACTTTCTGTCACATGGTTACGTATTTCACGCTATGCTAGTATTTTTGACCGCCCTGAACGGGCCGAAATATAAAAAAGCCGATTTGTTTGTAATTTTTTATTATTCTTTTTATGGAAGAATGTGTTCTCCTAACAATTCGACCAATTTTTCTTCTTCAAAAAGTTTAATAATTATTTCCCTTTTAGAGGATTATTTGCCTTTCTTTAATGCGAAATTCGATGTTCTAAACTTAATAACAAACTGAATGAAACTAAAATCGTTTAAAATTCCACACTTTTACTCTTGGTTTTTACGCGAAGAATTCCCATTATACTACTTGTACGCAGACTTTTTCTGCTCTGCGAAATGACAATTTTGTGTAAATTTATCGATAAAACTATGGTATCTGATTTTCACTGCTTTAAATTCTACGGGATTATGCAACAGACTAGTAATAAAGCACTTAATGTGATTTTATTCTAAAATGACATCAAAATTGCCGACGGCAAATCAATGCTTGTTCGACTCCATATTGATGTACATACATATGTATATATGTACGTACATAAATTATTAATTTTGTAACAATTGAAATTAGAAAATTATTAAAAAAGTAAACTATATTTTTTTGCATAACTTTTAGCATTTTATCACACCGCATTCGTGCAAAAAGTTTTTTTTATCAATTTCTCATCATAAAAATCGGTTATATGACAAAAAAACTATCACGCATATGTGAAGTGGCAAGATTTGTAGTCAAATAAAGTCTTTTCGAGTTTGAACAGGGAACAGAGTACTAGGTTCGCGTGAAAATGGGATGGGAAAAGAAATTTGCACAGTACTAAACCGCCATAATACACAATTAGTATTTTGCTCAAATACCTTTTATAGTATTGTACTAATTGCGCAGTGGTAGAAAACACACCAAAATAGACGCTCTTGGCATTGATTTATTTATAACACAGTGCGCGAAATAATTATATGGGGCAACTGTTTTTCGATTAAATATTGAAATCCACGCTTAAACTACTTACATAAATATGTCATTAAACAAACAAAATTGATTCTTTACAAAATAATTATATGGGACAAGTAATTCTATTTCCGTATATGTATATGTATATGCATTGTTATACTCTCGCAACCTGTGGCTACAGAGTATAATAGTTTTGTTCACCTAACGGTTGTTTGTATCACCTCGACCTAATCGAGTTAGATATAGAGTTATGTATATATAAATGAACAGGATGAAGAGACGAGTTGAAATCCGGGTGACTGTCTGTCCGTCCATCCGTGCAAGCTGTAACTTGAGTAAAAATTGAGATATCGTTATGAAACTTGGTCCACATGTTTCTTGGTACCGTAGGACGGTTGGTATTGCAGACGGGCGTAATCGGAAAAGCAAATAAATTGCCATAACTAAGCTCTACAATAAGATACAAGACTGTTATTTGATATACAGGATCACATTAGGTAGGGGCATCAGCAGTTAAAATTTATTTTAAAAGTGGGCGTGGTTAAGCCCCCTAATCGATTTAATGTGCATGAGATATAAGATGACTTTATCGGAACCGCGTTTAAAATGAGACAGTGGGCGTGGCACCGTCCTCTTTTAGGTGAAAATCCATATCTTGGGATCTGCTTAACCGATTTCAAACAAATTCGGTACATAAAATTTTTCTCATATTTCTATGTTTTAGTGCGAAAATGGGCGAAATCGGATTATAATCACGCCTATTTTCCATTTAACACCATTTTAAATTCCACCTGATTCTTTCACTTTCCATTATGCAAATCATGCATCAATGATTGTATCGGGGTAAAACTTTGCGTGAATAATGCGTTTAAGGTATGCCACCTTGTGACCATATATTGTCTACATCGAACCAAAACTGTTCAAGCCCCTAGGTACCGAATGTGTTGACCCCAATGTCTATAGTTGACTTTTTTCCGAAAATATTAGTCAATGTGTAAGATATATAGTTGAAATTCATATAACAAAATAAATAAATGAAACTCTCGATAATAGTATGTCTTTGTGTCAAAAATGGGTTGAATCGGATCAATACTTCCTTTAATATAAAATTTTGCCAACACTTGAAGTAATTTCCCGGGCTTTGATCCTTGCAAGTTGCGAGAGTATAAAATGTTCGATTACACCTAAACTTAGAACTTCCTTACTTGTTTTCTAATTTGTTCGGCATAACTTTGAATATATCTTACCTTATCAATAAATGTGCAACCATGCAAACCGGTTATTTGGCAACGGCGTACATCAGGAACTTTTAAATACGTATGCAACAGCATATTGAAAGTGAAAGATAAATCCTTGCTGGGGTTATATACTCCAATGTGAAAATGTAACTCCTTTTCTCGTAAAATCAGTCGATATGTAATACGAAATCTGCACAAAGAAAAATTAGAAACTTATTAAAAAAAAGAAATCGTATCTTTCTCTTGTTATATAGCGTAAATCGATAGTTATTTTCAAAAATAATGGATTTATTTAGATCTTATATTATAGAACATTCGTATATTAAGGTTTATATCTGTTCGTACACAGCGGTCCAAATCTACAATAGAATACTAAATTCATATTTTTGGATATACAAATGACATGTGCTTAATTCCCTGACTCTATTGTCTCCTCTCTGAACCAACTCGAGATTATGATGTAGTTCATCACTATAAAAAGTTTTATGTGAACAACTTCCGAGATATCGTCCAAGAACTCTCGACCGATAGTTGCGATGCAATTCCTGTATAGTGTTTTACATTTGCCCAGAAGATTTTTTACAGTCTCCTCTTCTTCTACCTCCTGACAGCTTCTATAATAATCAATCTAAGGTGCACCTAGCCTGCTGGCATGTATACCAACTAGACAGTGACTTGTTAGCGGTACTACCAGAGTTTTTATGTCATTAGTTTTGAATTTTGATAGCCGGTTTGTGGGGCCCATGTTCCATTCATGCCACGTTTTCCGGCTAGTTGAGCAAGCCAGGCATTGACTCCACCGAGACTCAACTAGATTTATAACATGCTTAATTATGGTAGTAAATTAAAAGTTTTCTGATAAACTTTCAAAATCCTCGTAAGATCTAGTTACATAACTTTCGAAAACATTGTACTATAGATAATATAACCCGAAACTCTTCCCGTCTTCCTGTTGAGGGAAGCATTGACCTCTACTATACAAATGACGGGCAACAAAACTATCTGGGATCGAGTTATTAACTTATTTCCGTTGTATATGTCTTCGCGAAATATGAAAGTGGTCTAGTAGTTTCCGAGGTATAGGATTTCACCTAAAGGTGGGAAGTATCACGGTCAAGTGTCGAATTTTGACAACGGCTCCTATGAAGCCCTTCCGAACCATCTTGGCTGTAAAATTTAATTGTTATTCTCAGGAGCAGTTGCTTACCTTATTTTGCGAATTTTGGAGTTTGAACAAAATGAATAGCTCTAAATAAACTATTTCTACTCTGTAGCAACATGTTGCAAGAGTATAATAGTTTTATTCACCTAACGGTTGCTTGTATCACCTAAAACTAATCGAGATAGATATAGGGTTATATATTTATAAATGATCAGGATGATGATACGAACTGAAATAGTCTGTCCGTTTAGCGATTTAGGTAGGGTAACCAAATATTAAATATATTGAATTATCGTCACGAAAACAACAAAATTGTTGCAACCATAAAGCCGAAATAAGTTAAAGTACGGTAGTTTAGTTTTTATTACTGTTTAAAATTGTAATCCTTCGAAAATATTACCCGTCTGTAATTCGATGGCCAGATATTGTATATAAATGATTACGATGACAAGACGAGTTGAAATGTGAACTATCCGACTATCCATGCGGAACAACGCACGAGATATTATGTAATGAAACTTGGTATACATATTCCTTGGCACCCAAGGGAGGTTGGTATTGCAAATGGGTGGAATCGGAATTGTTAAAATTGGACGATGGGCGTGGTACCACCCACCTTTAGGTGAAATCCTATATCTCAGAAACTCCTTAACTAATTTCAACCAAATTTGGTGTGTGATGTTACCCAAACATTCCTGTTAGACATTGTGAAAATGGCAAAACTGGATGAAAATTAACACGACTAGTTCCCTCAAGGTATTTCATCTTACATCCAAAAATAGTTGAAATTTAATTATAAATTGTGCTGGGTAAAATCGCCTTAACACCAACACCTAACAAATATTTTGTGAACTTCCGGTTCACTTTATATCGCATCTATTGGTCAATATATAAAAAATCATAATGAAATTTAGAAATAATCTTTTTCTAATAACAGTGTATCCTCTTGCCTTAAATGGATGAAATCACGGCAATACTTTCCCTAGTTTAATATAAAGTTTTGTCAGCACATGAAAGAATTTCCCATTTTCGGTTACACCCGAACTTAGCCCCTCCATACTTTGTTTTTTTTTTATTTATTTTTGAAAGTCTAGCTGAATAATTTACTACAATTGTTCTTTGCTCTTAAAACACTTTATGAATTTTTGAGGTAATATTTCCTTCCCACATTTTTTTCAAAAATACGGAAAAATATAAAAAATTTACAAAATAAAGAACCTTTCGATATATTGTGATGTTTGTCGCATATTATACGCAAAATGTTTTTTCACCAGATTGGTTGTAGTATAGAGTGATGATTAATGTGCAAAATGCACTCGTCAATAAATCGACCACCAGCCGAAAACGATACGACTAATTTTTCTATTTCATAATTTTTTTTTCTGGTGAACTACAATGTTCAAGGTGAATGATGTCCAATAATACACTATAAATTCACGAAAAAATTGTTTTGTCAACGTTATTGATTAATGCGTACTTATATGAACAAGCTAACGTAGAAAGTATCATACTCAAAGCACACAAGACGGGCAGTCGCCTTACTGTTTGAATGAGAAATTCTTGCAATTTGGCATATTTTCACACAATCTATCTATCGATGGCTTCAAATATTAGAATTTATGTTTTTCTGATGGCTATTTGTATTCTTTTATTTCGTAAAACGGTACAAATGAGAATTGAAAACCCGAATACAAAAATTGCGGCGTAGGTGAAATGGTCGTACTGAAGTTTTTAAAACTATTTGATGATCCACGTGAACATTGTGTTGCGTTTGAGAACTTTTTCACCTCTCATAAACTGATAAGCCAACTCACCTCTTTGGATATTATGCTACCGGGACTATTCATGACAATCGTACGAATAAAGCAAAACGTATTGACGTCTCATCATCTAAGAAGAAAGAACGCGGCTGGCTAGACTACACATTTGATCGAAACGATAATGTGCTGATAGCCCGATGGAGCGACAATTCTGTCGTGACCTTTGCATCGAATCATGAGGCAACTGAACCTCTGCATCGTGTTAAGCAATGGAAAGGCGACAAGAAATATTATGTTGATATGCCACACATCGTAAGAGCATACAATAATCGAATGGGTGGCGTTGATCTCTTATAATGCCACTAATAACAAATGCATTGAAGATTCACTGTGCTCTCCTCTCTATGAGAAGGGAATATCACGTACCAACGAAAGATCTATGACACAAAAAACCCGAAAAAAAGTACCATTGAATAAATTACAGTTACGTATTTACGTTGCAGAATGTTTGCTTCGAATGGCAATACCGTCGATTTCGACTTTTGAGACGTTTACTCCATAGGCAACAGCTGTACGAAAATCCAAAGACGCCGCTTTGAAGAGCGTTCGTAAACACAAAGTTTGCCATGGCATTGAAAAATTAGAGAAGCCTCATAGTTCTCAAAATTGTCACAAACATTCGTCTTATTGTGTTTTGTGTTTGAATCAAATCCACGAAATATGAAGTTAAGATATTTAACTATCAATATAATTCTTTCAAAACGTACTTCTGATATGTATATTTTTTTCATTTTGAATAAAATGTAATTTAAAATTGAAGCATCGAACAAAATAAATGATTGTCGACTTTTCGAACAGACTTAATATAAAAATCTAAAAAAATTCAAACCGTCGAGATATTTTCATTATAAGCAGAATTTAAAAATTTAATAAAATCAATGGAGTGACTTTATGCAGAATAGATCGGTTAATGTGTGAATTATCTTCTTAAAATTTCGAGCCAAGTAAACTTGAGAATTGCTAAAAGTTAATGCAATCAATCCAAACCTTCCCCTAGCCCCAAATGCCCGATGTAGTGATTTCGACTCCACATGGTTCATGTTTTCTTTATATGTTTTCCACATTGGTTGAGTTTATTCACATATACATATGTATATCACTTGAGTTATTTATGGTGATTTTAATATAAATATATTGGACATGAAGAAAAATGTAATGAAATGTTGAAAAACAATTTCGTCAAATGATATAATATTTATATACATACATATTTTGATGATAAATTTATTTTAATTCTTACTGATAATTCCACATAGAACGAGTAAATTCGTTGTCCGTCAAAGAGAAAATAGCTTCAACATCACCATTGTGCAAGCGTTCTGGAGATCGCTCCAAATTCCATCTAGTTATACGTGCAAATCCGTGCTGCGGACCAAATGACCAGGGTCCAAATTGAGCTAAAATTGTATAACAAGTTTTGTCAATTTTGTGGATAATATTTATGCATAGGCTTTCTTTTTTCTATGTTTTCCCTTGATACCCTTCCTTGACTTAGTAAATTTAAATTTTGATTTGCTTTTTTTTATGATTTTAAACAGATTTTTTTATTCTCTTGCAACATGTTGCTGCAGACTATAATAGGTTTGTTCACCTAACGGGTGTTGTATCAGTTAAAAATAATCGAGTTAGATATAGGGTTATGTATATATAAATGATCAGGATGATGAGACGAGTTGAAACCCGGGTCTGTCCGTCCGTCCGTCCGTCTGTGCAAGCGATAACTTGAGTAAAAATTAAGATATCTTAATGAAGAATTTTTAATGGATTGGTACACGTGTTCCTTGGTAACAAAATTGAGGACGACTTCGTAGATGGGCGTAATCGGGTCACTGCCACGCCATTAATCGAAAATCTATAAAATGTCTTAACTAAGCTCTTAAGTAAGATATAAACCTAAAATTAGGTACAGAGGATTGCAGTACTAAGGGGCATCTGTGGGTTAAAAATTTTGAAAAGATGGGCGTGGCCTCGCCCTCTTATAAGATTAATGTAGATATCTCTCCCATCTGAAAATATTCTTGTTCCAGGGACCGACTCATTTGAATTTAAATGTATTAGAGTATACGTTAATAGTTGCTTTATTTATTTAACCCTATCTTATATACCACCCCATTCCGACTTATCTGTATACATGCAGCATGCTTCTTTAATAAATAGTGCTACCTCGATGGCAAATAATGCAGATTCAATAATTGTATTAGGTGATTTCAATTTACCGTGTGCTTCGTGGAAACCATTCGATGACTATATCGTGCCGATTTGCAATCGGTCATGTTTTAATGAGTTTTTCGAAAAAATGTCCGAGTTGGGTCTGAACCAAATTAATTTGATTCCGAATAAATTTGGTAAATGCTTAGATTTAGTATACGTTGATACCTCTGCAAAGTGTTCCGTTATTCAGAGTAATCCTCTTGTTCTACCAGAGGACTCATATCATCCTGCTTTGGAAATATCTGTCGAAATCTCAGGCTTTGTACGGGATAATAATCATCAAACTTCTGTACTCGGTTTAACTTTGCAAAAGCTAATTTAAAAAAATTAAATATAGAACTTTCTACAATAACATGGCCTAATTATAATGGTGACACTGAATTGAGTGTCTCTCATTTTAATAATATTATTATGAAATTATTTAAAAAGTATGTTCCAATAGTAATTGTTAACAAAAACAAAAGTATAAGTCCGTGGTTTTCGAAAGAGTTATATAAATTGAAAAACAGAAAAACTCGAGCCTTTAAACATTTTAAAAAAACCGGTTCACTTGTCGACTATTCTAAATATTCGCTATTGCGTCGACAATATTTTGACCTAAACAAAAAATGTTATAATAATTACTTAAATAAAGTTAAAAAAAATATTGTAAGTAATCCAAAATCGTTTTATGATTTCGTCAACTCCAAACGCAGGATTTCCAAATTTCCGTCCGCAATGAAATACAAATCTATCATTTCAAGTGACAATGATATTATATCCAATATGTTTGCAGAATTTTTCAAGTCAAACTACTGTAATAATTCTTCCAAAACTTTTTCTTATCAGCAAGTGCTGTGTTCGAATACTTTAATTAACGCCCCAGTTATTTCTGAAGAAGACGTCCTTTTTAATTTAAATAAGTTAAAACCATCTTTTAGTTATGGCCCAGACATGATACCCTCATGCTTCCTAAAAAATAGTGCCAAATATATTTACTTGCCTTTGACAAGGATATTTAATTCCTCTCTTAAACACGGTATATTTCCTTCAATATGGAAACAGTCATTTATAATCCCTTTGCATAAAAGTGGATTTAGATCGAACATTGAAAACTATAGAGGTATCGCAAAACTATCAGTTATACCTAAACTTTTTGAAGCTATCATCACTGACCATATAACCTTTTCGATTTCTCCGTTAATTTCCCCATCTCAGCATGGATTTCGTAAAGGGAACTCGACTATATCAAACTTACTTGAATTTGTAAACCATGTATCATTGGGTTTTAGGGAACATAAGCATACGGATGTTATATACACAGACTTTAGCAAAGCTTTCGATAAAGTAAATATCTCGATTCTCATACATAAACTTGATCTGCTGGGCTTTCAGCCAAGATTCCTTCAATGGGTATCTTCCTATCTTTATAATAGAACACAACGAGTGATATTTGAGGATACACCTTCAGATACAATTAATGTTTCTTCTGGTGTTCCGCAAGGTAGTCATCTTGGCCCGATTCTGTTCTTGTTGTTTATTAACGATATCTCTTCAGTAATAAAATTCTCAAAAATTTTATTATACGCTGACGATGTAAAGCTTTTTAAATCATACACTTCAACTGAGGAAAGGTGTCTGTTGCAAACAGACTTAAACAATTTGGTTGCATGGTGTGATAGAAATGATTTGCCATTGAATCTCAATAAATGTAAGACGATGTGCTTTTCCCGTAGATCTGTGCACCCCTCTTCTTACGTAATAAAACACCATATTCTAGAGCAAGTTTTAAACTATGTTGATTTGGGAGTTAATATGGACCCTAAGCTTAATTTCAGTCTTCATATTGATACCATGGTCTTGAAAGCAAAAGCTGTCCTCAGTTTTGTTAAACGTTGGTCTAAAGAATTTAGAGATCCGTATATTACTAAAACACTTTATACAACTTTGGTTAGACCTATATTGGAATATGGCTCTGTGGTATGGAACCCTAGCTACCAAATCCATTCTGACAAGTTAGAGTCGGTTCAAAAACAATTTTTACTTTTCGCCTTAGCGCATTTCCGATGGGATGCTAGGGTAAGTCTACCTCCATACACAAGTCGTTTAAAACTTATTAATCTACCTACACTTTCTAGTCGTAGGGAAATGCTTGGCATAATATTCTTAGTGAAACTTTTGAATAGAACTGTTTGCAGTTCTTTTCTCCTGTCTGAAATTAAATTTAATATCCCGGTTCGCCTTTCGAGGCAGTTTAGACCTTTACTGCTAAAATCCTGTAGATCAAATTTTGAACTAAACGAGCCATTCCGCCGTATATGTCATGATTTTAATTCTCATTCCAGCACATTTGACTTATCTGACTCACTTTTCAAAATTAAAAAGACTTTATTGTTTTCTCTTAATAAATGAAAATGTAACAATTTATTATATTGTAACTTTAGATCTTAGCTGTCGAAATTTTTGTTTCTGTAGCTGAGCAGTTTTAGATCTCAACACTTAAAAAACTCTCTTGCCTTTTCTGACTCGGCTAATTCCGCACGTATGCGGATTGCGCCCCTCGCGTCGGTTGGGCGGGAGGAGGGTAATCGTTGGGTTTATTATTATTATTATCTTCTAAGCCGCTAAACCTATAATAAGCAAATTCACTTACAACAAATCTTTTTAGCACCCCTACCGATAGTGTGAAAATGCGTAAATTCGGACTATAACCACGCTCACTCTTCATATAACGGTTATGTTAAAAACTACTAAAAAGCTATAACTCACTGAAAAAAAGCGACACAAGTATTTAATTTCACCGTGGCGTGGCACCGCCCACATTTTAGGTGAAAACCCATGTCTCGGGACATGTTCCACCGATTTAAATTAAATTCGCTACGTAAGATGATTCAAATATTTCTATAATACAGTGCTACGGACTACAACCACGCCTACTTTTCACACAATTTTAAATTTCATCTGATTCTTTCAGTTTCCAGTATACGAATCAAGCGAGAATGAATATAACTGGATAAAACTTTAAACGAATAGTGACTTTGAAGTGTGCCACTTAAGTGGGTCATAGCTCCTAACAAAATTGCGAACTATTATCGAAAATATCGGTTAATCTATGGGATATATCATAGAAATTTCGAGAAACTCCTTTTCTGATAATAGTATGCCTCTATGCCACAAATGGGTTACATTGGATCAATAATTTCCCTAGTCCCCATATACCTTATACAAAACTTTTCGAACTTCCGGATGACTTTATGCCGCATATATCGACCAATATGTGAGTTATCTCAATGAATATTAAAGAGCGTGTTTTACCTTAACGGGGCAATGGATAAAATCCCATATAACTAATATTCGAGTTTTCAAGCATATCCTTTTCTTTACTCCTCATATATTTGTATGTTTGGTACCTTAATGAAACTCAGACATTTTTTTCTTTTAACAATATGTAATAATACTAAAAAATAATATAATAAAATCGGGTCTATACTGCCCCTATCTCTCATATACCTATACCAGAGAACTTAGATGAACAAGAGGGTGCAGGTTCGACAGCGAACGTTTGTAAAATTTTAGTCGGGGAATTCATCTCATAAGCAGAAGAAACAAATAACATTTGTCGCTTTTATAACAGCGGTGAATCTGTACACATACGCTCTCTTAACATAACCAACCGGCGAATATTGAAGAGAATATAATATGTATGCCAAACTGGGAATATTGATAGTCCATTTGAAATATTTTTCTTTTTATTGAACTATTATTTATTATTTTTTTAATTATTTTATGTAAATTCATTCTTACTGAGTTAGTAGTTAGTAGTAATAATTTAATATAAATCTTTAAATAATTCATGTATTTGACACCATTAAGGAGTCACAAAAGTACAGAATTCATGCACTCAACCAGGGAATTCCTTTAATATCGTGTATACATGTAAAGAAATATTATAGAACACACGTAAGGAAGTTTAAAATTCGGGTGTAATCGAACACTCAATACTCTTGCAACTTGCAAGGATTAAAGCCGAGAAATTACTTCAGGTGGTGGCAAAATTTTATATTAAAGGAAGTATTGTTCCGATTCAACCCATTTTTGACACTAAACATACTATTATCGAGAGTTTCATTTATTTATTTTATTATATGAATTTCAATTGTATATCTTACACATTGAACGATATTTTCGGTATTAGTCAACTATAGGCACTGGGTTCAGTACCTAGGGGCTTGAACAGTTTTGGTTCGATTTAGACAATTTTTTGTCACAAGGTGGCACACCTTAAAAGCATTATTTACGCAAAGATTTACAATATAGGCATTGTTGCTTGATTTGCATAATGGAAAGTGAAAGAATCAGATGGAATTTAAAATGGTGTTATATGTAAAATAGGCGTGGCTGTAATCCGATTTCGCCCATTTTCGCACAGATCCCAAGATATGGATTTTCACCTAAAAGTGAGCGGTGCCACGTCCACTGTCTAATTTTGAAGTCGGTTCATATAAAGTCATCTCATACCATCCCAGAGATAAAATTTAATGTCTCTGGCGTGTTTAGTGCTTGATTTATCGTGCTTTTAGTAGTTTTTAACAGTACCGTTACATGGGGAATGGGCGGGTTTGTCACCCGATTTCACCCATTATCACACTGTCGATAGAGGTGGTAAAAACATTTTTTCTCAGTGAATTTTGTTATTATAGCTTTAGCGATTAAGGAGATATGCACATTAAACCTATTAGGGGGCGGGACCACGCCCACTTAAAAACAAAATGTATGTGCAGATGCTCCTATCTAATGTGATTCTGTATACCAAATAACAGTCTTGTATCTTAGTGTGGAGCGTGGCAGTGGTCCGATTACATCCATCTGCAATACCAACCGCCTTTCGGCAATAAAGCTACTAAATGCCGTCAGCCATGCTCATACGCACAGTCGGAGCCAGCAAATCACTCACAATAGGCAAGCTCAGCTAATTCAGTATCAGAAACAGGCAAACACTCTGATACTAAAAGCACTTACCGACTTTGCATTTATGACACGACAGCCAACATGAAGTGTTTGATCGATTCAGGTGCAGATGTGTCCACTGCCGCATGCAGAACTCTCTCTGTGGGTAGACGCTTCGGATTTTGCAGCCGGCGCCGTTCTGAATCAGATTGTTGACGGTGCTCTGCAGCCACTAGGATTTTTTTCACGCAAGTTTACGCCCGCAGAAACACGCTACAGCACCTATGACCGCGAGTTGACCGCAGTTTACTTCGCGATGCGCCACTTTCGTTACATGGTAGAGGGTCGTGTTTGCCATGTGTACACCGACCACAAACCACTCATCTTTGCCTTTCACCAACACTTGCATAAAGCTTCAGACAGACAAGCTAGACAACTGGACTTCATATCCCAGATTACAACTAAAATTCGGCATGTTAAAGGCGAAGACAATGTAGCAGCCGCCCTGCTCTCGCGAATACAATCGCTCACCGCAGTTTCGATCAACTATGATGAGCTTGCAGATGACCAAGCTAATGACGAGGAATTAAACTCATACTTAAACAATACGATTTCCCATTCTCTTAAATTAAGAAGTTTTGTTTTACCTTCAGGTTCAAAGAAAGTTGTTTGCGACCTTTTGACAGGCCTTTGACGCCCTTTTATAACAGCGAGGTTCCGTCAAGCCTTTCTTCAAGCCACACACAATCTATCACACCCTGGGATGCGCGCCACTGCAAAATTAATGGTTGAACGTTTTGTGTGGCCGGGAATTCAACGCGACAGTAAGTTGTTTGTTAAAAATTGCGCTCAGTGTCAACGCAGCAAAATCATTCGCCACAATAGAAGTTTGTTACAACGCAGGGAGAGCCCCAGTCAACGCTTTGGCCACTTGCACATAGACATAGTTGGCCCCTTCCCATCGACATCACGTCCGACCTCGGTCGCTAATTTGAGAGCGCGTTATTCCACGAGCTCCTGCAATGCCTTGGAGTTTCACACCTGCGAACTACACCATATCACCCACAGTGTAATGGGCTGATTGAAAGGTGGCATCGCACACTAAAATCCGCAATTTTATGTCACAACGTAGACAATTAGACAGCCTATCTACCAGTCATCCTGCTGGGTCTCTGCTCAGCCTTTAAAGACGACATCGGTTGTTCACCTGCAGAACTAGTTTATGGAACTGTGCTTCGTCTACCGGCCGATTTTTGCACTAGCAACGGTCGCACTTGCGACGAAACAGAGTTAGTACAAAAGTTACGACACATCATGAATGAAATTCGCCCAGTTGATCCCGTTTGGTACTCTTCACAAAAGACATTCGTTCACAACAGTCTCAAGTCATGCGATCAAGTCTTCATTCGAGACGATTCCATCCGACCATCGTTATCAGCACCCTACAAAGGACCATTCAAGGTTATCAATCGTACGCCGAAATATTTTGTAATCGAGGTCAACGCTAATAGAATTAAAGTCTCCATCGATCGTCTAAAGCCCGCTTTCATCGCGCCTTCTACGACTCTCTAGGAGGGGGGTACTGTGGTTCCCTGTGCCGTGCGTTGCCTTCGCAATCCTAAGTTATTAGATTATAAGTAATTTTAAAAAATGCAACTCTGTCACATATGGTAACAAGAATTAATAAAGCTACTGCTCTCCCTTTTTCATCGTCAACACTCAACCGCCTCGGACGTGCCTTTTTTCTTCCATCCTTACATATATATATATATATATCGATTAGTTTTAGGTGATACAAACAACCGTTAGGTGAACAAAACTATTATACTCTGTAGCAACAGGTTGCAAGAGTATAAAAAATATTTCTAAATTTGTTTACAAACAACATATATATGTAGATATGTACACTCATTGCTATATGTGAAATCTCAGGATGCTTATGTTTTTTGCTTTCATGTCAAAGAGTCAATGTGTCGACTGACACGACGACAAAGCGTCACAACATTGTGTTATTGATAGAAAACCGAGATGTGCCGAAAAAATAAACGAACGCTCGCTTGTACGTTTATACAATATATGAACATGCATACATATTGACGATGATTTTTGCAAGCCAGGGAAAAATATTTTAGAATTGTTTTGTGGGTTGTCATTTTTTCCTTCTAGAGGTGTTTAAATGACTATAAACTCCCCTTCCAACTACACCGCTTCATCAGGGTAAATAATGTCACACCCTAATACAACACACCACACCTTGGAACACAACTCGCACTCACAACATACACGACCACACTGCACACGATGTAACCACAGAAGTTACCACCATATACGATGACACTCCACACAATCAACAAAAAGAGGGATTGGATCATCAATTCAACACATTCGAAATAATTCCGATCTCTTTTGCGCAACGTCACCGTATAATCGCTATCTCCGCTACCGCCCTTTTTAAAATCGTGGTATTAACTTTTAGTTCAAAGGTTGTGAAAATAACATTTAATAAAAAAAATAAACATTTTTAATTTAAACATAAAAAGGGCGTTTTATTAAAAAAGGGAAATAATATGTCTTTCGTGAGTGCTAACATTGTAGCATAATTATTCAAGAGGGAACATCCGAAAGTTGTTTAATTTACGATTTCTAGCTTTTACCATCGTCGCGTTTGCTTTTATGAATGAAACGACTTAGCTTATTGCATGTGTGCCAACGTTCGTGGATGAAAAGGTTTTTGTTGTGTGATTTACTACAAATTTAGGATTTGTCAAATTGGCTACCTAATGATTTCTGATGCTGCTCATGCTATTTGAGACAATTGTTGTTTTTGTACAACAATGTTTGTATTTTTGTCTATTGACTGACATACTTACAAATGTACGCTTATATGTATGTAGATTTGTGTATGCATTACATATTTGACAATGTCATAAGCATATTTGTACATACATACTTACATATAGAGCAGTGCGCGCACACGTACAGTGACGAACAATACTGTAACAAGTTAAAGACGCTATTATTTTAATGAAGTATATTTCATCAGTTAGAGTTAAAACTTAAGTTTTTCTTTTTTAAATGTTGTGTGTGGACATCATATTTTACCTGTACTGTAAAAGTGCCAAGATCAAACAACAATAAACTGCTGTGCACAGCGAAAATTAACAGGAACTAAAATGTTACAGTTATGATCGAGCGTCATGTGAGCATTTATTACCGCTATTTTTTATAATTGCGATAAACAGGCGGGAATTTTTTAGTTGTTAAGTGATAATTGAGTTGTCAAATGTGACCATGCAGCCCGAAAACACGCAGAAAATTTTAGAATTGGACTGAAGAAGATTGGGATATGGTATGATTAAAACAAAAAAAAATTTAATTTATAAAAATATTCACTTTACTTTTAATTTTAAAGGTAATATGGTCTGATGAGACAAAAATAAATCGCTATCAATCTGATGGACGTTCCTGGTACTACACACCAAACCGAAACACGATTAAACTAAACCATATTTCCCAAACTGTAAAGCATGGTGGCGGGTAAATCATGGTTTGGGGATGTATCACCAAAAATGGTGTAGGTCGTCTGGTACGTATTGATGGAATCATGTAAGGAGCAGTATCTGACCATTTACAACAAAATTTGCTGACAGTCATCGAAGATTTGGGTCTTGCGGCTGAAAAAGTTATCTTTCAGCAAGACAATGACCCGAAACACACGGCTCGCCTTGTACAAGATTGGATAAAACGTCAAACATTTTCGACCCTTAAATGGTCTCCTCAATCACCGGACGTGAATCTAATCGAAAATCTGTGGAGTCATGTCAAGGCACACCTAGCGAAGTACCCTAATCCTCCTAAGGGGGTAATTGAGTTGTGCGAGCGGACCCAAGAAGTTTGGAATGCAATACTCCCCGATTTTGTATCGAAATATACAAAGTAAAAAACTAGGGGTTTTTATACCAAGTATTAATTTTATGATTTTTTATAGTAACTGTAACATTAAGCTTTTTTTTTTGCATTATTACTTTTAAACATATTGAGTTGTTATTAAAATACCATGTTTAGTTACTTTAATAAAGCTTAGGCTACAATTAATTGAAGACATCGTTGTTTATTTTTGTTTTAGGCGCCATTTTAGAATGGATCTCTGTGAAGTGTTACAGTATTGCTCGTCACTGTATTTATTGATAAGTGATAATATCAAAAATTCTATTCCTCCATATATACATACCAGAGAATGTATATGAACTTCATATTTATGCATATAAGTATATATGTATGTATGTACATACATAAATGATTAATTTTGTAACAATTGAAATTAGAAAATTATTAAAAAAGTAAAAATATTTGGCATTTGTATTTTATACATAATAATACATAAGTATTTCATTTTTCTCTTTATGTTGGTAGATACGTACATATTTCTGCCAGAGAGCATTCTTATCACTGCTAAATAGCAGCGAATACCTCTGAAAATAGTGAATTCCCTGCTCGGAATTTTTCAGCTCGGTTAGCCGTCTAATCGAGCATAATACAAAATTCGATTCTAGTTCATTTAAGTTCTCTGCCTATACTACATATAAAAATGTTCGTTATTCCGGCTTTGATCCTTGCAAGTTGCAAGAGTATGAGATGTTCAGTTAGACACGAACTTAGTCCTTCCTTACTTGTTTAATTTTTGTGTTCATACCAAATGAACACATCCCTGCAATGTTCTCCAAACTCGTATAAATACGAATTTGAGGATAATGCAAAAGGCTCAACAGCACCAACATACCTCGTCAGTATAATAAGAACGAATCAACAGGCAGGAATATATATATCAACGCGGACGGACACAAAAAGGCGTGAAACCAGATAGCCCCCGCAACAAAATTACGCGGGAATATCAACCCACATGAGGTTATATTAAATTTATATTTATATTTAGGCCTATACTTACAAATAACATATAAATTGAATTATACATATAACCCCAACAAACACACACTTAAATATTCAATTGTACAATTAACCCACACAAAGTGTCTATAACATTTATACCCTATACTTGTACACCCAAATACAGTGGACCCCCGTTAATCCGGCCCCTGTCTAATCCGGCACTATTGTGCTCGACGCGTAGGGTATTGTTTTGATTCCGATTGCTTAGTTTGAACTTGACTACTGCCGATGAAGAGTGGTGCGTGCGCCTAGCGTGTGTTCATTGTTTACTGTTTATTCATTGTGTATTACGTAGATATACGTACCTAGTAATGTCGTCACAAGCTCAAAAGCGAAAGCACAAAACACTGACAATTAAAGAAAAATGTGATATTTTAGACCGCCTAAATCGTAGTGAATCTTTCAGTAGTTTAGCAAGTGAATACGGGGTAGGCCGATCTACAATTTATGACATTAAAAAAAACCACGAGAAGATAAAACAGTTTGTGTCAACTACTGACTGTGGACCAGGTAAGAGACAGACACTCAAGAAAGCTGAACATCCATAAGTGTAAAAAGCTTTATACATGTGGTTTCTTCAGGAAAGAAATAGGCATGCGCCCATTTCGGGATCCTTGCTGGCAATGAAAGCTAAATATTTTTATAAAGAAATAACAAAAAAAGATGATTTTGTGGCTAGTAAGGGATGGCTAGAACGTTTCAAAAGTCGTCATGGCATATGTTTAATGGTCATAACAGGAGAGAAACTTTCTAATGATGCCACCTGCATAGAGCCATTTAAATTAAGATTTTTGCAAAAGGTGAAAGATTTAAATCTTAACCCGTCAAAGGTGTACAATGCAGACGAATCACCTAATAAAACTTTTGTTTCCTACACTGAAAAATCCTTAGCCTTAGGCAGTACTCTACAATCCGACGAATTCGATAGTTCGACACTGCCCTGCAAAATGATTGTCGGACTACCGGGGGACCATTGTACATTAAAATTAAATTTTGTTGAATTTAATTAACATTTTATTTTATTTAGCACACCGGCAAACCCAACGTTGAGTACCCCGACATTTTGGTCCTTCGGGCCGGATTAGTGCCCGAAAAAATAGAACCCACCCAATTAACCACAGTTTGAATCGAATTAACCACCGGATCCTCAGGATTTATATATATTGTACATCCACTCAATCAACCAAACTTGGATTTACAAAAATAAATATATATATAATTTATCAGTGCAATACGGAATAAAAGAGAAAAGTGAAAACAAATATATAAAAACAAGTAAGGAAGGGCTAAGTTCGGATGTAACCGAACATTTTATACTCTCGCAAAGTCAAATGGTATACTCGTTCGAGATTTCTTTGTGGATTGACTGATATTTTCGGTAGAAGGTCAACTATAGGCACTGGGGTCCACATATTTAGTACTTAGGAGCTTGAACAGTTTTGGTTCGATTTAGACAATTTTTGGTCACAGGTGGCACAGTACCCCGATATAATCATTGTTGCTTGATATGCATAGTGGAAAGTGAAAGAATCAGATGGAAATGAAAATGGTGTTATATGGGAAATAGGCGTGGTTGTAGTCCGATTTCGCCCATTTCGCTTGATATGCATAGTGGAAAGTGAAAGAATCAGATGGAAATGAAAATGGTGTTATATGGGAAATAGGCGTGGTTGTAGTCCGATTTCGCCCATTTCGCACTATAACATAAGAATATGAAAAGAACGTTATGCAACGAATTTGGTTGAAATCGGTTAAGCATATCCCAATATATGGGTTTTCACATAAAAGTTGGCGGTGCCACGCCCACTGACTAATTTTGAACGCGGTTTCTATAAAGATATCTCATATCATCCCAGAGGTAAAATTTAATGTCTCTGGCGTGTTTAGTGCTTGGTTTATCGCGCTTTTAGTATTTTTTAACAGTACCGTTATATGGGGAGTGGGCGGGCTTGTCAGCCGATTTCACCCATTTTCACACCGTCAATAGAGGTGCTAGAAACATTTGCTCCCAGTGAATTTGGTTATTATAGCATTAGAGGCTTAGGAGATATGCACATTAAACCTATTAGGGGCGGGACCACGCCCACTTAAAAAAAATGTAATTGCAGATGCCCCTCCCTAATGTGATCCTGTGTACCAAATAACAGTCTTGTATCTTATTGCGGAGCTTAGTTATGGCAATTTATTTGTTTTTGATTAATTTCGTTTTGTGGGCGTGGCAGTTACGCCCATTTGCCATACCAACCGTCTCACGGTCTACCAAGTTTCATAAATATATCTCAATTTTTACTCAAGTTAGAGCTTGCACGGACGGACAGACACTGGATTTCAATTCGTCTTTTCATCCTGATCATTAATATATACATAACCCTATATCTAACTCGATTAGTTTTAGGTGATACAAACAACCGTTAGGTGAACAAAACTATTATACTCTGTAGCAACAGGTTGCGAGAGTATAAAAAAAAATCTTATGCTTAACAGGTATTAAGTGCAAAGTATTCGTTGATTATGCATAAGTACGTACTTACAATATATATAAATTTTTTGAGAGCCAAGTAGCGTTACTCTAGGCACCTAGTCGTACATACACGTATGTATACATGTATAAGTACATGTATATATTCAAATTACATAACCCGCTCAGTTAAATATTCATTGCTGTTGTTGTTGTTGTAGCGGCAGAAAACATTCATGAAGTAATTTTGACGAAAGGTGCTGAGGTGACAGTCCTTGGCCGGATAAAAATCCGGGTACGTTCCGGTTACTGAGGCGCGACTGTCGTGGGAATGGAAATATTCATGGCTAGTGCACTGCGAGCATAAAAAAGAAAAACAAAGTTAACGCATACATAGACACCACTAGTTGGGAACCAATCTTAATCTTCTTATGTGAATTGAAACAACCCAAAACCTTACATCATCAATTTGAGGACACCATAGAAGACAACTCCGAAATACCATCATGGAAAACTTTCGACGCGTTTCTCACCCATAGATACAAATCTTGTAAGAGGCAGCATCATCTCAAAAAAACCCCAAGACATTGAGAGTTGTAAATTATGTATAAACCAACATTATATTCGAGAATGCCAAAAGGTTTTACATATGAATGTCGATACCCGAATAAACGTAATAACAAATAATGGTTACTGTTTTAATTGCCTTGCATTATCGCATAGCTACAAAGATTGCAAGAGCAAATCCTCATGAAGAATATGTAGAAAGAAACATAACACTCTTCTGAATAGGGATGCCCCATACCGCTCCCAATCCCTCCCGCAAGGATCAAGAGCCTCAAACCCGGCTTTTGACTCAAACAATAGTAGTACCTCCCAAACCCTTAACCCCAATACAAATCCGCAAGCCTACACAACTCTTTTACAGTCAACTGAAAGTAAAACCCAAGACCCACAAAACTTAAGTAGGAAGCAGATTTTGCTAGGTACTGCCATAGTGCAACTTCTTTACAAAGGGCAATTATATACAGCTCGAGCACTAATAGACTCTGGGTCAGAAGCTACGTTCCTTTCCACAGAAAATTGGTCATACTCACATTCAAGAAAAGTGACACACAAGTGACTGGATTGAACAACACAGTCTCGGCAACAGCTACCAAAACTTGCGAACTCACCCTTCGTTCACCACAAAAAGAGAGTTTAAATAACAACCCATCTTAAAAAATTTAACCGGTAACTTACTCACTAACTCTTTTGATAGAATAATTTCCAATAAAAAACTCGGTTTTAGCTTAGCCGACCCTCACTTCTATAAACCCAGACCTGTCGCCATTCTTATCGGAAGTGATCTGTACCCACAAATAATTCTCAGTGGCTTCTTTCCGGGGCCACACCTGAAAAACCCATCTCACCCTTATTATTGTCATTTTTCAATAAGATGACCCCAAACAAATTGCTTACACAATTTTGGGAAATCGAAGAAGTTCCGAAAAAGTAGAGGCTTTTTAACTTCGGATTTACTGTGTGAGCCAATTATTAAAAAATAACCCAAAGACACTCAACTAGGCGCTACGTCGCAACATTACCCTTTAAAGCCCCAGAAACCATAGACTTAGACATGATCGCAGATTCAAGATATATAGCTTTAGCTCAATTTCTAAGAAATGAAAAACCCCTATCGAGACAACCCGAAATAAAAACGGAATACGAAAAGGACATCAACGAGTACCTGGAACTCGGTCATATGACCAATATATAATATGACCCCGCAGAGAATACGAAAACATACTATTTACCACATCACGCAGTCATAAAACCCGATCGCTTAACGACCCAACTGCGAGTGGCAATTAACGCATCATGCCCCACCTCAAATAGAAACAGCCTTAACGATGTACTACACACTGGACCTATTCTGCAAGCAGACCTGGTAATCCTACTGGTAAAGTGGCGTATGTTTCGAATCGTATTCAATGCAGATATTCAAAACATGTAACGTGAGATACTTGTTGAAAGCAAACACACTCCGTTTCAAAGAATCTTATTTAGAAGATCGCCTAACGATCCAATATAATATTTTGAACTACAAACTGTTACGTTTGGTATTAACTGTGCTCCATATTTAGCTATATGATGTACAAGGAAACCACCCACTGGCAGCAGAGATACTTCGAAACGGAATGTACGTCGATGATGTACTTGCACATGACGTAGCAACTGCAAAGATGGCACGAGATGAACTCACTCCTTCTTTGGAGTCCGCAGGATTTGCTCTACGCAAATGGACCTCAAATCACCCAAATGTCTTATCTAGAATCTCACGAGAACACCTGTTGGATACCAACTTACTCAGTTTACCGGAAACCAATAGCACAAAAACACTGGGAATCAGATGGAATGCAAAAAAAGATGCATACTTATTTGTAATCAACCCTATTCAGGATAAGACATCGTTTACTAAAAGAGAAGTATTATCTATTATAGCAAAATTGTTCGACCCAGCTGGTTGGCTCAGTCCTGTTGTAGTCACAGCCAAAATAATAATGCAACAGATATGGCTCGACAATTCCGATTGGGAGGAGAAAACCTTCATAAAGGATTACAAAGCCTTACATCTTATTGAAATTCCTCGGTGGACCCATTTTTCGACCTCTGCGATCATCAATTTTCACGGATTCTCTGACATCAGAAAGAGCTTACACAGCTACCTTATACATCAGGGTTTCTACAAACACAAACATCTGGACAACTCTTTTTATATCGTGTGTCCCTATTAAAAAGTATATCTTTACCAAGGCTAGAACTTTGCGTGTGGTTCTTTTGGTGAATCTAGTAGATGCGACCTACCCCAATTAAACATTACTCAGTACCGCACTCACCTTTGGACGGATTTTACAATTGTTCTTTTTTGGTTAAGTAAACCCCAATGCTCATGAGCAAACTTTGTATTCCATCGAGTTGCCACAATTGCAGAAAAGGTTGGAACCGAAAATTGGAGTCACATCGTAAGCCAGGACAATCCAGCAGATCAGGGTAGTCGCGGATGCACACCTCTGGAAATGGTTAACAATGACCTCTGGTGGCACGGACCACAATGGCTAAAACTCGACACGAAACTTTGGCCAAATACCCAAAAATCAATCGACACAACACTGGAATTGCGACCAATCAAGACTTTCGTCAACACGACACAAGAAGTTACATTGGAGAGATTTTCATCACTACCCAAAGCAATTCGAGTCATAGCATATTTATTCAGCATTGGAAATAACTCCAGACGAGTTCAAAACTACCCGCACTAAGTTAATTATTTTACCCAACGAAAGCACTTCCAGGAAAAGCTTAGAGCATTAATCCAAAAAACCAGCATAGACAAAAAAAATAGTAGTAGTAAAAGTAGTAATTTTGACCCTAAACCCTTTAATTGATCCCAAAGGAATAATGCATCGTTAGTGGTCGGTTGAGCAATTCAGGCTCATTATCATATAACGAACATCATCTGATTATACTACCCTATAGCAGTCACTACTCACCCAATTTACCCACTCAATTACCCTACATGGTGGTAACCAACTAGTTTTACGACTCATGCGATACTCGAATCATGGCAGCTCTTCCAGCGGAACCTTCCACCCTAACCCGCCGATTCGCAGCAACAGGAATCGGTTTCGCCGGTTACTATGACATAAAAAATTACACTGGCAGTTCGTGCTTGATGTGTTATGTATAAGTATTTGTTTGTTTTGCAACCAAAGCAATACACCTGGAGACAGCAAGCGATCTCACTACCCAAGCATTCATGGCCGCATTCGTACGCTTCTTTTCCAGGCGCGGATGTCCCGCCGACCTCTATGGTACTAATTCGTGGGAGCATCTAAACTTTTAATCAAAGATCGACAAGAATTCATAAAATCACTAAAAACACAAGTAACATGAAATCTCAAGGACACCAAAACATCAACTGGCACTTTGATCCTCCAGCTCCACACATGGGTGGACTCTGAGAAGCAGGAGTGAAAAGTTTAAAGAGCCACTCAAAAAAGGTGTCCCAGATACAAAAATTCGCTTTCGAAGAATTATCTACCCTTCTAACCTGAATCGAAAGCTGCTTGAATTCTCGCCCTTTAAGCCTACTAAATGGAGACCCCAGGAATATAGAACCTTTAACTCCAGGCCATTTCTTAATAGGTACTCATTTACTAACCCCAGCAGAACCCAACTTAGAAGATGCACAGCTAAGCATCGCACATAGATGGCAAAAGTTAAAGATACTCCATCAACACTTCTGCAAACGATGGAAAGAAGAATATCTTAAAGAAATCCACAAAGAAGTATAAGTGGAAATACTCTCAACGCAATATAAAGGACAATGATATGGTAGTTATACGCCAAGAAACGCTACCCCCAAATGAATGGAAACGTGGTCGCATCGAAAACCTATATCGGTGCAGACAATAAAATCAGAATAGTTGACATACGTGCCTGGAATAATTATCCGCTCAATAACCAAAATAGTCACCTTACCAAATAACTAATCTCCTTTATTTATAGTGACATGACTCATCAAAATAGCGTCAAATCAATCTGCAGCCGACAGAGCAGCCCAGCCTTCACCGTGCGATCACTCAGCGTGACCCGAAGCACCATCTCACTCTCTGACGATGGGACCCTGGCTAGACGTTTACATCGTTTTAAAGCTACCCTCTCCCCCATACGAGAAGAAAGAGGAGGCACCCGCCGCACGGCCCGGCGTACTATATATGTTCACCAAAACGCACACAAACACGTTGCCTGTGGATTGTGTAAAAAAGATCACCGGTTGGTGACATGTTTAAAATAAACAAAAATTAACATTCACGAAAATTTTGACGCAGTAACTAAGTATAAGTCGACTTCTCTGATGAAAGCATAAGATCCTCACCGCCCATGTACTTGTTATATTCGTGTATAACATTTGGACATAGGATTTTTGACGTACTTTGTTCTTTTATTGAACCTCTCAACAACTGGAGTGTTCGGGCGTTGCTCCTACATTGTATTTGTATAGTTTTATGTCAGCTAATGTTGAAGCCATTTTGACCACTTTTAAGTCTTTCTAAGAGACAGTGGAAATATCAATCCCGTAAAACGAAGCTGCATACTCGTCTGCATCACCCCGATTTTACATTTTCCCTAGCGGTTTACAGCCAGGAATTCTGTTTCGTCGAACTGTCCCCAATTAGCGCCCTTAACCTTATTGAAATGTTTGTTAGGTGCTTCAATCAATGGCCGTATTTTGAACAGACGATCAACGATATTTGCTGACAAGGATAATTGAGTTGTAGTTGGCTCGTCGTCCTGCTGCCCAGTATTACGACAGCGAGGCATTTCGTTATTGTTGTTGATGTGCAAAAATTGTCGAATTTTCTCATGACGGTTTCGTGTCATAGCTGCAATGATACGATATTTACCATAATTACCCTAATACATACGCACGTTAGGATATTTGATTACTGACATGAGATAGGTAATGCCCATAAATCGTTTAAATTCATCATGTGTGGTGTTAAGTGGGAGCAATATATCTTGCTGTATAGAATAAAAATTGCTCAGTTCTACGATATTTGAAACAATTTCGTCTGACACAAAGTATGAAAAGAACTGATAGGGCATGTGCAACGATATTATTTCGGGCGTAAGGTGGTCGCTACCTCGAAACTAAATAAAATTTTCTTTGAATTGCATGTACCAGCGTTTCCCAAGTATATGTAAAATATTGTCATCGTGTTCATGTTGTGAACAGATATTTCACATTCCGGGTCTTCTTTAATAAAATCTTCGCTACCTGATCCCAAACTACGTCGAATCGTCAGAAAAATCAATTACACGGTCACTATTCGACCAATCAAAATCATTAACGAGATCTTCCTGACTAATGAAAATATGACTCCTCTGTGACATTCGATATTGATAAAGACAAATTATGCATTTTACACTTTTACTAATCACTTTATTATAATTCTGCATATTGAAGTAACAAAATCTACTTCTCTGATGAGCACCTGATGGTTACTCAAGGGACCATTTAAGTTTTATTTCATAAAATAAATAAAATTGTATAAGTATACCCTCAACAGGGTATATTAAGTTTGCCACGAAGTTTGTAACACCCAGAAGGAAACGTCGGAGATCCTATAAAATATATATAATATATGATGAGCAATATAGAATATAGCTGCCATACAAACCGAACAATCGGAATCAAGTGCTTGTATGGGAAATTTTTTTATTTGATGTAATATCTTCACGAAATTTTACATGAATTATTTCCTAAGGCAACAATGTAATCTCCGGAGAAATTGTTTAAATCGTATTACTATACCATATAGCTGCCATATTAACTGAACTATCGGAATAAAGTGCTTGCATGGAAAGCTTTTTTATTTGACGAGATATCTTCAGAAAATTAGGTACGGATTATTGTCTAAGGCAACAATGTAATATCCGAAGAAATTGTTCAGATCAGATTACTATAGCATATAGCTGTCATACAAACTTAACGATCGGAATCAAGTGCTTTTATGGAAAACTCTTTCATTTGACGAGGTATCTTCACGAAATTTGGCATGGATTTTTATTTAAGACAATAATGCAAACTGAACGATCGGAATCAAGTTCTTGTAAGAAACCTTTGTATTTGTGAAGGGCTTATAGCTTCGATGCAACCGAAGTTACAGTTTTTTCTTGTTTTTATCAACACTTACATCAAATTAAATTGTAATAACGATGAAGAGTGCAAATTTTCAGCACTAAATAATTACTATTACTTTCGCACTAGTCACTTGAAAATATTTGGAAAGAAAATAACGTATGCAAAATTTCAGATCGATATCTCTAAAATTGAAAGACTAGTTCGCGTATATACAGACGGACATGGTTAAATCGACTCAGCTCCTTCTGAGTGTTACAAAGTTCATGGCAAACTTAATATACACTGTTAAGGTATAAAAATACTTATTTGCATCAATACTGTCGCTTAGATAATGCAAACATCTCTGGACATTTCAACAACGGAAATGAACATTCACTTATTTATTACATACCTTCTGCTTTATACTTACCCTCTGCTACGTACTTTTTTTTGCTTAGGTTGGCAGGACTGTTATATGTTTACATGTCAAATTTGAGCGCGATCTGTCACATAGTTTTTTTTTACTTACACTATAAACAAGTCAACCTCGAGTGTGTTTTTCGAATTTTACTATGGAAATTAACGTTGAGCAAAAAGTGTTTGTTTGAAATTTTGTTATTCCAATGGAATAAGTGCGACGGACGCAATGAAAATGTTGCAGAAGGCATATGGGGAGTCTTGCCTATCACGTGCACGTATTTTTGATTGGTATAAGTCGTTCAAGGACGGCCGTACATCGCTGGAGAACTTGCCCCATGATCGTCGTCCAGCAACGTCAATAAACGAAGAAAACGTCGAAAAAGTAAAGAAAATTGTGTTGGAAAAACGTCGTGTGACTGAAAGAGAGATAGCTAGTGAGCTCAACATATCAAATGGATCCGCTCATAGCATTATTCACGATGTTTTGGGCATGAGACGTGTGTCTGCTCGACTTGTTCCAAAATCCAGCTCATACGTCTCGTCTTGTACGCGATTATTTGACCAAAAACAACGTAAATATTGTTCCGCAAGCACCGTTTTCACCCGACATATTATATATACATCCGTAACTATTTCAATATTTTTCAAATTTTACATTTAATAGAATCAAACGTTTATTTTGTATCAGTGAGTGAAACGAGACAATATATTATATATCATATATCATTTATTATATCATTATATATCAGTTATTACAGATGTTATTTCTGCTGTCTGATTATATCGATCAAATTGGGCCGAGAAAATTAATACAAACGAGCTTTACGTAAAAATATTTCTTAGATGTATATATACTTAGGTCGAAATTCGAAAAATCGTATACTACAATAACGTGAAAGACCATCCTATCTATCCCATTTAGCACGAATTTTTCCAGACGTCCTTATTTTGGCGAATGTTGGTTCCAAGTTAGCCAGTGGTAGCAGGTTTATTAACATTGGTGTCTTTACAAAAAAAATAAGTCTAACTAAGCCAAATCAAGCCCAATTTATATATTATATATTTTTTATATAATTCGGTCACAAAAAGTTCGTCCCAATTAATTGATGGTTGGCGAAGACGATTGATATTGACGTGGGTACTAAGAACTCGTCAATGAAGTTACATATATATAAATGATCAGTATGAAGAGACGAGTTGAAATGCGGGTGACTGTCCGTCCATCCGTGCAAGCTGTAACTTGAGTAAAAATTGAGATATCTTTATGAAACTTGGTACACATGTTTCTTGGTACCGTAAGACGGTTGGTATTGCAGATGGGCGTAATCAGACCACTGCCACGCCCACAAAACGCCATTAATCAAAAACAAATAAATTGCAATAACTAAGCTCCGCAATAAGATACAAGACTGTTATTTGGTACACAGGATCACATTAAGGTGGGGCATCTGTAGTTAAATTTTTTTTTTAAAGTGGACGTGGTCTCGCCCTAATAGGTTTAATGTGCATATCTCCTGAACTGCTAAAGCTATAATAACAAAATTCACATAAACCAAGCACTCAACAAGTCAGAGACATTAAATTTTATCTCTAGGATGGTATGAGATGACTTTATAGGAACCGCGTTCAAAATTAGTCAGTGCAGTTGTGCACTATCAATTTTATGAAGAAATTTCATGGATTCACATGTTTACAATAAAGCTGAATGTATGAGTTATCAGAAAAATTCCCTTATAAAATTTTCACAACTGAAATTTTATGAAAATTTTGTTCAGAAAAGATGTACATATAATATCTACATTAAAACAAATACGGTAGCAATAATAACTTACGAAATACGAAAGGTATGCCGCCACGTATAGCTTTTTTCCCATCAAATGAGGCAAGTTTGCTGGAATAATATAAAAAATATGAACACAAATTTAAAATGTACTAAAAATTGTAATTTTCTGGAGTATGCCTACAATATATACATATTAATAAATAAATAATCAATAATATGTAATAATGATGAAACGTTATTTATGAGGCGATTAATTTAAACTATTGCTTTCAACGTGTCTTTAATACAGCTATGTCCACGGCCTGAGCTCACGAGCGACCATAGCTTTTCTTAAAATTTCAACCGGGGAATTCACACCGTAAAATAATAACATTATTTTGATTTCAGCATAAAGAAATCTGTAGAAGTACAGAAGAATGTAAATAAACGAGAAAGTGCAAATTAAATTTTGTATGATGCTCGATTGGACTGCTAACGGAGCTGAAAAACTCCGAGCAGGGAATTCAACATTTTCTGTGGTATTTAACAGATATGAGAATTTATAACAACGTTCTCTGGCAGAAAATGTATTTACTAACATAAAGAGAAAAATTAAATACTTTGAACAAAAAATACAAATGCCACTTTACATATGCGTGATTATTTTTTGTCTAATAAACGATTTTTATCATGAAAAATTGCAACATGATAAAATGTGGAAAATTATGCAACAAAATATATTCTACTTTGTAATAATTTTCTAATTTCAATTGTTACAAAATTAATAATTTACATACATACATTTGTAGATAATATGTATGTACATCAATATGGAGTCGAACAAGCATTGATTTGCAGTCGGCAATTTCGATGTCATTTATGTGTATGTATGTATGTATGTATGCACACATGGAAGAATAGAATTTTTGATGTTATCACTTACATGTGCGCGCACTGGTCTCAATGTGTGTATGTACAAATATGCGTATGACATTGCAAAATACATAATGCATATACAAATATACGTACATATATGCTTAAAAATGTAAGTACAAAAAGGAACCAACCAAAACAAATTGTTGGAAAAAATAACTTTATATACTTTTTATAAAAATCCATTTATATGTAGTTTTATGAAAATAAAAGTGATTAAACCAAACAAAACATACGGACGAATAGAAAGTCCATTAGAAAAAGTCTGCGTACAAGGTACATAAGTCGAATAAAGTTATTCTTCCTACGAATGTAATATACAAACTTAGAGACTTCTGTCGAAGAAATGAGAGCCCATTCCTCGTGCAGCACATCCTTAAGCATATCCTTTGATATTTAGCATATTTAGGATTAAAATCTGGTGGTGTTTGAAGTTGCTTGGGAACGTTGTAAAGTAAACAAAGCTTAACTATGTCTGCTGTATGCTTCGGAAAATTCTGCCGCTCTTTGCTTCAAATTTCTTTTTAAGATATTAAGGTATGCATATTTAACCCTGGTGGACTTTATAAATTTCATTTGGCCCACACAGTTACCATCTATGCACCCCCCTATCATTGCTTCTTCACCACCGTTCTCCACAGTATGCATCAAGATTTGCTTATCAAGTGCCGTGCCCGTTTTTCGCCATAAAATCTTACGCCCCTTGATCCGAAAGACGCAAAACATGCTCTCATCGGAAAAAATAACTTTCTTCCAAAACTCTCGGGACTTATGAACTAACTTATTGACTAACGATATGAATGAGTTCTTTTGTGAGACTTGACCATAAAAACCGTTTTTTTTTTTTTTAATTTTGCAAATGTTGTCAGTGCAGTGAAATTTCTTAAAATTTTTCTTAATATTTTGGTCGATTTTGGATGCAGGAAATTGAAGGTTTTGCTTTACACGCTCTAGTATTTCTGGCCGCCCTGAACGTGCCGAGATACAAAAACGCCGGTATGTTTGTATTTTTTTTTATTTACTTTTTGTATGAAAGAATGTCTTCTTCCAACAATTAGACCGATTTCAGCGTATGTTTTTACTTTTTCGAAAAGTTTAACCATTATTTCCCTTTCAGAGAAACTTTTTGTTCTTTTAGGCGAGGTTCGATATTCTAAATTTAATAACAAACTGAATAGAATGAAAATCTTATAAAATAACTACTTTTATAAAAAAAGTAAAATTATAACTTTCCGACACTTTTACATTTGGTTATTGCATTGGGTATTCCCATTTTACTACTTGTACGCAGACTTTTTCTGTGCTGCCAAATTACTATTTTTTGTAAATTTGCCTATAAAACTATGGTATCAAATTTTAATTGCTATGAATGCCATGATAATATGCAATAGACTAGTAATAAAGCACTTAATATGATTATGCTCTAAAATTTAGTACATAAAAGTTATTTTCTAAGAAAAGAAAATAAGATATTAGCGTGTAGCAATCCGCCCCTAATAGATTTAATGTGCATATCTCCTAAACTGCTGCAAAATTCACTGAAAACAAATGTTTTTAGCACTTCTATCCACGGTGTGAAAATAGGTGAAATCGGGTGACAACCCCGCCCACTCCCCATATAACGGTACTAAACACGCCAGAGTCATTAAATTTTAACACAGGGATCATATAAGCTGACTTTATAGGAGCCGCGTTCGAAATTAGACAATGGGCGTGGACCGCCCACATTTAGGTGAAACCCCATATCTTAGGATCTGCATAACCGATTTCAACCAAATTCGGAACATAAAATTTTTCTTATATTTCTATGCTATAGTGCGAAAATGAGCGAAATCGGATTACAACCACGCCTATTTCCCATATAACATCATTTTAAATTACATTTTGTCACTTTCTACTATGTAAATCAAACAACAATGATTGTATCGGGGTAAAACTTTGCGTGAATAATTCGTTTAAACTGTGCCACCTGTGACCAAAAAATGTCTAAATCGAACCAAAACTAATCAAGTCCCTAGGTACTGGATTTGTTGACCCCACTGCCTATAGTTGCCTTTTTACCGAAAATATTGGTTAATCTGTAAGACATTTAATTGAAATTCATAAAATAAAATAAATAAATAAAACTGTCGATTATAGTATGTTTGTGTCAAAAAATGGGTTCAATCGAATCAATACTTCCTATAGGCCTCATATACCTAATATAAAGATTTTTGAACTTCCGGATGACTTTATACCGCTCATATCGGCCAATATGTGAGTTATCTCAATGAAAATGAGAGAGCGTGGTTTACTCATAACAAGGTATTTTTGTGCCTAAAATGGATGAAATCGAGTGAAAATTTTACCTGGCCCCCATGTAACTAATATCAGGATTTTCGAACATTCGTCTGACTTAACTCCATATGATTGGTGATGGTATGTGAGTTACCTTAATGAAACAGTCTGTGGCATGTTAGTAGTATGTATTTAGTATTGACAAAAATTCATAAAATCGGGTTTATGCTACCCTCTACTTCCATATAATACTTCTCGTGTGTCGGTCAGTGAGTATTAAAATTTTTTTTATAAATATACAAAATTGCTTCAAAATATGTTCTCTATGCTCGAGTATAGCTGAGCAATGTAAAAATTAATATCTTTCTCTATCCCCAATATATATATGATTTCCGTCTTTCCTCTTGACTTTAAACCGTTCCGGTTGATCAATATGTGATATTTTAATGTAATTAAGTAGATAAGTTTTCATAAAAATTATGTGGTTTGACGCTGAATTAGAATGAAAATAGTATATACTAAGTCTAAACCTCACACCTTCATATAATGAATTCCGATTCTCTGGTTGACGTTTTCCACACAAGCTTATAATACAAAATTTAGCCACTTTGGTCGAGTTAATATCACATTCATACTTATGTATATCTCACTTCAAGATTTTTTTTTTTTATACTCTCGCAACCTGTTGCTACAGAGTATAATAGTTTTGTTCACCTAACGGTTGTTTGTATCACCTAAAATTAATCGAGTTAGATATAGGGTTATATATATATAAATGATCAGGATGAAGAGACGAGTTGAAATCCGGGTGACTGTCTGTCCGTCCGTCCGTCTGTCCGTCCGTCCGTGCAAGCTCTAACTTGAGTAAAAATTGAGATATCTTTATGAAACTTGGTAGACATGTTTCATGGTACCGTGAGACGGTTGGTATTGCAGATGGGCGTAATCGGACCACTGCCACGCCCACAAAACGCCATTAATCAAAAACAAATAACTTGCCATAACTAAGCTCCGCAATAAGATACAAGACTGTTATTTGGTACACAGGATCACATTAGGGAGGGGCATCTGCAGTTAAAATTTTTGTTTAAAAGTGGGCGTGGTCCCGCCTCTAATAGGTTTAATGTGCATATCTCCTAAACCGCTAATGCTATAATAACAAAATTCACTAGAAGCAAATGTTTTTAGCACTTCTATTGACGGTGTGAAAATAGTTGAAATCGGGTGGCAACTCCGCCCACTCCCCATATAACGGTACTGTTAAAAACTACTAAAACCGCGATAAATCAAGCACTAAACACGCCAGAGACATTAAATTTTATCTCTGAGATGGTATAAATTGGCTTTATAGGAGCCGCGTTCAAAACTAGTCAGTGGGCGTGGCACACCCCACTTTTAGGTGAAAACCCATATCTTGAGATCTGCTCAACCGATTTCAACCAAATTCGGTGCATAACGTTCTTTTCATGTTTCTATGTCATAGTGCGAAATCGGACTACAACCACGCTTACTTCCCATGTAACACCATTTTCAATTCCATCTGATTCTTTCACTTTCCACTATGCAAATCAGGTAACAATGATTATATCGGGGTAAAACTTTGCGTGAATAATGCAATTAAAGTATGCCACCTTGCGGCCAAAAATTGTCTAAATCGAACCAAAACTGTTCAAACCCCTAAGTATTAAATATGTGGACCTATAGTTGACCTTCTACCGAAAATATCAGTCAATCCACAAAGAAATCTCAAACGAGTATACTATTTGACTTTGCGAGAGTATAAAATGTTCGGTTACATCCGAACTTAGCCCTTCCTTACTTGTTTAATATAATTTTCGCTGACGCAAACTAAAATATAGCAATAAAACTGAGACTAAGTTTATGGCCTTTAATATAAGTCATGAAGATACCAAATTTGATTGTAATTTAATCACGATTTCATTCAATAATGGATGTTTAATTCTTTCTCAACTTTGCCACACCTGAAGGAATTTCCTGGCCTTTGATTCTTCCGAAATACAAGAGTATAAAATTCTTGGTTCCGCCCATTATCGGGTATATATTGACCCTAACTCCAACATTCTTTATGTAAAAAATTCAAACTTCCGTTTGGCCTTATATAAACGTAAAATATTAGATATACAACAGTTTAATGCCGAAAATGTGTTAAATCGATCCACGAATTTCCCCAGCATACATTTACTTATACATACTACTTATGGTATAATTTATTTCGCTAATTCTATAATTTAATGAAATTAAATGGACAGTTTTTCTTAAAAATAATGTGGTTTATCGCTGCATAGGAATGAAATTGGTCTAAACCTTATAACCCTAATATACTGATTTCCGCTCCTTTCGTACAACAGCAACTTAATATACCCCACATATTAAATCTAACCCCTTTCAGTTTATATCACATATACTATGTTTGAGTTAAATAGCTTCTTTTTGTTAATGTTAACATTTCTGAGAAGAAATAGTATCTATCTAAAATAGTAAATCTATGATCAATAACATATGTAAGTTAATACGATACCAAATAATAATCGAATAATAAATGTTGAATTCTTTCGCAACATTTTTATACTTTCGCAACATGTTGCAACAGAGTATAGTTTTGTTCACCAAACGGTTGTTTGCATCACCTAAAACTAATCGAGATAGATATAGATTTCTATATACAAATATTTCTTCTAATATTTGGTGATAATCAGTGGATAAGTATATTTTCTCAGCCATCATGTTGAACTTATAACAAAATATACCAGACAACAATGTAAAAAATTTCTTAGAGTGCTGGACTTTGTATAGAGCAAAAATATCTTTCTAGAAAAAATCGCGTGAGATAAATATTTGTAGTGTAGTATCAAAAGCGCTAAAGATCCTTTTTATACGGTAATAGATAAACTGTGACCCCATCGGTTAAAATGCTATTATCTATTATTTTAGTTTTGCGACACATATGAAGGTCATGAGGTGAACTGTAAACTCAATAAAATTATATTTAAGTACTTTTTGGGATTTACCCAGCGCCGTTGGCAGCTTATAAAAGGTTTAGATATTAAGACAGAAATAAGAAAATCTACATATCTGCCCTACATATGTGTGTACCATACTTAATTATATGTAAGTTATTGTTAATTTAGCCTTCATGAGCAGACCTTTCAAAATAGGTACCATAGATCTCTGTTTTAAAAAGCGTTAGACAAACGCAATTTACGGAGGAGTTTTCCAAGCAATTAATTTCAATACAATGAAATAAACTACTAACTTCTAAAATATAAATATAACTAAATAATCTGTATTATTATGTTAGTGAATATCTATGTAGGTTGGCCGTTATTTCCCTTCCGCTTTTTTGTCTTTTGAATTTCGCGGCTATGTACAAAGCGCTACAGTGCCCGTATCTGGCAACACTATACATAATTTGAAAGGTCTTGACATAACCTACCAAACAAAAAGTATCGCTATACTCAGCGATAGTCAGTCGGCACTAAGAGCGATCTCTGCCTATGAGGTCAGATCTCTCCTAGTGATGGAGTGTATAGAACGGCTGAACAGCCTATCTGAGCACAACCGAGTGCACCTTATTTGGGTGCCTGGCCATAGGGGTATAGCTGGGAACGAACTAGCCGACGAGTTAGCTCGCTCTGCAGCCTCTACAAGAATGGTAGGGCCGGAACCATACTTAGCTGTTGGTCCACATACCATCAAAGAGCTCCTCCGCAGGGAGGAAAGAGCAGACAGGGAGATACACTGGCAACAACTCCAGGGCATGCACCATGCCAGACTGCTAATGGGGGGTCACGACCTCAAGCGGTTCAATGCCATAATTAATCTCCCAAGAAACAAATTCTACTGGTAGCGTTCTACACCGGCCACTGCAGGCTCAAGAAGCATCTCTTTAACATGGGCATAGCCTCTTCTGCAAACTGCCGGTTCTGCGACATAGAGCCGGAAACCCCCGAACATCTGCTGATGAACTGCACAGCAGTCTGCAGACGCAGAATCAAGGCCCTGGGATCCATGTTTCCACACAGGGATTGTATCGCCTCACTAGCACCCAGCAGAATTTTGGAATTTATCAATATGCTGGGCCTAGATGACACGATATGACTTAGGGGAGGGCACAATAGACCGTAGGTCGCGGTGCATACCTCAATATTAATCAATCAATCAATCAACCTACAAAACAACGCTATGCATGATTAGTTTGGATATTGCGTTCAACAGTTATAGACGTGTAAACATGGAGTTCACTAACGCCGAAATTCGCGCTATTTTAAAGTTTTCCTTCGTTAAAGGCAAATCCGCTAGAGAAACGTTCCGTGAGATTAATGGTGTTTTGGGGGATGGTACTCTATCACTTCGAACCGCGGAGGAATGGTTTCGACGATTCAGAGCCGATGAAAACGACACCATGGATAAGCCAGCCGGCGGAAGACCTGTGACGACAAATACCGATCAAATCATGGAATACATCGAGTTACGACAAACAGTGGCCAAGCCGGGATTGACGGCCAGGAAGGTTTTGCTGTGTGTTTGGTGGGATTGGAAGGGAATCATCCACTATGAGCTGCTCCCATATGGCCAGACGCTTAATTCTACCATCTACTGCGACCAACTGGACCGCTTGAAGCAGGCGATCGACCAGAAGCGTCCAGAATTGGCCAACAGGAAGGGTGTAGTGTTCCACCAGGACAACGCCAGACCACACACTTCGTTGATGACTCGTCAGAAGATACGGGAGCTCGGATGGGAGGTTTTATCGCATCCACCATATAGCCCAGACCTGGCACCAAGTGATTACCATCTTTTCCTGTCCATGGCGAACGCGCTTAATGGTGAGAAGTTGGCCTCAAGAGAGGCCTGTGAAAATTGGCTCTCCGAGTTTTTTGCCAATAGGGACGCAGCCTTCTACGAGCGGGGTATAATAAAGTTGGCATCTCGTTGGCAACAAGTTTACGAACAAAACGGCGCATATTTTAACTAAATCCGATCACTGTAACACTTTTTATAAAGCATTGAATGAAGAGCAAAAAAGTGGAAGGCAAATAACGGCCAACCTTTATATAGGTATACAAAAGTACGTAAGCTGTGTGTACAAAAATATACCATAATAAAACTATTATACTCTGTAGCAACATGTTGCAAGAGTATAATAAATATCAGTACACTGTGTTTGTAGTTTCAGTTACACTAGATTTCTTGACAGCAAAGTGCTGTATTCAACTAATTGCATTAGTTATATAGTGTTTAAACTATTGTTATATACAGTGGCAAGCAAAACCGTATTATATACAGTGGCGAGCAAACAGATATACATATGTGCACCAGTATACCACAGTACCTATACACCGAACAGGAAAGGAGGAGCAGCACCTAGGATCCAACTTTTCAGACCTGGACGGACGGAATTATATAAGTATTATATATAAGTATTTTATATATTAAGCCATTTATTATTTAATAATTATGCCTAGATTAAGTAGAAAATCTGTATTACTAAGTCGTCTTCAGAATAGAAGACGTATGAGAGTTCTTCGTGCAAACTCTTTATATAGAGATAGTGAGCAGTCACAAGATACTGTATTTCCGTCACGCTAATCGTAGATTAGATTCCGATGTACGTCTGTCCGAACAATTTGTCAATACAAATCAACATAGAACCAGACGGAAAAATCTCGAGGTACAGTCTTTTGAACAAAATTTTAATACTGTTCAAAATAGGGCAAGACCTCTAAGTCCCCAAATCCGCTCTGAAGAGCAAATAAGAAATACTCGAGGTCATAGATCTCGGCGCGAAGACCCCGAGGTTCGATCTGTTGAGCAAGTTGTAAATACTGTTCAACATAGAACAAGGCAGCAAGATCCACAAATTCGCTCTGAAGAGCAAATAGGAGATGCTCGAGGTCATAGACCTCGGCGCGAAGACCCCGAGGTTCGATCTGTTGAACAAATGAGAAATACTGTTCAAGATAGAACAAGACGGCAAGATTCACAAATTCGCTCTGAAGAGCAAATAAGAAATACTCGAGGTCGTAGGTCTTGTCGAGAAAATCCCGAGGTACGTTATGATGAGCAAAGTAGGAACACTAGGGATCATAGAGAATTTCGCGCAAGAAATCCTGAGTATACGAGTTTAGAGCGCATTCGTGATCAAATGCAAAGAGAACATGCAAGAAGAAATCCTGAAATAAGGAGAGAGGAGCGTGATAGAGAAACACCACGCCGACAGCTTAGTAAGAGGGGTATGAGGGAAGAAATTTTGAATCAGAGACGTCTTAGACAAAGTCAAGTTCGCCTTCGTAGAGATAACCCACTCAATAGACAAATTGAAAACCAAAGGCAGTCCCAACGAATCCGATTAACGAGAAAAAATAATGTTATAGAAACTGATAATAGTGGCAATTTAACAGATTTCAAAAACATTTATTTCCAAAATATAAATAAGGGCCCTACTGAAATATGTATTTGCTGCGGCGGCTTATGGTTTTCACAAATTAAATTTCGAAACTATTGCGCAAGGTCACCCGAATGGTGCATCCGCCTTCTTTTTAATTCAAAAATTTCCTTCAGAAGATGGAAATTACAATTTTTGTGCTACTTGCAAAAATGTAATTGTTAAAAAGAACGTTCCAAAAATATGTTTAGCTAACGGTCTAGACTTTCCTGAAATACCGGATTGTTTGAAAGGTTTAACCCCAATTGAAGAACGTCTCATAATGCCTAGATTGCCTTTTATGACAATCCGTCCGTTAGGATATCAAGGTCAGAGTTTGCTCAAAGGTGCTGTTGTTAATATACCAATTTCTGTTAACAATATTGTGACATCTCTACCAAGGTCTTTTGGTGAGGCTCATGTTATACAAATTCACTTAAGAAGGCGTTTGGAATACAATCATGATTACATGATCGATACCATACGCCCCACAAAGATTACGGAAGCTTTGCAGTTCTTAGTGAATACCCCACTGTATCGTGAGCACAATATACATATTAATGAAAACTGGATTTCAGAATTTAATAACCAAGAAGTTCCGTTTGTTGCCTCTGCAGAGGATTCCCGATTGGTTCAATCTTTTCATGCGGCACAAACTTCTCATGATAATCCCTCAGGTAATAATATTCCCATGGGTCTTTTACCTTCCGAGGTAAACCCAGGCGGTCAAGAAACTCTTTTGGACAATATTCCTATAGAAAACTTGAACTATAACCGTTAAGTCATAGCGCCAGGTGAAGGACAAAGACCAATTGACATAATTCAAGACAATAATTCAGAAGAGTTGTCCATTTGGAACAATATACGCTGGGCAGAAACGTACATGCTATGAAACATATAGCAAGATAATACGTTCTGAAATTCGCCGTTTTGACAGAAGAGCGTGTACCATTCCAAAGTTGTTCTATGATTACAAAAAATTAGAACTGCTACAAATTAAGAATAGTAAAAAAGAACTTTGTTCAAAACTTGATTCAACACGATGATGGTTACACGGTTTTGAAAGGCGCCTGCGCACTGGGAAGCTGAGAAGAAAAAGGCATTCGCTATGATTCGCCAATTTGGTCTTCCAACCTTCTTTATCACTTTATCGGCTGCAGAATCTCAGTGGGTTGAGCTTTTGGTCATCCTCTCTAAAACTGTTGATTCTAAAGATATTTCGGAAGAGGAAGCCAACAGTTTAACAACCCAAGATAGATATCGCTTAATTCGGTCAGACGCGGTTACTTGTGCTAGATATTTTGACTACCGCTATCGACAAATTCTTAAGCTTTTTAAAGATAACGCCGGCGTTTTTGGTGATTATTTTGTTACAAATTTCTACTGGAGAGTGGAGTTTCAACAGAGAGGTTCCCCGCATGTACATGGTATGTATTGGCTTAATAATTCGCCCAGAATCAACCTTCAAGATCCTCAGACATTCCCTGATGTCATTAGTTTTATTGGCAATTATATTTCTACAGATGGTTTGGTCAGCCACTTAGAAAATTATTTGGGTTATCAAAAGCATAACCACAGTCGGTCTTGTACCAGGGAAATAAGAGGACAACAGTTTTGTCGTTTTGGTATACCATATCCACCAATGCCTTCAACGCAAATACTGTTACCTCTTACAGAAACAAGTTAAAATTCAGAAAGACACAAGTAAAACTTTTTCAAAATTCAAAACGTGTTAAATTCAAATATGACTACAGAAGACATTTCTAATTTAAACGATTTTGAACATTTCCTGTTTGATAGTAGAAAAAATATGTCTTTTGATGACTATTTGTAAGCCCTTAGATCAAATTTAACAAAACCCAAAATTTTTCTAAAAAGAAAATTACAGGATAGTTTTATAAACGCTCATAATCCTCTGATTTTGGAACTCCAATGAGCAAATATGGATATCCAATATATACTGGATGCATATGCTTGCTGTTCATATATAATTAATTATATTAACAAGTCTATAAGGGGGAGTTTCTAGGCTCTTAAATGAAGCTATATCAGAGGTAAATGCTGGAAATTATACTGTTAAGACAAAAACTTAAACATACAGGTCACAAATTTATATCAGGCACAAGAAGCCGTATATTGCTGCATTGGGCTCCATCTTTCGGAAGCAAGTAATGCAGAAATATTTATAAATACCTCTCGACCTGAGGAACGTGTTCGAATTGTGAAACCTAGAGCAGAACTACAGAACCTTCCTTCAGGTTCGACTGAAATATTCGTAGCCGGTATTTTGGACCGTTTTGTTCAAAGATCCGATCAGTTAGAAAATCTTTGCTTAGCTGATTTTTGATCTATGTATTAATATGTTAAATCTAGTAGAAGAGCACAAGACAGTGATCATGAAGAAGAAGAGAGGGAAAACGATAATTTACCAGAAAGCGGGATTGTCATGCCTCTTAAAGACGGTAGCGGTTTTGTTAAGAAACGTACCAAACCTTGTATTATTCAGTATAGAAGGTTTAACCCAGATTTGGCCAGAGTTGAGTATTTCCGCGAAATGGTAATGCTTTACTATCCATGGCGGAATGAACATCAAGATCTCATTGTAAACGATAATAAGCGGACTTGCATAAAACATCGTATTCTAATTGAGGAAAATCAAAGAAAATATGATGTTTTTGAGCAAAGAGAACTTGAAAATGTTCTAGAAAGTCTTTATAATGAAATAGACTTAGAGGAAGGTGCTCAAAATGAACTACCTATAGTGGAAAATGAGTTCAGAGTGTTGGCACTTTCAGATATAAACCCAAATATAAATTTGCTGGACTTGCATGGTGAAGATTCAACAGATAATGGCACTGAATCTGATTGCAATTTTAGACTTATTAAACTACCCCCTTTAATTCCAGTTGAGGAACTATTTTCTTTAGGTCAAAGTCTAAATACTAAGCAAAGAACCTATTTGACACATTTGACGCACCAGCTAAAAACAAATCGCCCATTTTATGAGTTTATTGGCGGCGGTGCAGGCACTTAACAATTCTACATCTGGATCCAATCCAAGTTCCTTAAAATTTCTTCTTTGCGCACCTACGGGTAAAGCAGCGTTCGGAATAGGTGGAATGACCCTTCATTCAATATTCTCTTTACCTGTTAATCAGTTGAGGCCACTTAGCAATGACCCAGTGAATTCATTGTATTCCAGATTTAAAATTAATCATAATTGATGAAATATAGATGGTAGGTGCTCGTATGTTTAGCTCTGTTGATGCGAGATTAAAACAAATTTTCAAAACAGACAGCCTTTTCGGTGGTATACCGATCATCGTGTTTGGTGAATTGAAGCAACTCTCACCTGTTGGAGATAGGTGGATATTCTCTCCTAATCCCAATGATTCATACAGCACTTTAGTTGATTCCCCTTTTGTGGGAGTTATTTAAATACTTTGAATTAACAGAAATAATGAGACAACGGGAGGATCAGGCCTTTGCAATTGCATTAAATCATATGGCATCTGGTACTATGACAAATGAGGACATATTACTCATTGAAACTCGAGTAGTTAATTTCGAAGAAGTTCCCGATGCCATACATTTATTTTGATCCAATGAAGAGACAAATAATTTCAATGCCCTTAAGCTCAGTCGAATCCCAACTGAAGCTATCCTTTCAACTGCAAAAGACTCAGTTAAAGGAATTGGTATAAGTGAAAATGAGAATATTTTGGAAAGAGTTAAACTTTTCAAAACTTCTGAAACGCAGGGACTGCCCTATGAATTGACACTAAAAACATCCGCCAAATATATGATTACAGTGAATATAAACACGTGTGATGGCTTGGTTAATGGGGCAGCTGGACAACATATGCATATTGATTTCCAATGTTCCTTTCCAACAATTCTGTGGATTAAATTTTTGGAACCTTCCGTTGGTTTGATAGCACGATCAAAAAAGCCTCATCCTCTAGAAAGTTCTTGGACACCAATTGAAAAAGTTTTAAAATCTTTTCAATATAAAAGAATAAGAAGAAAAATGAACAAATTTCAATTGAAAGAAATCAGTTTCCAGTTGTTCCGGCTGAAGGAATAACTATTCATAAAAGTCAGGGTGCCACATATAATAAAATTGTAGTTCATACTCGACCCAAAATACCTAGAGCTTCAATATATGTCGCTTGCAGTCGAGCTACTACTGCAGAAGGTCTATTCATCATAGGAAATTTTATTCCTTCTAACAAATTTTCTGAATCGGATCCTGTATTTAAGGAACTGAGGGAATTGAACACAAATAAAGCTCTGACAACAAGTTTCAGTTTTATGAATTCCTGAACATCAGGACATAAAATTTTATTCCATAATGTTCAGAGTCTTCATGCTCACATTAATGATATAAAAAACGACTGTTTGATGCTATCTTCAGATATTTTATGTTTTGTAGAAACTTGGAGTTATCCGTGAAATATAGACGTATAAAATAGACGTATCTCTTGAAACATTCAAAAAGATCTTAGATATTTCATTCTGGCCACCTGGGGCTTTCGTACGCGAATTTAAGCCTAAACTTAGAAGTCAAACTAAGGAAAACATTGCTAAATTACCAAAAGCAACCACCGATTTAAAAAACTGATTGGTAAAAATTCGCTAAGCATTTATTATCAAAATGTTAGAGGTCTTAATACAAAATTAACGAATTGTATTTAAACAGTTCCAATTTTAATTTCCATATAATTGGATTTACAGAAACATGGTTAAAACCTCACATTTTTGATAATGAGATTTTAAATAGCGAATTTCAAATATTTAGATGTGATCGACTGAACAGAATCGGTGGAGGTATTCTATTTGCCGTACATTCCTTCATCCCATCTGAAGATGTTCTTGTTCCAGGAACCGACTCATTTGAATTTAAATGTCTTATAGACCACCCCATTCGGACTTATCTGTATACATGCAGCATGCTTCTTTAATAAATAGTGCTACTTCGATGGCAAATGATGCAGATTCAATAATCTTATTAGGAGATTTCAATTTACCGTGTGCTTCGTGGAAAGCTTTCGATGAATATATCGTACCGATTTGCGATCGGTTATGTTTTCATGAGGTTTTCCAAAAAATTTCCGAGTTGGGTCTGAACCAAATTAATTTGATTCCGAATAAATTTGGTAAATGCTTAGACTTAGTATACGTTGATACCTCTTCAAAGTGTTCCGTTATTCAGAGTAATCCTCTTGTTCTACCAGAGGATTAGTATCATCCTGCTTTGGAAATATCTGTCGAAATCATAAGCAATGTACGCGATTATAATTATCAAACTTCGTGCTTCCGTACTCGGTTCAACTTTGCAAAAGCTTATTTTAAAAAGTTAAATACATAACTTTCTACAATATCATGGCCTAATTATAATGGTAATATTGAATTGAGTATCTCTCATTTTAATAACATTATTACGAAATTATTTGAAAAGTATGTTCCAATAGTAATTGTTAATAAAAGTAAAATTAGAAGTCCGTGGTCGTCAAAAAAGTTACATAAATTGAATAACAGAAAAACTCGAGCCTTTAAACATTTAAAAAAACCTGTTCACTTGTCGACTATTCTAAATATTCCATATTGCGTCGACAATATTTTGACATAAACAAAAAATGTAATGATAATTACTTAAATAAAGTAAAAAAGAATGTTGTAAGTAATCCAAAATCGTTTTATAATTTCGTGAACTCCATACGCAGGATTTAAAAATTTCCGTCCGCGATGAAATACAAATCTATCATTTCAACTGACAATGATATTATATCCAATATGTTTGCAGAATTTTTCAAGTCAAACTACTGTAATAATTCTTCCAAAACTTTTTCTTATCAGCACGTGCTGTGTTCGAATACTTTAATTAACGCTCCAATTATTTCTGAAGAAGACGTCCCACTTAAATTAAATAAGTTAAAACCATCTTTTAGTTACGGCCCAGACATGATACCCTCATGCTTCCTAAAAAATAGTGCCAAATATGTTTACTTGCCTTTGACAAGGATATTTAATTCCTCTCTTAAACACGTTATATTTCCTTCAATATGGAAACAGCCATTTATAATTTCTTTGCATAAAAGTGGATTTAGATCCAACATTGAAAACTATAGAGGTTTCGCAAAACTATCAGTTATACCTAAACTTTTTGAAGCTATCATCACTGACCATATAACCTTTTCGATTTCTCCGTTAATTTTCTCATCTCAGCATGGATTTCGTAAAGGGAAATCGACTCTAACAAACTTGCTTGAATTTGTAAATCATGTATCATTGGGTTTTAGGGAACATAAGCATACGGATGTTATCTACACAGACTTTAGCAAAGCTTTCGATATAGTAAACCTCGATTCTCATACATAAACTAGATCTACTGGGCTTTCAGCCAAGATTTCTTCAATGGGTAGCTTCCTATCTTTATAATAGAACACAACGAGTGATATTTGAGGATACACCTTCAGATACCATTAATGTTTCTTCGGGTGTTCCGCAAGGTAGTCATCTTGGCCTGATTCTGTTCTCTTCAGTAATAGAATTCTCAAAAATTTTAATATACGCTGACGACGTAAAGCTTTTTAAATCATACACTTCGACTGAGGAAAGGTGTCTGTTGCAAACAGACTTAAACAATATGGTTGCATGGTGTGATAGAAATGATTTGCCATTGAATCTGATTAATGCAAGACGATGTGCTTTTCCCGTAGATCTGTGCACCCCTCTTATTATGTAATAAAACACCATATTCTGGAGCAAGTTTTTAACTATGTTGATTTGGGAGTAGCTTAATTTTTGTCTTCATATTGACACCATGGTCTTGAAAGCAAAAGCTGTCCTCAGTTTTGTTAAACGTTGATCTAAAGAATTTAGAGATCTGTATATTACTAAAACACTTTATACAACTTTGGTTAGACCTATATTGGAATATGCCTCTGTTGTATGGAACCCTAACTACCAAATTCATTCTGACAAGTTAGAGTCTGTTCAAAAACAATTTTTACTTTTCGCCTTAGCGCATTTCCGATGAGATTCTAGGGTAAGTCTACCTCCATACACTAGTCGTTTAAAACTTATTAATCTACCTACACTTTCTAGTCGTAGGGAAATGCTTGGCATAATATTCTTAGTAAAAACCTTGAATTGAACAGTTTGCAGTTCTTTTCTCCTGTCTGAAATTAAATTTAATATCCCGATTCGCTTTTCGAGGCAGTTTAGACCTTTACTGTTAAAATACTGTAAATCAAATTTTGAACTAAACGAGCCATTCCGCCGTATATGTCATGATTTTAATTCTCATTCCAGCACATTTGACTTATCTGACTCAGTTTTCAAAATGAAAAAGACTTTATTGTTTTCTCTTAATGAATGAAAATGTAACAATTTATTCTATTGTAACTATAAATCTTAGCTGTTGAAATTTTTTTTTCTGTAGCTGAGCAGTTAACACTTAAAAAACTCTCTTACCTTTTCTGACTCGGCTAATTCCGCACGCATGCGGATTGCGCCCCTCGCGTCGGTTGGGCGGGAGATGGGTAATCGTTGGGTTATTATTATTATTACAAAAATCTTGATATACCAGGATTTACTCCAATTAACGAGCTGAGGATAGATAGCACGGAAACAAGCAACAGAAATAAACGAGGCAATATAATATATGCAAAGCATAGTATTGCTAGCTCTATATTGTAGAACCAAAGGCTGTAAAGAAAATTTATTCAGGCCGCAAAGTTTTAGAAGGGGTTTTGTTTAAACGTTTCAGTATTAATATTCTGAATCTATACAGAAATTCAGCTTTCTCTCTCAGGCATTTAATTGTAGAACTTCAGGAAGTCCTTACTTCTGAGTTATGCAATCAAAATGTGCTAATTGTTGGAGATTTCAACATTTGTTTAATGTCTACAGGGAATTCAATAGGAAATCTGCTCCAAGAAAAAAACTTTAGTTCCCTGCTTGGTGTAGAATATTCAACTACACCTTCCGGTACACAAATTAATTGGGCATTTTCAAACATGGATCCTTCCCATGTGAATGCAATCATGACAGTACTTGTGTCTCTATTTCCAACTAAAGTTTTCAGACTTATTGCAATAGTTCTTCATTTTTTTTCCAATATATATTAAGAAATGATATAGCAATTTTGACAGTAGTTTTTAGACAATTTTAAGAAAAATATGTAAATAATCTAATTAGAAAAATTTAAATTATATGTATAATTTGTTATTATATAAGACATTATTGTATAAATATATGATAAAAATTAAATAGTATAAGGAGAAAAGAAATATAATTTGGATATATGTAGAATAATCTATATAAAAATGGATTCTCACGAGAGGATACTTGTTTGTTAAATTTTATGTTTTCGACACGCGTCACTGTCCACTTATATGGTTTATTATTCTTTTGGCTAAGGATTTTTGATATTTTCTCCCTCTATTAGCCAAGGATATTGCAAACAGTTGCACTTTTAGGACCGATTATACTTTTGGCTAGGGATACTTAATATTTTCTCCCTTTGTTGGCCAAGGATATCACGAACACGTGCAACACACGTTGGGCGCCAATTAATTTCTCTACATAGGGAAGGATTAAATATACATAAGTTTTTCCGCGAACGCGCGGAAGAAATGAAAAACGATAGTTTCGGTGGTCCGAATGGAAAACACTACCCTCTATATTTCCAATTTACTCTTATTTATACATTTTACTTATTTACTTAAAGCTAAATGACTAATTCTTACAATAAAGAGAGTTTCAATTAGAATATTAGCATATGCCGCATATTTCAGCAGAACGCATTCTTATCTTCGTGTAAGGGCCACCAGCAATATTTTGATGAGAATGGATTATTCCACTCATCAAGGAAAAAGCGATTCTTAAGTAATCGAAATATTAATAATTAATGAGACTTCATTATTACAGAGCTTAAGTAACATTTTGTTTACTGTAGTTTTAGTAAGAATGAATTAACATAAAAATATTTAAAAAAAAAAGGAATAAAATAAAATATTCCCTGGTTGGGCATACATATCAGCATCATTTCTCTTCAATATTTCCCGATTGGGCATGTTAAGAGAGCTGTATTTGTACAGATTCGCCGCTTTTATAAAAGCGAGAAATGTTTGAGTTTTTTGCTTGTGATGTAAATTGCCCGACAGAAATTTTCCAAATGTTCTAACCTGCACCTTCTCGTTGATTTACGTTCTCTGGTTTACGGTCTTTGTTTATATTCTCTACTGTGACAAAAGAACTAACAGTTTGAAACTTGAATAACTAATTTACTCAAAAACATCACGCAGTGAAGAAAATATAGCGGCCGCAGCTGAGAGTGTACACAAAAACCGTGAATAGTCGATTCGGCGCCGATCGCAGCAATTCGGACTGACATAGGAACGACTTGGCGCATATTACGTCCAAATCTCAAATTGAAAGCGTACAGCTCTTGAAAAGTTCCAAGAAGATTCTACGTTTTCGAGCCAAATTTTGTACAGCGATGAGGCCCAATTCTGACTCAATGGGTATGTAAACAAGCAAAATTACCGCATTTGGGACGAAGAGCAACCTTAAGAGATTTCATCCCGAAAAAACAATGGTTTGGTGTGGTTTGTATGATGCTTGTTGTAATGATGCCGGTGAAAACGAAGCCACTGTTATCGCGCCATGATGACCGACTATTTGATGCCTGAAATTGAAGCTCGTGATCTCGGCAACATTTTGATTTTAACCAGACGGCGCCACTTCCCACACATCGCATCGATCAAAAAATTTATTGAGAGCACACTTCGGTGAATAGATAATTTCACGTTTTGGGCCAACATTTGAAAGAGATAATCTTCAAAAAAAAAAATGCCTGAGAATGTTCTTTCGAATGATAATAATCCATTAAATTTGAATTTTCTGTATTTTTTTCTTTAAAAAAGTAAGAAATTTTGAAATGGATCATCCTATGTAAGAGATATGAGTTTGGACCAAGGTATAAATCAATTCCATTATAATCCCGCGCTAAACCACATAATTTTTAAGAAAACTTGTTCATTTAACTTCATTAAAATATCACAGTTTGAGCAACCAGGACGGTTTAAAGTCAGATGGAAAACGGAAAACATTTATGGGGTTGTATTGGGAGCACAGAAAGGGACGGCTCAGTTATACTTGAGAACATATTTTCAAGCTATTTTTTAATAATATAAATTACACACTGAACGATATATTCGGTATAAAACTTGTTGGAAAAACAAAAATAAATCCATACCATCACCAATCTATTATACTTTACTCCATAGTCTTCTGATATTAGTTATATATAGGGGCCGACCAAGTTTTCACTCGATTTTATCCATTTTAGGCACAAAAATACACAGTAATTAGCAAAACACACTTTCTCATTTTCATTGAGATAACTCACACATTGACTGATAAATGCAACCCGATGTTTGAAAAACCTGATATTAGTTATATGGGGGCTAAGAGGGTTTTCACCAAACTTCATCCATTTTAGGCACACAGATGCACTGTTAGGAGAAAAAAAGGCTCACCCAATTTAATTAAGATAACTCACATACATATTGGTCGATATATGGAGTATAAAGTCAGCCTGAAGTTTGAAACTCATAATAAAGTAAGAATGAATTAACACAAAATATTTTAAAAAATAATAAATAAGAGTTAAATAAAAGAAAATATATTTCAAATGGCATATCAAAATTCCCTGGTTGGCATACATATCAGCATCATTTCTCTTTAATATTCATGTTATGAGAGCTATTATTATCATCACAATAACTTTTGAAAGCTTGTGATGTAAATACTGATCGCCTATCTGATATAATTTTACGCGGGTTTCCGAAAATATCGACTTGCTTTGAAAGCATGTTTATAACCACCTCCGCACTTGTATCTATTGTTGGGTAAAGCCACACAAATTTTGTAAATGCCTCGATCACAACTAGGATATATTTGTACTGTTTCCCGGTCGTTGTCATTGGACCTACATGATCTATGTGAAATGTCTCTAAAGGATAATCCTCTTTCTCGATTGGCGACAAAAATCCTTCCAATTTACCACTCTTTGTGTTCATTATTAAACATTCGACACAACTGCTTACTATATTTTTTACTTTTTCCTCGAGCCCTGGAATCTGTAGTATTTCCTACGCAATCAAGTATTTTTAATTGAAAAATGCCCTTGCTTACGTGCTATCAAGAGGATCTCATTCTACATCTGTTTTGGTACCACGATTAGTTCCTTTGCCGGATCCTTGTACAAAATTTCATGAGCGATAAAAACGTCTTCGTAAGAGCTGCTGATAATTCTCTTCAGCTGAACTTGTTTTCTGGCTCATGAACTGCACTGGGTGATATGCTTCATTTGTAACATTACCGCCCGATACCCATGCTTTAATGCATCTGTATGAACTTCCGTTATTGCGTTCAGGTTATACAATTCTAAAACTGGAGATTGTGATAGCGAAGAAGTTGCTCGAAAGCAAGTGCCTGTTCTTCCTCCCACTTAAAATTTTGATCATTTCACAGATCTGATAACGGCTTGGCCACAAGCGCATTTTTTCGAATGAATCTGCGAAAGAAGATGTTAACCCTAAAAACTGTTGTATGGCTTTTTTGTCTCTGGGAGGTTTAAAAGCTTTAACTGCTCTGGTTTTCTCGGCCGACGGATGAATTGCGCTATTTTCGATTATATATCCCAAAAAATTTACTTTACGTTTCAAAAAATTACACTTTCTCCATTTGATCTGTAGTCCAGCATCTGCTGCTACTGTAAGAACTTCCTTTAGTTTTAGTAACCTCTCCTTCTCGTCTATAGATGGAATGATTAAATCATCCACATAAGTGACTACAGTTTCCTTATCTTTTAGGTCCCTAAAAATCGAATGGATAAATCTGCAGAATACTGCTGGTGAATTAGAGATGCCAAACGGCTCAAATTTAAATTCGAATTGACCTTTCATTGTAACAAACGATGTCTATTTTCTAGAGTTTTCTCGACAGGAACATGCAAAAATCCGTTAGCCAGATCTAATGTGGAAAAAACTTTATATCCCTGGTGTTTCTCAACTACCTCGTTAATCAATATCATTGGAAAATTATCGCGCAAAATTTTCCCATTTTATTTGCGATAATGTAACATAATCGCTTTGTTTTATCCTTTTTAAACACAATTTGATCTTGAAATGATACGCACCTGGGTGACTGATGTACCGGTACATCGTCCTTTAAACTAATTTTCATTTCCACCGGGGAAAATTCCTTTTGGCTCATATTAAGCGATCAGCTTTTCCACTTCTAACATTTTTCCCCTATCCAGATGTGACAAATCATACTTTGGTTTCGGCGCTTGTTCTTTTATACAAATCATACTAAAAGCTAATATTTCTGCCTCTTCTGCGATTTGGTCATCATAGTCTTTGTTGTCCTTTTGACGAGTATTTGGTTTATACTTCGTTTGAAATTTATCGTTCTCTTCACTAACTATCAAATCGACCTGACTCAAAACTGCACGTCCAATTATTGCCGGATATTGAAGATCCCTATTGTTGACAATATGAAATGTGATATTTATCTCAACATCATCTACTTTTGCTTTAGTTTCGAAACTGCCAAACGTGACCACTTTCGCACTACCGATTCCACCCAGCATTCGCTTAAAAATTGTCTTTTTCACTTTTGATTTTAACCGTTGGACATTCGCAGCGCTCCATCTTGTTGCATTTATAACATCTAATTTGTTGGTTTGTGCAATTCCTTGCTATGCCCGAAGTTTCGCCACATTTGAAAGATGCCTGTTGGATATTTTCCTTCCCATCTCCCCTGAGTAACTACTCCTTTCATAACTTCGACCTTTGATTTGTATCTAATTCTTTCATAAATTTTTATTTGCTCTTTTAATTCCCCTATACTCCTTGCTTAGTACAAAACCGTTTTGTTCACTTTTGAATCGGGTATCCCTAGTATGAAGTATTCTAATTCTTGTATACTAGCTTCCTACAGTTTTAGCCGCTTTCTTATTTCCATTAAGGCATATAAAAATTAAATAAATGTTTGTTTCTTTTGACGATTTCTTAAAAGCCTATGTGCCTCAGCTGATGAAAATGATATTTCGATCATCAATTTTCATGAAAATCGTGTTGCAAATAAGATATTAAGGGAAATTATTATTGATAAGGGAAAATTTCAAAATTTTAAAGGAAGATTTAAAGGTGATGGGTCAAATAAATTTGAGATAATATTATAAAAGAATATGAAATATTTAGGATATACAAATATATAAAAAGTAAAATCGAATGACAAAGGTTTAGAAGATACCTATAAAAAATTTCCGCCACCGAAAAATATACATGAAAAAGGATTTTTAGCTGAAATAAACGCATGCAATATGTGGGTGCGTTAAACCATTGTGCCAATTTAATGGTATTGAAAGTAAATACTTTTGAGAAGTAATTAATTACTTGTAAGGGAAAAATAAAAACATTCCATAGCAACTATAGGAAAAACGACACAACATATACGAAAGGCGAAATGGAATTTTATATAGAAACTTTTTTTTATGTGCCACAGGATATGAAATCTCATATAATGTATCGATATCACGACGAAGCAGGTATACATTACTTATATTAAAAGTTACTGGTTTCCAAAAATTTGAGAATAAATTTACATAAACATAAAAACTCTATAAATTTGTTTTTTCCGTAATTCAGAATAAGATATTTCGTATATTTTAACAGTTAGCTGTAGATATTAAAAATATACTATGTTGGACTTTAACATATTTAAATGCACTATCAACTAAAATGTTAAATGCGTTTATAACAGAAACTGTTCCCTGTACAATACACCTCAAGCAAACTCAGTGCCCTTTAGTGAATGAAATTATTCAGTTAAGTATGGTAATCCTATTCCTTCGTTTTCTATTCTCGCTGGGAAATATCAATTGGAACTTAGTTATACAAATGTATATAGATCCATTCATAAAAACGTTCAGAATGTTTATGGTCAACAGACTAAGAAACGAACTAAGGTACCGCTGCGAAGGCTAAGTCGAAACGACGTATCGTTTGTGTTCTTAAATAGTACCCGCTGCGACCTCAAATCAGCGCCTATGTATGTTTTCATGAGTTCATTGTTGCTATTTTGACTTATACGCCAGTCAGAGATAACTAACGAGTTTTTACGTTTCTCGCTCATTCAGCTTCTTTTGTGTCTGCGTAGTTACTTCGAATTTTTTCCCCACCACTTTTTGTTCATATGTTTTAGATTCTGATTTGTATGTTAGACTTTCGTTTTCACTTTTTGTTAATTTTGCTTGATGTGAGATAATTTACCTGAAAGTTCGAATGGCTTGCTAGAGGCGTTGTTAAGTTGATTGGACTATCTGATATCCCCTGTTTTAAAAGTGTGAATAAAGAGGTAGCTTTTGTCTTAAATTTATTTTTCTACTTAAAAAAAATCTCGATGTAATTTTAATTGTACTTAGTTTTTTTTAAACAAGATCATTACGAACCTGCGTAATTACTAGCACAAAATTTGTAGAAGTAAATAAAGTATCCGAAGGATAAACAAATTAAACTTATTACGATTTGAAATGAAAACAAGAAAAATTGTTAAATCCAGCAGCATAGAAGCTATAATACCCTTCACAGGAGCATTTCTTATAGCAAAAAAGGGTATCAAAAGATGTTGATATTGATTGGTCAATTTATAATGGCAGCTTTACAAGAAAAAAAAAACATATTTTTTTTGCCCCGGATATCTTATAAAATTTTGATTGTTTTAAATGCCCAGATTACAAATTTATTCAGAAGATTGTTGAGTGTGCTCTTGTTTTTAAGATTTTTGCATATCTTACATTTTGATCAACTATCGGCTTCTTAGTAATAAAATTTATTTTTCCAGTTATGATTGGGGTTTTTCGCAACTTTTTCGTGCACAGAAACATGACGTAATCCCCATTCTCAGACTCCTTAACAAAAATATGCGAAAAATTATGGGGAAGATGTTAAGGTTTAAATAAACATCAAACGTGAAGATATCTACACTCAAAGTCCACCAAAAGTTTCAAAACAAATTCGAATGAATGATTCAGAAGCAATGATGACGTCAAATACCCAAATATTGGTACAGTCTACCATTTGAATAAGATGGTGAAACATCTACCCCAAAGTTATTTTCTCAAAATGTTGTGTTGTGTTTTAATACGTGATCAAGTTAGGTATGATAAATTCCATTTTTCAAGCGGTGGACGATGTGGGATATTGTTTCGATTACAGTTGTAGAAAATTTCTAAAGCTTGGTATGAAAACTTGAAAGGTGAAATATTTGATTGTCCTCAAATACGGCAATTAATGAAAAATACAGATTTTCTCAAGGTTACGACTTTACGGGATATTGAGGCTTGAAAAAGTTTTCTGTTCTGATAGTTGAAAATTTCCTAGGTAACTATAAATCCCCAAATAATGAAGAAATTTCGAAAAATACGCTGACAAACTTACAAATTTTAAGAGCAATAAAGAGTATCGAGCTACTTTTAATAAATTCACTATTCTAGACTGTCCTCACTGCCTTTGGAGATTTGACTTGAGGGAGATTTCGAGTAGATTAACTTCAAATCTCCTCGGTGACGAGATTAACAAGTGTAATTTTGGTATGGCGAAACCTCTAAATCTAGTTTATTAGTGAGTGATTAAATGTCGGTCGGAACATGGTATTAGATATGGTATCGTCATATAATGGCAGATTACTGCTGGTCCTTAAAAAAAGATTTTTGACTAGAAAATTATAAAAGAAAAGCCCACATAAGGAGTTTTATTAAAATATAACATATGTTTTCGACATTTTTCTCTGTTTACTTGTGTTATAATATTATATATGTTAATTTGTTTTATGTTTTCTGATTTGTGTAATGTAAAATGAAAATAAGGATTAAAAAATAAACGAGAGCAAATCTTACCAAATCATTTATAGTTTCATGATTTATTAACCCAAATATGTATCAGAAATAGATATTATATCTAGGGCAACAAAACCACTGTTATCTTTACCAAGTTTCGAGAAGATATCTTGTTAAGTAAAAAAGTTTTCCATACAAAAACTTGATTTTGATCGGTCAGTTTCTATGGCAGCTATATGCTGTAGTTTTCCGATATCGAAAATGCTGACGAATGAGCATCTACTTAGGGAAAAAAGGACGGGTGCAAAACTTCACAACAATGTCTCAAAAACTGAGGGACTAGTTCGGGTATATACATACAGACAGACGAACATGTTTAAATCGACTCAGTTCGTCACGCTGATCATTTACATATGCCATATGTATACTGTATAGGGTCTCTGACGTTTTCTTCGTGGTATACCCTGCACAGGATTTAAATGGATACATGCATACATACACATTGTAACGGTATACTATATACTAAAAGTTTAAGAATAGAAAGGTTATATTTAAAATCTGAAAATGTATTCGATTCGAAAATTTGCGAAAAAAACATTGATACTAATTGTAATTATTATAATATATTAATAAATCTTTATATTTGTACCTTACAAATAGTTGCTCCTGATTATTAACACGCCACGAAACAACAGTTGCACCTGAAAGAAATTAGTGAAAAATTTATAGGACATGGTAGTAAACATAAAAGCAAATATAAAACAAATAAGGAAGTTCTGGTGTACCAAACATTTTATACTCTCGCTTTTTTCAATTTGAAATACTTATATAAGATATATGGGAGCTAGGGGATAATTTGAATCAATTTTATGCAGCTTTCGTATTAGAACATGTCAATACCAGGAATAAAGTCAAGCGGATGTTTGAAAATCCGTATATCCGTATGTAGGGGCTAGGGAAAGCATTGCACCGATTTTATCTATTTTAGGCATTGGTTACACTGTTATTAGAAATATATTCTTTCTGAATTTCATTAAGATGTCATAAAATTAACCGGAAGTTTTAAAATCTTTATATTAGGTACATGGGGGCTAGGGGAAGTATTGACTCGATTATACACATTTTTGGCACAAGGGCATAAATATATTCTGCCCGAATTTCAAAATATAGTTCTCACAGATTGACCGATATTTACCGCAAAATTCGAATTGATTCCGACAGTTTTTAGACGTGAGATGAAATACATAAAAGGCACTATTTGTGCAAAGTTTTGTTTCGATGACGTCATTGACTCTCCATTTATAAATTGTTATATTAGAGAATCAGATGAAATTCAAAATTGTTATATATAGTAAGCAGGCGTAGTTCTAGTCCGATTTTGCCCATTTTCACAGTGTAATAAAGGAATGTCTGGATAATGTGATACATCAAATTTTGAAATATGTCTAGTAGTTTTTGAGATAAAGGACTTCACCTAGGTTGTGGGCGATGCCTGGCACAATATTCGACTTTGATAGCGGCTCCTATAAAGCCCTTTTCATAAAAGATGGGAAATTAAATGCTTCTGACTTATTTACTTAGTGAGTTGTCGCACTTTTAGTAGTTTTCCACATAACCATTATATGGAGCGTGAGCGGAGTGATCATCCGATTTCACAAATTTTCACACTGTCGGAAGAGGTGCCAAAATATTTGTCACGAACAAATTCACATGCCCATTCTTGTGATTCATTGTACCAAATTACAGTTTTGTATCTTAATTTTCGACTTAGTTATTTCGTTTTAGAACATTACAATTTAGACGTACTTTATAACACATTCATTCGGTAATATTATAAAAGATTAGCTACAAAATTGCATGGTTAAAAGAGCGTCTAATAATTAGAAGAGAAATTTTTAACGTACTTGTATTACGTTATTGAATTGATTATGTAAGCTGGTTTGCATTGTGTGTGAGTGATATGAGCTAGGATGAAAATTAATTAATAAATATTTTTGCGTTGGAATTTGGCGAAGATAATATATAATTAACAACTAGAGATTCACCAATTAAAATATATTTTGTGAAAATATGAAAAAGATTTAATTGTCCCTATTTTTTGCTTAGCATTTAACATTTTATACATAAAAATTATCGGAAGCAAAAATTTTACAATAATTGATTCGGTGGTGCTTAGCATTAAACATTTTATACATAAAAATTATCGGAAGCAAACATTTTACAATAATTGATTCGGTGGTGAATCAAATCAATTTATGTCATATTAGTAAAAAAACGCTTTAACTAGAATTTTTAAATGAGTTAAGATTTTAATTTTGTTTGTTCTGTACTTGCCAAGACACATTAAATTTTTATAAAGAATAAATAGAATTGGATAAAACCTGTGAACATATTTTATAAATTTTAAAACTACAGTGTTTACAAGTTTTTAAACACTTTCTCATTTTTAATCAAAGCAATAGATACATACATATATAATGTTTAAAAACAGCACCCTCAAAGCAAGCGCTTAAAAAGGAAATACTGGCAGAGGTCTTTAGAACCGCATTTCTCAAAGATTTCCATAAATTTCGTTACAGCAAAAAAAATTAATGGAATTATTGAATCTTTGAATCAACCCGACAGCGAAATTCGTAGTTACCAGAATGTTCGAGTGGCGTTGTTTTCGTAACAAAATACTATATAATCGCTGTCAGATTGTGCAGCAGCGACAGTTCTAATTAGAGAGCTGCAAAGAGCTATAAGCAATAAGCTGTAAACTCGAATAACAAGTAATAAGTGTTAAGTTATTTAAATTAGAAATATAGATATGCCATTAAATTGAGAATTTTACTGAACAATCCAGTTTTCGAACTCAAGAGTGAGTTCCGATTTATTGAGAAGAAATATTTTATACATGTTAGGTAAAATAGTATATGTTATAAATGCTCATACAACACGGCAACACCAAGTCAGGTCAGTAAAGGCTGATTCAGATAGAACTTTTGCTTCGCTTTGTGTCAGACATTTGTTTTGACAGGAAAATTCGATGTATGCTCATAAAGTTCACATTGAAACCAAACGCAGCTCGGCAAATAAAAAAGTTGCTTTCTTCACTTCATTGTTTAAGTATGAATTCTCAAGCAAAACGAGGAAAGTTGTATGTGAATAGGACATTATGGCTGATTAACATACAATTTTTGCTTCGCATTGCTCGAAGACCCCTGCTGTTGGTTTAAAACAACCATAGCACATAACCTTATCAATTCTCTTCTCCTGCTGGCAGCAGGATGCGTGTGCATTTTAATTAATAAAGTATTACGTTATCGCACAAAGATCACCACATTCATTTATCTATTAGTAAACCTTGAACAACCTTGACATTTACTAATCGATTAAGTTGGTTTGTCATGTTTTAAAAACCTCTATTCTATACAATTACAACCATTAACACTTTACATATACTCGTACTCGTTTAAAAAATATTCAATAACCATTGGTATTTTTTATGGAAACAAAAGCATTCGTCTTTACAGTCGTACATCGAAATTAAGTTGTTTAAAAAAAGAAAGTTAATACAAGGTGCGTTCCAAAGTAAACAGTAAACAAGTAAGGAAGGGCTAAGTTCGGATGTAACCGAACATTTTATACTCTCGCAAAGTCAAATGGTATACTCGTTTGAGATTTCTTTGTGGATTGGCTGATATTTTCGGTAGAAGGTCAACTATAGGCACTGGGGTCCACATATTTAGTACTTAGGGGCTTGAACAGTTTTGGTTCGATTTAGACAATTTTTGGTCACAAGGCGGCATACATTAAACGTATTATTCACGCAAAGTATTACCCCGATATAATCATTGTTGCTTGATATGCATAGTGGAAAGTGAAAGAATCAGATGGAATTGAAAATGGTGTTATATGGGAAATAGGCGTGGTTGTAGTCCGATTTAGCCCATTTTCGCAATATAACATAGAAATACGAAAAGAACGTTATGCAACGAATTTGGTTGAAATCGGTTAGGCAGATCTCAAGATATGGCTGTGCCACGCCCACTGCCTAATTTTGAACGCAGTTCCTATAAAGTCATCTCATACCATCCCAGAGATAAAATTTAATGTCTCTGGCGTGTTTAGTGCTTGATTTATCGCGCTTTTAGTAGTTTTTAACAGTACCGTTACATATGGAGTGGGCGGAGTTGCCAACCCATTTCAACTATTTTCACACTGTAGGTAGAGGTTCTAAAAACATTTGCTTCCAGTGAATTTTGTTATTATCACATTAGCGGTTTAGGAGATATCCACATTAAACCTATTAGAGTCGGGACCACGCCCACTTTAAAAAAAAATTTAACTGCAGATGCCCCTCCCTAATGTGATCCTGTGTACTAAATAACGGTCTTGTATCTTATTGCGGAGCTTAGTTATGGCAATTTTTTTGTTTTTGATTAATGGCGTTTTGTGGGCGTGACAATGGTCCGATTACGCCCATCTGCAATATCAACCGTCTCACGGTACCAAGAAACATGTCTACCAAGTTTCATAAAGATATCTCAATTTTTACTCAAGTTACAGCTTGCACGGACGGACAGACGGACAGACAGTCACCCGAATTTCAACTCGTCTCTTCATCCTGATCATTTATATATACATAACCCTATATCTAACTCGATTAGTTTTAGGTGATACAAACAACCGTTAGGTGAACAAAACTATTATACTCTGTAGCAACAAGTTGCGAGAGTATAAAAAACTCCACTTTCCGCTGGGGCCCAAAATCAGCTGACGGTGCAGTCAGGACCGGACTTTTTTTAAAACGATTTAAAAATGTCATAATTTTCGCGGCCTCCTTCGTTGGGGGCCCATATGTTAAACTATACATTTACCATAATTTAAAAAAAAAATATCTTTTTGAACTTAGTCAATGGTAACCTTTAATAAAATAGAATAGATAACTCTTATTGACATAAAGAAAACGTTTAAGAAAAGTAAACATTGTGTGAGGTGTAAAACATCCCAGAGTGTTTTCTGAAGGTTTATAACAAATCACAGTTTTGTACGTGGCAATTGCTCAAAGTGTCAAGTTTCATAGAGATTTCTCAATCATTACTCAAGATACAATGTGTCCATTGCATAAATGATATCTAACGAATATTGCGGGCTATCGTTCTCGCACTGGGATGCGCAGGGCTTAAGCTAAAAAATTCTGGGAAGTAAGAATTATACAGTATTGAATACTTTAGTTTCTGTAAAAGATGAAGTGTTGATAAAAAAGATATGAATAATGTCAATATAAAGAACTTGTATTACGATTACTCACCATGCAGATTTATGGTACATGTTGTATTGTTGCCGCGATCCAGAACCACGACACTGGTAGCGTGTGCTGTCGCCGACGAAGTTGCTCCTACAGTTGCCATTTGTATACAATTTTCCGTTTTGAAGGTTTTGTGTAGAAACAAACTTGTCGAGTTAATCTGCAAAACTATTCTAATAATGGTTTCTTATATTATATTTTGACACTTTAACTACCGATTGGTAATATGTACACGTATGGACAAATGTTTTTTTAGTTAAAGTCTGCATGTCCATAAGATAATCTTTTAGGATTTTTAAATGGATTATAAGAAAAAATATTTAATAACCATGAGTATTTTTTATGGAAACAAAAATATTCGTTTTCACATTCGAGAGGAAAGTTGTATGTGAATCGGCCAGTAGGCTCGAAGACGCCTGCTATTGTTATAAAATAACCGTAACACATAACCTTATCAATTCTCTTCTCCTGCTGGCAGCAGGATACGTGTGCATTTTAATTAATAAAGTATTACGTTATCGCACAAAAATCACCACATTCATTTATCTATTAGTAAACCTTGAACAACCTTGACATTTACTAATCGATTAAGTTGGTTAGTCATGTTTTAAAAACCTCTATTCTGTACAATTACAACCATTAACACTTTACATATACTCGTACTCGTTCAAAAAATATTCAATAACCATTGGTATTTTTCATGGAAACAAAAGTATTCGTCTTTACAGTCGTACATCGAAATTAAGTTATTTAAAAAGTTAATATGGCAATCTAAAATCTAATTTACGAAACTTAAAATAACCATTCTTTTAACAAATGCTGTTCAAAAAGATTATTAATTCGTGCTGACCTTAACCTAATTAACTCAAATGAGATATACATGTAGTATGTGATATGAACTCAATCAAAGGGGCTATATTTAATGTATGGGGTATATGAGGAAATTATCTACCGAAGGATGGAACATCCCAAACATTATATGTAGTATATGTGAGCAGGGGTAATACGTCGACCGAAATCGAAAATATCCATTTCGGCATTAAACTATAGTATATCCAATGTTATACTTTCATTTATATTGGCTAAGATTTCTTACATATTGGCCGAAATATACGGTAGAAAGCCAATGGCAAGTTTGAAATTCTTATATAATACTTATCAATTTACTTATAAAAGGTATATGGGAGCTAGGGAATTTTTAGACCCGATTTTATCAAGTTTTAGTAATAAGACATATCATTCCCCAAAATGAGGTTCTCTGGATTTCATTAAGAAAACTCACAGATTAGCCAATATCTAAGGTATAACGTCATGCGCATGTTTGAAAATCCTTGTAATTGATATTCGGGGACTAGAAGAAGTATAGAGCTGATTTCATTCATTTTAGGTAAGAGAATACATTGTTATTAGAAAAAGATTCTTTCTGAATTTCATTAAGATTTCTTACATATTGAACGATCGATGGGGTATAAAGTCAACAGGAAGTTCGAAAATATTTATGGTATATTAGGTATATGGGGGCTCAGGGACATATTGACCCGATTTTACCTATTTTTGGCACAAGGGCATACGTCAAAAATATTTTCCCCGAATTTCAATACTAGACCCCAGAGATTGACCGTTACGTTTGGTAAAAAATCAGCCATATGCATAGGCATCACATATTTGGTGTCTGGATCCTTGAAATGTTATAGTCCAATTATGAAAATTTTTATTGTAATAACTTCATTGATGTTTGAATTGCATAGTGTAAAATAAAAGAATTAGATTAAATTTAATAGTTTGCTATATAGAAAGTAGGCGTGGTTGTCATCAGATGGGCAAAGCTATCCACTGCCACGTGGAAACTGAAGGAAGACCATAACAAGGAATAAATTAATCAAAATCAAAGGGAGTATCTAGAAATCACTCGGACGAATTTCATTCATAAAGGTATGTCATTTGAACAATTCTTTTAATTGTTTTGGTAAGTCATTTTTTTTAAATCATAACTAGATTAAGTAAAAGATCTATTACTAAGTCGTCCTGAAAATAGAAGACATGTAAATTCTTTGAGAAATATATATGTACAGTATCCGCTTAATTGACACCCGGTGAACTGATTTTGCCGATTAGCGGAATCACTTCATCGGTCAAAAACACATTGCATACAAAATACGTGTAAATTTTCCCGAATAATGGCACAAAAAGCTTTTGTTAAACAAATAATCAGGCATTGCGCACATATGTACATACATATTTCGCAGCATTTGTGATCAAAGCAATTGAAAACAAATGTTTACTGGTGAAGATATTTTGGATGGTGCTGATGTTGAAGAGCAAAAGAAAGAAGATCATCCAAAGCCTCCGTCAGTTCTAGAAGTTTCAAAATATGGTACTTTCAAAAAAACTAGCTTCAAACATATTTCTATTTAGAAAACAAGGAATATGAAATAGAACGTTATTTCACGTAGATCGAACAATAATATGCTTATTTTTTGTTTCTTAAGCTTATTTTTTTATAACAATGCTCTCTAAATATTATATATAAGTACATTGGCTTGTTATACTCTCGCAACCTGTTGCTACAGAGTATAATAGTTTTGTTCATCTAACTGTTGTTTGTATCACCTAAAACTAATCGAGTTAGATATAGGGTTATATATATATAATATATATAAATGATCAAGATGAAGAGACGAGTTGAAATGCGGGTGACTGTCTGTCCGTCCGTGCAAGCTCTAACTTGAGTAAAAATTGAGATATCATTATGAAACTTGGTAGACATGTTTCTTGGTACCGTGAGCCGGTTGGTATTGCAGATGGGCGTAATCGGACCACTGCCACGCTCACAAAACGCCATTAATCAAAAACAAATAAATTGCCATAACTAAGCTCCGCAATAAGATACAAGACTGTTATTTGGTACACAAGATCACATTAGGGAGGGGCATCTGCATTTAAAATTTTTTTTTAAAGTGGGCGTGGTCTTGCCTCTAAAAGGTTTAATGTGCATATCTCCTAAACCGCTAATGCTATAATAACAAAATTCACTGGAAGCTGGAAATGTTTTTAGCACTTCTATTGACGGTGTGAAAATAGTTGAAATCGGGTGGCAACTCCGCCCACTAAACACGCCAGAGACATTCAATTTTATCTCTGAGATGGTACCGCGTTCAAATTAGACCGTGGGCGTGGCACAGCCCACTTTTAGGTGAATACCCATATCCTGAGATCTGCTTAACCAATTTCAACAAAATTCGGTACATAACGTTATTTTCATATTTCTATATTATAGTGCGAAAATTGGCGAAATCGGACTACAACCACGCCTATTTCCCATATAACACCATTTTCAATTCCATCTGATTCTTTCACTTTCCACTATGCATATCAAGCAACAATGATTATATCGGGGTAAAACTTTGCGTGAATAATACGTTTAAAGTATGCCACCTTGTGACCAAAATTGTCTAAATCGAACCAAAACTGTTCAAGCCCCTAAGTACTAAATATGTGGACCCCAGTGCCTATATTTGACCTTCTACCGAAAATATCAGCCAACCCACAAAGAAATCTCAAACGAGTATACCATTTGACTTTGCGAGAGTATTAAATGTTCGGTAACATCCGAACTTAGCCCTTCCTTTCTTGTTTTTTTTTTATTTTGTTTCGGTATAAAGTTAAAAATATTAATTAAATATCATTACATAAAACTAAATAAATAATTAAAGTGCCTTATGAATTTTTTTAATTGATTAGGTTTTCCAATTAAGCGGGTCACCTGTAATTTAACGAATTGTTCAATTAAACGAGTATCGGCTAATTGATTGTACCAAAAATTGTGCAATTGTCCGGGGGAGTTGTGAACAATCACAAAATACGATACACTAATCACAGATTAGATCCGGAAATATGTCTGTCCGAGTAAAATAGTTCCCTCTGCGAATTTTCTTTTACGGCCCAATCGAGTAAAAACGGGTTCCACGGAATGGTAACTGGAGTTTTGGAAACAAAAAAGTCGCATGAGGGCAAATACGGTAAATACGATGGTTGATCGATGGTAGTAACCGAATTTTTGGTCTAAAAATCGTTCATAACTACAGCTCGGGGCGGTTTTTTTGCAAAAAATTCAGCTCTTTTGGAACAAGCCGAGCATTGACGCGTCTCATGCCCAAATTATCGGTCAAAATCAAACGAGCTGCCTCACGGCCGATGTTTACGTGCTATCTCTCTAACACTCGAATGACGATTTTCGAGCACGATTTTTGATATTATCGTCAGTGGTAAAGGCTATGTACCAGTCGTAGACTTGGGTTGTCGATAGAACAGATTCACCACAAGCCTTTTCTAACATTCACAACGATTCAGCACACGAAATTTGGTTCGAAACACAAAATTTTATGCATATTTTTTGTTCTATATTTTTTTTATTGTAAAAATTACGGGGAGAAATGGGATCTTGTCGATGTTAGAATTTAAGCCAATAGGATTATTTGAGCCGGTTTGATGAAGGAATAGAAGATGAATTAGCGTTATTGCTAAAACGCCAACTTCCATCTTCGCGATATTCGGACCGAACACGTTGAATACGGCGCACCAAACGCTTCAAAACTCCAAGGTAGAGTATCGCATTAACGTTTTGGCCGAGTGGAACAAATTCTTTGTGGACAATACCCTTAGAATCATAAAAACAAATCAGCATTGTCTTCACTTTTGACTTCTCCAGGCGCGATTTTTTGGGTTTCGGCTCATTTCTCATTTATGTCCTCACGACCACTTTGAAAACGTTGAAACCACTCGAGCACTCTGCTACGGGATAGGCAATCATCGCCATATATTTGTTTCATCAATTGAAACGTTTCGGTAAATGTTTTACCAATTTTAAAACAAAATTCAATGTTGGCTCTTTGTTCGAAGCTCATTTTCGCACCCATGACAAAAACATACTGACACTTAAAACGCAATAACTTTACTTCCAATAGATGAAATGTCATGAAATTTTTACTGGAAGTCGATAAAGGATAGAAGATTCTAACGCACTAGTCGACATAGAGATGGCGCCACTAGAGTTTACTTTGTTACTTTTTTACTGTTTACTTTGGAACGCACCTTGTACTTATAATAAAAAAAGTACTGAAATTCGCCGTTTTGACCAGAGAGTAAGTACCATTGAAATGTTGTGGATTGCCTTCAATATTTTTCAGGTTCCAACCACCCAAAATTTATTAAATGAAAATGTTTTTCAAATTTTAATTAAACATGATGGCGGTTATAAAACTGTAAGATCCTCTCCTGTGCACCAATTTGTGCTTACAAATTTCTTTATAACTCTATCGTCTGCCTATCAAGCTGGGTTGAGCTTATGCTAATACTCTACAAAACGGTTGATATTTAAAGAAGTTATCAAACCAACAAAGGTATGGTCAGAGCAGATGTTGATATCCAATGAATGTCTATATGGATGCATCTGCCTAATGTTCCTATATAATAGATTACATTAACAAATCAAAGAGAAACTACAGGTTCTTAAATGAAGCAAAATGCTGGAAATTACACAGTTAAATTATGTATGGTACAGTAATATCTGCGCACGAAACAGTTTTTGTTCCATTGGGCTCCATATTTCGGAAGGAAGTAATGCATAACTGTTCATAAATATGTACATCTCGAACTAAGGAACGTGGCTAAATGACCACTCAATCCCCCCTCACCGTAAGACACTGTCACACTACACCAATTCACACCACACATTCCACACCTACATACCATACATTCCACATCACTACACCATGCACCAACACGCACACAAATACAACTTAACACCGATCACACCACCATGAAGACATCAACAGATATATAAGGGACCAAAAGAAGGATCCCGCTTCCCTTTTTTTGCATCGACTCGCTAGCGATTAGTTCCTTGAGCACCCGCCGAAATCGACTCTCTTTCTTTTTCAATTATTTTGTGCTAAAGGTGAGTGAAGTGAAAATTAATTTATTAATTAAATAAACATGGTCCTTCGAGCCCTAGTGGACGGCACTATGGGGTACAAAACATAAAAAAAAAAAAAAAAAAAAAAAATGTTTAAATAACGTGGAAAAAAATAATAATAATAATAAAAATTAACAAACAGTGAAAAAAAAAGAACCGGTGCATTCAAACAAACAACAAGTGCAGTGAAAAAAAAAAAAAAACAAACAAAAAAAAAAAAATATATATATCTATATTGTATGTACATAGAATTGTGTATTGTATGAACAGAACGCAAAGTGCAGTGGACAGTGAAAACAAAAAACATCTAAAGTGCGGTGAAGTGTATTAAACACATTATATAAAAAGTTATTATACATACATATATGCACAGTGTTTTCCGAAAAAAATAAAAAAAAAAAAAAAAAAATTTATATATATATATACCTATACATATATATAAAAACTAAAAAACCTCCTTATATGCATATTAAAAACATAAAATAAACAGTGTCTTAAAAGTGGTGTGACAAAATCATAAAAAACAGAGAGATAAAAGTGTCAAAATACATATTAATTTACATACAAATAACAACAATAAACACAAAACGGGCGCGAAAATAATCACAAAGCAATTGCGGGCGCGATCCTAAAACCAAATTTAATCTTACAAGTTTATACAAACAACACATACGGGCGCGAATTAACAAAAACAAATACACAAAGGCAACACCTAGCATACAAACTCAGAAACAACAGAGGACAAAGGAATCGGAAAGAAACACAGAAGAACACATAGACGTACATACACGTAACTAATTACCCACTCGCAAGTACATATATTCCCCACAAGCCCTTGGAGGAAATCAAAGTGAGTCCATTCGATTCCTTTTCTTATATTTATGCACATACATATGTATATTCATTGCGAATTACAGATTATATTTTGAACAAAAAACTGTAATAAAACATTAAAAAACCGTTCAATATCTTGGTAACGGGTGCCAACTTGGTGTAACGTACCGGTTTTAAATTGCGGGTTAAAATAACGAAAAACCGTTTATTGTATTATATATGTACATTCATACACATACATATATACGACAGACATATATATGTATATAATATATAATAATTGACTACCTGCTTACCTTCGTGTATTAAAACACAATATACAAAAACAAAAAAAAACCAAATTTAAGTATTTCAATACTTACAAATTTTTCCGGCAATACCCCTTACGCTTAATTAAGCAGTAAGCAGGATTGCGAAATATATGTGAGCAAAGGAAAAGTCAAACTTAAAGCATAAAAGGCAAAATAAATATACATACATATATACAATAAACAAAGTTAAACGGAAAAAAAAAAGAAAAAAAAAAAATATATATATATATATATATATAAGTACCAAAAGGAGTACTTCATTTACTTCTAACATATATATAACAATTATATATGTAAAATTATATACAGTGCATAGTTACGTATACATACATATGTATTCTAAATATTAAATATTAATCATTTATATCGTATACAACATATCGTATTTTTCATACATATGTATATATCTTATACATCATTTATACATACAATAAAAACCTTACATACGTACATACAGTGCTTATTGAAAATTGCGACATTACCTGCTATTGCCAATTTCTCTCTCGCGCTCTTTTACGATTATACTTGATTCGCTTTTTGCTTTACTTACAGTATACAATACGCTTATACTTATATACCCTATATATGTACATAGGGTAAATACGGTTCGGTAAATAAAACGCGGATTATTTAATAAAAATCATACTATTTTATATAAATAATACAAAATTTTGAACAATATACATACATATTGGTTCAAACTAAATTTATATTTATATTCAAAGTCCACTTTGGCATATATCCCGCAATACCCCTTGCAGCAAGCAAGCAGGATTGCGTACAAAATTTTCCAGCACAAATAATTCGTGCTTACTAGTACATAGGTACAAAGTGCATTGATCTCTTCAACGAGCTCTCAATTGCACAAGTACATATATACATAACTACAAGTCCAAGCATTAGGGTATACCTACATACCCCTAAATAAGGACATCAAAAAATAAAAAATAAAATAGATAAACAATTTATTCAATACATTGTTAAATTAAATTAAAAATAAATACGCACCGGTATCTATAACAACTGAATCCGGGTATTTCAGTTATTTTCAAATTAAGAACGCTAATTAACAAAAAAAAAAAAATTTTCCGGTTATACATATATACGAAAATTAATCTTAATTTTGTTTAAAGTGGAAAACTCTACTCACTAAAAAGAGCTTTCGTTCAGATTTCTATATACGAAGAAATTTCCTGAATTATCCATCAGTCGACACTGAGGAATTTTGAATTTATTTCACACAATTTTTAAATGAGCTCAGACTCAAAAGAATCAAAAACATCTCAATTGTTAAAAGTACCAAAGATGATTTCAGATGATAAAAGTCCATGTACACCTGCAGAAGCTACACGCTCAAAACAAGGTGCTACAAAACAAAAACGGGTGAAAGATATTTCATACACCAAATTTATCTCTGAGAGTGACAGTATAATACGATACTGCACTCGATTTTCATCTTCGCCGATTCAGGACAATTCTGAATCGGTATTAGAAATTAAAAAAGACAATCTTGACAATTTTTGGACACGTCTCCAAGCTGCATATGACGCAATCGTAGAATCTGACGACTCAGATCTACCTGAAAATTTTAAATCCTCGGCTTACGCCAAGTACGAAAACTGCTTAGACCAGTTTGAAGAAACAAAAGCTATGATTTCTGATCAATTAAAGCTAATAAAAGCGATTGCACCTACTCCGCATCCGAGAGTAGAGCTGCCACAAATTCAAAGTCATGAAGCAAGTTCAGGCATCCATCTCAAGGTGCCCACATGTGATACAGAAATCTTTCATGGTGGTTATGAACAATGGCCGTCCTTCCGGGACATGTTTACAGCCGTTTACATAAACCACCCAAAATTAACAAATGCGCAAAAATTGTATCACCTCCGATACAAAACAAAAGGTCAAGCAGGCGTCATAGTAAAACAGTTCGCACTAAATGACGATAATTTCAATCTGGCTTGGGAAGCTCTAAAAGCGAGATACGAAAATGAAAGAATATTGGTCGATAAGCAAGTAACGATACTAATGAACTTGCCTAAAATTCAGAAAGAAACAAGTGATGAATTCATTAGACTACAATCCACTGTTTCTAATTGTTTGTCGGTTTTATCGACACAAAATATTCCTACAGACAGCTGGGACCCTATTCTGGTAAATATATGCACCGCGGCATTACCAGAAAAATCGTTACTTTTGTGGGAGCAATCGCTCTCATCTCGGAAAAAATGCCCAACGTGGCAGCAAATGAAAGAATTTCTAACTACCCAATATGAAATAGCAGAAAGGGTAGACACAAAACTAGTTAGAACTAAAAACGTTCAAAACGACCTCAATAGGAGCTTTAATAGACCCCAAACCAGTAGCCATAACAATTTAAATAGAAGTTTTTTTAAAAATCAATCGTTCACATCCGAACAGTATAAACAAACGTCATGCGAACTGTGTACAGGGGGGCATAAGCTCAAATCTTGCGAGAAATTCAAAAAAATGAATATTACCGATCGAAACAATTATGTACGAACAAAAAGGCTTTGTACAAATTGCCTTTCACATGCACATACACTTAAAGAGTGCGAAAGCAAATTTAATTGCGTTTATTGTCATAAACGACATCATTCAATGCTGCATTACAGCACATTTACAGGCTCATCCCCAAACAGCGCAAATATGAAAAGAGCCACGGGTTTAGTTGCAACAGCAAATCCCGAAGTGCGAAATCCCGAAAATTGCCAAGAAGCACCATGCTGCTCAAAGGCATTAAAAACCCAAACGCTACACAGCGAAATTCAAAGTAGAGTACTACTACCCACAGCAGTCGTCTCCATCGAACACCGAGGAGAGCTGTTTAAACTTAGAGCCTTAATAGACCAAGGATCACAACGATCTTTCATAGCGTCTAGGGCTCAAAATAGGCTACAACTGCCGACAAAACTAGCCAATTTTGAAATCACGGGAATGGGCGGAAGAGTAGTCCAAAACTCAAATAAAATCTGCCCCATTACCCTAATTTCCCCCCAAGCGGATAAGCACATACAAGCAGAAGCTATAGTCTTACCGCAACTTACAAATATGCTTCCAAGCTATCACATAAATAGCAAGCATTGGCAAAAGGTTTCACACCTAAAGCTGGTAGATCCCAACTGCAACACTCCCGCTCAAATAGACCTTCTATTATTCTCAATTCACAATTAAAGAAATTTTGGGAGTTAGAAGAGCTCCCCCCTATATCAATTACAACCCCAGAAGATCAGTATTGTGAAGACTTTTACAAAGCCACAACTACTAGATCAGATAATGGTCGGTACGTCGTACGACTACCACTAAAACAACAATTTCCCAACACAATCGCCTTAGGTCACTCTCGCACCTCTGCAATACAGCAGTTTCAAAGTATGGAAAAAAACCTACTTAAAAAAGGCGAACTCAAACCAGTATATGATGGTGTGTTGGAAGAATATCTCCATTTAGACCACATGGAGGAAATAAGCCCATGCGAAAAAATCATCAACGGCAAATACTACTCATTTTATTTGCCGCACCATGCAGTAGTAAAGCCAGACAAAAAAACAACTAAAGTAAGAGTTGTCTTTAATGCATCAAGATCCACTAGCTCGGGGAATTCCCTAAATGATATTCTATTTACGGGACCCACGCTCCAACCAGATTTAATGCTCCTCATATTAAATTGGCGTATATTCAAATACGTATTTAACGGAGACGTCGAAAAAATGTATAGACAAATAGTCGTACATAAAGACGATCAAGATTTTCAGCGAATTATTTTCCGAAAATCTCCCAATAGTCCACTCCGCGACTATAAATTAAAAACAGTTACCTTTGGCGTCAACTGTGCTCCATATTTAGCCATTCGAACACTGCACGAATTGGCAGAAAACACCAAGTCAGAATTTCCTCTGGCAACCCAGGTGTTAAAAACACAAACGTATGTAGACGATATCTTGTCTGGAAGTCACAGTCTTCCACAAGCATACGAGTCACTATCACAAGTGATACAAGCCCTCAAAACCGCAGGGTTTCCGTTGAAAAAGATAACGGCGAACCACCCTAATATTCTAAAAAATATACCACATGAAAATTTGTTAGATACTAATTTCCTTAAATTCGAAAAGGAAAGTACAACAAAAACTCTGGGGATCCAATGGAATGCGATATCTTACCAGTTTTCATACACTACAGAGTCAATATCTGCATTATCTGCCATAACAAAGCGGCAAATTCTATCCTCGGTGGCGAAACTTTTCGACCCCGCAGGATGGCTTTCGCCAGTTATGATACAAGCCAAAATTCTAATACAAGAATTATGGTTAGATGGAACCGACTGGGACGAACAAGTAAAACCACTGCGTTTAGAAAAGTGGTCCCAGTTTGCGAGCAATCTAAATGATATCTCACAGATACAAATCCCACGATGGGTAAATTATGCCCCAGAGCACAAAGTCGAACTACACGGCTTCTGTGACGCCTCTGAAAAGGCATATTGCGCAACTATATATGTTCGCACACAAAGCGCCAATGCGACCACATGCCACTTACTAGTAGCAAAAGCAAAAGTGGCTCCTTTAAAAACAATAAGTCTACCACGACTTGAATTATGTGGAGCGCTACTACTGGCCAAACTCGTGTCCATCGTACAAACGCAATTAAACATGGCACAATATAAATTATATCTATGGTCCGATTCCGAAATTGTACTAGCCTGGTTAGAAAAACCACCACATGCATGGAAGACGTATATTTCCAATCGAACGTCTCAAATCCTTGACCTAGTAGGATCAGCCACGTGGCGACATGTAGCCAGTGCTGACAATCCGGCTGATCTAGGTACAAGAGGATGCAAACCCTTGCATCTTGCCACCACCACCCTCTGGTGGAATGGCCCCCGTTGGTTAACAGAATCTCCCGATTCTTGGCCACAATCGCCCATGCGCAATATAATTGCCCCAGAAAGTCGAAAAATCGACTCTTTTCACACAACAGTGGATGATACTGACATTCTCGAACGATTTTCATCGTTCCCACGAGCCCTCAGAGTAATCGCTTATATGCTCAAGTTCATAGAGCGACTCAAAATTAAACTGAAAGGAGTAACTTCAGTACACTCCCAATGCGATACAGTGACGCACCTAGACTTACAAAAAGCAAAGGTCGCTCTTATCGCATCTACGCAAGCGCGCTACTTCAGCCGCGATATATCCCTTTTGAGAGAATCAAAACCTATTGACAAGAGAAGTTCCCTCTTAGTTCTAAATCCATTCCTCGACACGAAAGGTCTTCTTCGTGTGAATGGTCGGCTTGCCAATTCAAGCCTAACGTATAACGAACGCCATCCCATAATTGTACCAGAGAAGTCTCGACTTGCCACACTACTCATCAATTATATCCACATATTAATGCTTCATGCCGAACATCGCCTCATGCAACATATGGTCCGCCAGGAATTTTACATTCCCCGACTCAAGCCCCAAATAAAGAAGTGCATTTTCTTGTGCAAAATCTGTACAACGCACAAGCAAAAGATGCGAACACAGATTATGGCAGCACTTCCTCCGGAACACTGCAACTTTGCTCTTCCTTTCTCCATCACAGGTGTCGATTTTGCTGGGCCTTTTCAAATAAAGGCGTCCATGTTAAGGTCTCCCACTCTGATGAAAGGCTATATGGCTGTTTTTGTCTGTTTTACGACAAAAGCAGTGCACCTTGAGCTTTGTACTAATCTGACGAAGGAGGCTTTCCTTGCGGCATTTGCCCGCTTCGTCGGTCGACGCGGCTTTCCATCGAAGATCATGAGCGATAATGGTAAAACATTTATCGGTGCTCAAAGAGCCACCGAAAAACAATTTGTGGACTTTATCAAACAAGTCTCACCTGAGATTGTACAAAAGTACGCGCCCCAAGGCATTAATTGGCAATTCATCCCCCCAAGCGCTCCTCATATGGGTGGTTTATGGGAATCAGCTGTAAAAAGCTTCAAATCCCACTTCAAAAAAGTAGCTGGAAATTACAAATTCAATTACGAAGAATTCACGACATTATTAATTCGAATTGAAGCCGTTCTCAATTCACGGCCTCTTACAATCCTTTCGCAAGATCCCTCCGATTTCACAGCCTTAACTCCAGGGCACTTTCTCAAAGGAACACCCATTCTGGCCATACCTGAGCCAGGCGTGGAGTCGCTATCCTTACTAAATCGCTGGGAAAGAATTAAAATTCTCCATCACGATTTCAGCCGTCGATGGAAAGAAGAATACATAAAGGATCTCCATAAACGATACCGTTGGAAGACTCCTGAACAAGCACCAAAGCTTGGAGATTGTGTCATTATCCATGATGATTGTCTACCTCCTACCGAATGGCGGCTTGGGCGCATAGAAAAGCTACATTACGGCTCCGACGGTCACATACGAGTGGTTGATCTTCGTACACAAAGCGGAATGCTAACCAGACCGCTCGTGAAGCTATGCTTTCTCCCAACCGCCGATAATAGTGACACAGCAAATCGCACACAATCAACCGATACTACCGCAATTCAATAAAATAACCAAATCAATAAGCAAAAAACCGAAAAACTCGTTAATAACCGTTTAAATAACAAATACCTAATAAAAAAAAATGGTCGATCAATACGATGACCCATTCATGCCACATAACGTGGCACGATCATCCATATCCTTTCTATAACAAGTCTGCATTATTAAACAACTTTTTCATACAGATTAACATGGATGTGGATACGCCAACTACTCCCACGCCAGCTGTGCGGTCGGCTACCAACGTGCCACGCACGGGGCCTACCCCAACGCCCCGATCTGCAGCTGCAACTGCCCCTGCAAGCGCACCTGCAACGACACCTAGGTCAGCACCAGTTCCTCGCGGTGGCACGCGACCTTCACCGATGCTATCATCGCCGCCTTCAGAGGCACATCGTATACGATGTCCCATTTGTCGGCGCCCGCATCGTCTGCAACATTGTGGGATTTTCAGGAGTATGCGACCGTTACAACGACAACAAGTTGCCCAGGCACATGGGCACTGTCTAAATTGCCTATCGCATACGCATGGGACTCAAGAGTGTGTGTCCACGGGTCTGTGCCAAATGTGCAGCAGACCACATCACACACTCCTTCATCGCACCTCGAGGCGCGACGTTGGTCGGCCACCTACTCTGCGGATCCGCGCAACAGGACCTCGACCCTCCATTCGTGCGGTACACCCGCGGAATGTAACCCCACGGCGTCGACAGCCTAGACCGCAACCACGTCGTTCCAATGGACTGAGCAGCGTTGTGGAAACGTTACAACAGCTGCAGCGACTACTAGGCTAATAATTTGCCTAGGGGGGCCGGGATGGCTAAATGACCACTCAATCCCCCCTCACCGTAAGACACTGTCACACTACACCAATTCACACCACACATTCCACACCTACATACCATACATTCCACATCACTACACCATGCACCAACACGCACACAAATACAACTTAACACCGATCACACCACCATGAAGACATCAACAGATATATAAGGGACCAAAAGAAGGATCCCGCTTCCCTTTTTTTGCATCGACTCGCTAGCGATTAGTTCCTTGAGCACCCGCCGAAATCGACTCTCGTTCTTTTTCAATTATTTTGTGCTAAAGGTGAGTGAAGTGAAAATTAATTTATTAATTAAATAAACAGAACGTATTCCAATGGTAATACCCAGAGCGAAACTTGAGAACCTTCCTTCAGCTTCGACTGTCTGTCAAGTAGAAGAGCATAGCACAGTGATGAATGAAGAAGAAGAGAAGAAAGATAACTTCTCAAAAATTCCCATTACCGTAAGCCGTAGCAGTTTTGTTAAAAAACGTACTAAACCCTGTGTAGTGCGGTACAAAAGATTTATTCCTGCTGTGGCCTTAGTTGAGTACTTTCGTCAAATAGTATTGCTTTGCTATTCATCATAGAATGATCAGCAGCACCTTATTGAAACCCAGCGAACCTGCATAACATATTGTTTTTTTTTTATTGAAAAGAATATGATATTTTTGAGCAAAAAGAACTTGAAAATGTGTTATAAATCCTTTATAATATATGTAAACTTAGAAGATCGAACGGCAAACTTAGCATGTTAAGGTGTACAAAAAAGTGCTCGATCTAGGTGTCATGCGACCTGTGCCACGGATCCCTCCGTTACAAGATAGACTTACTTGCAAAGCGAAGGCTATGCAAAAATAATATTAAAAAAAAAACTAGAAGTCCCGTGGAAGTGGGTAAACGCTGCGCTGACAGACCAGTCAAATCTTTAGCGGTCAATAGAAAGGCCATTTTATCCAGGCCTAGGGGCAACTGGATCTGGGCTACACCACCACTGCCGGACTAGATTATGAAACTCATTAGAGTAAAGGCTTTCGAAGGCCCTACAACTGAATATGGCATGCAGACAAAAAGGTCACGATACAGATCATGCTGTTATTAACAAAGAAATCCATTGTACCGATTGAACCGCTAGCGAAAAGTGCTGGGGAGATTAGCCATGGATTCACAAAGGTCAAAATTATGACATACAAATCGAATACCAATGCTATTAACCTCACTCCATATACCTAACTTCATATAATGAAATGGGAAATAAGAAAGGGAATTTTCTTATTTCTCTTTAACATCATTTTTTTTCGGTCGCAAGTTTAAATAAAATGTTCATTACAAGCATTCAATCATTGTATAAAAATACAAGTAACAAATCTAAAAATGTTCATCAAATCATATGTAGGAGAACGACCCCAGCAAGTCACGGCCAGCGTTGCCGTTTTGGTTCGATCGAACCAAAATTGATAGTTTAATTTGTCATTGGTAGTTTGGGTCGTAGGCAAAAGGTTTGCCTATCAATTCTTTTACTAGATGTACTAGATTTAAAATAAAAGTAATATTAATATTTGTTCGCTTAAAATTGCATACGTTCTTGCTTAATATTCATACCAAGGCTGTGTGCCAACGGTAACATTTTCCCGTGTTGAGTTGGGGTGAGAAAATGTCTCAAATGGAAACAAGTTTTACATATTACTGTGCCAAATGAAGAGTAAAATATTGACAGTTCAAATTCAAAACAAACTCAATTGCGTCGTTTGAATGTTTGCAATATGAATGAAATAGAAAAAATTCATTGTTTTAAAGATTTGTTATTAATTGGAAATTTTTGGCAACTTGCTAGACTACTACCACGCTATTTGCATTCGGTACACATCCATATGTACATATGTACATAATTATATCTTCATAAATACTCGTACATAAATACATTTACATTAGGATGTTTTAATCAACTACAAAAATATTATTTTTACTTAATTCTTTCATCTTAATTTTAGTTTACAATATTTCGGCTAAATGATAAAAATTCAAAAGAAGTCAAGAACTTTCCTTATTTAGAGTATCATTTCTGTATTGAATAGAATAAATAATAACATAAGCAAATGAATAATTACGAATTAATAACATATTTGCAATGTATGCAGCGGTTCTTTGTTTATTCCTGAATGCACATCTGTATTCATTTTTGTAAGTTGTCAAAATTTTATCTAGCTGGGGAGCTTCAAAATTTCACTTTTATCTGTCAGAATTTATACCGTTTGGCACACAGCGTATCTAAAAATAGTCATGAATGACAACCAAGTACAGAGTGTGGAAAATGAGAGATCTGACTATAATTGACAATGTTAAATAAAGATAAAAAAAATAGTCACTAATTTCATATTTGCGCGCATTTCTTCAACCTTATATTTTAGAGACTCATGGGCAAGTAAGTACTTGAGTTTTACTTTAAATAATTGTTAATATTACACTTTTCAACCATGAAGTATAACCATAAAGTTTTTAAACAACCGCAACAAATACGGACAAAACGATATCGACATCAGGTAAATTAAAACTTAAACGTTTGCGTCATGTCAATGAACAATTTCACAATTTTTCATAGTGATGAATGTCTGCCTGACCTTCAAAGCTAAAATTTCGAAGGGAGTGATTAAAAATATTCGATTGGCTTGAAGAAAAGGAAGATCGTGCCTTAGAGGTCAATTAAATTTAGCTACATACATATTAAATTGACATCTAAGGTTTATATGTTTGTATATATTTTTCCAAATGTGAAGTGAAATAGAAGCCAATGTTTTGATGATAATAAAGTTTGGTAGTTTTGCAACAGATTAGGTAGACATTATAGTACCCACAGATTTTATCAAGTGGCAACACTGGTCACGGCTATCGAAACTACAACACATTGAAAGAAGAAACTAACGCATACACACTGTGCAACTCATGCCTTTGCGTAAGAAAGGGATGAAAGATCACAAAAGTTTCGGTTAGAATTGTTAATATGAAAACAACTAAATGAAGAAACTCAGTGCAAAAAATAGGAATTCGGCACGGGTTTTCTACGAAAATTATACTACTAAAATGCCCAAATGCTTCAAAAAATAAGTTGTAGGATGTACATGTGTAATGTTATTAATTTTATACAATAACTTTATAATTTTGAATTCGATCATAAATAACGAATATTTTTGTAGCAGTCTTTATAAACTATAAACTAACTATAAAAATGTTTCGTATGTTTTTGTAGGTATTTGTATATATATATATTGTATTATATATTTTATATATATTTTAAACAACATAATTGTTTAATGCCTTCGCCAAGATTTGATGGTGGTATTACTAAAGAAGATTTCTCCTTCACTTCTGAAAAAAAAATATAGTAATTGCCAAGTAGTCCTCCCCCTGAATCTATAAATTTTCTATCAAATATAAAATAAATGCATACACAACGCTTTGATTACTCTTGCCATAAGAACAGGTTTTCCCAATTATTTGAAAAAATTGTGAACATAGAAGTGTATTTTTTTTGTGAATATTGTAATTCCGACTTGATAGAATGTCTATTCATCGGTAACGCGTCTACATTGCAGCCTCAGAGGTGATGAGGAAAACCAATAAATATGCAATAAACTTTGGTTTGGAAAATATTCTTGAAAATGTTGATTAATATTTGCTATTAAAAATACGTTTCCACAATAAAAAATATTTTTTATATTCTGTTTTAATTTAAATCGCTGTTTCAAAAAAACCCAGTGTTTCGATCAGATGATTTCAGCTGCGTTAAAATTTTGAGATTCTTTTGTTACTTGTATACCTATGCAATAGTTTATAGTTTTATGTTTTTATACTCTTGCAACATGTTGCTACAGAGTATAATAAATAGTTTTGTTCACCTAACGGCTGATTGTATCACCTAAAACTAATCGGGATAGATTTGGAATTATATATGCATAAATGATCAGGAAAATAATTTTTTCGCCTAACGACTGTCTGTGCAAGCTATAACTTAAGTAAAAATTAATGTATCGTAATCAAATTTGGTACACGTGGTAAAAATATAAAACTGTAATTTGGCACAGAGAATCGCAGTAGCAGAGGGCACCTGTGGGCTAAATATTTTGAAAAAATGGTCCTGGGCCCGCCCTCTCACAAGCTTTATGTACATATCTGCTAAACCATTCAAGTTATTATAATCAAATTCGCTCGGGACAAATTCCATAAATGCCTCTACCGACACTGTAAATATGAAATCGGATGATAGTCCCGCCCACTCCCCATATAACGGCTTTGTTAAAAACTAGGGCTTTAAAGGAGCAATTGTCAAAACTTGACGATGGGCGTGGCACCTCCCACATTTAGGCGAAAATCCACATCTAGGGATCTGTTGTTGTTGTAACGGTTTTCTAGTCCCCGCTTGGGTGGCAAGTTATAGTTTGGTGGTCGTCGAGGTCATCTAACAGGAGGCTCAGGAAACGAGCTGTTTCGACGGGGTCGGACCATAGGGAAATGGGTGTTGAGATGAGTGAAGTTCGTTGTGCATGCAAAGAGGTGGTTAGTGTCATGCGAAGACTCGTTGCATGCAGGACATATATTGGGTATGTCGGGGTCTATTCTGGATAAGTAAGAGTTTAACCTGTTACAGTATCCAGAACGAAGTTGCGCGAGGGTCACTATAGATTCACAGGGCTTGTGTAAAGTTCTTTGCGTCCGAAGTCCGGTCGGCGTACTGTCTAATGTCGTCGACGTAATCAAGCAAGGACCTCTTTATGTTCCTAGGAGGCGGTTCCGCTTCAACATCGACAGTCGGGTCGAAGTAACTGGAACGGACCCGGATTTTATCCCGCCAAGGACTTTTAACTCGGTACCATTCCTCGAAATTACTTCAGGAATCTTTTCTGCCGCTACAACAACAACAACTTTCCGTATAAAACTCTCAGAAAGAATCTGCCTTGCTCCCTTTTGCGAATCATTGTGGCAGGATACCCTAAAAGTCTTTCAACTTCTTTGTAGGTTTTACCAATGTTTATGAGAGATTGAATCCATTCTCGTTCTTCTTTACTTGTGTTTCCCGCGGCCCACCAAAAGATGCATAGTCATATTTCTTTTGCTTTTTTCATTGGATAACATATATAAGAACAGCAAACTTACTTAGTATGATAAAATTAAATATTTTGTCGTAAAAATAATCTGTTTGCATCATCTCACCGTTCACTACTATTCTATTGCTTGCTCATAAAAACAGATATCGCAACACAATTAGCTGTAAAAAAAGGTAACGGTATTTCACTCTTGCTGTTGTGTATAACAGGGTTGTTGCGTAGTGAAGTGTTAGTACATATAAAAGTGAAAAATATAAGTGCATAATTCATTTTAAATCGAAAACATACGTACTTTAAATAGTTGAAATTTTCAACTTTAAACGTAAATTTCTCGAAAACTGTTAGTTCCCCCTCGGATATATCTGTATATATTCTTGATCTGGAGGATCTCTTCTATCTGCCCATACCCATTTTATCCCCGAAATCCTGGGACGGTATTCTAAAGTTTTACCAAAATTTCCCCCCACGGGAAAACTTTGGTATAACGTCCCACGCTTTCGGGAATAAAATGGGTATGGGCGGATAGATTAGATCCTCCAGATCAAGAATATATATAGATATAGCCGCGGGAAACTTATAGTTTTCGAGATATTTGGGTTTAAATTTCAATAATTAAATTATTGTTAAATACTATTATTTCTGACAATAGCAAAAGGGTTGCAAAATTTCAAATAACCAGTGTTACCTTATCGACATCTTTTGTAATTGAACTGAAAGAAATTAAAACAGATAATACCCCAAATACAGAAATCCAAAACCTAGAGAAATAAACTATTACAAAGCATTGATGTTAAGTATTATGTTATACCCTCTATGACAATATTACTTTTATCTTGTAGAACTTTTTTTTGCGTTGGCGGCCTTCGGCCGCGCTTTAAAAAAATAACCCTGGTCGGTCCAAAACCGGGGTGTATCAAGGTTTTTTTGCGCAGAACTCCTTTTTGGGTTGGCGGCCTTTGGCCGCGCTTCAAAAAAATAACCCTGGTCGATCCAACACCGGGGTGGATCAGGGTTTTTTTGCGCAGAACTTATTTTTGCGTTGGCGGCCTTCGGCCGCGCTTCAAAAAAAATAACCCTGGTCGATCCAACACCGGGGTGTATCAAAGTTTTTACGCGCAGCAATTCTTTTTGCGTTGTTTCCTGTATCTAGGGTACAATCCCTCTGTTTATTTTATTTTTATTCGTTTACAAAATATATTAGTATGGCAACACTGATGTTTTGACATTCACAACCATTTTGTTATTGTCAAAATTAATAAAATTGAAGAATGATTTAAATATTGAAATAAAGCTATTTTTGCAGCATCTAATATAAAAAAAATTTCTAAAAACGAATTATTCAAGTGTTAGTGGATATAAAAGTATAATTCATTTTAGATCGCAAAAATACGTACTTTAAATAGTTGAAATTTTCAACTTTAAACGTAAATATCTCGAAAACTATAAGTTTTCCGCGGCTGTATCTATATATATTCTTGATCTGGAGGATCTCCTCTATCCGCCCATACATTTTATCCACAAAAGCGTGGGACGTTATTCTAAAGCCGACCCTCCCCCACTGCCGTTACACTTCAGAGAATATAACTAAAATAATGACCGGCGGCAATATCATAATAGAAAAAAAATTTTAGGCAATTTCTCTCTTTGCAAATATGCTCTACCATTTCAATGCTCGCAACTATATACATATATACAATACACTTCTATACGGAAAATATATTCATTATCAGTATTTGCCATTGACAAGGTTACGAATCGTGGGTCACTTTTAGGATGTTTTGAACTAGCACATGTTATTTTATTCACTTTAGGTTTGATTATGTACATCTTAATGAATAATAGAAATTTTGTAAAACAAAATTATTTTCGTATTATACATTGGAACCTCGTTGCGCTTAGCTCGTTCATGCATTTTTCTACACAAATAAATTTAATTATTAGAAACCAAGAACTTTGAATACCTTACTTTACAGTGACTTAGTATTAACAAACACCAATATATAAAAGTTTTTATAAAACTTCTAAGGCTTTTAAACGCTTTGGGAAATGAGCGTAAATTACTTAATTTTTTTATGATGATATAGAATTTTTTCACGAACTACATATGGATGTATACACAAATTTAAAATTTATATATTTGAGAATATCCAACACACGAACCGAAATCACTATTCGAATTAAAAATCTCATTGATTCCTCTGCTAGCTGTTCACTTTTCAATTCTTACTTGTACTATTTTTTTTCTTTACAGGTTTTTCTACACAAGAAAAAAGTTTTCAAAATAAGACAGAATAACATTATAATAACAAAACACTATACAACAATTGCTACGGTAACTCTATAAAACTAGTAGTATCGTTTGTTAAACCCTGTTCAAACGCGGAAATTTGGTTTTAGTACGGCATCTCATAGTTTGCGAGAGAATGAAACGATGATAGCCTTCTCCTATCATCGAGTTCTAACTTATACTAACATCGGAATTCAGTACTTTGATACATTCACACGTTTATAAATTTGAGATTTTAAACTAGAGACAATTTTTGTCACTCGAGACGAATTTGCAATTCAGTACGTGACACAAAACTCTCAGTTGAAAACGAACAGATCTAATCAGTTGTTACATTTCGTTATTTAGAGATATATATTGTGGCGAACACGAGTACCAGAACAAATCAGAATTGACGATAAACTGCCAATAGACACAGTTTTAATTACAGTGTTGCCGTGTAAAGAGCAATTAAGCTATAAGCAATAAGTTGTAAGTTCGAATAGCGAGCAATAAGTGTTAAGTTGTTGGAATTGGAATAAAAGATAAGTGTATAGCATTAAATTGGAACTTTAATTTAACAATCCAGTTATCGAACTCAAGAGTGAGTTCTAGTTAGACGATTTATCGAGAAATCCGTTGCAATTGGTGTCAGAAGTGGGATTGTCAAATAAATTCCCAAGGAGATAATTATTTGAAAATGGCCAAGTTTAAGATTCCACTACTGAAAAAGGAGCTGGAGCAACGTGGTTTGGCGATTTCACATGGAATTAGAGGAAGAGACAACAAAGATAGAAGAAAAGGAAGAGGCTCAATGCTCGTCAAAGATTGTGGACATAAACATGATTTTTGCTGCAATATCGCAGATGGGGAAAGAAATGTCGACACAATTTTAAGAGCAGGATACACGTATGTCTCAAATGGAAACGCGATTGTCAACGCATTTGGAAGAGCAGTTCGTAGCGCAAGATGCACGTATATCAGCACAGGTATCCTTACAGTTAAAAGAGCAGTTCTCAGCGCAAGATGCACGTATATCAGCACAGGTAACCTCACAGAAAGAGCAGGATGCACGGATATCGCAGGTGACCTCACAAATAGCAGAAGTGTCCTCACAGATTTTGGAAGAGCGGGATAATATTAAAACTGAAGTGGATGAATTGAGAGATCGTCTCCGTGAGCTACAATTAAATCGGCCAATTATGTCGTCAGCTTCTGCCAAGGTAAAACCTCCTTCCTTTTATGGCATCTTCAAGTAATTGGACGGTTTGGTAGTGAGCACAGAAAGCAGATCTTTCAAATCGAGTTGCAAAATCGCCGCCAGAAAGCCAATGAGTCTTTGCAGGAGTTTTCTACAGAGATTGAGAGGTTAACTTACTAAGCTTATGCAGATAAATCCGTGAAATACATTGAGGACACGAAAATTCAAACCTTCGTCAATGAAATACGAGATAACACTACACGATTCGCTGCATTAGCATGTTCAAAATTGACGTTTGCAGAATGCTCTGACACAGGAAACTGCATCTCTGCTTTGCAATCAAACATTTAAAGCTAACAAAGTAGAAATAGAGGAACACACTTGGGTGAACCAATTACTTGAAAAAATTGACAACATGCAGAAGCACTGGAAAAATCTACGGAAGCGCATAAGAAAAATTATGGTGTGCTTAAATGCTTCAACTGCAGAAAAAGTGGCCATATTGCACGCAACTGTAACCAGCCCAATAATCCAGTTGGACGTAAACGCAAAGCTGAGGAAGATCAAGCAAATTTCAAATCAAACCAATCGTTAAAATAAAGCGAGCCAACCGAAAAGGGCAAGGGCTGGCTCCCGCAAGCATATGCCCTGTAATCTCCATTTCCCAATAAGCAGGAATACGAGTAACGTTACCGTTAGTGGATGGTAGACGGTAAAAAGCGCATACTGACTGTGGATAGGTGCGCATCACATTCCATAATTCGTACTGATCTGGTTGATAAAGAAGTGAGACCATTAGCTGGGGCAAAGTTGCGTACTGCAACTAATTCGAAAGACAGCCCGTTTACACAATTTTATAGTGGCAGATATCGTCGACGAAGTCGTAATTGGAGAAGACTTTCTAGCGAATCAAGGAATCAAAATTGACATGAAGAACAGGATTATGACTTATAGAAATATGGAAGTGCCACTTATGTTCGGTTACGATAATAAGTACAACGTTAGACGAGTGATAACAACAGAGAGCCAGCAGATCCCAAAAATATCAGAAGAACATGGGATAAACAAGTGGTGGATTGTTGAGGCCACAAAAGAATCTACACCAAACTTACTTATAGGCAATACCAAATCTCCAAAGGCGCTATATTAGGGCAGTGTCAAGAGATTGAGCTGTGATAAATTGCGAAATAGCTCTTGAGGAAGATTCCATGGACGAAAACGACATATCGAGCGAAATTAACGAATGGATCGATTAAATAGAGGCAAACCATCAAAATATGGCTAAACAATTTCTTATCAGTTACTCATGCATATTTAATAAAGACGATGCCAAACCAGGAAGAACCATAGTTGTGAAACATTTTATTAACACAGGTGATGCAAAACCAATCCGAGTTGTAAGCCATACCAAACGTGAAATGAGCAAAAGCGGCATAGTCGAACCATCAGAGAGTCCATAGAGCACACCTGTAGTACTTGTGAAGAAGAAAGTTGGCAACATGAGATTCTGTGTGGACTATAGAAAGTTTAATGATGTAACGAAAAAAGACAGTTATCCACTACCTAAAATCGATGACACGTTGGACTCGTTATCAGGCCCAAAATGGTTCTCAACAGTTGATTTGAAAAGTGGTTATTGGCAAGTGGAGGTAAATAAAGAAAACAAAGAAAAGGAGGCTCTAGGCGTTGGAGATGGTCTATGGCAATTTACAGTAATGCCCTTTGGATTATGTAACGCTCCAGCTATTTTTGAGAGACTAATGGACCAGGTGTTAAAAGGATTACTCTGGAAGACCTGTTTGGTATACCTCGACGATATCATCGTGTTGGGTAAAAGCTTCGATGAACACCTTAAGAACTTGGAAGAGGTTTTCCAGCGGATAGCTAGCGCTGGTCTAGAGCTGAGTCCAAAGAAGTGTTCCCTTTTTAAAAAGGAAGTAAGCTACTTAGGACACAAAGTGACAACGGAGGGCATTTGCACAGCTAATGAAAAGATAGAGGCAGTAATAGATTGGCCCACTCTTTAAAATTTACATATATTGCGGAGTTTCCTTGGACTGTGTTCTTATTATGGACGTATTTAATTCGTTCCAAATTTTGCCAGCGTAGCTAGTAGCCTCCATGAACTCACGAAAAAGAACAGAGTTTTTGAATGGAATAAAGAACAGGAAGTGGCTTTCCAAACTCTGAAGAAACGGTTAAGTACTGGGCCAATGTTAGCATACCCGGTCCCAGGATCAGCATTTATTTTGGATACGGATGCTAGTGGATTTGCAGTAGGAGGCGTTCTATCACAAGTCATTGATGGACATGAGAAAGTGCTCGCGTATTACAGCCAGACCATAAGCAGGCCAGAGAGAAATTATTGTGTTACTCGGAGAGAATTACTGGCGTTGGTGAAGAGCATCAAGTATTTTCATAAAAACCTTTGTGGCCAGCGATTTCGGGTGAGGATGACAGATCATGCTGCATTAAAATGGCTTTTACAATTCAGGAACCCAGAAGGATAGTTGGCACAATGGGGTAAGAGACTCCAAAGTTACGACTTCTCTGTAGAACATCGTAAAGGTAGTAGTCATGGAAATGCTGATGCCATGTCCCTTCGTCCCTGTAATTTAGAATGTAGACATTGCTTTTAAGCTGAGGCTAAAGAAGACATTATAGATGTCCGATTAATGACTATAACATTAGACTTGGAAAATGTCAGCAAGAAGATCCAGAGAAGAAATAGCTGCAGAAAGCCCAGTCGCAAAGGCTTATTGGGTCCAATGGAATAGTTTGAAGTTAGTGTCTGGCTGCTTGCATCGCGTATGGGAAAGCGAAGATAGCCAAAGTTCCCGAAATGTGATGATTGTTTCGAAGGTAAGAATTCCCAAAGTTGTCAACGAGCTGCACTACGGTCCAAGGGAAGAACACATGGGTATCACTAGAACTTTGGAGAAATTAAAAGAAAATTAAGATTTTATTGGGGTTGTTGTCATCAATCAGTTACGGAGTGAATCGCCAATTGTGTCGAGTGCACTGCTGCTAAAGGGCCGAGGTGCAGAAGTCATGGTCAGATGAAGCACTATAATTCAGGTGCGCCGTTTGAGCGAGTTGCCATGAATGTAGCTGGTCCATTTCCTATCAGTAAATTAGGAAACAAATATGTTTTGGTATTTATGGAATATTTCAGCAAATGGCCATAGGTATACGCAAATCCTAACCAAGAGGCAGGAACAGTAGCGAATGTATTCATCATCAGTTGGGTATAGAGATATGGTGTTCCAATAGAATTACATTCTGGCCAAGGGAAAAATTTTGAATCAGCTCAAATGCAGGAGATATGCCAGAAACTGGGTATCCGGAAAACCTGTATAACTGCACTACATCCGCAGTCCGATGGCATGGTGAAGCGATTCAATCGAACTTTGAAAGAATATTTGAGAAAAGTTATGGACAAGTATCAAAAAGATTGGGATACCCATATATCCTTGTTCCTGATGGCATATCGGTCTGCTGTACAAGAAACAATGGGGCAAACTCCAGCAAGGGTAATTTTTGGTAATGATCTTCGACTACCGATTGATTTAAAATTTGGAATTAACGCCAACGGAGGAAGGAATGCTAAGGAAGTCAACATCATCCTAGAAGATGAAATGAGGGATATACATGCTATGGTGAAACAGAGAACCAAAATTATGAGCGATAAGATGAAAGCAAAGTACGACAAGGCAATGGACTCTGAGTTTTTTATTGAAGACGATTGGGTATTGTTATATAACGCACAACGAAAGAAAGGGTTATCTCCCAAATTACAGTGTAATTGGAAAGGACCATACCAGGTTAAACGACTCAACGATGTAGTGTATCGCATACAGACTATTGGAAGACCAGAAATAAAATGAAGATGGTTCTTCTGGAACAGCTTGCAGCGTTTGGTACCGCAAATATGTATAATCGGGACGATCAGACTTAGGTAGAACACGAATACCAGAACAAGTCAGAATCGACGATAAACTACCAGAAGCAACTTGACAGCGAGTTCGTAGTTGTCAGAGTGTTCTAGAAGCGAACTTTTGTTAACACAGTTCTAATTAGAGTGTTGCCGTGTAAGAAGCAATTAAGCTATAAGCAATAAGTTGTAAACTCTAATATCGAAATAAGTGTTAAGTTGTTGGAATTAGAAACGAAGATAAGTGTATAGCCATTAAATTGGGACTTTTATTTAACGGATACATGAATAATAATATTTAATAATCTTAGTAAATGATAGATATTTTAATTTGAATTCCCAAAAGTTATTATTTTGTCCGATCCGGCTACAATGGAGAATGTTATATAAAACGCTATTTTTGAGGCGCTCTCACACTGTAAAGAGTTGGGCATCCCATTATCCCTGGATTTTACACTTGCCTCTAGTCGCAGTTCTTTTTTTAATTTTCGTTGCAAGTGCAAAAGGATTCTGCTTTGAGAATCTTACTAGGTGCTTAGTCTCTCTGTCTGTTTTTGCCGGAAGACGGCCACGTATGTCATGATTCGATTTGTATTTTAAGATATTTCGAATAATCGTCGCCTGAATAAATGTTCAACTTTTAAGACCGCGCTAATAAGATGTGCAGTATTTAATTCGTCCCATTGCTGACAAAATTTTAACCAGATTTTTACAAAATGAAAAAAAAATACGGTAATTGTTCAGAACAGCAGCTATTTTGGAAAAAATGCCCAATTTTGTTGATAAATATCTTAAATTTTTGTTCTTCAATATACTGAAACAATATATAGTGCGCATCCCTATTTTTATGTTTTCTGTAGTAAAAACAACGACGGCAAGGTTATGTACGATATACATGGCACCACTGTTTTAAATTCCATTGCGCGATATTGATACATGCAGTAATCGTTTTCAAAATATCGATACTTTCGATATTTGAGTCTGATTGAGAATCGATAAGAATCAGAAAAATATGTAGTGCGTCAAACTCCCCTTCATGGTATAAGAGAGTAACGCATTCACAATACTTTCGCCACCTTTGAGGCGTACGTTCACAATAAAACAAACATGGTGGCCATGGTGAGTTAGGGTGACGAGGGGTTAAAACGCGTTGCTTATAGCAGAAAACGCCTAAATAATTATTTATATATATATTGAATTTTGGTTATTAATTGATGTTTAATGCTAACAATATATGATATTATACCGTGTTGATATAAGTAAATATGCTGCATATATTTAAGCAATTTAAATAACTTATTAATGGACAAACTGAAAATTCAATTTAACTATGAGTGGACGGGAAGAAATAACTATTGTAACAGAATTTGATATTATAAGTAATAAGAACTTATATAATCAAAAAAGTAAAACTTATCATTGTCATACAAGTGATAATAATTCATTTAAACAATAAAGCAAAATTTATCATTGGACTTATATCAAGAAATAGTTACTGTGCCGATATTTTCTTTAATTTAAGTAAGATTTATTTAATCACAAATTTTATTTACGTTTTATATATCAGGAATTAACGGTGGATTTATGTACAATAGATTATTACAACTTTTGACATACTAAATTGCTATATTTTTATATAGTTTTTAGTTTAATTTTTAAATATTAAGACTTCTAAAATAAATTATTTTTTGAAGTTGCAATATCTTTATAGTATAAAATACGGGAGGGATATCAGGTAGCTGTCTCTGTATTTCAGCATGTAGCGATTATAATATGTACAATATTTTACATATAACTCTTTACATAAATAAATTACCATATTGTTATATAGTTCTAAGTTAAGTTTTTAAATATTATATATAGACTCCTAAAATAAATTATTTGTTGAAGTTGCAATATCTTTATAGTAGTAGTATCGGTAGATATATTGGTTTTTTAAAAAGTAATTTAAAATTAGCTTGCGCAACACTGTTACGCAATGCTCATTGGCAATACTGGCATTTGAATTTATTAACAACTTTTAGTCAAACGCCCTAAACACATCTGCATATTGATTAAAATTCTTGTGTGAGCAGTTTTATCAGGAACAATATTAAATATTAATTATTTTACGAAGATTGTGTTGCAAATTTATAAACATTGCCCTCAGTTTCGTTGAATAAGCATTTTCTGCATCCCGTTATTTGACATGGTTGCTTATTGCACCTTACATTTTTCTGTGGTGAATATTTATTAAGTTACCACAGTTAAAAAAAGGCATAAATATATATCGTAATTATTCTAAAATTTGCCAATAATAGCCGCTCCTTTAAGAACATATATTAAAATAAACTTATTTTATTTTGAAAACATATTAAGGTATTACATATAACCAATATTTTTTGGACAACTTTTTTATAAATTAAAAGAAAATAGCAAGATGCAACCATTTTCCGGTTAAAAGTCGGCCATCTTGGCTGTCAGTAGAAACTCAACCCCTAGGCGGACTTAACGTTTCTCCATGGACCCTTCTCAGCTGTAGCTTTGTTTACATCGATCATGAGGAAAAACAATAAATATGCAATAAACTTTTGCTTAGGAAAGACCTTTAAAAGTTTTGATTAATGGTTTCCATAGCAACTACCTGTTCACAAAAAAATTATTAAATTATTTCTTTTTATTTACATCTCTGTCTCAAATAGACAGATTTCGTTCAAGTGATCTCAGCTGTGTTACACATAGGAAAACAGCTGATTCTTTTGTTATTTTTAGGATTATAAATTGTTAAACATAAACTTGGAAAATTATGAAGTCAATGAACCTACAAGAGCGACATAATTATATTTTGAAGAAATTCATTATTTCTGATAAGTCCTCCAAAGGCAAGAAGAATTATCAGGACATAGATATAATAAAGCAACATCATCGATTTTTATGGGATGACAACGAATTACTTGATAGTAATAATTCATGGAAAGTTCATATGGCTAGACGTTACTATAACAAATTATTTAAGGTAATAAAATATAAACTAAGTAAAACATTCGGAACACTATAAACCTTTTAATTTGTCAAGGAATATTGCATAGCAGATTTAACTCGACATAAAGAAAATAAAGTTGCATTGCGTTGGCGTACCAAGGATGAAGTAGTTATAGGAAAAGGACAGTTTCAATGTGGAAGCAGAAAATGTGAACAAAGAGAAAATTTGCGCAGTTGGGAAGTTAATTTTGCTTATCATGAGCAAGGAGAGTATAAAAATGCGTTGGTGAAGCTGCGACTATGCCCCACTCACTCAGAGCAGTTAAATTACACTTCACGAAAACGGGAAGTTAAGCGCTTAAAAAAGTTTACTGCAACAAAGGAACAAATACTACGAAAAAATCCAGAAAAAGCCCAAGTAGCGAGTTCTTTTCAAAACATTGGAGCTGTACCAGATGGAAAAAGTGAAAACGAGGATAAGATTTGGAACCGCAAAGCAGATGTCGAATTGGAGCAACCATCCCGTGAAATTGACTTTGAACGTTATTTAGAAGATCTTCTCTTATAGTTTATGATTTTATAACATATCGATTAATGAAATATCTTAACTCAAACTTGAAAATTGTTGGTAAAACTACCATGACTGCCGTTCCTAAATAAAGCGTAGAACGGCGCGTTTTTTACCGCTTAGCGTTAACGCCGACGCGACATCTTTAAATAAAGCGGCAACTTTACATAAATTCTAAAATTAGTACAAAAGAAATTAAATTTAATAATAATACTTACATCCATTTGTACAAGCATTAAACATCGGTCGTCAAGAATTTTTTCAGAAAAGTTACAATTTCTCGGTTTTCTGCTGTCAACTTTACTTCACTTCTTAACGCGCTGTCAAAATCGGATTTTTCAACGCTTAGCTTTTATTTATGTATGCGCCATACAAAATATATGGAACTGAGGAATTTTTGACAGTAATTTACCGCTGCCGCTTTTATTTAAAGACGGCAGTAGAAATGAAAACACGGCTACGACAGTTTACTACACTATTTAAGGATTTTTGAGAAATATGTGCATGAATATATTCATAAACATTAATAAATACAATATTTGTTTAATTTTATTATATTTAATTAATTAAGTTATCAAAAAAAGTAGTTAAACATTGATACCCTGTCTTCGGAGTTTCATTAGCCATTCGGAATCTTGGAATTGAAGGCCCTTCTATCGGTATTCGGTTAGCAAAAAGTTGAGATCCCAATATTAGCTGTAGAAGTCGGGACGAGCATATGGCAGAAATGGAAGTGCCATTAATGCACATTTGATCACACATATAAAACATAGGTAGTATCTCCGAACAGGTAAGTATGTCAAGTGTCAAGTATGTCAAAATTTGTGTAATTCAACTTTTTATTATATTAAAAGACGTTCTAAAATATATTGACAATTATAATAAGTTTTATTTAATAAAATACCATTGGCCTAGTGTGCAAATTTATACAGAAATGTATAAAACTGTCTTCTCAAAAGAAAAAATTATAAATGATACATAATAGTTGTTCCGAAATTGCTTTATATTTATTTTTGTACCTTTGTTTTATAATGGTAACTCTTTTGCGAATATATATACACACCTTACTGTGCTAAGACCTCAATTTTCATTAAAAAAAAAAAAAACTGAACTTATGGTATAAAATTAATGACGGAAACTGTTTAAAATTGGATTAGGCATTATGTGGTTGCTTGTAGCTCAATAAATTGTTTAAGTACATATATGTATATTAACAAAACTTCAACTACATAAACTTTTAAACATTACTTTTGCATTTTTCAAGGACTTCGGCAAAGGCTTGTGGTGGTTTAAAGCTTAAAACTTCTGTAAATACAAGTTCCTTCCACTTTTCAACTGGCAAATCCATATCTTCGAAGCTTTGATCATACAATGGAGAGGTTTGCTCATCACTAGGATCATGATACTTTTCCATATATGGGTGAGCTAGAGCTTGTTCAGCTGTAATTCGTTTTTCAGCATCCAACTCTAGCATTTTTTCAAGTAAATCTATTGCCGATGGATTAGCGAAACGGAATACGTCTCTAAAGTTTCGACGAGCCATTTTTGGCAATGCTCGTATATAGTTTCGAGCACTTTCAGAGGAAATTTTTTGCATAAAATCTTCTGTAGGTGTACCAAGTATCTCCATAATTAGATTAAGTTGATGGATATGATCCGTACCAGGAAATAAGGTACGCCCGGTAAGAAGCTCTGCCATAATACAGCCAACTGACCAAATGTCTACGGTTTGATTATAATGCATCCAATTGAGCATTATTTCGGGAGCTCGATACCATCTGGTGGCCACATAACCCGTCATTTCACTTTCTGCAGGCCTTGCTAAGCCAAAATCAAGTATTCGCAACTCACAATCTTCATTTACGGCAATATTTGAAGGCTTTAAATCACGATGTATTATACCAGCACTATGAATATATTTCAAGCCACGTAAAATTTGATACACCAAAAATTGGACATGGTCATCAGAAAGTTTTTGGGTGCGAATAATATTATTTAAATCAGCATCCATTAAATGTGTTACTAAATACACTTGTTGAAAATTTTCCAAAGAATTTGGAGGCTGTCCGGGATGAAATACATCCAATAAGCCTATGACATTTTCATGGTCCATATGTTTGAGCAATCGCAACTCGCGATAAGTTCGTTTTGCATGAACAGCCGACTGAAATGGACGTGCTAACTTCTTTATGGCCACCTTCATGCCTGTGTTACGTACAATTGCTTTACATACTTGTCCATATGCGCCAGAACCGACTGCTTGAAGCTGTTGATATATTTCAGGTATTTCCCACTCTGTTCGATTTATATCAAGTTTATAAAATTTAACCATTTTTAACAATAGTATGTAATTCGTTGTTGACAATTTCTATTCCTTTCATTAATTCAATTTCACGAATTACCTAATAGACGTTGCACACTAAATATGGAATGGAAATGAAACAGGCACATACAAAGAAAACAGAATTTCGGAACAGTGGTGCAATAAAAAGAAAAGATTTCTTTACAATATAAAAGAAAAGTTTATTGAAATTATCATTACAAATATGGAAAATGTATATTTTAGGTCCCCCAACTAAGGAGGCCTTAAAAATAAATTTTTTTTTTTAATCGTCTTACTTTTACGCGTAGATCCATGAGCGGAAAGTGAATTTTTTCAATAATTTATGTATATATTTACAAATATATTTAACGCACTTTGCACATCTTTTGGAAGTCAGTTAGTTGCTGTTGTTGTTGTAGCGAAAAAATTCTGCAGAATTCAGATCACTTAGCTGTAAGCACCAGTTCAGCGAGTTAAACACTTTCTTGTGAAAAAAATACAGCAGAAATGTAACGGTCACAATTTCTTTTGCGCCGCGATCTGATGGTATGGACGAATATCGGAGATCGTCGAGCTCCTTTCCGCACTGTCGGCCTTCGGCCTCATTTCAAAAAAATAACCCTGGTCGGTCCAACACCGGAGTGTTCATAATTCAATCGCGTCAAACTTCTTTCTGAAGAGGCGGCACTTCAAAAAATTACCCTGGTCATAATTTAATCCTGGGGTGTTCACAATTTAATCGCGAGTATTTACATTGTATTCGGAAATTTAAATGTTATTACACCTTTTTTGTATGTAATATGCATACATGAAAGCAAATATGTATAATATACCTATTATGATAACGCCGTCTATGCAGTTGATTTTTCCTATAAAGTGTACAGCTGACAGCTGTCATTTCATATTTTGGTTAGAAACTAAGCAAGACTAATTCCTTCGAAAAGTTTACCAGAACTTAACTGGCAGATCATTACTAACCATATATTGCCGATAAAGTTCTGGTTAAACCAGAGAATGTAAATAAATAGAGAAGGAGCAAATGTTAAATGAAATCTTTTTGAGTACTAATTTGTAATTCCACATGAGGGAACATCGAAAAATATAACTTCGAAAAAGAAAAATACACCACACAATATGCGAAATGCTATAAATAGACACAACGAATATTCCTATATGAAAAATCGTTGCGCATACCTATTTAGATTTATGTTTTCAATTTCTATGATATTACAAATTAATAATTATGAAAAGCCTTTTGAATTAAAAAGGAGGATTACTGGTAAAAACCCCAGAGTTCATAATAAAATAACCTTTGATATGCAATTTTTCTAACTTTTGCATGTGCGTTGCGTAAGCAATATACTTATTAAACAAATGATAATAATAAAACTGTTGCTAAGCGGTCGCGTTTCCATTTATATAGTGGCTTAGGTCATAGGCGTGAAGGAGTTAAACTCAATCCGAATACGAGCATATAAGTTTGAATCTAAACCCAAGTAAATTACATTTTATTTAATTTTTTTATTTTATTAATTGGAGTCTAAGCATATCATAATTCAATTTCTTTAATAGCATATTTTACTTCCTGATATAATTAAAATATGTTCATATATTTAGGTTTATTGAATATTTCCTTATTATGCGTATTTACACAAATGTGATAATCACACATACATTCTAAAATACACGTACGCTGATGCTTGCTTCTTCTTGCCCCGCACTAACAATGACTTTTGTCAACACTTTTTGCTTTTTGCGAGAAGCAGGTTGAACGATCACAAGCAAGGAGGAGTTGGGGCGCACTGCCACATAATTATTTCAGATAGTTTTTATTAATCGAATTTATTTTAAAAACGATTATAAGTATGAATTTACGTGTATTTATATTTTTACGTTTATTATTATTATATTACAAAAAAAAGTCATAATGCGTCCGTATTTTTCAATACTCATTAAGCAACATATTAATATATTATGAAACAACGAAATAACGGCGAGTTCGCGCGGACATTGTGTTGTTGAAACAAACCAAATGACGATTTTGTCGACAAACATACAAACATATATACATATGAGCTCGTATACATATTGACGCCGAATTTTGCGCATCGTGGCGGAGTTGACAAAATTTGTTTCAAGGGACAATTTTACGACAATGACGGTCGGCTATGTTGTCTCGTTTGTCCTTTTTGCAGTGGTTTGCTATTGAAAGTTGACTTATGTTTTTTTGAAATATTGCGATTACCGATTGGGCTGCATTTTCATAGCGTCGTGTTTAGATAAAATGGGCTAAATCGACAAACTATGAAATAATGATAATAAGTAAACATATAAAAGTACTATATGCAGTGTGCTTAGAGTATATAGAAGTAGTTAATGATTTCATATACATGTCAATTTTATATACATTTTTTAATTTAATGCCGACAAACATACATATTTACATACATACATACAAACGAGCTCGCATACATATTGACGCCAAATTTTGGGCATCGTCGCGGAGTTGACAAAATTTGTTTCAATCGACAATTTGCGACAATGTCGATCGGCTATGTTGTCTCGTTTGTCCTTTTTGCAGTGGTTTGCTATTGAAAGTTGACTTATGCTCTTTTGAAATATTGCGATTACCAATTGGGCTGCATTTTCACAGCGTCGTATTTAGATAAAATGGTCTAAATCGAAAAACTATGAAATAATGATAATAAGTAATCATATAAAAGTACTATATGCAGTGTGCTTAGAGTATATAGAAGTAGTTAATGATTTCATATACATGTCAATTTTATATACATTTTTTAATTTAATGCCATATATAGTGCATAATATGAATAAAATTAAAATATTATTTTAACTCGCTAATAGGTCATGTTGCCAATTCTCCTTTCTGAAGGGAACATCAGACAAATTCTTCAATTTCTGATTTTTAGCAAATGTTGTGAGGAAGCAGCTTGTGGGCAACATACAAATGCGAGGGGGATGGTAGGATTTTCAATGGTGGCTGTCAAATAGTAAAATTGAATTTTTCTCGTTTTACTCAATTTCATTCATTCATTTTATAAACTTAACGCATTTTATAAACTTAACGCATATGCGTAGGAATTCCATATGAAAACCAAATGTGGTTTACCAGGCGCACAGAAAAAATAGCGCGGTGCAGAGTTATGAACGAGCGCACTTTGCTTTGAAGCAGACGCACGTTCCTTATGAATGAATTTGTTGTCGTTGTAATATGAAATACTTAGAAAATAAGCCGCGAGTTCGGTTGAATATTATTGGCCGATGACGGCGTCTACGTGTTTTTGTCACTTGCGCGAATGTTTGATTTTTTGCGAAAGACATATTGAGGGACATACATATGTACATATGTGTACATATATGCAAATATATTTGGACATGTGAATGAAAGAAGGCAATTTCAAGAATATTCACATATGGACATATGAACATTTGAAGCAAGTAAACAATAATAGCTGTTTGACTTCACAGATTAGACATAAAAGTTTGAATATTGTCTGTGGTGCTGCTTCTATAGCAGACTTCTTTATTTCAACGTGAAATATTTTGCCTAAGTTCAAATCCTATCAGATATTTTTTCATACTCTTTTTTATACTCTCGCCACCTGTTGTTACAGAGTATAATAGATTTGTTCACCTAACGGTTGTTTGTATCACCTAAAACTAATCGAGTTAGATATAGGGTTATATATATATAAATGATCAGGATGAAGAGACGAGTTGAAATCCGGGTGACTGTCTGTCCGTCCGTCCGTCTGTCCGTCTGTCCGTCCGTCCGTGCAAGCTCTAACTTGAGTAAAAATTGAGATATCTTTATGAAACTTGGTAGACATGTTTCTTGGTACCGTGAGACGGTTGGTATTGCAGATGGACGTAATCAGACCACTGCCACGCCCACAAAACGCCATTAATCAAAAACAAATAACTTGCCATAACTAAGCTCCGCAATAAGATACAAGACTGTTATTTGGTACACAAGATCACATTAGGGAGGGGCATCTGCAGTTAAAACTTTTTTTTAAAAAGTGTGCGTGGTCCCGCCTCTAATAGGTTTAATGTGCATATATCCTAAACTGCTAATGCTATAATAACAAAATTCACTAGAAGCAAATGTTTTTAGCACTTCTATTGACGGTGTGAAAATAGTTGAAATCGGGTGGCAACTCCGCCCGCTCCCCATATAACGGTACTGTTAAAAACTACTAAAAGCGCGATAAATCAAGCACTAAACACGCCAGAGACATTAAATTTTATCTCTGGGATGGTATGAGATGACTTTATAGGAACCGCGTTCAAAATTAGTCAGTAGGCGTGGCACAGCCCACTTTTAGGTGAAAACCCATATCTTGAGATCTGCTCAACCGATTTCAACCAAATTCGGTGCATAACGTTCTTTTCATATTTCTATGTTATATTGCGAAAATGGGCTAAATCGGATTACAACCACGTCTATTTCCCATATAACACCATTTTCAATTCCATCTGATTCTTTCACTTTCCACTATGCAAATCAGGTAACAATGATTATATCGGGGTAAAACTTTGCGTGAATAATGCAATTAAAGTATGCCACCTTGCGGCCACAAATTGTCTAAATCGAACCAAAACTGTTCAAACCCCTAAGTACTAAATATGTGGACCCCAGTGCCTATAGTTGACCTTCTACCGAAAATATCAGTCAATCCACAAAGAAATCTCAAACGTATACCATTTGACTTTGCGAGAGTATAAAATGTTCGGTTACATCCGAACTTAGCCCTTCCTTACTTGTTTATTTTTATATTCCTTTTTTATTAAATGAAATTTTAATTCTATTTTCATATTATTTCCCTCATTATTTATATTTTCTTGTCGGAAGTCAATTACTTTCATTTTTATTATTTCAATTTTTGTTTATGCGCATATCAAAGAACATCTGCGCATATGTATGTATATACATTTTGCTTATAGAGTGGTGTAGTTCGTTGCGTACTGATAGGTGTGGTGACATTTTATTTTCGAACTTGCCCGTTTTCGATGTTCCTTCATCGTACTTAACATTTTAGAACAGCTAACATTTGCTCCTCTATTCATTTACGTTCTCTGATAGTACTTATTTGTTTGCACGCAACCTTTTTGTTGTTGTTTAAATAACCCGAAATAAATATGTAGAAATAATTTCGTGATTTGTTAGTGGGAACAAAAGGGAACTATATATAATATTATGTGAAAAATTCAATATAAATCGAAAAATTTTATCGTTAAAATTGGTGATCTTTTAAAAAAAATGTAGGAAAAATTATAGAAAATACCCGGGGAAAATTACCGAATGGGATAATATTCGGGATTTTTCATATTTATCATATGTAGCATCTAGGTAATGTGTAGATACATGTAGTAGCAGTAGCAGTGGCGTACTCGATTTTGTTTTGTGGAATAATTAAATACGTGATTTACTTTGGATTAATAACTACTGTTACTCTTACGAACTTCGATACCTACATTATTTTATGAACGGTAACTTACCGGTAAGGTTGAGCTTTAATTAAGCAGAACTCTATGCTATTCTATTGTTTTACATTTGTGTTTTTTTCCTTAGATCACATCATGCCCAGAAAAAAAAATACTGATGTATGGGAAAACACTGTGAAAAAGTTTACCAACTTGGCAATATATGCAAGATGACCAGCTAGCTGTTGAAATGTTATAGATGTCCAACTGTTATCAAAAACAAACTACACCTGTTACTAGCACAACTTCCGGAAATGTGCCCTTGCAAGATGAATCAAATCATGAAATATCATAGGATAACAGTTTGACGGATACAACTTCTATTATTACTACTACATCAGAAGTTTTACCAGGAAAAAAACTTTATCAAGATCAGCTCTTATCGAAGGCAATATTTGTTACCGGTTTTCCTTTATCCATCGTTGAACATCTGCGATTTTTTGACGATTTGCAACCACTTTATAAGTTACCATCCAGAAAAGCTATCTCTACAACTATTTATAATGAAATCAGAGAATGTTAATGAATAGAGGAGCAAATGTTAAATGAAATCTTTTTGAGTACTAATTTGTAATTCCAGATGAGGGAACATCGAAAAATATAACTTCGAAAAAGAAAAATACACCCCGCAATGTGCGAAATGCTATAAATAGACACAACGAATATTCCTTAATGAAAAATCGTTGCGCATACTTATTTAGATTTATGTTTTTAATTTCTATGATATGACAAATTAATAATTATGAAAAGCCTTTTGAATTAAAAAGGAGGATTACTGGTAAAAACCCCAGAACTCATAATAAAATAAACATTTAATAGGCAATTTTTTCAACTTATGTATGTGCGTTGCGTGAGTAATTGCTTATTGAGTAAAGGATAACAATAAAACGATGGCTAAGCGGCCGCGTTTCCACTGTTGAGGTGGCTAAGGTCGTAAGCGGGAAGGGGTTAAGCACAATCCGAATACGAGCCTATACGTTCGAATCCTAAAATGGAAATTTTATTAAATTTTTTTTATTTTATTAATTGGAGTGGCATATTTTACTTCCTGATATAAATAAAATATATCAGGAAAATATGTTTATATGTTTAGGTTTATTGAATATTCCCTTATTATGCGTATTTACACAAATGTCATAATCACACATACATTCTTAAATACACGTACGCTGATGCTTGCTTCTTCTTGCCCCGCACAAGCAATGCCTTTTGTCCACACTTTTTGCTTTTTGCGAGAAGCAAGTTGAACGATCGCAAGCAGAAGGGGTCAGGGGCGCACTGCCACATAATTATATCAGATATATATTTTATTTATCGAATTTATTTTAAAAACGATTATAGGTATGAATTTATTTGTATTTATATATATATATATATAATATATATTATATATTATATAACGAAAATAATTCATAAATGCTTCAGTATGTTTCAATACAAATTAAGCAACATATTAATATATTATGAGCCCTCACTTGACACGTCTCTGTGCATGGTGGCAAGCCAAGGAAATAACGGCGAGTTCGCGCGGACATTGTGTTGTTTGTCCACAATCATACATATGTATATACATACATACATACATATATATATGAGCTCGCATACATATTGACACCAGATTCTGTGATTCGTCGCGGAGTTGACAAAATTTGTTTCAATCGACAATTTTGCGACAATGTCGATAGTCTATGTTGTCTCGTTTGTCCTTTTTCAGTGGTTTGCTATTGAAAGTTGACTTATGCTCTTTTGAAATATTGCGATTACCGATTGGGCTGCATTTTTATAGCGTCGTATTTAGATAAAATGGGCTAAATCGACAAACTATAAAATAATGATAATAAGTAAACATATAAAAATACTATATGCAGTGTGCTTAGAATATAAAGAAGTAGTTAATAGTGCATAATATGAAAAAAATTATAATAATATTTCAAATCGCTAAGAGGTCATGTTGCCAATTCTCCTTTCTGATGTTCCCAGAACGTAATGAATAGAGAAGGAGCAAATGTTAGCTGTACTAAAATTTTAATTACGATGAGGGAACATCGAAAACGCACAAGTTCGAAAATAATATTTCACCATCCTGTCAATTTACGCAATGGACTACACCACTCTATAAGCAAAATGTATGTACATACATATGCACAGATGTTCTTTGGTATGCGCATAAACAAAACTTAAAATAATAAAAAGGAAAATAATTGACTTATGCAAAGAAAATATAAGTAATGAGGGAAATAATATGAAAATAGAATTAAAATATCATTTAATAAAAAAGGGTTATAAAAATAAAAAAAAAGTATATAAATATATCTGATAGGATTTGAACTTAGGCAAAATACTTAACGTTGCAATAAGGAAGTGTGCCATACAAGCAGCAACACAGACAATTTTTTTAGCAATTTTGTCTAATCTGTGAACTCAAACAGCTATTGTTGTTTACTTGATTCAATGTTCATATGTCTATATGTGAATATTCTTGAAATTGCCTTCCTTCATTCGCATGTCCAAATATATTTGCATATGTGTACACATATGTACATATGTATGTCCCTCAATATGTCTTTCGTAGACGCACCATCATCGGCCAATAATATTCAAGTGAACTCGCGGCTTATTTTCTAAGTATTTCATATTACAACGACAACAAATTCATTCATAAGGAACGTGCGTCTGCTTCAAAGCAAAGTGCGTTCGTTCATAACTCTGCGCCGCGCTATTTTTCTGTGGTTTTCATATAGTTTTCCTACGGTAAATGCGCGAAAATAAAAATGAATGAAATTGAATTTGAATGTCTTCAGTAAAATTGAAGAATCAGCAAAATTTAAATTTTACAATTTGTATCACTGAAAATCCTACCATCCCCTCGCATCTGTATGTTGCCCACAAGCTGCTTCCTCACAACATTTGCTAAAAATCAGAAATTGAAGAATTTGTCTGGGGTTCCCTTCAGAAAGGAGAATTGGCAACATGACCTCTTAGCGATTTGATATATTATTTTAATTTTTTTCATATTATGCACTATTTATGGCATTAAATTATAAAATTTATATAAAATTGCCATACATATAGAATCATTAACTACTTCTATATATTCTAAGCACACTGCATATAGTACTTTTATATGTTTACTTATTATCATTATTTCATAGTTTGTCGATTTAGCCCATTTTATCTAAATACGACGCTATGAAAATGCAGCCCAATCGGTAATCGCAATATTTCAAAAGAGCATAAGTCAACTTTCAATAGCAAACCACTGAAAAAGGACAAACGAAACAACATAGACTATCGACATTGTCGCAAAATTGTCGATTGAAACAAATTTTGTCAACTCCGCGACGAATCACAGAATCTGGTGTCAATATGTATGCGAGCTCATATATATATGTATGTATGTATGTATATACATATGTATGATTGTGGACAAACAACACAATGTCCGCGCGAACTCGCCGTTATTTCCTTGGCTTGCCACCATGCACAGAGGCGTGTTAAGTGAGGGCTCATAATATATTAATATGTTGCTTAATTTGTATTGAAAAATACTGATGCATTTATGAATTATTTTCGTAATATAATATATATTATATATATATATATAAATACAAATAAATTCATACCTATAATCGTTTTTAAAATAAATTCGATAAATAAACAAGTAAGGAAGGGCTAAGTTCGGATGTAACCGAACATTTTATGCTCTCGCAAAGTTAAATGGTATATTCGTTTGACACTTCTTTATATGTTTTAATAATTAGAAGTAGGAACTGTTGCCTTAGTTATTTACTTTTCACTCACAGTGAAAATAATTAGAGCAATTTGTAAACTAAATTTACTCAAATTATGAGAAATCGTTCATGTGCTTTTTGTATACGCTTATAATTGATTTTATATAGAATGCATTACAACTGTATTAGTAGGAAAAGAAATCGTTTTTGAACAATGAATAACATTTTTTATTTATTATATCGATATTATTATACATGTTTAGCTTAAAAATAATAATAATTAACAACTTTAAAAGTGATATAATAATTTTATATTAATTTGTATATAATATTTACATTATTAAACATAAATTTTTGTAGAGATTCTTATACATATATCCAAATTATATTTCTTTTTTTCTTATACTATTTAATTTCTATCATATATTTATACAATAATGTCATATATAATAACAAATTATATATATAATTGAAATTTTCTTAATTAGATTATTTACATATTTTTCTTAAAATTGTCTTAAAAACTACTGTCAAAATTCCTATACTAAGTGTGAAAACTTTAGTTCGAAATGGAGACACAAATACTGTCATGATAGCTGTGTACTGTCTCAAAAGTAATTGCATTTACACGGGAAGGATCCATGTTTGAAAATGCCCAATCAATTTGTGTACCGGCAGGTGTAGTTGAATATTCTGCACCAAGCAGGGAACTAAAGTTTTTTTCTTGGAGCAGATTTCTTATTGCAGTCCCTGTAGACATTAAACAAATGTAAAAATCTCCAACAATTAGCAAATTTTGATTGCCTAACTCAGAAGTAAGTACTTCCTGAAGTTCTACAATTAAGTGTCTGACAGAGAAAGCTGAATTTCTATATAGAACCAGAATATTAATATGGAAATATTTAAACAAAACCGCTTCTAAAACTTTGCGGCCTGAATAAATTTTCTTTACAGCCTTTGATTCTATAGAGCAAGCAATACTATGATTTGCATATATTATAATGCCCTGTTTATTTCTGTTGTTTGTTTCAGTGCTATCTATTCTCAGCTCGTTAATTGGAGTAAAACCTGGTATATCAAAACTTTCGTAAGGATAACTCCAAGTTTCTTCAAAAGATAAAATATCTGAAGATAGCATCAAACAGTCGCTTTTTATATCATTAATGTGAGCGTGAAGATTCTGAACATTATGGAATAAAATTTGATGTCCTGATGTTCGGGAAATCATAAAATTGAAACTTGTTGTCAAAGCTTTATTTGTGTTCAATTCCCTAAATACGGGATCCGATTCAGAAAATTTGTTAGGAGGAATAAAATTTCCTATGATGAATAGACCTTCTGCAGAAGTAGCTCGACTACAAGCGACATATATTGAAGCTCTAGGCATTCTGGGCCGAGTATGAACTAGAACTTTATTATATGTGGCACCCTTACTTTTATGAATAGTTATTCCCTCAGCCGGAACAACTGGAAACTGATTTCTTTCAACTGAAATTTGTTCATTTCTTTTATATTGAAAAGATTTTAGAACTTTTTCAATTGGTGTCCAAAAACTTTCTAGAGGATGAGGCTTTTTTGATCGTGCTATCAAACCAACAGAAGGTTCCAAAAATTTAATCCACAGAATTGTTGGAAAAGAACAATGGAAATCAATTTGCATAAGTTGTCCAGCTGCCCCATTAACCAAGCCATCACACGTGTTTATGTTCACTGTAATCATATATTTGGCGGAGGTTTTTAGTGTCAATTCATATTGCCTGCATTTCAGAAGTTTTGAAAAGTTTAACTCTTTCCAAAATATTATCATTTTCATTTATACCAATTCCTTTAACTGAGTCTTTTGCAGTTGAAAGGAAAGCTTCTGTTGGGATTCGACTGAGCTTAAGGGCATTGAAGTTATTTGTCTCTTCATTGGACCAAAATAAATGTATAGCATCATCGGGAACTTCTTCGAAATTAACTACTCGAGTTTCAATGAGTGATATGTCCTCATTTGTCATAGTACCAGATGCCATATGATTTAATGCAATTGCAAAGACCTGATCCTCCCGTTGTCTCATTATCTCTGTAAATTCAAAGTATTTAAATAACTCCCACAAAGGAGAACCAACTAAAGTGCTGTATGCATCATTGGGATTAGGAGAGAATATCCACCTATCGCCAACAGGTGAGAGTTGCTTCAAATCACCAAACACTATGATCGGTATACTACCGAAGGGGCTGTCTGTTTAGAAAATTTGTTTTAATCTCGCATCAACAGAGCTAAGCATACGAGCACCTACCATCGATATTTCATCAATTATGATTAATTTTAAATCGATAAGTCTGGAATACAATGAAGTGGCCTCAACTCTCTATTCAACTGATTAACAGGTAAAGAGAATATTGAATGAAGGGTCATTCCACCTATTCCGAATGCTGCTTTACCCGTAGGTGCGCAAAGAAGAACTTTTAAGGAACTTGGATTGGATCCAGGTGTAGAATTGTAACGATGGTTAAGAGCTTAATATATTGCAGATATCAAACGACTCTTTCCTACACCTGCACCGCCGCCAATGAACTCATAAAATGGGAGATTTGTTTTTAGGTGGTGCATCAAATGTGTCAAATAGTTTCTTTGCTTAGTATTTAGACTTTGAACTAAAGAAAATAATTCCTCAACTGGAATTAAAGGGGGTAGTTTAATAAGTCTAATATTGCAATCAGATTCAGTGCCATTATCTGTTGAATCTTCGCCATGCAAGTCCAGAAAATTTATATTTGGGTTTATTTCTGGAAGTGCCAACACTCTGAACTCATTTTCCACGATAGGTAGTTCATTTTGAGCACCTTCGTCCAAGTCTATTTCATTATAAAGACTTTCTAGAACATTTTCAAATTCTCTTTGCTCAAAAACATCATATTTTCTTTGATTTTCCTCAATTCTAATACGATGTGTTATGCAAGTCTGCTCATTATCGTTTTCAATGAGATCTTGCTGTTCATTCCGCCAAGGATAGTAAAGCATTAACATTTCGCGGAAATACTCAACTCTGGCCAAATCTGAGTTAAACCTTCTATACCGAATAATACAAGGTTTGGTACGTTTTTTCACAAAACCGCTACCGTCTTTAAGAGGCATGACAACCCCGCTTTCTAGTAAATTATCGTCTTCCTTCTCTTCTTCTTCATGATCACTATTATGTGCTCTTCTGCTAGATTTAAAATATTTATACCTAGATGCAAAATCAGCTAAACAAAGAGTTTCTAACTGATCGGATCTTTGAACATAACGGTCTAAAATACCGGCTACGAATATTTAAGTCGAACCTGAAGGAAGGTTCTGAAGCTCTAGGTTTTACCATTCGAACACGTTCCTCAGGTCGAGAGGTATTTATAAATATTTCTGCATTACTTGCTTCCAAACGATGGAGCCCAATGCAGCAATATACTGCTTTTTGTGCAGATATTTCTGTGCCTGATATAAATTTGTGACCTATATGTTTAAGTTTTTGCTTAATAGTATAATTTCCAGCATTTACCTCTGATATAGCTTCATTTAAGAGCCTAGAAATTCCCCTGTTAGACTTGTTAATATAATTAATTATATATGAACAGCAAGCATATGCATCCAGTATATATTGGATATCCATATTTGCTCTATGGAGTTCCAAAATCAGAGGATTATAAGCGTTTATAAAACGATCCTGTAATTTTCTTTTTAGAAAAATTTTGGGTTTTGTTAAACTTGACCTAAGGGCTAACAAATAGTCATCAAAAGACATATTTATTCTACTATCAGACAGGAAGTGTTCAAAATCGTTTAAATTAGAAATGTCTTCTGTAGTCATATTTGAATTTAAAACTTTTTGAATTTTGAAAAAGTTTTCCTTGTGTCTTTCTAAATTTTGACTTGTTTTTGTAAGAGGTAACAGTATTTGTGTTGAAGGCATTGGTGGATATGGTATATCAAAACGACAAAACTGTTGTCCTCTTATTTCCCTAGTACAAGACCGACTGTGGTTATGCTTTTGATAACCCAAATAATTTTCTAAGTGGCTGATCGAACCATCGGTAGAAATATAATTGTCAATAAAACTAATGACATCAGGGAATGTCTGCGGATCTTGAAGGTTGATCCTGGGAGAATTATTAAGCCAATACATACCATGTACATGCGGGGAACTTCTCTGTTGAAACTCCACTCTCCAGTAGAAATTTGTAACATAATGCTCTCCAAAAATGCCGGCGTTATCTTTAAAAAGCTTAAGAATTTGTCGATAGCGGTAGTCAAAATATCTAGCACAAGTAACCGCGTCTGACCGAATTAAGCGATATCTATCTTGGGTTGTTAAACTGTTGGCTTCCTCTTCCGAAATATCTTTAGAATCAACAGTTTTAGAGAGGATGACCAAAAGCTCAACCCACTGAGATTCTGCAGCCGATAAAGTGATAAAGAAGGTTGGAAGTCCAAATTGGCGAATCATAACGATTGCCTTTTTCTTCTCAGCTTCTTAGTGCGCAGGTGAGGATCTAACGCCTTTCAAAACCTTGTAACCATCATCGTGTTGAATCAAGTTTTGAACAAAGTTTTCGTTTAATAGATTTTGGGCCGTAACTCGGTTGCGACCTGAAAACTTTCTAAGGCAAATGGATACACTATTCTTAATTTGTAGCAGTTCTATTTTTTTTTTAATCATAGAACAACTTTGGAATGGTGCACGCTCTTCTGTCAAAACGGCGAATTTCAGAACGTATTATTTTGCTATACGTTTCAGAGCATGTACGCTTCTACCCAACGTATATTGTTCCAAATGACAACTCTTCGGAATTATGTCAATTGGTCTTTGTCCTTCACCTGGCGCTATAACTAAACGGTTATAGTCTAAGTTTTCTACAGGAATAACAACAGCACCTTTGAGCAAACTCTGACCTTGATATGCTAACGGACGGATTGTCATAAAAGGCAATCTAGGCATTATGAGACGTTCTTCAATTGGGGTTAAACCTTTCAAAGAATCCGGTATTTCAGGAAAGTCTAGACCGTTAGCTAAACATATTTTTGGAACGTTCTTTTTAATAATCGCATTTTTGCAAGTAGCACAAAAATTGTAATTTCCATCTTCTGAAGGAAATTTTTGCACTAAAAAGAAGGCGGATGCAGTATTCGGGTGACCTTGCGCAATAGTTTCGAAATTTAATTTGCGAACTTGGTGTGAAAACCATAATCCGCCGCAGCAAATACATATTTCAGTAGGGCCCTTATTTATATTTTGGAAATAAATGTTTTTGAAATCTGTTAAATTGCCACTATTATCAGTTTCTATAACATTATTTTCTCTCGTTAATCGGATTCGTTGGGACAGCCTTTGGTTTTCAATTTGTCTATTGAGTGGGTTATCTCTACGAAGGCGAACTTGACCTTGTCTAAGACGTCTCTGATTCGAAATTTCTTCTAAGCTGTCGACGTTGTGTTTCTCTATCACGCTCCTCTCTCCTTATTTCAGGATTTCTTCTTGCATGTTCCCTTTGCATTTGATCACGAATGCGCTCTAAATTTCTATACTCAGGATTTCTTGCGCGAAGTTCTCTATGATCCCTAGTGTTCCTACTCATTATAACGTACCTCAGGATTTTCTCGACGAGATCTATGACCTCGAGTATCTCTTATTTGCTCTTCAAAGCGAATTTGCGGATTTTCCCGCCTGGTTCTGTGTTGATTAGTATTGATAATTTCTTCGGACAGACGTACATCGGAATCTTAACTACGATTAGCGTGACTTACAGTATTTTGTGACTGCTCACTATCTCTATATAAAGAGTTTGCACGAAGAACTCTCATACGTCTTCTATTCTGAAGCCGACTTAGTAATATACATTTTTTACTTAATCTAGGCATAATAAATTAAAAATAAATGGATTAATATATAAAATACTTATAGATAATACTTATATAATTCAGTCCGTTCGGGTGTTAAAAGTTGGATCCTAGGTGCTGCTCTCTTTCACTGTAATTCCTTGTAAGTCCTTGCTATGCTATTGCTCGTCACTATACACTGTACTGTGTAATACACTAAAATTAGTTTGAATAAAGCACTTTGCTTGTAAAGACATCTAGTGAAACCAGAGAACGTATATCCAGAGAACTTAAAACAACGAGAAGGTGCAGGTTCGACAGCGAACAATTTGTAGGAATTTATCAAGGAGTTCACCACACATGCACGAGAAACAAATAACATTTCTCGCTTTTATAACAGCGGTGAATCTGTAAACATACGCTCTCTTAACATAACCAAACGGCGAATATTGAAGAGAATATAATATGTATGCCAAACTGGGAATATTGATATGCTATTTGAAACATATTCCCTTTTATTGAACTATTATTTATTATTATTTTTAAATTATTTTATATTAATTCATTTTTACTTTCTTGTGAGTTCTTAATAATAATTTAAACATATTTTGATATATTTCTTAAAATAATTCAAGTGCTTGACACCATTATGGAGTCATAAAAGTACAGAATTGTGTTTTGCCGTCGGCATTTTCATATCGTGTGTAAAAATATTTGTAAATTTGTCTACAAACAACATATGTATGCAGATATGAACACTCATTACTTCATGTGAAATCTCCGTTGACACAGTCAGCCAATGATCGAAGCTCACGTCCTTTGCTTTTATGTCAAAGAGTCAATCTGTCGAAGGACTGACGCGACGACAAAGCGTCACAACATTGTGTTGTTGGTAGAAAATCCGAGATGTGCCGAAAAATAAACGAACGCTCGACGATTGTCATCGCTTCCCTTGCCGCTCTAACTGCTTTGCCAACATGCATACATATTGACGAAGATTTTTGCCAGCCACAGAAAAATATTTTAGAATTGTGAAATATTTTAAATCGAAAAAAGCTTTGTTGCCACTTTTGTCATTGATTTCTGTGTTTGCAGGGTTGCCACTTTTCTCTTCTAGAGGGAATTTCTAGCTTTTGCCATCGTCGCGAAAAGACGCTTGTGGGCAAACGTATGCTCGGGGAGATGTGTAAGGCGTTTGCTTTTATGAATGAAACGACTTAGCTTATTGCTTGTGCACCAGCGTTCATGAATGAAAATGTTGTTGGTGTGTGATTTACTACAAATTTAGGATTTGTCAATTTGGCTACCATATTGATTTCTGGTGCTAATGCTATTTGAGACAATTGTTGTTTTTGTACAACAATGTTTGTATTTTGCCTATTGGCTGACGTACTTACATTTGTACGCTTAAATGTATGTAGATTTGTGTATGCATTACTTATTTTGCGCGGTCATACGCATATTTGTACATACATACTCCCATATAGAGCAGTGCGCTCACATGTTTTTATTGATAATTGATAATATATTATTACAAGTATATTATATAATATAACATATTGATGTACATATGTACATACATAAATTATTAATTCTGTAACAACTAAAATTAGAAAATTATGAAAATAGTAAAAAATCATTTCTTGCATAATCTTTCACATTTTATCAATGTAGCATTTGTGCAAAAAAATCATATTTTATCAATTTTTCATCATAAAAATCGTTTATATGGCAAAAAATAATCGTGCATATGTGAAGTGGCATTTGTATTATTTGTTTTCTCATTCATTTAATTTAATTTTTCTCTTTATGTTGGGAGATACGTAATTTGTCAGCGAACGCTGTTATAAATTCTCATTTCTGTTAAATAACAGAAAATATTACAGAAAATGGTGAACTCCTTGATCTCAAATTTTCAGCCAACCAATCGAGCATCATACAAAATTCAATTTGCACCTTCTCGTTGTTTTAAGTTCTCTGGTATATCATAGAGAAGGTTCAATTGCGGACCAGCGTGTGAATTGTCAAAACCTAACAAGATTTTATTAGTGAATTTCACCAAATCTGGCTCGGAAGGAGAAATTTTAACAGTAGCGAGGGAACAGAGCTGAGAATTCAATGAAAATTATGCTCAGAGACTTGCTTTGATATTACAGCTGCATGTTAGAATTTTGCCTTATATTTTTATACGTTTATATGCAATCATATTTATTGAAATGAATATCATTTTGCGAATTTTTATGAATGCATGCAAAACTGATAAGATCTATTAAATTATGGAATTTCGAAATAATATGTATAGTCAATTTGGGCATTTAATAATTTTATTTAGTTTTTACCTAATATACATTCATACTTAATAGTTTATATAATATTATAATAATAGAGATTAAATTTATTACAATATATGTATGTATGTATATACATCTTTTATCATATTAATCTTATATAGTCATATGTATGTACGTATGTATTTGAATGTACGCATTCAGAAATTCAAATCATGATTTTATCACTTATCAATACACTATATGTGCGCGCATTGATTTATATGTACACGCATATATGTATGTATACATAAAATTGCCGAACAAATAATGCATACACAAACCAACATACATACATATGTATATGCGTACACATGTTAATATGTCACCCGCAAAAACTACAAACATTGTTCTACAAAAACAACAATCGTCACAAGTCAATATGTCAGCCAAATAGGCGAAGCCCAAACAGCAACATTTTCATTCATGAACGCAGGCGTACCTTTAACAAGCAACCTCGCTTCATTCATAAAAACAGATACCCTCACATCCCCCCGAGCATGCTTTTGCCTACAAGCGTCTTTTCACGACGATGGCAAAAGCTAAAAATCATAAATTGAACAAATTTCTGATATTCCCTCTAGAAGGGAAAAGTGACAACCCCTCAAATATGAGTATTAAAATATTTTAGAATAAAAGTGACAACATAGTATATTTGTCGGTTTACAATGCAAGAAACTTTTTAAAGAAAATATTCAATATTCCTCTGATTTATGTATACAGTAAGCCCCGGTTAAGTATCACTCCTCCAATCCTTCTTATCTGCCTGTGTCTTGCTGCATCTCACGTTTTTTTTTTCTTAATTTTTTAAGGAAAACGGTAATTTTTTTTTAAATACATAGAAATTATTTTTTGGTACCACTCCTTAAGTACCACAATCGCTTATGTACCACAAAGCAGAAAAAATCTGCATCTTTGGTTTTGGCACTTAACCGGGATTGACTGTATTTGTCAAAGAATGTGCGTATGTAAATATTCGAATTTTTTGTACACACATCTGCCCGTATATATGCACATGACTTGTTGACTTTGTTTCCATTTACGCATGCCACGTTGTATATGAATAAGGGTTGATTTTGCACTTGCCATATGCGATGTATGTTTGTAAGAGTGTGTATGGTTCTGATTTCCCATGAAACAATGAGTGTACATATTTACATACATTCGTTGCATATAGACAAATTAACAATTATAATGGGTACTTTCATATTTGTTTCGCTTGGTATTTTCTTATGGGGTTATGTCAAGCAAGAGGAGTACAAAATCAAACCCAGAAATCTGACTGAACTGAAGCAGTCCATTAAATAGATATTTGAGGCAATTCCGACTTGAACCCTCCAGCCCGCATTAATTTTCTAATTAGGTGTCGCATATGCATGGCTGAGCATGGAGGAATAATTAATTGTATAAAATAAAATAAAAAATTTTTTATACAATACAAAAAAGATTGATAAAAAGAAACTTATTACGGTTAATTTTTGTAGCACGATTCGTAAGCCGCCCTGTATATGCAGAATATCTTAAAATTATATGCAAAGCCGTTTGCGCATTGTAAATATACGAATCTGTAAGCGTACATTTCTTAACATTGAATTTAGCATTATTTTTCTCATTTAACATTCAAAATGCTCAATTCTGCTATTTTGCGCTCCGCAGGGGTAAAATTCTGGTGAAATCAGCTTATAATTTGTTTGTGGTGAAATGCACTAATGTTGGCGAGTAATCCTCCGTCAAGAGGAGCATTTTGACAATCGGCACACCATGAACCTTCTCTATGATATACGTTCTCTGGAAAAGACCCCAATAAAAGCTTTTATATAAAAGATCGTGTAAGCACGGACACAAACCAATAGAGCTTTTGTTTAGGTAAAGCCTAAAAGCCTGCTATAAAAATTTATGAATACAAATAAATATGTAATATCACAAGAGTGGCTAGAAAAGAGTTCTGTGTGGGATAAATCATATTTTACTATTGACAGAGTCTCAATAATAACACAGCAACTACATCAAATGAGTACATACTCATCCAGCAAAACCAAGTACTGTTCCAAGAGGATCAACAATGCACCCAAAATGAACAGCAGTTGTTTAATCAATGGCAATATGCTTCTAGTCGATGTCAACATGCAGATAGCGACGTTGCTCGTCTTAATTCTCAACTTATGGACATGCAAAAACAAATTGATATGCTAAAGGCAAATCTACCTGCAGGAAGGCCTTTTCTAAGTGCTTGGAGAACCGCAACTCCTGTATTTTCTAGAGCTAGTACACCAGCTCCAGTAAAATAATGTGATTTAGAATTTTACTTGACCAAAGAATTGAATTAGCAGTTCAATTACAATCTGAAGAACAGTTACATCTGGATGTAGAAAAACTGGCCAATGATATCCAGAATTCAGCAAAATGGCAAATACATCTGAAGTTTGTTTAAGACCAAAAGGTAACAATTATCCTAAAGAAATATTGGAACTAATTTTTGAAAAAAGAAAAGCGAGGAAAAAATGGCAACAAGTCAAGTACTGAATATTCACTTTGGAAGTCTACCAAAAGACTGAAGAGGCCAATTATGCAAACCCCTTCAATTAAAAACATTGATGGTAGCTGGGCTAGAAATAACTATCAGAAAGCATCCAGATTTGCTGAACACCTTGAAACGATTTTTCAACCTAACACGATGGATGACACTACACTGTTACCAAACATTATTGCACAAGAAAATATGGAAATACCACGGGTCACTCTAGCTGAAATCAAAAAAGAAATTAAAAATACCATGAACTCTAAAAAAGCTCCTGGTTTCGACCTGATCACCGGCCATATACTTAGAGAACTACCAAGGAAAGCATTAGTTAAAATGATTGGTTATTAATGCATCATTCAGACTACAATATGTACCGTCATTATGGAAAGTGGCTGAAGTTATTATGATACCCAAACCTGGAAAGCCACCCCATGAAACCACATCATACCGACCAATTTTTCTGCTACCGGTTATGTCCAAATTGTTTGAAAAACTTTAATTGATAAGATTAAAACCAATAATTGATGAGAAAAATCTTATTCCAAATCATCAATTAGGTTTTCGGAATCAACACTCTACGATTAATCAGGTTCATCGAATAACTGATAAAATTGAAAAAACATTAGAAAAAAAAAGTGTGCTCAGCAATATTCCTTGATGTAGCACAAGCGTTCGATAACATTTGGCATGCAGGATTGAACTATAAACTTAAAATGTTTCTTCCAATGCAATTCTCGAAAATTCTGAAATCATATATATCAGAACGCTATTTCAGAATCAAACAAGAGGACGCTTTTTCTGCTCTAAAAAAACTCCAAGCGGGAGTTCTGCAAGATAGTGTATTGGGACCAGTTCTTTATCTCTTATATACTAGTGACCGACCAACATTTAACGAAGATATTGTTGCTACATTTGCTGATGATACTGCAATTTTAGCCGTTGGCGACAATAATATTGAGTCAACAGAAAAATTACAAAAAGCCATTGCAGAAGTACAACGCTGGACAACTACTTTTCGCATTAAGCTGAATGAAACCAAATCAGTGCATATCGATTTCACCAATAAACGTATACAGCACAAACCAATATTTATGAACCAAAAAATAGTTCCGTATGAGAATACAGCAAAATATCTTGGTATGACCCTTGATACAAAACTTAGGTGGAAATCACATGTCAAAAAAAAAAAACAAGAAGAATTAAAACTTAAGTACAGAAAAATTTACTGGCTATTAGGCAGATATTCTGCCTTGTCAATATACAACAAGCTACTTTTGTATCAACAAGTCCTAAGTCCTTCAAAACAAAGTACTTCGTGGTATTGTTAATGCACCCTGGTACATTCGTAATGACAACTTGCATATGGATCTGAATGTAGAAACTGTTGACACCGTCATCAAAAAGTATGCTCAAAGTCATGAACAACGACTTCAACAACATATCAACATTGAGGCTCTTCAGCTCCTTAATAATGATGGCCTTACCAGAAGATTAAAGCGAGTAAAACCTTTCGAACTTGTGTAAAAAAAAAAAATAAATAAATTTAACTATAAAATAAAATAATCATTGTTCAAGTCCCACTAAAATAGTGACTATAATACATACATACTTGTATATATAAATTTACACATCTGAAATGAATATCATAGGATAAGCATTTTGTAATTTTAAAACCGTATAAATTTAAGTCAGAAACAAATAGTTTATTAGTATTCATTTACTAGATTTCTATAAAATAAATTCCCCAAAGGGAGGTTTCAAAAAAAAAAAGAAATGAGTACAATTGAATTGTATCTGATTTTTATATAATTATTTTCGTTTTTGTTTAAATCAAGTTGAAAATTTCAACTTATATTGTAATGTAACTGTGTTTATGTATATATATCGAGTTATATTTGTTACGAAAAGTTGATAGTTTTAGAACTGTATACAACTTATTTTTTAGCCCGGCCGCGAAATGTTTTTAAAAAGAAAACAAATTAAGCCGTTACTTCAACTTTATTCAGCCATGCTTACAGAACCGCCTTCTTACAGAAAAAGCCTTTCTTATTTTACACTTAAGCCTATTTATACTATTTATTATTGTTTATTTAATATGAATTTCATCATTTGATGAAATTTTGTTATTGCTTAGAGTTACTTTTCAATTAAACTATTATGTTTACTTTACAGTTAAGTGCTATGTGTGAGCGGTGGCGTTAACTCCCCCACCTCTAAGTCGAAGCGTCCCGTCTTCGAATATAATGCTGTTAAGTGGTTGATTTGTTTTGACAACCTCAATAAATTTTCTTCTTTTTCTTTAGAATTTTTTAATTGAATTTGAGAAGTAATGTATATAAAAAATTTATAAACAAAATAAACCAATAATGTCATTAACGCTATAATAGTAATTGACCACCAAATGGGATTATTGTTTATTTCCTGTTTTAATGGTGTAAGTATATTGAAGTTGTTTAATCTCAAATCTACATTTTTTGTTTCCATATATTCTTTTATAAAAAATGTTTTAAATTTTCCTTCTTTTAAATGATTACTGATTTTTCTGTTGGGTTTTCATATATTTTACTATCAATTGTTACATTATGTTGAAAAGTTACCAAATAAACTCCGTTTATTATGTGATTATTAACTTTATGTTTTCGAGATACTACTATCGCTCCATCTTTCATAATTTTTATAGACTCATTTTTTTCATTAATTTTTGTACAATTAGCATGCTTATTATTTAACATATCAGACAAACATGTATTATTTGCTTTTATCATACAAAATGCATTATTCAATTCATTTTTACAAAATTTTACGGAATAAAATTTATCTTGACATTTTATTATTTCATTTTCAATAAATAATTTTCCATCGCTTTGTGCGACAGCTATTGCTTTAAATAATTTACATATGTTTTTTACTTTTGGATATTTAGTGTAAATAACTATTAAATTGTTTTTTGTGCAATTTTGAAATCTGATACATCCATAAGATCTGATATTAATACATTAATTTTTTCTTCGTTTATTATTTCTTTTATTTCTGCCATATCTAAAATTAATGGATTTAATATCCCTACTTTAGACAATGCAATTGTTTCTACTGTATTTTCAAGTTCATTTATTATTATTTTATTACTTTGTCTTAAACAGATTTTTCATTAGAGCTACCTTGTAATTATTTAATATTTGAGTTAATTCCGTAATGGTCTTAAATAACTGTGAATTAGTTGTAAATTGTTTATTATTATTTTCTATTAAATCATTTACTTTATTTGTTATTTGAATAAAATCATCATGGTCAGGTGTACCTGTAATCCATTTCCAAACTGTCCCAAGCTCATTAATACCTCTTTTTGATCTATTATCAATTTTTAATTTTTTTAATAACGTTTCTATCATTTGTATTTCAAAATCCATATTCAAATCTTCAAATAATACTATTTTCTCATCGATTCTATAGTTTTTTATAATGTTCTCAAAAAATTTCTGCATTTTCCTCCTCTATTAGTATATAGTGTATGTATTATATCCGATGTGATAATTGTAGCATACAACATCAACAATAAAATTTGTTTATGTGTCCCCATTGTTTCTATAAAATTATAAAATTACACTTTAATATTATCCTTATGTATAATTCTGTTTCTGCTTTATATTTTAACCCTATTTCCTAAATCCTCTATTACTATTTGTTTTTTATATTTGGGCTTTAATTTATTTCTTTCCCCATATATTTTTTCATATATAACTTCCCCTCTATGATAACTTTTTTAAATCCGTTTTTTATTATGGTACTTCAACATTTTTTCCTGAGCATTTTTTAATATTTTTCTCATATTTCCATGTGTTTCTTTGTTAAATAAAACATTATAAGGTTTTTTATCTGTTACCGAGTGTACTGTTCTGTTATACTGCTGAACTGCCCTCATAATTGATTCGTAATCACTTATCAAATTATGTTCTTTCTTCAAACATCGAGAAATCTCCACCAGTGTCGAATGAACCCTTTCTACTTGTCCATTGCTAGTACTGTGACGTGGTGCACAATAATAAATTTGTACAATATATTAAATCTTTCCATTAAAGACTTGAACTGTATCGTACTAAACCCCGGTTCGTTATCTATAACTATAATTTTAACATCTGGAAATGTCTGCAAAAGTTCCAAAACCTTATCTTCTAAATTTAGTTTATCTTCAATACACTTGATAACCAAATATTTGGAATAAGAATCCAAACACGTAATAAACTTTTTTGTGCAAAATATATCAATATGGAGTTGTTCTCCTTCTTTTTCTGGTATTGGTGCTTCACCTATTGGAATCAATTTCGGATGCCTTTCATACTTATTACTATTACATATATAACAATTTCTCGCATATTGCTTCAATTGTTTTACCATTAACTGCCAATAATATTCTTGCCTAATTTGGGCCAAATTTTCTCTATAATTTCTATGTGCTCTATTATGCGTTTGCTCAATAATTGCCCCCTGATCCTCTCTATTAGTCACATCATTAGCGAATAACTTTGCATAAAAAAATTTTATCCCTGGAAATGCTTCCCTTAACACATTTTTTATTTCATAAAGCACTTGAGGTGCGCAGTGTATTCCCGTAACTATTTTTGTATTTATATATTCTTTCAAAACACCAATTATATTTTGTGTTATGTCGTACTCGATTAAAAATCGCTTATTATTAAAATAAGAAATCGTCTCCAATACTGTTTCTTGCTCCATCGTTAATCAATATTTGCTGTTTAAAATGATTTAATGACTCTTCAACGGTCTGACTCCTCAGAGCTAGTTATGTTATTTAGTATCTGTCTTGACAATGCATCAGCAACGACATTTGTTGCCCCTGGCTTATATATAATTTTTGGTGAAAATTCTTCAATAAACGATCTCCATCTTTTAATTTTAATATTTGGATTCCTTTCAGAAACCGCAAATGACAAAGGTTGATGGTCAGTGTGAATTTCCAAATCACTAACACCGTATAGATAATTTCTTAATGTTTTTAGTACCCACACTATGGCAAATAATTTCTTTTCATTTGTTGCATAATTCATTTCTGTAGAATTTAATGTTTTTGATATAAATATAATGGGCTTACCCCCCTGTGATAACACAGCTCCCAAAGCCACATTCGACGCATCAGTAGTTAGAACGAACTTCATATTATAATTAGGTTGCGTTAATTACACCTGTTGAGACAATAAATTTTTTTAATCTTTCACAAGCAGTTATGCCACTCTGAACAAGATCAACAATTTTCTTCTTTGACAAGTATCGAGAAATCTTTCCATTTTTTTCCCTGTAAACTTCTAGAGCAAGTTTTAAACTATGTTGATTTGGGAGTTAATATGGACCCTAAGCTTAATTTCAGTCTTCATATTGATACCATGGTCTTGAAAGCAAAAGCTGTCCTCAGTTTTGTTAAACGTTGGTTTAAAGAATTTAGAGATCCGTATATTACTAAAACACTTTATACAACTTTGGTTAGACCTATATTGGAATATGGCTCTGTGGTATGGAACCCTAGCTACCAAATCCATTCTGACAAGTTAGAGTCGGTTCAAAAACAATTTTTACTTTTCGCCTTAGCGCATTTCCGATGGGATGCTAGGGTAAGTCTACCTCCATACACTAGTCGTTTAAAACTTATTAATCTACCTACACTTTCTAGTCGTAGGGAAATGCTTGGCATAACATTCTTAGTGAAACTTTTGAATGGAACTGTTTGCAGAGGCAGCCTTTCGAGGCAGTTTAGACCTTTACTGCTAAAATCCTGTAGATCAAATTTTGAACTAAACGAGCCATTCCGCCGTATATGTCATGATTTTAATTCTCATTCCAGCATATTTGACTTATCTGACTCACTTTTCAAAATTAAAAATACTTTATGGTTTTCTCTTAATAAATGAAAATGTAACAATTTATTATATTGTAACTTTAGATCTTAGCTGTTGAAATTTTTGTTTCTGTAGCTGAGCAGTTTTAGATCTCAACACTTAAAAAACTATCTTGCCTTTTCTGACTCGGCTAATTCCGCAGGTATGCGGATTGCGCCTCTCGCGTCGGTTGGGCGGGAGGAGGGTAATCGTTGGGTTATTAAATATTTAGTTAATGGCTTCGATATTGCCGCATAATTTTCTATAAATTTCCTATAGTACCCTGCTAATCCCAAAAATGTTTTAATAATATCCTTAGCTACTACATATCCCAAAAATTCAACTTCCTTTTGATAAAACTTTGATTTTTCAGACGATATTTTCATATTTGCCCCCCCTTAACATTTCAATTATCAAATTCAAATGTTTTTTGTGTTCTTTTAAACTTTTTGAAAAAATTATAACGTCATACACATGACAGAACTTCCCTATATATTCTCTCAACACATTATCCATAGCTTGTTGAAAAATGCTCGGCGCATTCTTCAATCCGAACGGCATTCGTAAAAACTCGTATTTTCCATTATTAACCGAGAATGCCGTTTTTATACTCTCGCAACCTGTTGCTACAGAGTATAATAGTTTTGTTCACCTAACGGTTGTTTATATCACCAAAAACTAATCGAGTTAGATATAGGGTATGTATATATAAATGATCAGGATGAAGAGACGAGTTGAAATCCGGGTGACTGTCTGTCCGTCCGTCCGTCTGTCCGTCTGTCCGTCCGTCCGTGCAAGCTTTAACTTGAGTAAAAATTGAGATATCTTTATGAAACTTGGTAGACATGTTTCTTGGTACCGTGAGACGGTTTGTATTGCAGATGGGCGTAATCGGACCACTGCCACGCCCACAAAACGCCATTAATCAAAAACAAATAAATTGGCATAACTAAGCTCCGCAATAAGATACAAGACTGTTATTTGGTACACAGGATCACATTAGGGAGGGGCATCTGCAGTTAAATTTTTTTTAAGTGGGCGTGGTCCCGCCCCTAATAGGTTTAATGTGCATATCTCCTAAACCGCTAATGCTATAATAACAAAATTCATTGGAAGGAAATGTTTTTAGCACTTCTATTGACGGTGTGAAAATAGTTGAAATCGGGTGGCAACTCCGCCCACTCCCCATATAACGGTACTGTTAAAAACTACTAAAAGCGCGATAAATCAAGCACTAAACACGGCAGAGACATTAAATTTTATCTCTGGGATGATATGAGATGACTTTATAGGAACTGCGTTCAAAATTAGACAGTAGGCGTGGCACAGCCCACTTTTAGGTGAAAACCCATATCCTAAGATCTGCTTAACCGATTTCAACCAAATTCGGTGCATGACGTTCTTTTCATGTTTCTTTGTGATTGTGCGAAAATGGGCGAAATCGGACTACAACCACGCCTACTTCCCATATAACACCATTTTAAATTCCATCTGATTCTTTCACTTTCCACTATGCAAATCAGGCAACAATGACTGTATCGGGATAAAACTTTGCGTAAAAAATGCGATTAAAGTATGCCACCTTGTGGCCAAAAATTTTCTAAATCGAACCAAAACTGTTTAAGCCCCTAAGTACTAAATATGTGGACCCCAGTGCCTATAGTTGACCTTCTACCGAAAATATCAGTCACTCCACAAAGAAATCTCAAACGAGTATACCATTTGACTTTGCGAGAGTATAAAATGTTCTGTTACATCCGAACTCAGCCCTTCCTGACTTGTTTCTATATCGTTTTCTTTCATTAATATCTGGTAAAATCCAGACTCCAAATAAATTGTGGAAAAGTATTTTGACTTTCCCAAATTTGTCAGTATTACTTCAGGGTTTGGCATCGGGTACCTATCCGGTATTGTCTTCTCGTAAATTTTTTTGAAATCGATCACCAATCTCAATTTTGGACTTCCGTCGTCATTCATACCTTTCTTTGGAACTACCCATACTGGAGAGTTGTATGGGCTTTTACTTTCCCTGATTATTCCCTTTTGCAACAAATTTTGAATTTCCTCATTAACAAATCTATTCACTGACATTGGATAAGGATATTGCTTTGACCAAATTGGTCTATCCTCAGTTATTCGTATTTCCGCCTTTACATCAGTACGAAAGGGCAGATCTAAGTTTACATTCCTATGTATTTCCAAAATTTCCTCAATTGCTTCATTTTGCAATGTTTTTATCATTTTTCTTTCATCATTCAATGCTAATGATCCTTCGATCTTTGAAACTTGATCGGGGTTGTTAATCAATAAATTATGTAACACATGTCCGCTTTCGGAAACATGCCCAATTTCTTTTTGGTTTATTTTATTCCCAAAATCATCTTTTAGTAAGCGTTTTGTTTTTTTGTTACCGGTATTATCGTCGGCGGGCGACTTAAGATTTTTGAATCCCAAGGGGTTTAAAATTTTATTTCTTTTATTTTTATTTTCACATTTTTCTTTTCCGTGGCCGGTATTTACATCGGCAGGCGCCTTAGGATTTTCGAATCCCAAGGGGTTTAAATTGTTTAAATCATCCAGAAAATGTATTTTTTCTAGTTGGCTATCACCATATATCAATACTCGATTTGGAATATCAATCTTGGCTCTGATTTTATTTAAGAAATTTATTCCAATTAAGAGATCACTCTCTAAATTATCAATTTCATAAAACCGTTCCTGAAACCCAAACAGATTGCCGTTGTGGTAATATTGTATGATGGTCGAACCATTAATGGTGATTACCCTCTTCTTAATTGCTAAAATATTTTTATTAGTATATATTCCCGCCTGTATATATGAACTGGTTGCCCCCGTATCTATTAATATTTTAAATATTTGCCCCGTTTTTTATCCGATTTAATAATATAGGGCAAATCGAGATTTACTCTAAAAAATGATTTTCGTTTAAATTATTAATACTTTCTACCTTCTGCTGAGGTTGAGAGCTGATTTGAGCACTATCATTTCCCCTTTTTGGTACGTTATTTGGTTGGTAATTTGTCTGATAATTACCCCTATTTACCCTTACCTGCGACTGGTTTGTTCGCCTTGGGCTAGGCCTATTTAATATTTGTAAAGACTGATCCACGTCCATCGGTTCTGGACGATTTTGTGTAACTTCATTTATCTGTGGCGTCCTTATTGGATACCTTAACTTATTTTGAATATTGTGAGCCCTCTGATTTCCCTGTGAAGGACCCCTTGAATTTATCATGTCATTGGCATCCTGCGTTAATTTATTACGCAGTATTGTTAAAGCTGCGAAGTATTTTTTACTCCCCCTGGTATAAAGCGACATAGAGTTATTGGCGGCTTCACGCCAGCTAACGTAATTATTTATTTTTTATTTCCTTAAATTCTGGAAGAAATTTTATGACATCTAAACTCTCATCACAATGAATGTTCGAGTCGATACTCTCAACCGAATATTCAGTTACATTATTATTAGAGCTTGAATTCCTAAGCTGGAGCCTAACTTGCTCCAATTCTGTTCGCAATGAAGCAGTACTAGCTGCTATTAACCTAGACACCACATCCATATTTATTGAATTATTACCGTTATTTGCCAAGGCCATTACGGAAAACTTTTTTGTTACTTCTTCCAGTTTTCTTTTTATTTAAAAACAAATTCTTTTATTTATTATTATTTTTTCCTTGGGCACTTGGAATGATTGTGATTGTCCCTACACTTATCACACCAATATAATCTTTGGTATCCTAACTTAGAGGGACTATTTCCCATTAGTATTTTAAATACATGAACTTATACTTAACTGTATTTATTCCTGGTTGCTGCCTGGTCACTACCATCATTAATAATTATTTGTTATATCTCCTTGTTGATGCCTGGTTACTACCACCGTTAATAATAATCTTTTATATCTCCTTCACTTTCAAAGTTTTTTTTCTTTCTTTTTTTTTATATATTTTTTCTCGTATTATTTTGTTCACGATACTTATTTCTTGTAATTAAGCAACTGGAGATTTTTGCCTTCTTTATTTGTTACTCAGTTTTTTCGGTTTTTGTTTTACTTTTCTCGTATTTATTACGATACTTGTTTCTTTATTTTAGACAACTGGAGATTTTTGTCTCCTTTTTTAGTTGCCAGTTTTTTATTTGTGTTCAAGAGATTTTTTTACATCTCCTGGCAGGATCGCCACTTATTTTTTAGCCCGGCCGCGAAATGTTTTTAAAAAGAAAACAAATTAAGCCGTTACTTCAACTTTATTCAGCCATGCTTATGTTTACTTTACAGTTAAGTGCTATGTGTGAGCGGTGGCGTTAACTTACATTAGATGGATGAATATAGGCCTCCTGTTGAACCGAACACCCAAAAAAGATCGGTAACGCGCCTATATTGCAACCTCAGAGGTGATGAGGAAAAGCAATAAATATATAATAACCTTTTGTTTCGAAAATATTCTTGAAAGTTTTCATTTATATTCTCAATTACAAATACACGTACACAAACAAGTTGTTAAACTACATTCCTTTTATTTACATCTTTGTGTCTAAAGAAGGCAGATTCGATCAGGTGATCTCCGCTGTGTCCCACACATAGGAAAACAGCTGATTCTTTGGTTACTTGTAGGCTTATACAATGATCAGTAATACAAAACTGAATATATGTATATTATCAGTTAATAAGTTTCTTTAGTATATTTGGTAATTTACTTATCTATTTTTGCGGCTGGGTGTTAAAATAGCATCCCCGATTCAAGGCTGAAATGTGTATCAGCGATTAGGAAAGGTTCTCCAGATTAAGAATATATAGAAATAATAGTAAATCCGGCTACGCGTTACTGTGACTATAATATAAACAAAATACTATTATAATAAGCTATCCCAATATTATTTACAAATAAAATCGAAAACGGTATTGCCGGTTTAAGAATACAAGGGATTGTACTTCAACTTTAATTAATTAATGATACAACTATTTGTCAATGGAAAAAATAATGAATTGTCCATTTGGCCTTTTGGTCATATTTTTGAATTTTGAATACATGCATATGTTTAGAAATATATATACTTTTATCATAGTTGAGATATAAACTATCCTATCTTTTAGGTTGGATCAAACTTGATACAGTGTGCTAAATTAGTTATTAAAATCGTTTCAGTAGTTCAAGAGTTTACCCCCGGCCAAACGTGACACGTAATTTTATTAGATATGCATAGATAAAGTCGCAGGTAGAGATAGACAGTGGAAAAAAACTCAACGGGAATATACTAAAATATACCCAAATGGGGAAAAACCCTGGAATTTATGTGGGGAAAAATCCAATAGACCGGTGTTTTCATTATTTAAAGTAATTATCACAATCTTAAAATAATATTTTGTTTTTTAATTGTTGAAATGTTACAAAAGTAAAAGTTTTTATTCATTGTCGCTACTGTCATGATCATTAAATATATGGGAAAACTTTAGTTTAGCATCCCACGATTTCAGGGTTAAGAGGGGTATGGTTGGATAGAGGAGATTATCCAGATCACGAATATATATAATTATTGCCGCCGGAAACTTATAGTTTTCGAGATATTTGCATTTTAAGATTTCACGAATTTTATTTTAAAATTTCTCGATTTATGGTTAACTTTTCTTTTATATTATGCACTTTTTATACACTAACACTTCACTACAATGTTTCTACATATTTATATTATATGAAATATTTAAGTATTTGCTTTAAATAAGCATTTTTACACAATTTTCGTAATATGAACAATAACAAATGGGTTCCATGTTGTTAGATAATAAGTGTTGCCATATCCAAACGGATGAAAGCAATCAAAATAAATAAAAAACCCAATCACCCACTACAAAATATTATGAATTTAATTTTCCATTTTAATAAAATAAAAAGGTTTTATGGCTTAAACGTATGTTTTATTGCATCTGATAATTTCACAAATGGATCATGATGCTGATTTACTATATTTTTACGCCATATGTATTCATATATCAAATTTTCAAAATCTTCACTGTTATTATAATTATCCTTAATAAAAATTGAAGTTTATAGAGAGTGATATATTCTCTTTAACATTGCCCTTTTTTTTGTTAAGATTTTGTATTTGCACTTCGGCCGCGCTTCAAAAAAATAACCTAGGTCGGTCCAACACCGGGGTGTTCATAATTCAATCGCGTCAAACTTCTTTCTGCACTGGCGGGTTTGTGCTACAAAGACGTTCACCCAAACTCTGCGCGACTGCGACATTATGGACGAAGCGCTGACTTCAAAAACTATTATCAAATAATGCCGGCTATCGATCTTTCTTACGCATTCACAAAATATGTATGACGAATGTTGCTACTCTTACAACAGAATTTTGAATTTAAAAACAAAAAGTTAGCTTTGAATATGTAATGGTGTAATGGGTGAAATTTTACAAATGTAGTAGTGAATTGGTTATTTCCGTCTTGTAGGGATGTTTACACAGATTTACGTGTTCACAATGCAAGGTTCTATCAGTTAAAGCTAGCATCCAGTTAAGCTATCAGCGGTTAAGCGATAATATTAACAGCGTATTGAGAACACAGCCCTAAGATTCCGCAAAATTACAGAGAACGTATATCATAGAGAAGGTTCAATTGCGGACCAGCGTGTGAATTGTCAAAACCTAACAAGATTTTATTAGTGAATTTCACCAAATCTGGCTCGGAAGGAGAAATTTTAACAGTAGAGAGTCAACAGAGCTGAGAATTCAATGAAAATTATTCTCAGAGACTTGCTTTGATATTACAGCTGCATGTTAGCCTTTTGGCTTATATTCTTATACGTTTATATGCAATCATATTTATTGATATGAATATCATTTTGCGAATTTTTATGAATGCATGCAAAACTGATAAGATCTATTAAATTATGGAATTTCGAAATAATATGTATAGTCAATTTGGGCATTTAATAATTTTATTTAGTTTTTACCTAATATACATTCATACTTAATAGTTTATATTATATTATAATAATAGAGATTAAATTTATTACAAATTAATCTTATATAGTCATATGTATGTACGTATGTATTTGAATGTACGCATTCAGAAATTCAAATCATGATTTTATCACTTATCAATACACTATATGTGCGCGCATTGATTTATATGTACACGCATATATGTATGTATACATAAAATTGCCGAACAAATAATGCATACACAAACCAACATACATACATATGTATATGCGTACACATGTTAATATGTCACCCGCAAAAACTACAAACATTGTTCTACAAAAACAACAATCGTCACAAGTCAATATGTCAGCCAAATAGGCGAAGCCCAAACAGCAACATTTTCATTCATGAACGCAGGCGTACTTTTAACAAGCAACCTCGCTTCATTCATAAAAACAGATACCCTCACATCCCCCCATTGTATAAGCCTACAAGTAGCCAAAGAATCAGCTGTTTTCCTATGTGTGTGAAACAGCCGTGATCACCTGATCGAATATGCCTTTTTTTGACACAGAGTTTTAAATAAAAGGTTGCAGTTTAACAATTTGCACTTCAAATGGAAATATCTCGAAAACTATAAGTTTCCGGCTGCAATAATTTAATATATTCGTGATCTGGAGAATCTCGTCTCTCCAACCATACCCCTCTTAACCCTGAAATCGTGGGATGCTAAACGAAAGTTTTCCCATTGCTTTTCCTCACCACCTCTGAGGTTGCAATATAGGCGCGTTACCGATCTTTTTTGGGTGTTCGTTTCCCCAGGACTAAACCGGTAAACTAAGAATTTAAATATTCAACAGACAAAGAATTTTCACTCACAAAAACATAAACATGTAAGTAAAAAAGATAAAATCGGAAACATATAATAATATTTAAATACAATAAATAATAATTTAAATAATACTTTGTAAATTTAATCTTTAGGAATTAAAACAATCGAAAAATATTTGAATATGGAACATTCTTAAAGTTATTAATTTTAAAACATAACACGGCAACACACTATAGCAGATTTCTGTCATTTGGACGTTTTAGTAGTAGAATATTGTTTGGCAACCCGTACAAAGTGTGACTTTAGTAGCAGAATATTGGTTGGCAACCCGTACCAAGTGTGATTTTAGTAGTAGAATTTTCGAGGCAACCCGTACCAAGTGGGATATTTTTGCATGTGTATTAGTGAAAATCTTAGGATTTGTTACTTGTAGATTTATACAATGCATCCCCCCGAGCATGCTTTTGCCTACAAGCGTCTTTTCACGACGATGGCAAAAGCTAAAAATCATAAATTGAACAAATTTCTGATATTCCCTCTAGAAGGGAAAAGTGACAACCCCTCAAATATGAGTATTAAAATATTTTAGAATAAAAGTGACAACATAGTATATTTGTCGGTTTACAATGCAAGAAACTTTTTAAAGAAAATATTCAATATTCCTCTGATTTATGTATACAGTAAGCCCCGGTTAAGTATCACTCCTCCAATCCTTCTTATCTGCCTGTGTCTTGCTGCATCTCACGTTTTTTTTTTCTTAATTTTTTAAGGAAAACGGTAATTTTTTTTTAAATACATAGAAATTATTTTTTGGTACCACTCCTTAAGTACCACAATCGCTTATGTACCACAAAGCAGAAAAAATCTGCATCTTTGGTTTTGGCACTTAACCGGGATTGACTGTATTTGTCAAAGAATGTGCGTATGTAAATATTCGAATTTTTTGTACACACATCTGCCCGTATATATGCACATGACTTGTTGACTTTGTTTCCATTTACGCATGCCACGTTGTATATGAATAAGGGTTGATTTTGCACTTGCCATATGCGATGTATGTTTGTAAGAGTGTGTATGGTTCTGATTTCCCATGAAACAATGAGTGTACATATTTACATACATTCGTTGCATATAGACAAATTAACAATTATAATGGGTACTTTCATATTTGTTTCGCTTGGTATTTTCTTATGGGGTTATGTCAAGCAAGAGGAGTACAAAATCAAACCCAGAAATCTGACTGAACTGAAGCAGTCCATTAAATAGATATTTGAGGCAATTCCGACTTGAACCCTCCAGCCCGCATTAATTTTCTAATTAGGTGTCGCATATGCATGGCTGAGCATGGAGGAATAATTAATTGTATAAAATAAAATAAAAAATTTTTTATACAATACAAAAAAGATTGATAAAAAGAAACTTATTACGGTTAATTTTTGTAGCACGATTCGTAAGCCGCCCTGTATATGCAGAATATCTTAAAATTATATGCAAAGCCGTTTGCGCATTGTAAATATACGAATCTGTAAGCGTACATTTCTTAACATTGAATTTAGCATTATTTTTCTCATTTAACATTCAAAATGCTCAATTCTGCTATTTTGCGCTCCGCAGGGGTAAAATTCTGGTGAAATCAGCTTATAATTTGTTTGTGGTGAAATGCACTAATGTTGGCGAGTAACCCTCCGTCAAGAGGAACATTTTGACAATCGGCACACCATGAACCTTCTCTATGATATACGTTCTCTGTATCTAGCTTGTTAAACTAATTTTATTTATGTATATTTTTCTGTAAAAAGGAAACCGAAAAATACTCAAGAAATACATTAAAAAATCTCAAAACGTATTTCTTTCCGCAGTGGCACCATTGTCAAATGTTATAAAAAATGTGGACTTTTACAGCGCTCTCTCGATTCAAAGAGTTTCGGATCATGTCGTCCATCGTGCATAGCAGGGATAATGGGATGCCCAATTCTTTCCAGTGTGAGAGCGCCTCAAAATTAGAGTTTTTTATAACATTATCCATTGTAGCCAGATCGGACAAAATAATAATTTTTGGGAATTTAAATTAAAATACCCATCATTTATAAAGATTAAATGTAATTATACATGTATCCGTTAAACATATGCAGAAACTTTTTATACTCTTTTTTTGTGATTTTGTGATATATTAAACAGTTGATTTTTGAACTTTCAATACGTAATCAAAAGAACAAATGTATTAGCTCTCAATTAATAAATGTTTTTAAAAATTTTCAATTGAAAATCAATACCACTTAGCATGACATCATAAAAGATTTTTGTTAGTGATCTTCAACAGCAGCACAAATCTCTCTGTTTACATATTTTTCTGTAGGATTTTAATCTGGCCGTCCCTTTTTTTCCAATTGCTAAACGTCAGACCTACTGAACTTTGACAGTTGCTTGAGTTCAGTAGGTTTTGACGTTTATCAATTGCGCTCTCATTTCCAGTGAGAGACGAGTTGGGCATCTCTTTATCTCTGCCATTAACTATGTTGTCCACAGTATGCTGCAGAGAAGTAAAGGCATATTGACCCCTTTTGACTCGAATCAAAGAAATTTTTCGATATTGTAAGCATTGTGTAAATGCAATGAACGAATTGTGAGCTATGCAAATAGAGGCCGGGGAGCCAGAAGGCTTTGTAAAAACGGTCGTACAGGATATACTTAGATATGCGTTGGAACTCATGTCTTGACATTAAAGAAGCCTTAAAAGAGTTGGCAGCAATAATTGAGCTTATTTTGTTGAAGAGAAACAACAGTCGCCACAGTGTTCCCGAGATGATAAGTCATCACGAGCTAAAAGTAATCTGGGAAGTAATTGAATTACTGAAGCCATTCAAGAAAGCCACAGAAAACGTAAGCGGGGAGAAATACGTTACAAAAAGCCTTGTCATACCGTTGACTAATATGTTAAGACAGCATTTAGTCGATGTGGATATCCGTACCGAATATGGTCAGCTGGCTCGTATATTGTTAACAGAGAGTGTCAACAAACGACTAGTTCCGTTATTGCAAATTTCGATGGAAAGTTCTCAAGCTTGACTTTAAAGTCACAATTTTAGTTGTTAAATTATAAAATTTAACTTACTTATTAGTACTAAGTACTAAATAAATAATTTAAAATATTAGATTTAATTAGAGTAAAACTATGTACCTAATGTGCGAATATTAACAATTAGTAAATTAATGTAACAGTGTGTAAAAATAGAAAGAATAATCTATAAACATGGAAATTAAAAAAAACAGTTTAATGAGAATTTCAATTGCTTTATTTATAAGGAAAAAGTTAACCGATACGTTAGTCAGTGGTAACCAATGAATAACCAAACAAATAATCCATAGCAACTGACGAGGTATCCGATCAACCAGTTTTCTGTAAACAATGGCTAACCAAACAAGTAACCTATGAACCAGTTTTCTGTAACTTATAGGTAACCATAGCAATAACCAAACAAACTCTTTTCAGTAACAGGTGGCTAACCAAACAAATGTTCAATGAAAAGGACGCTGTTAACCAAAGAGTAACAGATAGTTTTCCAAAATAGTTGGCAAAGTAGAGGTGTAAAATATATGTAGCACTTGCATAAATTTACAATAAGAGAGAGCGAGTAAAATATTCACACCGACGTATAGTGAACGAGGAGAAATTGTTTTTTTTTCCGAGGCTAGAACAAAAGTAACCTATATGATAACTAAAGCATAAATTACTGATAACCTATCGGTAAACAGTTAGATAACTTTTACCCGTCGTAGGGTATTTGTGCATAATTAAATAAACTACTGCTGAATATTTAAAGAAAATTCAAAAAATTACGCACTTCGCACATGTTCTTTCGCGTGGTAACTCCTTCCTGAACCCCGGTGTTGGACCGCCCAGAGTTATTTTTTTGAAACGCGCATGAAGGCCTCCAGTGCAAAAAGGAGTTCGACGGTCTCATCTATTCATCCATACCATCATTTCATCATCATCATTACATTTCTTCAGTAATTTTTTGTTTCACAAGAAAATGTCAAACTCGTTAAACGGGCTAAGTGATCTGAATTGTACAGAATTCTGCCGCTACAGCAACAAAAACAACAACTAAGTTACTTGAAAATTATGTGCAAAGTAATATATTTTTATATAAAAGTATACATAAATTATTGAGAAAATTCTCTTTCCGATCACGGATTTGTAATCTTCGCGTCAAAATAAGACGATTAAAATAAATTATAATATTCGCTGCCTCCTTTATTGGGGGACCTAAACTATACATTTAGCAAAACTTGTTCACTGTTAACTAATAAATTAAGTCAATTTCACGAATTAACAAAAGTGTTTACATTTTAGTTTACAGTTTACATGCTGTTCTATGCTTCTTCTGCTCAACTCAAAAGAATTACACCACAAAATGGCGGTTAGCGTAATCGTGTATTCTATCAGAAACCTTAACACAAATCTTTGCTATTGGGTATTTAACCGGTAGTTTAGCCGATAGGTAGCTTGCAGGAAGAAATGTCTTACTCGGGTGGCACGCTTTGTGTTCTTGTTCGTTGCACTTCGCTGCTACCCTTTTCAGCATTCTTTTCATTTTCAAATTCTTTTTATACAATAATTGCAAAAGCGTTCGGTTTCAAATGAATATACCATACGTTCAGAAATTTGAATTCTGTTATCTATTTTTTGTATGTATTATGCAAATATGTATGCATAGAATAATAGAAATATTTTGAAAAATTGTGAATAAGGAGAAAATTAAGATACTTAAAAATATTATATTTAAATTTTTAATAACATATTGTGGTATTAAATGTCAACGAGTATGCATAAATTAATTCTATCTTTGCTTATTTACATTTACAAAAAAATTTAAGATGCTTTCATATATGTTTCTATTAATCACAAAGGATTTACTTCCCGAAAGATTACGAAATTCCTGTTACAAATTTTGCGGATATTCAATACATTCTGGTGGATTAGGGAATTTCCGACTTAAGTATTTCCTTGAAACTATTAAGCGGGTATTATGTATATTGTTCTACCACATTCATGGTAATTCCTTGCAAGCAAAATGTGAGACCATCATCCCAACATATAAATTTAATATGAAACACCCTCTAAGTATCGCGTAGCCGAACCGCACAAACATTTGTTAGAATTTTATGAAGAGGAATGACAGAGAAACTCTATTTGAGTTGCTGGACGCTTTTTGCTTGTGTGAACGCACAAAGCGACACTAAAAAAATATTGGCGATAATGAGCGACAAAAGAGTCCCCATGTGAACGCAGTATTATATATTCTTTTGATACTTCCTAAGTTTATATGGATAGATGAATAGCTATTTGTTAGATTTATAGTTTAAAAATGAAGGAAAGCGTAAGACTTTTGCGAATATTTTTGTGGAAGAATTGGCGACAAATTCGATACTCTTGGATATCTTTATTGCTAATATTCGTCGGCTGTTCAGGCATTTTCATTGTTTACCTCTTTTCAACAAACAGACTTCTGACTACGCCTCAAACGACTTATGAAGGGAGATTATTTGTAATATGTCATAATTTTTTAATATTGATTAAATTTCCATTATGAAAGTATTAATTTTGTAGTACTTTATTAAGACGGAATTCCCTTCTAATGACGTTGATCGAATTTTTTACGCTCCAAATAATTTGCGAACTGATATATTGATGGAAAGAGTACGTCAAGAACTACAGTATCCACACACTGGTTCGTATATTGCTTACAAATATATATAAATTTATAAAGTAAGTAAATAACAATACAAAAGTCATTGAAAATTGAAATTAAATCAAATTACCAAATAAGTTTGAAATCCGTTTTCTTTATACCTTGAACAGTGTTTATTAAGTTAGCCACGAAGATTGTAACACCCAGAAGAGTCCGTAAAATTTAGATAAATGATCAGCATGACGAGCTTAGTCGATTTAGCCATATCCGTCGTATCATATACGAGAACTAGTCCCTTAGTTTTTGAAATATCGATCTAAAATTTTGCACACGTCGTTGTCCCCCAAGAATTTTTAGGAATCGACGAAATACATGTCTTTGTATGTAAAATTTTTATGCTCTCGCAACACGTTGCTACAGAGTATAATAGTTTTGTTCACCTAACGGTTGTTTGGATCGCCTAAAACTAATCGAGTTAGATATAGGGTTATATACATATATATAAATGATTAGGATGAGAAGACCAGTTTTAATCCGGGTGTCTGTCTGTCCGTCTGTGCAAGCTGTAACTGGAGTAAAAATTGAGATATCTTTATGAAACTTGGTACGCATGTTTCTTGGTACCGTAATACGATTGGTATGACAGATAAGCGTAATCGACAGTGGTCCGCTCACAAAATGCCATTAATCAAAAACAAGTAAATTGCCATAACTAAGTTCCACAATAAGATACAAGACTGTTGCTTGGTATACAGGATCACTTTAGGGAGGGGCATCTGCAGTTTAAAATTCTTTTAAAAAGTGTGCGGGGTCCCGCCCTTTATTAGGTTTAATATGCATGTCTCTTAAACCGCTAAAGCTATAATAACAAAATTAACTGAGAACAAATGTTTTTAAGACTTCTATCGACAGTGAAAATGGGTGAAATCGGGTGACAACCCCGCCCACTCCCCGTATAACGGTACTGTTAAAAACTACTAAAAGCGCAATATATCTAGCACTAAACACGCCAGAGACATTAAATTTTATCTCTGGGATGGTATGAGATGACTTTATAGGAACCGCATTCAAAATTAGACAGTGGGCGTGGCACCGCTCAGTTTTAGTTGAAAGCCCATATCTTCAACCAAATTCAGTACATAACATTCTTCTCATATCGAAATCGGCTTACAACCACGCCATTTGAAATTCCATCTGATTCTTTCACTTTCCACTATGCAAATCAAGCTAAAATGATTGTATCGGGGTAAAACCTTGCAAGTTGCGAGAGTATAAAGTTCGGTTACACCCGAACTTAGATCTTCCTTACTGGTTTCGTAATGTTCTCGAGTTTGGCTGAGCAATGTCAAAATTAATATCTTTCACTATTCCCAATATATATATATATATAGGTATATTGTATATACCTTGGTCCAAACCTCACACCTTCATATAATGAATTCCGATTCTCTGGATGACGTTTTCCACATAAGCTTATAATATAAAATTTAGCCACTTTGGTAGAGTTAATATCACATTCATACATATCTCAGGAATTGTCATAATTTTCACGGACGCGAACTAAAGTATAGCAATAAAACTGAGACTAAGTTTATGGCCTTTAATACAATATATTTAAGAAAATATCAAATTTGATTGTAATTTAATCACGACTCCATTTAATAATGGATGTTTAATTCTTTATATATATTTTATATATGGTTTTGCTACACCTGAGGGAATTTCCTGGCCTTTGATTCTTGCGAATTGCGAGAGTATAAAATGTTTGGCTACATCCGAACTTAGCCTTTTCTTACTCGTTTTGTTAAAAAAGCTTTAAATTTTAGTGTTCGTTTCAAAACGAGATATTTTAATAACATTGTAATGACATAGTTTTTAAACAGAAATACTACTTTTCAGTAGGTCTCTAAATATTTCCCTTATAACGTTTTCTCGTTTCATGAAAAATAATTTAAGATGTAGATATACCCTTTTGAAAAGACACTCTTCATATTCGGCTACACACGATTTTTACTTTTTGATATTAACATAAATTTGTAAGATTTTTACTTTTTATTTTGATATATAGGCCTCCGGTTCTTTGGTAACTCAACTGAGATGATTCTTGAAATGGAACGCAGCTGTAAAGGGAACTGTTATGCCGTGAACTTCTTAAACTATCCGACTGATCCATCACGCGAGAAATTGAAGTATTCGATAAGTTCAACAAGTATAAGAATATCACCTAAGAAACTTTATGTTAATGACGAAGAGGTAGCTGGAATAAAAGGTAGTTATGTTCCGAGTTCATTAATTCATATGTATGAAACTACGTAACTTCCTCAAAGTTCTACTTTTTAGTGACTTTACTAGATTTAATTCTGATTTCTTTTGAAAATTTTAAGGACTGGTTTTACTATATTTACACCCTGAACAGGGTTTATTAAGTTTGTATCGATAACTTTTAAATTTGTTAAGGTATCTTCAAGAAATTTCGCATCAAACCACACAGGATGTAGTTGGCATACAAACTGATCAATCAAAATCAAGATAAAGATCTTTTTATATTCTCTTATTTTATTAAAAAATGCACCTGTAAAGGGTATAATAGCTTGGGTGCAGCCTATTTCCTTTCGACAATATAAAAAACAAGCAATATTAAAAATGAAATCGGTTATAATCTTTGTAGATGATGATGACTACATACGATCTGGTTTTATGACCTTACAACACACAATTGATAGAATGTTTATAACACTTCAAGACAGTCCCAAAGCAATTAACTTCGATTTTGAAATTGCTTCAGTGCCTACAATTGCGCAAGAAACAATCGATTCACAGCGTATTATTTGGTTTGGTTCCTTATATTCAGTTCTATTTAATGTTTTACTACTTAGCACGTTTCTTGTACCTCTAGTCGAAGAAAAACAAAATGGTATCAAGGTAGTAAACTCAAATAAATAATTAGTATTTTATTAATGATTATAAATTAATACTTTATTTCAGGAATTTTTAGCAATTGCAACTCCCATGAATTTTTTGAATGGTGTTAGCTTCTTCCTCATCAGATTATTAATGTATGCAGTATTTACCGTGGTGGTGCTAATTGCTGGTGGGATATATCAGGCCTTTGGAGAAATTGTGCCTGTCGGATACATAATTGTACTATTTGTGCTCTACATATTTTCTGCTATGTCTTACACGTACCTCATATCAGTATTTTTTCACTCAGGTAAGTCAATAGTTTTTAATGAATACAAAAAATTTCAAAATAAAATATTTTCAGTATTTCATGCCAAAGTTGGTGGACTTTTAACGTTGGTTACTCCATATATTCTATATTTCTCAAAAGGAGAAGTCTCAACATTAGCAAACATATTTAGCACGAAAACATTCATGGAGGGAATTAAAAATTTTCAAATCTTTACCAATAAATGTAAATTTTTATAATAGCCAAAAACATGTAATCTAATAATATAATTATTTACCACCTTAGATCGCGAAGTTGGCCGCAATGTACTTAATATAAATATTACAGAATCTTCATTTACAGTCATATCCGTTTATAGCATTTTGGTAGCCCAGTGCTTAATATATGCAATGCTATATAATTACTTGGCATATATATTTCCTGGCCCAGGAAGTTTACAAAGACCGTACCTCCTTCCCATCATGGTGAAAAATATTTTTCATTTTACTCGAACTTTAAAATTTATTGAATATTTTGAATTAATAGTCATTATGGAGGAGAAATAAACCAAGCACTGAGTATACAACTAGCAAAATTGGAACCGATGCCATTATCATTCAAGACCTTCAGAAATCCTTTAAAAAACCTAAGCGTATCATTTCCGATGGTCTTAATATGGCAATTAAGAATAAGCAAATTACTGTACTCCTTGGACATAACGGAGTAGGTAAAACCACGACGTTAAATATGATTATGGGTAAGATTTTATTTATTTATATTATTAATTGATTGATTCTAATATTGCATACTTGAAGTTAGTTAACTGAGCTAACTCAAAAATGAAATATAAGTAATATTAATACTACTTATAAAAGGTCACCTGCCTCAAACTGTTCGATAGGTTTTGTGCGAAATTTTCAAATGATAGAAATATAATCGAAGACTAGGCGATTTCTGCCGAATCACTGCATTTTCGTTAATGGAACTGTTGAATTTAGACCATTAATATATGCTAGCGGTTGAGCTCATTGTAAACCATTTTGTAAATTAAAATTAAACTACCGTCGATAAATTATGTAAATTAATTTGCCCTCATTTATATAATCCTCAATTAATAACAATGGCTCCCGTATATTTCACAACAATTAAAGTTAAAATTATTTCTTCTATTTATTGTTAAAATCTTAGGTTCCGAACTTCCAGATTCGGGTAAAATAACGGTTTGTGGAGAGCATGAGGTTGGCTCATATCGTCATTTAATTGGATATTGCCCACAGCAGAGTGTTTTTATGCCTTATATGACTTGCGCTGAACATTGGAATTTTTTTGCTCAGGTATGTATCTTTTTCCCTTTTCAAATTTTCTTTCATTTATAAAGCGAATTTATTTTAAAAACCTATATGATATGAAATTATTAAAGTAATAGATTTATTTAATAATACCATAATTTTTAATTAAATATTTAGATTAGAGGAATGTCAAAGCATGATGCCGCCACAATTACAGATGAATTATTAATTAAGCTCAAGTTACAAGATAAAGAAAACGAGTACGGAAACTGTCTATCCGGTGGTATGAAACGAAGGTTATCCCTGGGAATCGCAATTGCGGGTAATACAAAGTAAGTATTAAAAATATTTTGATAACGCCACAAAAATTTTGGGGATATATATACATATATTTGAATACTTGAGACAAATATCGTCCCATTTTGGGCCACTCCAGTAAAATAAGCTGCATCCAACCATTTTAATTTACAATTGAAAATCTGATGTTCTGAAAACATATGTAGTTACTCACTTTGCTTTTATTCTTTCCGAAATACAATTTCACTTAAATATAATATAATATTTTAAATTATTTAATGTTAAATACACTTGACTTTGATTTGATATAAAATTTCACTTTTATATATTATAATATTTTAAATTCTTTAAGGTTAAATACACTTGATTTTTATTTGATATAAAATTTCACTTTTTATATATTATAATATTTTAAATTCTTTAAGTTTAAATACACTTGATTTTGGGGCACTTCCGGACAAACTTCGCTGCTACGTTTTTTCCTTTACGAACTGGTGTCGAGAAACGAAAGAGAACCATTCTGGTCTGAACAATCCTTTTTGTTTATTTGGGTGGTGAAAAGATGATGATTGAAGTGTCGGTGTATAGTGTGGTTGGTTAGTTGTACAAGTATATGGTTGTGTTGGTGTGTGATATGGTGTGTTGTAGGTGGTGTATGATGTTGCATTGTGTTATGTTGTGTTGTATGATGTTGTAAGGTGGGTTGTGAGCTTAGTTGTCGCGGGATTAGAAGTCGCATGAACATCCCGGCCCCCCTAGGCGAATTAATTGCCTAGAAGTCTCTGCAACTGTTGCAGAGTGCTCACTACGGCGTTCAATCCGGTTGCCCTTTGCCGCTGGTTGCGATGACCATAGGATGGTGGAGGTGGCCGCGAGCGTGCCACTCTGGATGGCTTCGGGCGATGTATTCTTTGGCGCTGGACGAGATTCCCTTGTTGTCTGTGCCGGTGACTGGTCTGCGTGGTGGAAGGATTTGCTCATCGAGGGAATCGATGAAACAGAGTATGATGCGGTCGTTGGCAATATTGACACGGTCCGTCGGTTATACACTCAAAGGTGGAGTGACTATCTGCCAAGCAAGTCATACAGTGTCCGTGGGCTCTGGCGATCTGTTGGCGTTGAGCGGGCTTCATGCTTTTGAAGATGGTGCACCGCTTCAGGACGTGAGGTCGATGGCATAGACTGCATCGTGGAGGCAGATGCTCATCAAACTGCTCCTCGTTTGCATCCCTGACTGCTGCTGCAGATGATTGGCTGTGTGGTGCCGTGGAGCTTTGCATCCTTGGTGCTGCGATGGGTGGACCAGATGCTCTAGGCGCAGCAATTACGGACCTCACAGTCTTGGGAGCGCTGTGTATATCTTCTACGTCCATTTCTATTGGAATAGGAATATATTAAAATATGGTTTGGCTCATAATTTTGAATTATGATATTTGCTATTTGGTTTGAAAAAAATATATATATATGTATATGTGACTATATATGTTGTGGTTAATTTTTAATCGAGTTTGTTAGTGTTAGATTTGATATACGGATTATAAAACGGTAGTATTTCGAGTTAAACGAATTAATTGTCGGTTTTGATTTTATTTATGCGCTTGTCTTGGCAGGGTTTGTGTAATCGGTTCTTCGGTGTTCGGAAAAAAACACAATTTTACTAATGGTCGAGTTTGTATACCAGTTTGGGTTCGTACGTCTACTATTCTTATGTGACCATCTCGTCCCCGTTGGACCTTTTCAATGCGGCCTAGTCGCCATTCTGTTGGAGGAAGGCATTCATCATGTATGATGACGCATTCGCCCGTATTTGGTTCCTTCTGGATCGTTTTCCACCGATGTCTCTTATGGAGATCTTTAAGGTAATCTTCCTTCCATCTATGGCTGAATTCATGATGAAGTATCCTAATTTTTTCCCATCGGTCTATTAAATTGAGTGAGTCTCCTTCTGCCTCAGGTATGGCGAGAAGTGGAGCTCCTCTGAGGAAATGTCCAGGTGTAAGAGCTGTGAAATCGGAGGGATCTTGCGAGAGTGGTGAGATGGGTCTTGAATTTAGTACGGCTTCTATACGAGCGAGTAGTGTGGTAAATTCCTCATAATTGAATTTATGATTACCTGCCGTTTTCTTTAAATGGGACTTAAAGCTTTTTACAGCTGATTCCCAGAGTCCGCCCATGTGGGGAGAACAGGGGGGTATAAACTGCCAATCGATTCCTTGTGGTGCATATTTTTTAACAATTTCTGGGGAGACTTCTTTAGTAAATTTTACAAACTCTTTCTCTGTGGCTCTTTGAGCTCCGATAAAGTTTTTCCCATTGTCACTCATAATTTTTGATGGAAATCCGCGTCGTCCGACAAAGCGTGCAAATGCTGCGAGAAAATCCGCAGTAGACAGATCCGAACATAGCTCGAGGTGTACTGCCTTTGTCGTGAAACATACAAAGACAGCCACATACCCTTTTCTGAATGAGGAAGACCTTAACATAGAGGCCTTTATCTGGAAAGGTCCAGCAAAATCGACCCCAGTAATGGTAAAGGGAAGAGCAAAATTGCAGCGTTCAGGTGGCAAAGCTGCCATGATCTGCGTGCGTATTTCGTGCTTGTACAATGTGCATTGTTTACACATAAAAATCGTTCTTTTAATTTGTGGCTTTAGGCGCGGTATATAAAATTCTAGTCGGACCATTTGTTGCATCAAGCGATGCTCACCATGTAATGTAAGTTGGTGCAGATATATTAAGAGTAAATAAGTAAAACGGGATTTCTCGGGAATTATAATGGGATGTGCCCGGATTAATCCTTTAGTGTCCAAAAAAGGATTTAAAACGAGAAGTGAGCTTCCCTTATCGAGGGGTCGTCTTTCGACTAACTTTGATTTCTCCCGAATGAAATAGCGAGTTTGTGTATATGTAATTAGGATGACCTTGGCATGTTGCATGTCGGAATGCGTTAGTTGTACGGAAGGATCATTTGTTATTCCTTTAACCTTTTGTTTGAGTCTTCGTATAAATTTAAACATGTAAGCGACTACTCTTAGTGCTTTTGGGAATGATGAAAATCGATGTAATATATCATCTTCATCAGGAGGGATATGAAAGCTTTCAATTCTCCGAATTTCAGGAGCTATTATATTGCGAGCGGGAGACTTTGGCCAGACTTCTTGTGATTCTGTTAACCACGTAGGACCGTTCTACCAGAGTGTAGTGCTGGTGAGATGAAGTGGTTTGCAGCCTCTTGTCCCAAGATCCGCTGGATTATCTGAACTTGCAATATGTTGCCATTGTGTTGGGCCAACTAAGTCTAATATTTGAGATATACGGTTAGATACATAAGTCTTCCAGGTATATGGTGGTTTTTCTAGCCATGCTAAAACTATTTCTGAATCTGACCAAAGGTACATTTTGTGATTGGTTAATTTCAGATGGGTTTGGACAATTGAGACTAGTTTTGCTAACAGAAGTGCACCATTCAGTTCGAGCCGTGGCAGGCTTAGTGTCTTCAGGGGAGCAACTTTGGCTTTGGCTACCAATCGACGTGAAGATATTTTGTTATCATATTCAGTGCGTACGTAAACTGTTGCACAATAGGCCTTTTCAGAGGCATCACAGAAGCCATGTAATTCTACATTATAGTCAGGGTGTTACCCATCGAGGAATTCGAATTTCCGAGATGGTATGTAGATTGTTTGCAAATTGAACCCACTTTGTTAAACGTATGGGTTTTACTTGCTCATCCCATTCAGTGCCGTCTTGCCACAGTTCTTGAATGAGGATTTTTGCTTGAATCATTATTGGCGAAAGCCATCCTGCGGGGTCAAAAAGTTTTGCCACCGAGGAAAGTATTTGACGTTTGGTTATGGCGGATATTGCAGATATTGACTCAATTGTATATGAGAATTGATCTGTTATCGCATTCCATTGAATCCCGAGAGTTTTTGTAGTGCTGGCCTTTTCAAATTTAAGGAAGTTAGTATCTAATAAGTCTTCCCCTTTTATGTTTTTTATTATCTCCGGATGATTTGATGTAATTTTCTTTAGGGGGAACCCGGCTGAATTTAGTGCTTTGATCACTTGAGATAGTGATTCGCAAGCTAATGAGAGACTGTGGCTACCTGATAGAATATCATCAACGTATGTTTGTTTTTGTAGCACAGAAGTTGCTAAAGGCAAATTTGTTTGACAGGTTTTTGCCACTTCATGTAATGTCCTAATGGCTAAATAGGGTGCACAATTGATGCCAAAGGTAACTGTTTTAAGTTTGTAGTCGCTGATTGAACTATTACTTGATTTTCGGAAGACTATCCGCTGGAAATCTTGGTCATCTTTATGTACTAAAATTTGTCTATACATTTTCTCTACATCTCCATTGAAAACATATTCAAACATGCGCCAATTTAGTATTAGCAGCATGAGATCAGGTTGTAATGTTGGCCCTGTGTATAGTACATCATTGAGTGATTTGCCTGAACTCGTACACTTTGAAGCATTAAAAACAACTCGTACTTTTGTTGTGATTTTATCTGGTCTTATTACCCCGTGATGCGGAAGATAAAAAGATAAATATCTACCTTTAGATATTTTTTCATATGGTACAGCTTCTTCCATATGATTGAGGTCAAGATATTCATCCATCACGTTATCATATGCTGATTTAAGCTCGCTTTTCTTTATCAAGCTTTTTTCCAAGCTTAGGAATTGCTGGACTGCTGATATTCTCGAGTGGCCTAGAGCTATCGTTTCTGGAAAGGTGGGCTTGAATGGGAGTCGCACAATATAACGACCATGTTCGTTTCTTGTTGTTGTGGACTGGTAATAGGCTTCGCATGCCAGGTCTTCTTCTGAAGGTTTTGTGATTTGGGGTAGTTCTTCTACTTCCCAGAATTTTTTGAGTTGATTATTTAAATATTCGTTTGAAATATTTTCAACTTGAGTTGTGAAGGAGTTATTTTTTCTGTGACTTGGCCACTTAATATCCATCCAAAGATTGTGTTTTGGGCTAACAATTTATTAGAGATTTTCTCTATACCTTCAAGAATTATTTGAGGTATTAAGTCGCTGCCCAATAATATGTCGATTTGTGATGGGGTATGGCAGTTGGGATCTGCTAATTTGAGATATGAGCATTTTTCCCACTGTTTTTTATTTACTTCATAGCTTGGAAGCAAATTAGTGAGCTGCGGTAGAACAATGGCTTGTGCATCTATTCGTATATCCGCGTTTGGAGAGACTATGGTGATTGGGCAAACTTTATTTGAATTTTGTATAATTCTTCCGCCAATTCCCGAAATTTGGAAACTAGAATTTTTGACTGGCAATTTTCGCCGATTCTGAGCTTTTGATGATATAAAGGATCTTTGAGAGCCTTGATCTATTAATGCTCTTAATTTGAATAAATCTCCTTTATGTTCTATAGCAATGACCGCTGTGGGTAAAAGAATTTTGCTTTCATTCTCTGAATGAAGCGCTTGAACTTTTGCTGCTTTTGAGCAACATGGGTGTTCCTCTTTATTTTCGGGACTCGGGATTTCGGGATTACCTGATTTGGTTGTCGCGACTAGGCCCGTGGTTTTATGTATATGATTTTGCTTCATATTTGTAAAATTGGTTATGTGAAGCAATGAGTGATGTCGTCGTTGACAGTACACACAACTGAATTTGCTTTCACAGTATTTTGTCCCGTGAGAGTTGGACAGACAGTTGATGCAAAGTTTATGTTGTCGGACAAGATTGTTTCTATCTGAAACGGACATTTTTTTAAATTTCTCGCAAGATCTTATATTATGTTCTCCTTTACAGATTTCACATAATGATTGCCAATGGTTTTATTGATTTGACACGAATGTTTGGCTTCTATTAACGTGTCTATTATATTGTGTGTTATTACTGACTTGGGGTTTAAAAAAGTTTTTTTTTGAGTCATTTTGATGACCTTTTGGCTTAACTACCTTTTTATCTACTCGCTCAGCTATTTCGTACTGAGTTGTTAAAAATTCTTTCATTTGATGCCATTTTGGCGATTTCTTTCTTGCCACTAGTGATTCTCCCATCGTAGCAAAGCAGCATCAGGTAGTGTCGCTGCGCAAATATTTACTAGGATAGAGTCCCACGATTCTGTGGATACATTTTGTGTTTCTAACACAGATAAGCAATTAGTCACTGTCGAGTATAGTTTTTGAAATTCTTGGCTGGTTTCTTGTTGAATTTTTGGTAAATTCATTAAAATAGTTATTTGGTTATCTACCAATACTCTTTCGTTTTCGTATCTTTCGACCAGTGCATCCCAAGCCAGATTAAAATTTTCGTCATTCAAAGCGAAACGCTTGACAATACTGCCTGCTTCCCCTTTTGTTTTGTACCTGAGATGGTACAGCTTTTGTGCTCGTGAAAGTTTAGGATGGTTGATATACACGGCAGTGAACATGTCCCGGAAGGACGGCCATTGATCATAACCTCCATGAAAAACTTCAGTATCACTGGTACTTTTAAAAATATACCTGTATCTAGGTTTTCTTTTGAATTTGTAACTACTCTCGGAGGAGGAGTAGTGGCTCTACATGGCCTTAATAAATTTATTTGGTCTAATATCATTGCCTTCGTAGTTTCGTACTGATCGAGGCAGTTTTCATATTTGGCTGACGCCGAAGCTTTAATGTTTTCTGGAAGTTCAGCGTCGTCAGTATCTAATATTGTATCGTACGCTGTCAGAACGCGTGCACATATATTATCTATGCTTTGAGTTTTTAAATTTAGGACTGATTCTGTATTGTCGTTAATAGGCGAAGCCGAAAACCGTGTGCAGTATCTAATAAAACTGTCACTTTCAGTTATGAACCTTGACAGTGAATTGTCTTTGGTTCTTTTTTGTTTTGCACCCTGCTTTGAGCGTGTAGCTTCTGCGGGTGTGCCTTGGGCTTTATCATCATCAGCCATTTTTGGAATTTCTAATGATAGAGGTGTTCGTGGTTTAACCTCTTTTGATTTTTCAGATTGCATTTATAACTCTTTGAATTAAATTGAAAGCTATTGGCTAGCTATTAAAATATTTTTGTATTGAATATTTGCTATAATACGGTTGTAGTAAAAAAAATTTTTAGTTTGCTGATCAAAGCTGTAGTTAAAAAATTTTTTTTAAATATTTGTAAAATTAGTCTGTTGTAATTTTTTTTTTATTTTTTATTTATCGGACAAGTCAATTTATTTTATTAAAATTTATTTCCGTATCATTATTATCTTAAAAATTGCCGAAATTGCTTACTCACTCGCGAATAATTTGTATATTTTTTGTATGTATGTATATTCGTTTTTATTATATGTATCTACATTTGTATAAAATCTACATTTGTTTAAAAGGAACGCGAAAATAAAATTGTTCTTAACAACAAATGTATATATATCTGCATACCTATGTATGTTAATTTTTATTTTCATATGTTTGTATATGCTAATCCGTTTTGACCGTATACTTTTTAGTTATATTGACATGTGTGCATATACATATATGTACATGCATACATGTAACGCGTTTTTGTAAAGTTTTGCTGAGAGTGCCTATATTTATATATATATATATTTGTAAATATATTACTTTTTATGTATATTTTTTAAGAGAATATATAAGAGATATGAGAAGAGTAAAAAGGTTGGGTTGCGGTATATATATAGCGCGGGAAATATGCCAATGTTTAAGAAAATATGTGTACATACATAAATGCCGATAATGTTATTGTTGTTTTTTTTTTTTTCTCTCTGCCTTTGCTTATATGTTCTAAGCGATCCTGCTTGTTGCTTTATCGGCCCAAGGGGTATCGCTGGAAAGTGTGCAAGTCGATGAACTTGACTTATAAAATTTTTTGTACTTTTTCTAGTGGTGTGTTTGGAGACACGAATTAAGCAGGCAGGTATTTGAACAACAGTAATTTTTTTTATTTTTATTTGAACTTTTAGAAGTAGTTAATTTATGTATGTACCATATGATTATGTATGCATATATGTATGTTGTTAAAAGGATGTTACTTGCGGTTAATATTTTTCGCGGCAAAGTTTTAAAGCCCAAAAATTTTGTATTTAAATTATAGGCATTTGCACATATGTATGTATGTATTTCTGTAATATATATGAGTTTTTGTTAGCCTTTGCTTATGCGTTATAAGCGATCCTGCTTGTTGCTTTATTAGCCCAAGGGGTACCGCTGAAAATATCGCAAGTAGGAATACTTGACTTTGAATTTTTTTTTTTTTTTTTTTTATAAAGAATATAACGGTGTGTTTGGAGGCACGAAATAAGCTCTGAGGCAGGTACCGTATAATATATATATATTTTTGTTCTTTTTCAGTTATATCGTTCGGTTATTTATTTCCACCGAAATACCGATAAAACTGTAACTAACATACATATGTACATATGCGCATAAAATGTCTCTATTTGCAAATTAAATCGGAATGGACTCACTTTTTTTCCGCCAAGGGTTTATGGGTAGCAATACTTCCTTTCTCTTCTTTTTTTATTATGGGTTTTTTGTTCTTGTCTCCGGCGTTTTTTCTCTGCGTTACTGTCCTCCTCTCTGCGTGCTTGGTGGATTTAGTTCCCGTGCTTTATGTTGATTTTGTTTCTTAGTTTGTGTTAAATCGCGCCCGTTTTTAATTTTTAGGTGTTTTTGTTTTTTATATATTTTAGTTGGTTTCGCGCCCGTTTGTTGTAATTTAATTTAACCACTTAGTATAGTATGTATATTAGTACTTATGTTTTGAAAAGATTTCACTTTTTTATTTTATTTTTTTTTTGATAGGTGCCTTTCAAGGAGGCTCGAAGGACCATTTAGTTACTCACTTTGCTTTTATTCTTTCCGAAATACAATTTCACTTAAATATAATATAATATTTTAAATTATTTAATGTTAAATACACTTGACGTTGATTTGATATAAAATTTCACTTTTATATATTATAATATTTTAAATTCTTTAAGGTTAAATACACTTGATTTTTATTTGATATAAAATTTCGCTTTGTATATATTATAATATTTTGAATTCTTTAAGTTTAAATACACTTGATTTTGGGGCACTTCCGGACAAACTTCGCTGCTACGTTTTTTCCTTTACGAACTGGTGTCGAGAAACGAAAGAGAACCATTCTGGTCTGAACAATCCTTTTTGTTTATTTGGGTGGTGAAAAGATGATGATTGAAGTGTCGGTGTATAGTGTGGTTGGTTAGTTGTACAAGTATATGGTTGTGTTGGTGGGTGATATGGTGTGTTGTAGGTGGTGTATGATGTTGCATTGTGTTATGTTGTGTTGTATGATGTTGTACGGTGGGTTGTGAGCTTAGTTGTCGCGGGATTAGAAGTCGCATGAACAATATGTACCAAGAGAAAATTATTTTTCATACCTTGCACAAGGTATATTAAGTATGCCGGTAAATTTGTAACACCCGGAAGGAACCTTATAATATGTATAAGTGATCAGCGTGACGTGCTCGGTTGACTTAGCCATGTTCGTCTGTCTATATGTATATACGCGAACTAGCCCCTCAGTTCTTAGATATCGAACTGAAATTTTGAAAATGGTCCTTTTCTCCCCAGAAGCTACTCATCACATCACATCACACAAACTGAACAAGTTCTTGTATGGAAACTTCTAGGTATTCTAGCTTCGGTGCAACCTAATTTAACGTTTTTTTTGTTTATTAATCCTTTATAGCGAAGGTAGATAGTCTGTTATTGGTCCATTAAATATAAAATAGATTTGTTGATTACTTTAGCGAATAACTTTCACTAGATATAATTTCCGTTATATTACGTTTTGGATTTTAGAAATCCAACCATAAATCTTGTTATTGGGTCAAAGTGTATTCCACAAAGTGAAATAAGTATTTTACTTACGCTTATGTATAAATAAAATTGTAAACAGTTAATGGATTTGTTTATATTAACCCGTTTGTGTTTTTTTTTATCAAGAACAATATGAAGTCACTTGCTTTACATACATAAACGTAAATATACAGGTGTACCTGTATGAATGATCGCTTTTTTTGTGAAGTAAAAAAAAAAATTATTCGTAGTATTGACCATTGATTTTTACACATTTCTACCACCTTTCTGGGAATTTGTTATACCATGCCAATAGAAATGTTCGTCTTTTGAACCAAACCAATCAGACACCCAATTTTTGATTTCTGCTTAGGAGTCGAAGTGCTGCTCAACCAATGCGTGTCCTATCGATGAAAACAAATGGTAATTGGAAGGGGCCAAGTCTGGAGAATACCGATTTTGCTTTGTGTACAGGTGCATTGTCGTGTAACAAATTTACTTTGCCGTGTCTACTGGCCCATTCTGGACATTTTTTGATCAATGCATGCTTCAAATTGATCAATTGTTGTGTGTTTTTCGGTTTTCTATTGTCTTTCTTTCAATTCTCGAGGCACCCACTTTCCACACTTTTGGATTTTTCCCATAGCTTTCAAACGGTTGTCTGTTGTGCAACATTTTACATGGCTGCCATTTGCGTTTGACTCAAAGTATCTTCTTCATCCAATATTGCTTGCAGTACGGCGTCTTCAAACTTTTTTCGTGATCTTCCACGTTCTTCATTTCTCACATCCAAAACCTTTATCTTTTAACCGTTGAAACCATATCTTGCATGTTGCTTCTGATAGAGCATGATCACCATATGTCTCGACAGCAATCGATACGACTCTGCAGTTTTATTCAAATGGAAACAAAAAATGAATGCTTTCCGCAAATCAACACTTTCTGGTACAAAATTTGACATTTTCAACTTGTTTAAATGAGTTTAAACTCCCTCCTCCAAGTACACCACTCTACTCGGAAAAAACTGGCGCACCCTAATAATGCCCACCACATACTCACCAATACACCACACCAGATGACACCACATAGGACAGTACAACACACCACAACACCGCGCGTGTACATCACTAGCTAACAAAAGGGATGATCAGCGCAGCTTTTTCACCTCTTTCGACGGAATAGCGATCCTGCGCGCAACTCTTCCCATCCGACTCGTTTCGTACACTGCGCCGCGTCAACACCTCACTTTCGCTTATTAGACCGCTAATACAGCGATCCACGTTGCTGAGCGCCACATGATATTTTTCGCAAAACCAGACTCGTTCCGCAACCTTATTCAACATATCAACGATTCCGATAGACATCGTTCCACCGTAAGAGTAACCTTCGCCTTCATCAACTTCATTTTTGGATATAAACGTCACGACAACAATCCCGCGCGCTTCGGTCAATTTAATACGACACCGATGCGCTACTTTGAACAATTATACACTTACTCGATACATTTACTTGCGGTGTTATAAAGTTCACTGACCCAAAAATATATAATATACATATATGTACACACAATACATATGTACATGCATAGCTACATATATACATATTTTAAAATAGCCAACTTCAAAACAAAAAAGAGTTCACCAATAGCCTAACACAAAGGCCTAACAAGTGCAGTAAAATAAAAAAAAAAACATATTAACAAACGATCTTAAATAAAGTGCGTCAAAACACAAACAAAAAAAGTGGTTCAACAAAATAATACAACACAAATCGAGCGCGAAAACTAAAATACCTAATTGCATACGATGCTCTCAATTGCATTAGAAAATATAAATACATACGCACAAACAATCCGTGCATACTTATGAACAAAGTGTATTGATCTCTTCAACGAGCTCTCAATTTCACGAGCACATAAATATATATTAACAAGTCCGTGTATTAGGGTGTACCTAAATACATCAACATAAGGACATAAAAAATATTATTGAATTAAAAGTGCGATTTTTATCAATTAAATTAAATAAAGCAATATTCAAAATAAAACCACAACAAAATAATATCGCAAGTAAATTCAGTTTACACTGAAAAAATAAATAAAAGGTTATATATTAATAATTCATTGAAACATTATATAAATAACATAACAAAAATGGTTAATGGCGACAAAGGTCAAACTACACCTGTAGGAGCTACACGCTCAAAACAGGTTGCCAAATTCATTTCTGAGAGTGACAGATTAACACGATACTGCACTCGATTTTCATCTTCACCGATTCAAGACATCTCTGAATCGTTATTGGAAATAAAAAAACAAAATTTTGACAATTTTTGGACTCGTCTATAAACGGCTCATGACGCCCTAGTAGATTATGACAATTCAGATCTACCACAAGATTTTAAATCATCGGCTTACGCGCTATACGAAAACTGCTTAGACCAGTACGAAGAAACAAAAGCTATAATTTCTGATCAATTTAAGCTAATAAAAGCGATTGCACCTACTCCACATCCGAGAGTTGAGCCACAAATTCAAAGTCAAGAGGCAAGTTCAGGCATCCATCTCGAGATGACCGCATGTGACACAGAAATATTTTATGGAGGTTATGAAGAATAGCCGTCCTTCCGGGACATGTTCACTGCCGTATATATCAACCATCCAAAATTATCAAAAGCGCAAAAATTGTATCATCTCCGATACAAAACTAAAGGTCAAGCAGGCGCAATAGTAAAACAGTTCGCACTAAATGACGACAATTTTAATTTGGCTTGGGAAGCTCTAAAATCCAGATATGAAAATGAAAGAATATTGGTCGATAACCAAGTAACGACACTAATAAACTTCCCTAAGATTCAAAAAGAAACCAGTGATAAGACTACAATCCACTGTTTCAAACTGTTTGTCGGTTTTATCGACACAAAATATTCCCACAGACAGCTGGGACCCTATACTGGTAAACATATGCACTGCCGCATTTCCAGAAAAATCGTTACTTTTATGGGTGCAATCGCTCTCATCACGAAAGAAATGCCCCACGATGCAATAAATTAAAGACTTTCTAACTACCCAGTACGAAATCGCTGAAAGGGTAGACAAAAAGCTAATTAAAACAAAAATTGTACAACACGACCTAAAAAGAAGCTTCAATAGACCCCAAGCTAGTAGCAAAAATAAATTAAACAGAAGCTTCTACAAATCTCAATCGTTTACATCCGAACAGAACAATCATACGTCATGCGAACTATGCACGAGAGGGCATAAACTACAATCTTGCGAGAAATTCAAAAAATTAAAAATTGTAGAAAGAAACCATTTCGTGAGATCAAAAAAATTATGTACAAATTGCTTGTCACATGCGCATACATATAAAAATTGCAAAAGCAAATTCAATTGCTTATATTGTCACAAAAGACACCACTCAATGCTTCATTACAGCAAATTTCCCATATCACCCCAAAGAAGCGCTTATACAAAAAGAACCACAGAAATCCCGAAAATTGCCAAAAGACACCAAGTTGCTCAAAGGCACAAAACACTCAAACGCTACACAGCGAAGTACAAAATAGGGTATTACCCACAGCAGTCATCTCCATCGAACATCGAGGAGAACTCTACAAACTTAGAGCCCTAATGGACCAAGGATCACAACGATCTTTCATAGCGTCTAGGGCACAAAATAGGCTACAACTGTCAACAAAACAAGCCAACTTTGAAATTACAGGAATGGGCGGAAGAGTAGTTAAAAACTCTAATAAAATCAGCCCTATTACCCTAATTTCCCCCCAAGCGGATAAGAGAATTAAAGCAGAAGCTATAGTCTTACCGCAGCTCACAAATATGCTTTCAAGCTATCATATAAATATCAAACATTGGGAAAAGGTTTCACACCTTAAACTAGCAGATCCCAACTGCAACACCCCCGCTCAAATAGACATTATATTAGGCAGCGATCTCATACCTCAGATAATACTCGATGGTGTTGAGAAAGTTTCAAACACACCATTGGCACAAAATACCATTTTCGGTTGGATCCTAAGTGGACTAGTTACATAACCAGTTTCCACATCAACAACTCAAGTTGACGAACATTCCAAAGAATCGCTTAATTCACAATTAAGGAAATTTCGGGAGTTAGAAAAACGCCCCCTCATAACAACCCCAGAAGATCAGTATTGTGCATACTTCTACAAAGCCACAACTACTCGATCAAATAATGGCCGGTACGTCGTACGACTACCACCAAAGCCACAATCTTCCAACACTACGAATTGGCACAAAAAACCTTGTCAGAGTTTCTTCTGACAACCCCAGTGTTAAAAACACAAATATATATAATTCAACCAAATCATCGAGATATATTACTAAATCTTCGAAAAAAAAATTTGTTGTACACTAATTTCCTTAAATTTAAATAGGGCAGTACTGATCAGCTTTCATATCCTACTGAGTCAATATCCGCATTATCCGTAATAACATTTTTAACGATATTCGAATCTCCCGATTCTTGACCACAATCGCCCACGTCCATACATAATATCGTTCGCAGCATAGTTGTCCTAGAAAGTCGAAAAATCGACACCTATCTTACTATAGTGGCTTATAGTTGCCTAAATTTTCATAATTATGAAACAATTATAAAATAAATGTAAGGGATCACCATACTCCCAATGTGATACATTGACGCACCTAGACTTACAGAAAGCAAAGGTCGCAATTATCGCATCGATGTAAGCGCTCCTCATATGGGTGGTTAATAGGAATCAACTATAAAAAGATATCCTCCTGCTTCAAAAAAGTAGATGTATACTGCAAATATAAATATATTTACCACATTACTAACTTGAAAAGAAGCCGTTCTCAATTCACGGCCAATCACTGTACTCTCGCAAGAACCCTCTAATTTCTCTGAAGAATTTTCTCAAAGAAGCACCCATCTGGCCATATCTGAGCCAGGAGTGGAGTCGCTAACCTTAATTAGCCGATGGTAAAGAAATTTTAAACAAACAATACACATAATAATATTATAAAAGAAACAACGGAAAATACAATAAGTACGAAATGCGACTACAACCTTATATACCCGCAAAATTAAGTTGCTTACCTTAAAGCACTTACATGCACATCAAAATGCGTACAAAATATGTTCTTAAAACCAAAGCCGTTTTATACACACAGAATATGGAGATATCACTACTTCATCACCGTGCCCTCAGCTATTCCATCAGCAGTACGCCGAAATACAATCAACAGCACATACGTGTAATGCAAGGCTAAATATTCGCCTAGGGCGCCCAGGATGTTTAAATGAGTTTAAACTCCCTCCTCCAAGTACACCACTCTACTCGGAAAAAACTGGCGCACCTTAATAATGCCCACCACATACTCACCAATACACCACACCAGATGACACCACATAGGAAAGTACAACACACTACAACACGGCGCGTGTACATCACCAGCTAACAAAAGGGATGATCAGCGCAGCTTTTTCACCTCTTTAGACGGAATAGCGATCCTGTGCGCAACTCTACCCAGCGATCCACGTTGCTGAGCGGCACATGATATTTTTCGTAAAACCAGACTCGTTCCGCAAACTTATTCAACATATCAACGATTCCGATAGACATCGTTCCACCGTAAGAGTAACCTTCCCTTCATCAACTTCATTTTTGGATATAAACGTCATGACAACAATCCCGCGTCCGGTCAATTTAATACGACACCGATGCGCTACTTTGAACAATTATACACTTACTCGATACATCTACTTGTGTAAAATTAATTTAAAACAAGTAAGGAAGGGCTAAGTTCGGATGTAACCGAACATTTTGTACTCTCGCAAAGTCAAATGGTATACTCGTTTGAGATTTCTTTGTGGATTGACTGATATTTTCGGTAGAAGGTCAACTATAGGCACTGGGGCCCACATATTTAGTACTTAGAGGCTTGAACAGTTTTGGTTCGATTTAGACAATTTTTGGCCGCAAGGTGGCATACTTTAATTGCATTATAATATAATCATTGTTACCTGATTTGCATAGTGGAAAGTGAAAGAATCAGATGGAATTGAAAATGGTGTTACATGGGAAGTAAGCGTGGTTGTAGTCCGATTTCGCCCATTTTCGCACTATGACATAGAAACATAAGAAGAACGTTATGCACTGAATTTGGTTGAAATCGGTTGAGCAGATCTCAAGATATGGGTTTTCACCTAAAAGTGGGCTGTGCCACGCCCACTGTCTTATTTTGAACGCGGTTCCTATAAAGTCATCTTATACCATCTCAGAGATAAAATTTAATGTCTCTGGCGTGTTTAGTGCTTGATTTATCGCGCTTTTAGTAGTTTTTAACAGTACCGTTATATGGGGAGTGGACGGAGTTGCCACCCGATTTCAACTATTTTCACAATGTCAATAGAAGTGCTAAAAACATTTGCTTCTAGTGAATTTTGTTATTATAGCATAAGCGGTTTGGGAGATATACACATTAAACCTATTAGAGGCGGGACCACGCCCACTTTAAAAAAAAAAATTTTAACTGCAGATGCCCCTCCCTAATGTGATCCTGTGTACCAAATAAGAGTCTTGTATCTTATTGCGGAGCTTAGTTATGGCAAGTTATTTGTTTTTGATTAATGGCGTTTTGTGGGCGTGGCAGTGGTCCGATTACGCCCATCTGCAATACCAACCGTCTCACGGTACCATGAAACATGTCTACCAAGTTTCATAAAGATATCTCAATTTTTACTCAAGTTAGAGCTTGCACGGACGGACGGACAGACGGACGGACGGACAGACAGTCACCCGGATTTCAACTCGTCTCTTCATCCTGATCATTTATATATATATAACCCTATATCTAACTCGATTAGTTTTAGGTGATACAAACAACCGTTAGGTGAACAAAACTATTATACTCTGTAGCAACAGGTTGCGAGAGTATAAAAAAATTAAATCAAATAAAGTGTATACGTCTAAAGCGCTGTCATTTTTCTTTGTGAAACTTCAATAGGGGAATGTAGTTGGCACCCTAATTATTCACAACTCAATGAAAAATATGATGTTTGTTTAATGACTGTAAGGTTATTGAATATGTTTGACAGATGTCATGCCAACTAAAAAAAAAAAACAAGTAAGGAAGGGCTAAGTTCGGATGTAACCGAACATTTCATAGTCTCGCAAAGTTAAATAAGTTAAATGGTATACTCGTTTGAGATTTCTTTATATATTTTAATAATTAGAAGTAGGAACTGTTGCCTTAGTTATTTACATTCACAGTGAAAATAATTAGAGCAATTTGTAAACTAAATTTACTCAAATTATGAGAAATCGTTCTTGTGTTTTTTGTATACGCTTATAATTGATTTTATATAGAATGCATTACAACTGTATTGAGAAGTATGAAAAGAAATCGTTTTTGGACAATGAATAACATTTTTTATTTATTATATCGATATTATTATACATGTTTAGCTTAAAAATAATAAATATTAACAACTTTAAAAATTATATTAATTTGTATATAATATTTACAATATTAAACATAAATTTTTAAAGAGATTCTTATACATATATCCAAATTATATTTATTTTCTCCTTATACTATTTAATTTCTATCATATATTTATACAATAATGTCATATATTAGATAAAGTAAAAAGTTCGTTCGGTTTTTATTGATTTTTCAAAAGATGATAACTTTGTGTGCATTTGTCCGATTTAAGTCAAATATGTGCCGTTTTGTTCATAAACTTGTTGCCAACGAGATGCCAACTTCATTATACCCCTCTCGTAGAAGGCTGCGTCCCTATTGGCAAAAAACTCGGAGAGCCAATTTTCACAGGCCTCTCTTGAGGCTAACTTCTAACCATTAAGCGCGTTCGCCATGGACAGGAAAAGATAGTAATCACTTGGTGCCAGGTCCGGACTATAAGGTGGGTGCATTAGGACCTCCCATCCGAGCTCCCGGAGCTTTTGGCGCGTCACCAAAGACGTGTGTGACCTGGCGTTGTCCTGATGGAACACAATTCGGCCTCTGTTGATCAAAGATGTCCTCTTCTGGATGAGTGCTGCCTTCAAGCGGTCCAGTTGTTGGCAGTAGAGGGCCGAATTGAGCGTTTGGCCATAGAGGAGCAGCTCGTAGTAGATGATTCCTTGCCAATCCCATCAAACACACAGCAAAACCTTCCTGGCCGTCAATCCGGTCTTGGTCACCGTCTGGGCCTCCCCGAGCTTTGACCACGACCGTTTGCGCTCGATGTTGTCGTAAGTGACCCATTTTTCATCGCCAGTCATAATCCGCTTCAGAAACGGGTCGATTTTGTTGCGATTCAGCAGCGATTCGCAGATGGAAATTCGGTCCATCATGTTTTTTTGCGTTAGTTCGTGTGGCACCCAAACATCGCGCTTCTTTTTGAATCCAAGGTTATGCAAATGGTTTCAAACGGTTTTCTGGCTTATCTTTAGTTCCTCAACAATTAAATAAGTGCTCACGTGACGGTCTGTTTCTACTATTTTCATGATTTTATCGCAATTTTCGACGACAGGCCTCCCGACGCGTGATGCATCTTTGACTTCGAAATTACCGGAACGGAACCTAGCAAACCACTTTTGTGCTACACGTTCGTTTACAGTATCGGGCCCATAAACTAAAATAATTTTTTCAGTCGCTTTGGCTGCTTTTTCGCCTTGATCGAAGAAAAATTGTAAAATATAGCGAATTTTCTCTTTGCTGGTGTCCATCTTTGACGAGCGCTCACAACGTACTGAGTCAATCAACCGAAAAACTTTTAGCGCGAATAAAGAAGTTTTCAGCGCCGTATAGTATGACATGATGCGACACGTAACACTAATACTATGGACAATAACGCCATCTCTTAGATAAAAACCGAACGAACTTTTTACTTTACCAATAAATTAACAAATTATACATATAATATAAATTTTCTTAATTAGATTATTTACATATTTTTCTTAAAATTGTCTTAAAAACTACTGTCAAAATTGCTATACCATTCTAATTCGATTATATTTGGAAAATAAAATGAAGAACTATTGCACTAAGTCTGAAAACTTTAGTTCGAAATAGAGACACTAATACTGTCATGATAGCTGTGTACTGTCTCAAAAGTACAATAGTTGCAATAACATGGGAGGGATCCATGTTTGAAAATGCCCAATCTATTTGTGTACCGGTAGGTGTTGTTGAATATTCTACACCAAGCAGGGAACTAAAGTTTTTTTCTCAGAGCAGATTTCCTATTGTAGTCCCTGCAGACATTAAACAAATGTTAAAATCTCCAACAATTAACACATTTTGATTGCATAACTTAGAAGAAACGACTTCCTGAAGTTCTTTAAATCTCTGACAGAGTAAGCTGAATTTCTCTATAGAACCAGAATATTAATATTGAAACACTTAAACAAAACCACTTTTAAAACTTTGCGGCCTGAATAAATTTTCTTTACAGCCTTTGGTTCTATAGAGCTAGCAATACTATGCTTTGCATATATTATAATGCCCCGTTTATTTCTGTTGCTTGTTTCCGTGCTATCTATCCTCAGCTCGTTAATTGGAGTAAATCCTGGTATATCAAAATTTTCGCAAGGATAACTAAAAATTTCTACAAAACATAAAATATCTGAAGATAGCATCAAAAAGTCACTTTTTATATCATTAATGTGAGCATGAAGACTCTGAACATTATGGAATAAAATTTGACGTCCTGATGTTCGGGAAGTCATAAAATTTAAACATGTCAGAGATTTATTTGTGTTCAATTCCCTCAGTTCCCTAAATACAGGATCCGATTCAGAAAATTTGTTAGGAGGAATAAAATTTTCTATGATGAATAGACCTTCTGCAGTAGTAGCTCGTCTGCAAGCGACATATTATATTATATAATATATTGAAGCTCTAGGCATTCTGGGTCGAGTATGAACTACAACTTTATAATATGTGGAACCCTGACTTTTATGAATAGTTATTCCCTCAGCCGGAACAACTGGAAACTGATTTCTTTTAATTGAAATTTGTTCGGTACACTCGGTTTGAACAGCTGCGTTGACAAGAATAGTATAAGAAGGCGTGGTTCTTGCACGAGAAATTTAGACCAATTCCACAACAGAAACACTTCATCACAAAAACTCCAGCTAGCATATATAGCTTCCGATCACCTGTTATAATTTTAGCGCCAACAAGTTTGGCTTGAGATCTAATTAATGATAAAAATTTTAAATTTCTATAAATCAGAAGGTGAGGGTTTTACTTGTTTTCTTCAAGAGTGTGAAGTAATTTTAATGAAGGTACTGCATCTGGGCTTAGTCGTCTTTAAAGGGGAGATTCTTTTATTTCCTTCGCCTAAAAATGTAGCCCACATATTCTTTTACAAATAGGCTTCAATGAGTTGTTTTGCACAAGCAGCATCATTTTATTTTTTTATTTAAAAAAAAAATATTGAATTTCGTTTTGGAATTTGTTTACTTCTGAATTTAAAAATTTAAATGTTTGGATAAATATAAAACGGTTCGATGAAATATATGTCATGAAAAGTTTCAAAATTTAAATTTGCAGTATATCAAACCATTTATTTCTCTTGTATCCTTCAGAGTCGTAATTTTAGATGAGCCGTCTTCTGGATTAGATGTTGAATCACGTCGTGAGTTATGGGACATATTGCTTAAATTAAGGAAACTAAAAGCCGTTTTGATAACTACGCATCACATGGAAGAAGCAGAAGTGTTGGGTGACACAATCGCCATATTAGCTAATGGTCGTGTTCACTGCTCTGGGTCACCTTTAGAACTGAAACGGAAAATTGGTCAAGGATACGTACTAAAATTATGCATAAGTAGAGATCAAATTAAGGATGAGATTCTACAAATAATTCAGCAAAATATGCCTGCCTCAAAAATTTTGGTATTATATTCGAAATATATTCAAGGTGTTAACTGAATTTATTTCTTTTATGATTCTTTTGATAAATTCAGACCGTAGTGCCGCCTGCGCTGCACATTAGCTTGCCATATGAAAACCAGAGTGAATACAGCAAAGTACTACAACAATTAGAGCGTAGGCAGAGGGAGTTGGGTATTAACTCAATTTCTATCTCCGATGCTTCGCTGGAGGATGTTTTTCTAAAGTATGTATCTGATTTTGTAAAACTTTTTAAATTGTTAGATACAATTAATGGTTCTAAATAGTTGTTTATCTGAAATTGACGTTGTGGATGGTATAGGATCGGATAAAGAATGCCCTACGTACACACCGTTTGAGACACCGAAATTTCAAATAAGTTGGAAAGAGCAATCAAAAGCCGTTTTTTATAAAAAATTTATATTTGTTAAAAATCAATGGGGTAACACTTTGCTAATGGTAAGTTATCTAGAACATGCAATTTGTTTTTCTTTTATAAAATATGTTAATACAGGTCAACAATTTTAAATAATCGTATCCTTATTGGTCTCACAGCACTTTTATTCTTTATTAAGAGTAGTTTTACAAAAATTTTCGATTTAAAAAGTATTAAATACAAACGATTGAATTGTTGTAATGTTTATGCAAACCCTGTCTCTGTACACCAACTAACGGGATGTTTTGATGGTGTCAGACTATAGGTATAAAGTTGCAAGAAGAGTTTAGGCGGTTAATGAAAGTGACAAATTTCAAAATATAAACCGACACACCTGATTCAAAATAATTCTAAGTTTTTTCTTCTTTGTAAAAAAAGAGTCTTATTTAATGGATAGTTAGTAAGGCTATTGCTATTATAAGGAAACACAACTTTTATTGTTAAATATGCACTACTAAATCATGATTAGGGTTGTGAATTTTTTAATTAAAAAACTGTTTGGGGTAAAAATAAAATGTTCCGATTTTTAATTAAGATTTTCGGGATTATAAAACCAAAAAAAATTAATTTCAATTTAATTCAATTATTGTTTAATACATTATTTGCAACCCTGATCAAAACCTGATCATGATTCTTAGCATTTACACCACCATATCACCTCAATAAATGCAAGGCTGTATTCACTGACTTACCTTTACAATAAGCGTGTTGCGTGCCAGTCTATTAGCCTTTCATAAGTTTTCAGTAAAAAAGAGGAGAGAATGATAGGTCCAAAGTCCTTGGCCGTGACGTGGGAGCTTTTACTAGCCTTCGGGATGAACGTAACTCTGACTCGCTTTCAAGCCCCCGGAATATATCCCAGTCTTATGCAATTCGCATAAATGGATGCCAGCCAGTTGCATGACACCTTAACAGTTTGAACGAGTTAATCGTCACAGTGAGCCGTTCATCCAGAAGGTCGGCAAAGGCCGCACAATCCTCTTGAAGCACACCGAGAGGTACCTCTCCAGGGGATGTATTGCACAGAAAGTGAGCATCATGTAGCATCCTAAGTGTATCTTCACTGCTCAAGGCTTACTTTCCATTTACATCCTAAAGGACTCATGACAACCCTCTACATTTTCGCAGAAGCTTTTCCATGAAATCCTCTTGGCCTTTCTTATCTCGGACTTGTATGTTGAGAGTCCCGTTTAATATAACGCCCAATCGTCAGTTAAGGCACTCTAGCGGGCCTTGTTGAATAATGTGGTCCACCAGAGGGGTTTTGACCTTAGGTGTTTTCAGTGAACAGGAGCTCTCCAGTACAGCTATACACGCGTGCAATTGCGTTCGAGGTCAGGGTGAAGTCGAAAACCTCTTCTCTGCCCGCAGTCAAAAAAGTAGGAGAATTTCCTCTATTACAAATACACAAGTTTTCGCTTTAATGTAATTAAAGAGCGACTCACCTCTATTATTAATCTCCAAACTGCCCCAGATGCTGTGAATTGACGTCGGAACCAATGATTACTCTGGTTAATCTTCGTGACGCCTCAGCTAAGGTTTACCTTAGCAATAAGGGAGTTGGTTCCACCTCATCATCATGTGGCATATATGCTGAGATTAGCCAGAATTCTCCGGCGTCGCATTATATTTTTGCAGCCACTACATAAGCGTTGCTAAAATTATATAAAAGAATTAACGTTAATTCATTTCGGACTAACATACAGGCTCTAGTGCTACATGCTTCCATGGGCGCTAGCAGCTTATGACTCTTCGACCGCAAGCCAGAGATGGTGTTATTACTCAGCCGCGGTTCCTGGATCAGGACGATATCGGCTCCGTCTTGTTCCAGACGAAGCAGTAAATAGGCGGAGGCCGCCTTTGTAGGTTAATCTGACGGAATCTAATCCTTCAGACTCCGCTTCAGAAGAGATAGTACAGCGCCCGCCTCGTGTTCGACCCGCACCTTCCCAAATAGCCGTTTAAGACTGAGGGCGAAATCGCCCCCAGAACTCGCTATGTCCGATATGACCGGGTTATTTTCCATAGTTAGTCGTTTGACCAAGCACTGATATATCAGAATCAGTGCTTGCCGATAAATTTCCTCGGTTCGCTTTAGTCTTATTACCCTCCAGTCATGCGTGAGTAGTGACGGGTTGCAATATTTTAATATTTCCTCAATTTCATTTGCGGAGAAAGGTTCTGCCAGTAATCAAACGCGAGCCCTAGGGCATAGTGGAAGGTCCGCTTTGTCCACAGCCTCTAATCTGGCTCCCTTCCATACCTCCCTCAGCTGAGAGACTGCCTCCTTATAGAGGACCGCTGATCGTTCATCGGCACATTTGATGAGCTTGTGAAGCCCATGGTGCCATCCGGCACTCTCACACTTTGGGCCCTTCACTCAGCACCCTCCTGGCTCACTCGAATGTGTTAGCATACTGCTTAGATACCTGTAGAGCCTCTCATGAGTCTAGCAGAGGCTAGTGCTAGCAGTTTCGCCGCGTATAAAGGCTCTACCCATGGTGCTTGCCGGCAGATTTCCACCGGTTTATTCCGATTTATTGTTTATAGAAGTGCCCAGCCCCGAACTTCCTACGAGACTGGGGTAGGATCCTTTCGCCGCTTTTAGTTGGCGACGGTTTCGTCACACTCCCACCCGGGACAGATCTGGGGGTGGGTTTCGACCTCCTCACTTCCCAACGTCACCTTTTCTTCATCGTTTGTTTTAACGATTTCTGAGACTTGCCAGGGTTTTAACGGGACGGGGGCTGTTGCAACATTAGCCCATCAGGCATTTCTGATGGGTGTCACTTCATCATACCTAGGTGGCAGAATGTCGCAACCAGCAGCACCTACCAAAATCATAAAGAGCTGATCCTACTCATAATCCAATTAAAAAGCTAAGGTCTAGTTCAGGAGTTGATAAGCCGTGAAGGCAGCAGGTCATTTACCGTTTACCCAGAATGCACCAATTCGGAGGCGTGAAGGTCATCATCCCCTAAAGAAAAAAAAAATTAAACTAATTAGTAATTAATAGTTACTTAATTGAAACATTGTAATTTTTTAGTAAAAGAAGGGCCATTATTTTTACATGTTAAAATTACATTATTATAAAAAAAAATCGAATAAAAAGACTACCAAAAATTGGGGAAACTTAAAAAAAAATATTTTCAATTTGTTCCCAACAAATTTGCTTATTTAATTGCTTTTGATTTCCTCACATTTCTGAATGCACATTAACTTCGTTAATTGTAGGCCACTGTCCTTATTATTTTTTACATAACTGTATAATCCATTTGAGAAGATTATCCAAAGAATTTTGAAATGAAAATAATTACATATTAGTATATAATTTTAAATACAATATAAAATAGAATTTTAATAATATAAATAAAACATATAGGTTTTACTTCCGATGCTAAGTCTTGCAATTGCACTGGTATTAATGCATTCCATGTCGCTAGTCACTAATGAAGACAAGTTGATTTTAAATCTGAATTATATACAGCGCGGTATTATACTCGTCGATGGTTCCAATACTGAAATTTTAAATATATTAAAAACAGAAATTCAGAAATATGATAACATACGAGTCGAAGGTCTTGAAAATAGGAAAGGGGAGAACATTACAGATTGTAAGTGTTAGTTTTATGCTGATGTATAAATATCTTTCTGAATGTTGCAATTTTTTTTAGTTTTGCTAAACCTCCAATATCAAAATTTGGCATATTTTTTGGAAAACTATATCGGTGTTATTGATTTAACCACAGAAGGAAATGGCAATATTAAATTCAATATTTATTTCTCTGGCAACATATACCACAGTTCGGTAATTTTACTGAATTTGGTTGACGATACCATTGCTCGATGGAAAATGGGCGAATCTAGCGGAATTGAGACCACATATGTTCCCATTAGAAGGTAAATAATCGAAAATCCCAAAAATTACCATGTGAGTAAACTAACTAGTTCTTGCCTTTATTAGATTCATTAGTGATGTTAGCCCAACCCGATTGGAATACTTTGCAGTAATAATGCCTATTGGTAAGTAGCCTTCGGAAATAAACAGTAGAATTTAATTGAAAATTACTATATACTTTCCAATTTTAAGGATTGTTCTTCAGTATATTTTTTTATATTGCATTGCCTTTTCACGAGCATGCAAGTGAATTCAAGCACTTACAAGCCATACCGCGATCGATTTTTTGGCTTGCAACATTTGTTTTTGATGCTGCGCAGCATTTCGTCATTTGTATACTTTTGTGCCTCCTGCAATATGTACTGATGCCGAGTGAATTGTATAATTTATCCGAACAACTTCTTATCATTGCGTCCATTTTTTTCTATGGCTGCAGTTACCTTCCAATTATATATAGTTTAGCAAACGCTTTTCGTTCGATATCGACAATTTCAACTTATATGCTTTTTATGCTCATTGTATCAGGTAAACTAAGCGCAATTATTGTGATATATAAAAATTAATGAACTATTTAAAAGCAATTGCACCTTTAATAACATCTGGCAACATACGTGCAATGGAGTATCATGAAGGGAAAATATTTACACTGCTGCAATTGCCGGACTTTAATTTAAATCATCAGTTGCGCATTATCAATGAAAGATTTTTACTTACTCGGCGAAATGAGCTTATACCTACAACAGGATTACCGAAAGTATTGAGTGTCAATAATTTCTTTCTTGAAGCTATTGTGATTGCAGTTATCGTAATGGTAAGTACATAGAATATATGCTTTCTTATTTTGTATATGAAAATTTTTAAATTATAGGTGATATTTGTAAGTGTTTTAGAGAACAAATATAAATGTGAGCAAATTAAACGAGTTTTCAATTGCTATAAGTGTCGGCAGGTTACTGTGAATAACGCCGAAAATGTTGATATTGAAGAGGAATTGATGACGAATGAAAAAGCGGCAGTTACTGACATTATGAATGGTAAATATTGTATATGTGTGATGTTAAATATTTATATTACGAGTATATTATGTATATTAGGTATAAATCTGAATTTACATAATATAATAAGGACAATTTGTTTTTCTTTCCAGAGAAAAATGAAAAAAAATATCCACTGCTGGTTTGTGATTTATATAAGTTCTACAACCACAAAGTCGCTGTACGTGGTCTAAATTTTATTGTAAAAAAGCAGGAATGCTTTGGTTTACTTGGTGTCAACGGTGCAGGAAAAACCTCTACTTTCCAAATGATTGCTGCAACTTTAACTATTACTGGTGGCACAATTAAAATTGATGGTATTGATGTTATGGAAAATGAGTCTGAATATCGATGCCGTTTTGGTTATTGTCCACAAACCGATTGTCTAAATGAATTTATGACTGCATATCAAACATTATTCTATATTGCAAAATTGCGGGGTATTTCAGATTCCGCCAAAGCAAATTATGAAGTTTTATATTGGCTAGAGAAATTAGATCTTCAAAAATATAAAGACGTTAAAGTTTTTCGTTATTCGGGTGGAACAAAGCGTAAATTAAATGCAGCTATAGCCATGGTAAATAAAAACAATTTTTTAAGTTATTTTATTGATTTTTGTTCCCAATACGTTTTAGATCGGCAGCCCTTCGCTTGTTTTGTTAGATGAACCGACAACAGGGGTGGATCCAGAGTCTCGAAGATTTTTGTGGAAATGCATAAAAGATTATCAAAGTCGTGGCAATACTGTTGTTCTAACCTCACACAGGTAAATAAAGTCGTTAAAACTATTATTTATTTATGAACATGTCCTAGTCTTTTCTATTAGAGTTTAGAGAAAGTTTTTGAGTCTTATACGATACAGAGATATTTAAGGAATAGTCATGCTAAATTTGAAAATCGACTGATTAGAATTTGAGATATCGTGTCGGCCGTATTGAAAAAGGAGTTTCGAGAAAAACATGTTTAAACTTTTAAATTAAGATCAAACTGGCCGAGTTACCACGACAATATAACGACTATAACTAAACTAGACTGAAGAGAGAAAATCACAATATAATTTTGAGCATTTTCCACAGTTTGCGTTATGGTAAATTGATAATAGCTAAATTTGTTGTTATTTAATTTTATTAATGGTTAAAAATTATAGAAGCGTGGCATACCCAATTCAAGATAGCTCAACAGAAGTTAAACAATACTTTCACAATATTTATATTTTCTGTAACTTATTTTAGTTTGTTACCAAAGTAAATGAAGTTTGTCCAGACCTCCTTCAGCCCTAATATACATAATAAAGTCTTTTTTGATTTTCCTCCTGCTTTATACCGTATACATCCGCAAAATATGAGATAAGCTCAAAATATATATTATTATTGCCTTACTTACTTACCGTTTTTAACCGAACTAGATCACCGAAGAGACAATCCTTTGCCTGAATTGAAGGAATTGAAAACTGCTTCACAACTAACGTTGGACGAAAGTCACTATTTACAATAATATAATTTTATTACATCTGTATGTGAAAACTTCTTTCTACTTATGTATCGATCCAAACAGTGTTTTAGATAGCCGATAGGACAGTGCTTTGCCGGATAAAAAAAGGATCAATTTCGATCCGTAGAACCGGCTCTCGTGGGAATTGAAAACTCTTGAAGTGTTTGTAGAAAATATTAAGAAATAAAATAAATATATTTTCTTTTGTTATATTCAACACATCAACAACAGTTGTTGTTTAAAATTTCACAAAATTATTCTGAATTTTAGGAATTGAAGCTTTTAACTCTATTACCATAAACCATCCAAGAAAAAATTGAATTATATTAATAAAAATATTTTTATTTAATTTTCCAGCATGGATGAATGCGAACAGCTGTGCAATAGACTAGCGATAATGGCTGGTGGAAACTTTAAATGTTCAGGACATGTACCAGACTTAAAAAAACGATTCGGTAGTGGATTTACAATGAAAGTGAAATTAAAATCTGAGGAAACTTATGTGGTTAAAGATATAACAACCGAGTTGTGCAAAATATTTTCTGAAAGTCAGTTGCGAGAGAATCACGCGGGGATTGTTACGTATTTTATTAATAACGTTGATGATCTTAAATGGTCCGATATTTTTAAAAAAACGGAATCCTTTACAAGTGGAAGGAGAGACCTTGTGGCGGATTATTCGTTGAACGAGACAACACTTGAAGACATATTCCTAAAATTTGAAACCAATAGACGGACGAGTATACCTCAACTAAGCGTATCATATGAGATTACACCTTAAATTTTTTAATCTATTCCCTAATAGTATATCAGAATTTCTTTTATTGGTGATTGGCGTGATCATTGTGGTCATATGAGCATGCATTTTCTGATTTAACTACTATTATCAAGCAAAAATATAACATCAAATAATTTGATATTATAAACAAATTAATTTTAAGCAAGAAACATGTATTCAGGTCCTATGACGATTTACTTTTTCGTCTATTCTGCACTTAACATTAACGTCGAAATCTGACTACTGGGGTTTATACATGCATTTATGATTTCATACACACATACATCACCAAAAATATTTAATTTAATTATATTCTCGTTTATATATTTAACATTCCCATTACTAAAATTTCATATTTCGCATCATGGGCATAGATATTAAAATCTTATCGAATTAAGTTTGGTGTAACTTTACAGAGTACTTTAATTGAAGCATGTACATATATATTTATTGGCATATCTTTAAGTGTAATAAGTGTTTGAATCAAATGTTTTGACTATTTAAAGAATTCGTAGAGATAATAAAAGACAACTCTTATACAATTTTGCATATGCACATACTCTCCTTTAATTTTATGATTAACGAATTCTTCATTGACTGCAGACAAAGAACAAATTGCATGTTTGGACTCAATTTCTAAAGAACATAAGAGATATTAACAGGCCTATGCGTAACTATACTTGTAATATCGCGAGTATAGTTGCAGTTCCGCAAGCGTATACTAAAATATACAGGGTCTACCAGCAAAAACGACGTGATGTTAAAATGAAATAAAACACTAAAATTTGGTCAAAATAAGGTCTGTTTTTTTTTGTAATGAAGATATTTTTATTCCATTTATAATTTCAACAAAATGTTAGCCCACGACTTCGTTTGCATATCTCCACTCATTTACTCCAGTTTTCGATGACCCGGTGCAGCATTTCGGTTGCTATTTCGGTTAGAGTGTGCTGAATGTTGTCTTCGAGCTCCTCACGAGTTGCAGGTTCATTGGCGTAAACCTTTAATTTATCATACCGCCAGAGAAAATAATCTAGAGGCTTTAAATTTCATGATCTTGGCGGTCATTTGACTGGGCCATTTCTCGAAATTAAGGAGTCGACAAACTTTGCACGCAATGTATCCATGTTTAGCGTAAAACAAATTCCCGAAAAAAGGCGGCCAACATCGTGTTATAACGCTCGCTATTGATGTTAACGGAATTCCCAGCCTCATTTCGAAAGAAATAAGGCGCGATGATGCTACCATACCATAATTCGCACCAAACGGTAAAGTTTTGGGGATGCAATTGCGTTTTTTAAACCCCACGAGTATTTGACTTACCCCAATAGCGACAATTTTGTTTGTTGACGAAGCCATTAAACCAGAAATGGGTCTCGTCTGAGTAGATGATTTTTCGATTAAAGTCGTCGTTGGCTTTCATCATTTCCAGCGCCTAATCGGCAAAGCTACGCGCTTCAAATTGTTAGTATGATTCAGTTCTTGTGCCAACACAATCTTATACGGATGCAGAGCCAAATCCAAGTTCACAGTGTCATCAGCAAGGCGAAATCTTCGGTATCTATTGGCTCAGACAGGACACGTTGACACTTAAACATCTAGGCTCAACAGGAGTAACCCTTTCTAAGGTCCCCAGCCTGTCGTTGACCACTATTCATATACACGATGTGTGGAAAGTTTGAAGAGTGGTTCCCCTACTGAAATCTGGGAAACCCTCGCAGACAGTTCAAGCTCTGTTACTGCCAACATTCACTCACCACCTGAGTCTAGCAGACTCAAGTCGCTAGCAGGCAACACCTGAGGAAAAGACAAAGAACGTTATTGGTAAACGATATGTTCGTCTTGATGTAGTGAAACGCAGCCGAAGAACTTTCAGACGTGTTAGAACGTTGCACTCCGTACGATAGCAGGATGTATTCTGATGTCTTCCGTGGAAGACCTACAAAGCGAGGTTAAAGAACACAAGTGAGTTAAAGAACACAACGCACTTCTCTCCAAGCAGTTTCGTCTGGGATTTTTGCGGACATATAAGCATCTCGTAGAAATAGAAGAACACACATGGAAAACCCAATTAGTTCAAAAGATTAATAAGCTATTGGGGAAATCTACCGAAGCGCGAAAGAAAAATGATGACGTGGTAACTGTAAACCGAATTTAACCAATAATTCGTCTGGGAGCAATCGCAAGGTTGAGCTTTAAAAAAACGTTGTCTATGTCCATTTAATGACAACTACATCAACAGAAGACTACGATCCAAAGAAAATCCGTTCCCACGACGGTCAGATCTACGTAACCGGAACGGACCCAGATTTATTCCGGCCAAGGACTGTCAACTCGGCAGAATTCTGTCGCTACAACAACAACAACATCCAAAGGAAATAGGCAAATGTCTGTAGGAAGATCCACGGTCAACATTTCTCCAAATTGTTTCAGAGGCGTTATTTTCTGCAGCAACAGAAACAGGAGAAATAGCTGCAGGAAGTCCAGTCACAAAGGTATATTGGGCACAGCGGAATAGTTAAAGTGTAAAGTTGGCTGTTTGCATCGAGTATGGAAGAATATGTACAAAGCTCTCAAGCTCTTACCATTGTTCCGAAAGTAAGAATTTCTGAAGTTCTCACCGATCTCCACAACGGTTCGATGAAGAGTAAATGGAAATCACGGAAATCTTGGAAAAATTAAAACAGATATTATGGGTTTGGTTATCGTCAATCAAATTGTGCTGAGTGCATTACAGCTAAAGTGCCAAGGTCCAGGTGTCATGGCCAGATGATACAGTACAATTCGGGTGCGCCATTTGAACGAATTGTAATTTATTGAAATGAATGTGGTAAGCAATATAAAAAGGATTGGAATGCCCTATATCCCTGTTCCTGATGGTTCGTTTTGCTGTACATGAAACAATAGAGCAGACCAGCCAAGGTAACTTTTGATAATATACTTCTGTTTAAAGACAGAGGCAAGTGCTGGACCTCCTCTGCTGGAGAGTTCTATTGATCTCGCACTTTCCTGGTAGTCAGTAACCCTCGGAAATAGGTTTTCAACAAGAACAAGCTGCAACTAGAGTATATCAGTCCGGTTTCATAGTCAACAAGAAGAAAATAGAATATGCTATTAATAACTTCTTACCATTTAAAGCGGCGGGTCCAGATGGGAATACTCCTATAATGCTACAGAAGCTAAAGGAATCTATGGTTACAAGCCCTGAAAGGCCAGTATCCAGCTATCATATATCCCAAAAAGCTGGAAAAGAGTCAAGATGATGTTCCTACCAAAAGACTAAAGCCTAGACCCATAGGCTTCACCTACAAACACCAAGGATCAATCAACAGAAACTGCCTTACACGAGGAAGTAAATGAAATAGAAAAGTCATTATACCTCAAGCAATTTTAAATGGCTGCCTTTATGGACATAGAAGAAGCTTTTAACAATATAGAAATAAGAGCGATCACTGAGTCTCTGACGCAGAGCGGCATAGACGACATGGTGTGCAGTTGGATTCAATCGATGCTTATGAACAGAATTATTATAGAATCACGCGGTTCAGTGACACGAACAAGTTATGTAAGCAGAGGGACTCCTCAAGGAGGTGTCCGTTCGCCGCTTCTATGGGTGGTACTGAACGGGATACTACTCCAACTCAACGGAGAAGGAGTGAAGGCAGTAACTTCTGCAGACGATATAATATCAGGACTGTTTTCTTCCACAATCCCTGAAATTATAGAAAGAACCTTACGGAGGTTACACATATGGGCCACGAATAACGGACTAGGTCTTAATCCTAGTAAGATGGAACTGATGCTATTCACAAATAAAACCAATCTACCTCAATTTTAGCTCACCTCACTCGGTGGTACTACCATTTCTTTGCTCCCACTGCAAAAAGATAACTGAACTGGAATTGAATGAATATTGAGAAACTGGATCTAAACCCGAATATAGTTATGTGGTGGCATACGGCCGTCATTAGACCAATCCTTACATATGTGGCAACACTTTCTGCTATAAGGATTAAGGAGATTGGTGGTTTGAACAGAAATAGTTATGGACATAGCGAAATTCTGAACCAGCACGATACTAAACTAATTAAATCAGACTATATCATCCCAAGTTTGAACTTCAATAGTAACTTCCACCTGAGAATACCCTTTAGACGTCAATAGAGAAGAGGTTTAGTAGGGGAGGAGAATACTACCTCAATCTATGTATACCAAGAGGTCCAAAATGAACTGCCGTGTAGGGACGAGGATATACCCCAAGGATCTTGATATCTCACTATCATTTCGACCAAACTCAGCTAGCATCTTCCAAGCGGAAGCAGTAGGCATAGAGAAGACTTGTGTAGTTGTTGTAACGGTTACCTAATCCCCGTTTGGGTGATAAATTCCAGATTGGTTGTCGTCCGAAGTCCTATCGGCGTACTGTCTAATGTCGTCGACGTAATCAAGGAAATACCTCTTGATGTTCAGAAAGCGGCCATTTACACAGATAGCCAGGCGGCACTACTAGCCTTGTGGTCGCCAAAGATCAACTCCAGAATAATACAATAAACAAAGTGGAAGGTTTTAAGCTCATCAGCTGGTCAACTCGGCTTGTCCTTAATTTGAGTTCCCGGTCCCCGGAAGTTTTTCGGCAACGAAAAAGCAGACGAGTTGGCTAAGTCAGGAATCTCTCTAGACAAATTCGTGGCAGAGACCATTAGAAGAAGATTAAGAGGGAGTTTAATACGTTAATTGAACAAATAGTGCTAACTAGATGGAATTTTACTACCAAATGCAGGATAGCGAAACAGATATGGCTAAATTATGACTAGACAAAAACGGTCATGATTATCATAAATCATAAATGGAGTTTATTAAGTTTTGTAGTGTTATTTACAATTGATAGTTAGGAAACATGAAATTGCTGCTCCCGAGTTCGGTATGAAAATGAGTATGTACGAATAGAGGAGGTTAAGAAAATAGTTGCCGCTGACTTATGGGTTTTGAGATATTTGCATTTAAAGTTAAGAAATTCAACTATTTAAAGTGCGTATTTCTTTGATTTATAATGATTTTTCATTTATATTTTTAACTTTTATATCCACTCACACTTTACTAGTTCGTTTCTATACATTTCTTTGATATTAAATAGAGCAAAAATAACTTTAATTCAATATTTAACTTATGTTCCATTTTTTTTATTCACACAATAACAAAAGGGTTGCATTCTAACAAATAATTAGTGTTACTTTATTTACATATTTTATAAAGGAACCAAAAGAAATCAAGAAAACAGAAAATACCCCAATGACAGGAAATAAAGAACATATTATTAGTTTTTTGCGTAGAATTCCTGGTCGGTCCATCACCGGGTGTCCTCAGTTTTTTCTGATAGAACTCCTTTTTGCGTTGGCGGCCTTCGGCGGGGCGGGTCGATTCTTTTATTCTATTCATTTCAGTAAGATTTTTTCACTATAAACTAATATATTAAGTCTATTTCAGAAATTAAGAGAAGTGTTTACATGTTTATTTACAATTTACATGCTGTTCTATGCTTCTTCTTCTTATATTACGTCACACCTGTTGTTACCTAAGCTGTAAAGGTAAATTATTGTCGTAATCTTATATTCTATCGCTCTTCGTATGTGGCGAACACGAATACCAGAACGAATCAGAATCGACGATAAACTGCCAGAAGCAACTAGACAGCGAATTCGTAGTTGCCAGAATGTTCTAGTAGCGAACTTTTGTTAAAAATTTACTATATAAGGGCTGCCGGACTGTGCAGCACACACAGTTCTAATTAGAGTGTTGCCGTGTAAAAAGCAATTAAGCTATAAGCAATAAGTTGTAAACTTGAATATCGAGCAATAAGTGCTAAGTTGGTGGAATTGGAAATAAAGATAAGTGTATAGCCATTAAATTGGGACTTTAATTTAACAATCCAGTGATCGAACTCAAGAGTGAGTTACAGGTAGACGATTTATCGAGAAATCCGTTACAATACATTCCAGAAAGCTAGAGTTGCAAAACAATCGATGGGACTATCGATAGTACCACCTCCTCACTGGTAGTCACCTTGTCGTTGGTATGGAGGCTTAACTGCTAACTTATCAGGATCATCCAGAGAAATTAAGTTGATAGACGAAGTGCAAACTTAGCATGTTAACTTTTGATCTGATTGGAATGTACTGCGGACACAGAGAACGCCTCATCCACTACAATTGCAAACCGAAGAGACGAGGTACACGAAAAACAACGCCGAAGGAGCACTGAACGCAAAGCAGATCAAGCGACTGTGGTAGTGGTCTAACCAGACGTGGCGAAGGAAGAAGTGTAAAATACGACTTCCCAGGCAGCAACCGATCGTCGACGGAGCGATTACTCATCAGTGTTAAAAGCCCCAGATCTCAACTAAGAACCAACGGGAACAACACCGAACAAGAACGCCCTAGGGTCGAATGCCTTAGACCTCCTCAAAGAGAGGACTCGCCCCAAAGACATCGCTAACAGAAGGAACGATGGACAGAAGTATCTCACCGGAAACACCGACGTACATCACCTGAGGAAAGGGACGCACGATCTGAACGGCGTGAGGGCACACACTCCTCACCGGCAAAGGAAAGAAAAACCAGCGGAGCGCATAGAGGCTAACGAAACTCGCCTTCAAGGGAAAGGACCAAAAGTTCCCGAACTGGGACGCCTGGTACAAGAGACGATCCAAGAAGACAAGAACTGAGTGGAGCAGGAATCGTTAGATACCTAAGGATACCAGAGACCGCCCGAATCCAAGCAGGAAAAGCAGAGCAAGTACCAGCAACAAACAGCAAACGCACGAGCGCTCAGTGAACGCCATGAGAGGATCAGCCGTTGAAAAGACCACGACCTTTATTCCCGACCAGACAACTTGAAAGGTTAGCTGTTTCGAATCAACAGACCATTAGGCCAGGCCAGGGAAATAGCTATGCTGAGGCGATAAAAGTTGTCAGGGTGGCCGTAATACCGAAGGACTTCTTAAAAGAGTTTCTGTCTCCGGAACAGCTGACCGAGATCTAAGAGGCTATTATGTATGAGGAGCTGGAAAAGCTTATTGGTGTTCACAGGAGTAACATTAAGGCCTGAGCTACTTATCGCTGCCTGCAAGGACGACAGCTGAATGGCTAGCAAAGGTGATACCTACCCTAGGTAGCTGGTCAAACACACAGCTAACCACGAAAACCGACGGAAAAGTGCGAAGTAGCGAACGCAGTCCAATAAGCAACGGTAGCGAAGGGGACCGTACAGCTGGTAGAAAAAGGAACGAAGTAAACCCCTCGACGAAGGAGCTTGAAATTTAGCAACCAGTCTAAACCTAATGAAGACTCAGACGAAAACTTGATACTCTCGGACATCGAGGAGCAAACAGGTGAAGGAAAATCATCGATCATCAAGACAGCCCAGATCAACCTACACCATGCTATTGCTGCTTCGGCGGTAATAACAAACAAAACAGCCTGGGATGATCTGGGCATAATTCTGGCGCAGGAGCCATGGACCTACAAAGATCAGGTAAGAGGGGTAAAAGACCAATCCACAACAGTCATATGGGATCTCACCTGTGAACACTGTAGAACTTGCATCATATTAAATAAAGATAGAGAATATATATGTATTTCAAATAACTGACCACTAAGAAGGAAGGAAGGAAGAAAAGAAGACCGAAATCGTGGTAGTATCCGTTTACTTTCCTGGGGACATAAACACAATACCACCTCCAGAAGTTAAACAGCTGATAAAACAATGCCAAAAGGCATGTCTTTCCCTAGTAATTGGCTGCGATGCAAATGCGCATACCACAACATGGGGAAGAACCGACAACAACGCCAGAGGTGAATCCAGCAAACCTTGGCGGCTGGAGATGGCCAATGAAGCTCACGAATTCACACCGATTCCCACGCTAGCGCTGACCTCTGGTATATCCAGCGCATTTTTTCCTGGAACATTTTCCGCTTTGCCGTCTGACACGTTTTAATCTAGGGCATCCCCATCTGGTACGTTCTCAACTGGGACCCTCGGTGGATTAGCAATCACCTCATCGTACAGAGCAGGCAGCTGCACAAACGCGGCCTCCTTATACAAATCAATACCCGCTGCTGCTAAAGTATTGATCATTTGCCGGCGTGTAAGCATATTTGCCATTGCGAATTCCGACTTCTATGATATTTTTAGTTTCTCTTTTTTTGTAGTATTTGTCTACCTAGCTCGGAAGCTGTTGAAGTTCTGACACTCAGATTCATCACGAAAGAATTTTAATTTTTCTAAAAAATAATTGTAAAGAAACCTCCATTTTATCTAGAACTCCAGACTTTGGAGAATAAAATTAAGAAACTGAAGCATATTATGTAAAATTCTGTTATGATCGAATTTCACAATATATACACATATATACTCATACAACGCCCAAAGGCGTTAGTTTGCCTACAGCGCGAATAAACGAATATCACTTTAATTAATTTTAATTTAACAGAGTCGGAGAGAATGTTTAACCAGCCTGGATTGCTAATATCAGATAGAAGAACAGCTCTAAAGGCTAAAAACGTCAACAAATTTGTATTTTTAAACAAAAGCAAGTGGATTATTGAGGAATAAAGTACTGTATCGAAACGTTTTTTAACTACATATTTCTTGATGAAATTTCTTGGTCGGCAAATGTCGTCTCGAAGCCAGCTTCTCGAACATTTTTAAGACGGCAGTGACATATCAAACAGCTGATGTACACAATTTCGTTGTTGCCATATTAAAACATTTAACTTCAAAAAACTTAGTAAATAGGTCGATTCATTGTTTTAAACTATCAACTGTTATTAAATATATCTCCTGCGAATGGCAGGCACCTTGACGTGGTGCAGGGGCTTAGGTCGCAAGGCATTCTCGGCATCTCCCAACCAATGTGAGAAGTGCTGCCTAGCACCTCTCACGCGGGTTGTCCGAAGCCGCATGCGTGCGACAACCAAGAGCTGCCACCTCCTAATCCAGGGTGTTATGCGACTCCCGTGCCCATTGGATGATTTGTAGCCAGGAGGTAAATTCGGCTGTATTCTAACGGAGCCTTCCCAACACCGGGCCGCATTGGGAAGTAATGGTGGCCTTACCGCGTCATGGGGCTCTGGCGCGGTGGACTTTCGCGTTCCCCTCACAAAACGTTGACCGGACTACTTGCCATGTCGAGCCTAAGGTCGTAAGGAAAAGATGGGTAACAAAAAACAAAAAACAAACAACAACACAACAATGGACACAAAAAGGCAACAACATTAGCAAACGGACAAGGACAAGGCCAACAAAACCAGCGCCGGTGCAGGTAAGGGACTTTCAGGGGCTAAACAGAAGTTTAGCTTCCTGGACGCCCTTTCGCCAGAAGAGCGGGCGCTGTTCGAGGAGCATGCAAGGGATGACGACGACGACATGCCCTCGTGCAGCGGCGCTCAGCAGGTGAAATTGACTGCGGCTGGCGCTGAAAAAGCGAACCCCAAAGAGGCTCCCCCGTGCAGGACCACTTGCTCGGACTCGAGCGACTCGGAACGGGCATCTACCGGGGGGGTTCGCAAACGGAAGCGGAAGAGGGGAGGCAGACTACCCCCTCTACTACCAAATGGGAGTCCAGGCGGACAGGACGATCCCAGGAGGAGAGGCATGAGCGGGGCCAGCCTCAAATGGTACCTCAGGCACCTCCAGGAGGGGAAGACTCCGGAGGAAGCCGAAAAGTTGGCGCGTAACAGGGTGAGAGGAGACAATGCCTCCCCTGCCTCGGAGAAGCGGAAGGGTGGCAATACCGCAGCTAGCAGCAAAAACAGCAGTGGAAATCGAAGCCAACGCCCGGTTAAGGGCAGCGCCTTCGACCACCCAAGCCGCAAAACGCAAGAGTGGGCAGCTAACGCCACAGGAACCACCAAACACCAAGCGGCAGAAAAGCACACAGGGGACCGGAGGCAACCACTCCGCCCCAAAGAGGCGTCGGCCTCGACCGTCATCGCGAGCAGGTTCACAGCGGATGGTCTGGGCATTCCACTGATCCAGGAGCCATGGATCTACAAAGGAGAGGTCAGAGGCCTCAAAATGGTGAATAGCAAGGTAATCTGGGATCTCTCAAGTGAGAGACCCAGAACCTGTATAGTAATTAGGAACGATATTGATTACTTTTGTATTTCAGAGTTCCTAACACAAGACCTGGTCGCTGTGCAGGCAAAAAGTAACGAAGGAGCGGACTTCGTGTTGGCAGCGGCCTACTTTCCTGGAGACACGCTGACAGCACCCCCAGAGGCCGTCGGGAACCTCGAGGATTACTGCAGGAGGAACAACCTGCCCCTCGTCATGGGATGTGACGCCAACGCCCATCATACTGAATGGGGCAGCACAGACTGCAGTACACGGGGTGAGTCCTTACTTAAATTTATAGTAAGTAGAAATTTAAGCATTGTAAACGTGGGGTGCGAACTCATGACAGGGCTGATCGGGCAATGGAGAGTGTCATCGGAACCCTCCATGTCGGATCACCGCATCATAAAATTCGCACTAGGGGTAGAGGTTAAGCAACTCCCTCCCAGGCGTATTACCAAAAACACGGACTGGGCCACCTTTAGGGATACGCTTGAAATAAATCTCAATATAAGGGGGCAGCTGGACAGCAGTGACACTGCTTTCGGACTGGAGAGCAGATTGTCTGCGCTAAATCACTCCATTATGGAAGCATACAACAGTAGCTGTCCCCTGAAGATGACCACCAAGAACCGCAGTTGTCCCTGGTGGTCAAGGAGGCTCTCAGACCTAAGGAAAACGGTTCGCAAGCTATTTAACAGGGCTAAGCGTACCGGGGACTGGGAGAACTATAGGTGCGGCCTAACTGCTTACAACAAGGAGATTAGGTCAGCAAAGCAGAACGCCAGAGGCTGCAAGGCTGCATAGGGCTCTGGCTAGGGGCAAGACCGACACAGTTATTAAAAGACTGGATGGGACTGGACAGGTAATACTGCCCCACCTTGTTCGGCTGATGAGGGATAGCCTGGCGCTGGCGTATATCCCAGAACCTTGGCACACTGCAAAGGGGATCTTCATACCCAAGGTAGGAAGGAAAGACTATTCGTTGGCGAAATCCTTTAGACCAATAAGTCTAATTTCCTTCCTACTGAAAAGCATGGAAAAGATCATAGATCACAAAATAAGATCGAAGGTGCTGAAAGCTGCACCGCTACAAGCGACGCAGCATGCTTACAGAGCAGGCAGGTCAACCAATACTGCTCTGTATCAGCTGACCTCAGAGATCCGAAGTTCGTTGGACGGGAGTGAGGTGCTGTTATGCGCCTTCCTTGACATCGAAGGTGCTTTTGACAATACGTCACACGAGAGCGTGTCAAAGGCACTAGAGAAAAGGGGTGTGGCGATGCCGGTGCGCAGATGGATTGAAGCAGTACTGTGCACCAGGATTGCCGAAAGTAGGTGACACCAAGATTCGTCTTGGCACAACAAGAGGCTGTCCACAGGGTGGAGTGCTATCCCCCCTACTTTGGAGCCTAGTTGTGAACGATCTTCTCGAGCTGCTAACCAGCAACAGAATCCGCTATCAGGGATATGCGAACGATATTGTTATATTAGCTAGGGGTAAATTCGCTGACACTCTCTGCGATATTGTACAAAGGGGATTAAGGCTGGCAAAGGAATGGTATAGTGGGGTTGGCCTAAACATCAACCCCTCCAAAACTACAATCATACCGTTTACCAGACGCAGGTTGCTGCTAGGCCTCAGAAACCTATCCCTAGGTGGAACGGAGGTGGAGATGGCCAGCACGGTAAAGTACCTGGGCCTTACGCTGGACTCCACTCTACGGTGGAAGCAGCATGTGGGCCTAACAGTAGCCAAAGCTACGAAAGCGCTCATGGTGTGCAATCGACTTGCTGGGAAATCATGGGGCTGCAACCCAAGGATTATCAGATGGTTGTACACCATGATTGTGAGACCGATCATAACGTATGGAGCGGTGGCCTGGGGTTCTAAAGCATCGCAGACCTCGGTAGGACTTCGACTACCGAGGCTGCAACGACTTGCCTGCATCTGCGCGTCAGGCGCGATGCGTACGTGTCCGACCGCAGCACTGGAAGTAATGCTGGAGCTAACACCGCTACATATAGTGATCGAGCAAACGACCAAACAGACCTTGCTTCAAATGTCAGCAGAAGGGTTTGGCAAAGGAAAGGTAATCTCGTCCCAGCAGATGAAGGCTCTAAGTGACGCAATGCCACTGGCCCTTCTTCCAAGAGACAGCATTACCAAAACAGTAAGCTTCACTAGAAAGTTCAGGGTTACCCTTAGCAGTAAGGCAGAATGGAACGATTCCACGCTGGACATACTACTAAGGAACAGTACTATCAAGTGGTACACCGACGGCTCGAAAACGGCGGAGGGGATTGGCGCAGGGGTCGCAGGACCACGCACCAAGCTCTCCATCCCCATGGGAAGTTTTCCTAGCATATTCCAGGCGGAGGTATATGCTATAAGTCGGTGTGTAGAAATAAACCTCCAACGCGACTACCGCAATAAGAGCATCACCATACTCAGCGATAGTCAGACACCACTTAAAGCGATCTCGGCTTTTGAGGTCAAATCGCTACTAGTGCAGGAGTGTATAGAATGGCTGAACAGCCTATCAAGTCTCAACAGAGTGCACCTCATCTGGGTGCCTGGTCACAGGGGTATAGCAGGAAATGAACTTGCTGACGAGTTGGCCCGCTCTGCAGTCTCTATAAACATGGTAGGACAAGAACCATGCGTAGCGGTTGGTCCACATACCATTAGGGAGCTGCTCCGTAAAGAGGAAAGAGCAGGCAGGGAGAGACACTGGCAACATCTCCAAGACATGCGCCATGCCAAGTTACTAATGGGGGGTTACAACCTCAGACGGTTTAAAACCGTAACCAATCTCCCGAGGAACAAATTTCGGATTCTGATCGCGTTCTACACCGGACATTGCAGGCTTAACAAGCATTTATTTAACATGGGCTTGGTCTCCTCTGCAAACTGCCGGTTCTGCGACATGAAGTCGGAAACCCCAGAGCACCTACTAATGGACTGCACAGCAGTCTGCAGACGTAGAGTCAAGGCCCTGGGATCCATGTTTCCAAACAGGGATCGCATCGCCTCATTGGCACCTAGCAGTATATTGGAGTTCATCAATATGCTAGGGCTAGATGAGTCGCTGTGACTTAGGGGAGGGCACAATAGACCATAGGTCGCGGTGCATACATTTTTCACAACTAAACAGTAACTGTTAAAAATTATATTTGCACGCCCCGTAATTTTTCCAGTGTTGCCAGAAAGTTGTCATGAAAAATCTGTCATGTGAAAATTAAATCTTCAAAAATTAAACAAATTTGAGAAGATAAATCTTCTATTATATCTATCATATTACCAGATATCTTGATAATGAAGATTTTATAAATGAAATTTTGATTTCGTTTTAATATCTTCAATTTAAGATTTTAATGATATTTTTTATAAAAAAATCTTAATTTTGAAATTAAATCTTCACTGACACGATAAATTGAAAACTATTTAGCAACACTACCACTGAATGTGATTGTGGCGATAATGAAAACCCCTATTCATTTATTGGACAAAGAAAATTTCCTAAAGCATTGCATTCAAAATGGACCATTTCACAAAGTGATGGACCAATGGCCCAAGAGAAAAAAATAGACCAAAACGGTAACCGTGATTAGAACATTAAAAGAGGTGGAACATATAATTGAAGAAATTGTAGTCAAAGTCAACAATTTCAGGAGTCATAAGACAACGAATTGACGGTTCACGGAATTTTGCCGACAAAAATTAGAAGTTGCTTGTCGAATAACACGTAGTAAAGGAAGAAATGGCCCTCATGATGGTCTCCCAAACTTAAAAAATTACAGAAATATTGCAGAAAGCAATTAAATGTAGCTAAACTATCCAAATTAGAGGGGGTAACCTTCATATAAAAAAGATATAAGGAAAGCAGAAATAAATCTTTGAAATATTTCTGTAATGATATCGAGACTACGGCAGAATCGTCTCAGCTAAGAAAAATAATAACATAGTCGGTGCATAACATTGGGTACCTTCGGAAGACAGACCACAGTTGGACGAAGTGAAGATTCCTTAGGCCTAATAATGGATGCTCACTTCCCAGACAGCTCAAAAACCCATGCTGTTGAGTACACACAAGACACGAAGTAGAGATAGATTCCATTCCTGTGATATAGTATTATAAAGCATACAGGGCGATAAGCAGTTTCAAGCCCTTCTAACCGCTGGAATCTGACGGTATATTCCCGGCGAAACAAGAACTGCTAGTCTGGTTGGCAATAATTCTCAAAGGGGCGCTGCAGTTATACCCCCTCGTTAGGGAGGAAAGCCAAGGTAATATATACAAGTCCAAAGAATTTCATACAAATTAATCTTTCCTCCCGCCTTTTAAAAAAGTTGGAAAAATTAATAGAATTACACAGTAGGAACAAAATAACTCCAAATAACTGGCAGTTTCGCAACATATAGGTAAAAGAATACGCCCTCGTAACCTTCCTTGACATAGAAGGCGCTTTCAATTACATAAAGCCTAACGCTACAATGAGCGCTTTTAAAGATCTGAGCATCTCTGAGTCTCTCGTGAAAATGATTGAACAGATGCTTATGTGCAGGTCATAATTTCAATGCTGTCAAAAGAAGTACACCTTAAGGAGGCGTGTTATCTCTACTTCTCTGGATCTTAACAATGAATAAAATGTTTTTAGATTTAGAAAAGAGGGGAGTACATATTCTGACCTACGCTGATGATGTGGGGGATTTTATTAGATTTAAATTCCAAAATGCCATCGCTAACCTTATGAAAGCAATATTAAACCACATAAATCGATGGGCGGTATCGTGCGGACTATATCTAAATGCTAGCAAGACAGAGCTAGTGTTGTTCACTAGGAACCACAGAATTCCAGAAGTTATGCTGCCTTTAATAATAAGCTATTTCGTAATGTTTTCATAGTTACAGCCTTCGAAGAGAAATAACTTGGTCAATTAGATTTTTTTATGCTTATTCAGAGTCATTAACAGCAGTGACGAAGATGCAGGTTTAAGGCTGAACGTTGATATTGACGATCAGTCCCTCAAGTAAATCCGCCAACAGGGATATCGCCTGAACTTTAGGTTTAGTGCTATAATCTCAAGAGGATTCATTTCTGTAACAGATACCCACCAGACAGCTATTGAACAAGTGTATACCTACGGGTAAGCCACGAGTACAAGCAAATTTACTTCAGTAATGTAGGGTTGATTTAAATCATGTGAGGCATGCTCGAGTAAAAATATATGAACTTTGGGTAAGAGCGCATGTTTCGATGCGTAAAACATCTGTGTCAGTATAGATTTGAAGCCGAAAGAACTTAACACATATTTATTAAAAAACTATTTTAATAAAACAACTAAAATAAAAGAGAAAGCATAAAATACATATTTTTCTTTGTCCATGCATTTTATATTAAAAACTAATAAACACAACGTAACAATAATTTTCGACTCCCTCAATGTTTAATTTTTTTTGAATAACATAAAATAAAAAGTAAGTAAAAATTATTCGTGTATATGAATAAAACTGACGGAATCCGCTAGAGTAACGGTTCAATGCTCGAGTATGAACAAAAATGTATTACTCTTTGCAGTTCTCTGATACCCACATGGCTGTAGCCCAGATGAACTTGCATAGAGCAATGACACATTCGGCAGTTATCTCAAACAGGTTCATTTTGGATAACCTGAGAGCTCTCCTAATTCAGGACCCATCGGCGTTTAAAAGGGAAGTCAAAAGCCTCACAGAAAAACACGAAAAGGTAATTTAGGATATTCATGGATGGAATCGACGGAACCTTCACAGTCAGATAATATCATTCTCTTTATAGTGGGAGGAGATATCGAGACTTGCCTCTCTAGACACAATCCATGAAATACCGATTGAGACAAGTACAGGGAAATCCTCGCGTTAAATATTGTACAATAAAGTTAACGCAGTACTGTTATGAAAACAATTGTACGGGGATTGAAGGCAGAGCAGAGGTGATAGAAGACATCATCCTGGATGGCATCCATGGCTGTCTTTTGACTGCTCCCAAGCAAAAAAAACAGAAATCTTTGGTGGTCGAACAAACTTTCGACACCAAGGAAATCGGTACGCAGACTCCTTAACAGAGCTTATCTTGACATAGAACCTTTTGACTACACTTCCCACTGCAGTCTGACCTGAGTACTGGAATGGAGGCAAGTTGATCCACCCATCGTAAGGTGGACCAAACTATCAGTGCCCATGAGAAGGATTCCAAACATTTTTCAAGCTGTTCAAGAAATTAATCAGTCTTCCCAGAAACAAATTAAGGTAGCTTGTGGAATTTTATACAGGTCACTGCAGACTGCGGTATCATCTATACAGATAAGGGTACCTGTTCCACGCATCCGTGTCTCTAGATTACGACGCAATCGCAAGAAGAAGGAGTCAGGCTATCGGGCAAATAAATACGGTGAGAGAACACATTACAACCATTAACTCAGGAGCTTTACTAAGCCTTTTCGAATTGACTGCGTTAAATGAAGTATTGTAATAACAGGAGAGGACACAATATATCGCAGTGCACTACTCAAAATAAATCTGTCTATAGTCACACAGGTATGTCTCTTAAAACCCGAAACTTATTTGTATTTTTTTCTCTATTAACTTATATTTTTTTTATTATTTTTATAATTTTTCTTCAAAGCCTCATGTTTTTCAGACTTCCTTTTCACTTCACACTTTTTACATTTTTAATAATAAACTCGGAATACAGCTATACGTGTATATACATATATAACACGTTATAATTTTCCGTATGCATTGAACACGCTGCATTAATACTTCAGCAGAGAGTATGTTAAATATCAGTAGAATGCAAATAGAAATTGCTTAAAAGTTAATTTTCATCTAATGCATTCTTTCTTTTTATTTTTCATTTAAGGCATGGTTAAAAACATCGATTTCTCATTCATTGTTAAAAACACTGTAATACATTGTGATTGGTACTGGTATGGTGTCTCACCAATGACAGCTGATTGACCATTATGGAGTCATAAAAGTACAGAATTGTGTTTTGCCGTCAGCATTTTCATATCATGTGTAAAAATATTTGTAAATTTGTCTACAAACAACATATGTATGTAGAAATGAACATTCATTACTTCATGTAAAACTCCGTTGCTTTTATGTCAAAGAGTCAATCTGTCGAAGGACTGACGCGACGACAAAGCGTCACAACATTGTGTTGTTGGTAGAAAATCCGAGATGTGCCGAAAAATAAACGAACGCTCGCCGATTGTCATCGCTTCCCTTAGGTATGTATGTTTTTATATGAACATGCATACATATTGACGAAGATTTTTGCGAGCCACGGAAAAATATTTTAGAACTGTGTAATATTTTAAATCGACAAAAGCTTTGTTGCCACTTTTGTCATTGATTTCTGTGTTTGCAGGGTTGTCACTTTTCCCTTCTAGAGGGAACATGAGAAAGATGTTCAATTTATGATATCTAGCTTTTGCCATCGTCGCGAAAAGACTCTTGTGGGCAATCGCATGCTCGGGGAGATGTGTAAGGCGTTTGCTTTTATGAATGAAACGACTTAGCTTATTGATTGTGCGCCAGCGTTCAAGAATGAAAATGTTGTTGGTATGTGATTTACTACAAATTTAGGATTTGTCAATTTGGCTGCCATATTGATTTCTGGTGCTGATGCTATTTGAGATAATTGTTATTTTTGTACAATGATTGTATTTTGCCTATTGACTGACGTACTTACATTTGTACGCTTAAATGTATGTAGATTTGTGTATGCATTACTTATTTTGCGCGGTCATACGCATATTTGTACATACATACTTTCATATAGAGCAGTGCGCTCACATGTTTTTATTGATAATTGATAATATATTATTACAAGTATATTATATAATATAACATATTGATGTACATACATATGTACATACATAAATTATTAATTCTGTAACATCTGAAATTAGAAAATTATGAAAATAGTAAAATATCTTTTCTTGCATAATCTTTCACATTTTATCAATGTAGCATTTGTGCAAAAAAATCATATTTTATCAATTTTTCTTCATAAAAATCGTTTATATGGCAAAAAATAATCATGCATATGTGTTGTAAATCTTCAAAAATTAAACAAATTTTAGAAGATAAATCTTCTATTATATCTATCATATTACCAGATATCTTGATAATGAAGATTTTATAAATGAAATTTTGATTTCGTTTTAATATCATCAATTTAAGATTTTAATGATATTTTTTATAAAAAATCTTAATTTTGAAATTAAATCTTCACTGACACGATAAATTGAAAACTATTTAGCAACACTACCACTGAATGTGATTGTGGCGATAATGAAAACCCCTGTTCATTTATTGGACAAAGAAAATTTCCTAAAGCATTGCATTCAAAATGGACCATTTCACAAAGTGATGGACCAATGGCTCAAGAGAAAAAAATAGACCAAAACGGTAACCGTGATTAGAACATTAAAAGAGGTGGTACATATAATTGAAGAAATTGTAGTCAAAGTCAACAATTTCAGGAGTCATAAGACAACGAATTGACGGTTCACGGAATTTTGCCGACAAAAATTAGAAGTTGCTTGTCGAATAACACGTAGTAAAGGAAGAAATGGCCCTCATGATGGTCTCCCAAACTTAAAAAATTACAGAAATATTGCAGAAAGCAATTAAATGTAGCTAAACTATTCAAATTAGAGGGGGTAACCTTCATATAAAAAAGATATAAGGAAAGCAGAAATAAATCTTTGAAATATTTCTGTAATGATATCGAGACTACGGCAGAATCGTCTCAGCTAAGAAAAATAATAACATAGTCGGTGCATAACATTGGGTACCTTCGGAAGACAGACCACAGTTGGACGAAGTGAAGATTCCTTAGGCCTAATAATGGATGCTCACTTCCCAGACAGCTCAAAAACCCATGCTGTTGAGTACACACAAGACACGAAGTAGAGATAGATTCCATTCCTGTGATATAGTATTATAAAGCATACAGGGCGATAAGCAGTTTCAAGCCCTTCTAACCGCTGGAATCTGACGGTATATTCCCGGCGAAACAAGAACTGCTAGTCTGGTTGGCAATAATTCTCAAAGGGGCGCTGCAGTTATACCCCCTCGTTAGGGAGGAAAGCCAAGGTAATATATACAAGTCCAAAGAATTTCATACAAATTAATCTTTCCTCCTGCCTTTTAAAAAAGTTGGAAAAATTAATAGAATTACACAGTAGGAACAAAATAACTCCAAATAACTGGCAGTTTCGCAACATATAGGTAAAAGAATACGCCCTCGTAACCTTCCTTGACATAGAAGGCGCTTTCAATTACATAAAGCCTAACGCTACAATGAGCGCTTTTAAAGATCTGAGCATCTCTGAGTCTCTCGTGAAAATGATTGAACAGATGCTTATGTGCAGGTCATAATTTCAATGCTGTCAAAAGAAGTACACCTTAAGGAGGCGTGTTATCTCTACTTCTCTGGATCTTAACAATGAATAAAATGTTTTTAGATTTAGAAAAGAGGGGAGTACATATTCTGACCTACGCTGATGATGTGGGGGATTTTATTAGATTTAAATTCCAAAATGCCATCGCTAACCTTATGAAAGCAATATTAAACCACATAAATCGATGGGCGGTATCGTGCGGACTATATCTAAATGCTAGCAAGACAGAGCTAGTGTTGTTCACTAGGAACCACAGAATTCCAGAAGTTATGCTGCCTTTAATAATAAGCTATTTCGTAATGTTTTCATAGTTACAGCCTTCGAAGAGAAATAACTTGGTCAATTTGATTTTTTTATGCTTATTCAGAGTCATTAACAGCAGTGACGAAGATGCAGGTTTAAGGCTGAACGTTGATATTGACGATCAGTCCCTCAAGTAAATCCGCCAACAGGGATAGCGCCTGAACTTTAGGTTTAGTGCTATAATCTCAAGAGGATTCATTTCTGTAACAGATACCCACCAGACAGCTATTGAACAAGTGTATACCTACGGGTAAGCCACGAGTACAAGCAAATTTACTTCAGTAATGTAGGGTTGATTTAAATCATGTGAGGCATGCTCGAGTAAAAATATATGAACTTTGGGTAAGAGCGCATGTTTCGATGCGTAAAACATCTGTGTCAGTATAGATTTGAAGCCGAAAGAACTTAACACATATTTATTAAAAAACTATTTTAATAAAACAACTAAAATAAAAGAGAAAGCATAAAATACATATTTTTCTTTGTCCATGCATTTTATATTAAAAACTAATAAACACAACGTAACAATAATTTTCGACTCCCTCAATGTTTAATTTTTTTTGAATAACATAAAATAAAAAGTAAGTAAAAATTATTCGTGTATATGAATAAAACTGACGGAATCCGCTAGAGTAACGGTTCAATGCTCGAGTATGAACAAAAATGTATTACTCTTTGCAGTTCTCTGATACCCACATGGCTGTAGCCCAGGTGAACTTGCATAGAGCAATGACACATTCGGCAGTTATCTCAAACAGGTTCATTTTGGATAACCTGAGAGCTCTCCTAATTCAGGACCCATCGGCGTTTAAAAGGGAAGTCAAAAGCCTCACAGAAAAACACGAAAAGGTAATTTAGGATATTCATGGATGGAATCGACGGAACCTTCACAGTCAGATAATATCATTCTCTTTATAGTGGGAGGAGATATCGAGACTTGCCTCTCTAGACACAATCCATGAAATACCGATTGAGACAAGTACAGGGAAATCCTCGCGTTAAATATTGTACAATAAAGTTAACGCAGTACTGTTATGAAAACAATTGTACGGGGATTGAAGGCAGAGCAGAGGTGATAGAAGACATCATCCTGGATGGCATCCATGGCTGTCTTTTGACTGCTCCCAAGCAAAAAAAACAGAAATCTTTGGTGGTCGAACAAACTTTCGACACCAAGGAAATCGGTACGCAGACTCCTTAACAGAGCTTATCTTGACATAGAACCTTTTGACTACACTTCCCACTGCAGTCTGACCTGAGTACTGGAATGGAGGCAAGTTGATCCACCCATCGTAAGGTGGACCAAACTATCAGTGCCCATGAGAAGGATTCCAAACATTTTTCAAGCTGTTCAAGAAATTAATCAGTCTTCCCAGAAACAAATTAAGGTAGCTTGTGGAATTTTATACAGGTCACTGCAGACTGCGGTATCATCTATACAGATAAGGGTACCTGTTCCACGCATCCGTGTCTCTAGATTACGACGCAATCGCAAGAAGAAGGAGTCAGGCTATCGGGCAAATAAATACGGTGAGAGAACACATTACAACCATTAACTCAGGAGCTTTACTAAGCCTTTTCGAATTGACTGCGTTAAATGAAGTATTGTAATAACAGGAGAGGACACAATATATCGCGGGTAGCAGTGCACTACTCAAAATAAATCTGTCTATAGTCACACAGGTATGTCTCTTAAAACCCGAAACTTATTTGTATTTTTTTCTCTATTAACTTATATTTTTTTTATTATTTTTATAATTTTTCTTCAAAGCCTCATGTTTTTCAGACTTCCTTTTCACTTCACACTTTTTACATTTTTAATAATAAACTCGGAATACAGCTATACGTGTATATATAACACGTTATAATTTTCCGTATGCATTGAACACGCTGCATTAATACTTCAGCAGAGAGTATGTTAAATATCAGTAGAATGCAAATAGAAATTGCTTATAAGTTAATTTTCATCTAATGCATTCTTTCTTTTTATTTTTCATTTAAGGCATGGTTAAAAACATCGATTTCTCATTCATTGTTAAAAACACTGTAATACATTGTGATTGGTACTGGTATGGTGTCTGACCAATGACAGCTGATTGACCATTATGGAGTCATAAAAGTACAGAATTGTGTTTTGCCGTCGGCATTTTCATATTATGTGTAAAAATATTTGTAAATTTGTCTACAAACAACATATGTATGTAGAAATGAACATTCATTACTTCATGTAAAACTCCGTTGCTTTTATGTCAAAGAGTCAATCTGTCGAAGGACTGACGCGACGACAAAGCGTCACAACATTGTGTTGTTGGTAGAAAATCCGAGATGTGCGGAAAAATAAACGAACGCTCGCCGATTGTCATCGCTTCCCTTAGGTATGTATGTTTTTATATGAACATGCATACATATTGACGAAGATTTTTGCGAGCCACGGAAAAATATTTTAGAACTGTGTAATATTTTAAATCGACAAAAGCTTTGTTGCCACTTTTGTCATTGATTTCTGTGTTTGCAGGGTTGTCACTTTTCCCTTCTAGAGGGAACATGAGAAAGATGTTCAATTTATGATATCTAGCTTTTGCCATCGTCGCGAAAAGACTCTTGTGGGCAATCGCATGCTCGGGGAGATGTGTAAGGCGTTTGCTTTTATGAATGAAACGACTTAGCTTATTGATTGTGCGCCAGCGTTCAAGAATGAAAATGTTGTTGGTATGTGATTTACTACAAATTTAGGATTTGTCAATTTGGCTGCCATATTGATTTCTGGTGCTGATGCTATTTGAGATAATTGTTATTTTTGTACAATGATTGTATTTTGCCTATTGACTGACGTACTTACATTTGTACGCTTAAATGTATGTAGATTTGTGTATGCATTACTTATTTTGCGCGGTCATACGCATATTTGTACATACATACTTTCATATAAAGCAGTGCGCTCACATGTTTTTATTGATAATTGATAATATATTATTACAAGTATATTATATAATATAACATATTGATGTACATACATATGTACATACATAAATTATTAATTCTGTAACATCTGAAATTAGAAAATTATGAAAATAGTAAAATATCTTTTCTTGCATAATCTTTCACATTTTATCAATGTAGCATTTGTGCAAAAAAATCATATTTTATCAATTTTTCTTCATAAAAATCGTTTATATGGCAAAAAATAATCATGCATATGTGTTGTAAATCTTCAAAAATTAAACAAATTTTAGAAGATAAATCTTCTATTATATCTATCATATTACCAGATATCTTGATAATGAAGATTTTATAAATGAAATTTTGATTTCGTTTTAATATCATCAATTTAAGATTTTAATGATATTTTTTATAAAAAATCTTAATTTTGAAATTAAATCTTCACTGACACGATAAATTGAAAACTATTTAGCAACACTACCACTGAATGTGATTGTGGCGATAATGAAAACCCCTGTTCATTTATTGGACAAAGAAAATTTCCTAAAGCATTGCATTCAAAATGGACCATTTCACAAAGTGATGGACCAATGGCTCAAGAGAAAAAAATAGACCAAAACGGTAACCGTGATTAGAACATTAAAAGAGGTGGTACATATAATTGAAGAAATTGTAGTCAAAGTCAACAATTTCAGGAGTCATAAGACAACGAATTGACGGTTCACGGAATTTTGCCGACAAAAATTAGAAGTTGCTTGTCGAATAACACGTAGTAAAGGAAGAAATGGCCCTCATGATGGTCTCCCAAACTTAAAAAATTACAGAAATATTGCAGAAAGCAATTAAATGTAGCTAAACTATTCAAATTAGAGGGGGTAACCTTCATATAAAAAAGATATAAGGAAAGCAGAAATAAATCTTTGAAATATTTCTGTAATGATATCGAGACTACGGCAGAATCGTCTCAGCTAAGAAAAATAATAACATAGTCGGTGCATAACATTGGGTACCTTCGGAAGACAGACCACAGTTGGACGAAGTGAAGATTCCTTAGGCCTAATAATGGATGCTCACTTCCCAGACAGCTCAAAAACCCATGCTGTTGAGTACACACAAGACACGAAGTAGAGATAGATTCCATTCCTGTGATATAGTATTATAAAGCATACAGGGCGATAAGCAGTTTCAAGCCCTTCTAACCGCTGGAATCTGACGGTATATTCCCGGCGAAACAAGAACTGCTAGTCTGGTTGGCAATAATTCTCAAAGGGGCGCTGCAGTTATACCCCCTCGTTAGGGAGGAAAGCCAAGGTAATATATACAAGTCCAAAGAATTTCATACAAATTAATCTTTCCTCCTGCCTTTTAAAAAAGTTGGAAAAATTAATAGAATTACACAGTAGGAACAAAATAACTCCAAATAACTGGTAGTTTCGCAACATATAGGTAAAAGAATACGCCCTCGTAACCTTCCTTGACATAGAAGGCGCTTTCAATTACATAAAGCCTAACGCTACAATGAGCGCTTTTAAAGATCTGAGCATCTCTGAGTCTCTCGTGAAAATGATTGAACAGATGCTTATGTGCAGGTCATAATTTCAATGCTGTCAAAAGAAGTACACCTTAAGGAGGCGTGTTATCTCTACTTCTCTGGATCTTAACAATGAATAAAATGTTTTCAGATTTAGAAAAGAGGGGAGTACATATTCTGACCTACGCTGATGATGTGGGGGATTTTATTAGATTTAAATTCCAAAATGCCATCGCTAACCTTATGAAAGCAATATTAAACCACATAAATCGATGGGCGGTATCGTGCGGACTATATCTAAATGCTAGCAAGACAGAGCTAGTGTTGTTCACTAGGAACCACAGAATTCCAGAAGTTATGCTGCCTTTAATAATAAGCTATTTCGTAATGTTTTCATAGTTACAGCCTTCGAAGAGAAATAACTTGGTCAATTTGATTTTTTTATGCTTATTCAGAGTCATTAACAGCAGTGACGAAGATGCAGGTTTAAGGCTGAACGTTGATATTGACGATCAGTCCCTCAAGTAAATCCGCCAACAGGGATATCGCCTGAACTTTAGGTTTAGTGCTATAATCTCAAGAGGATTCATTTCTGTAACAGATACCCACCAGACAGCTATTGAACAAGTGTATACCTACGGGTAAGCCACGAGTACAAGCAAATTTACTTCAGTAATGTAGGGTTGATTTAAATCATGTGAGGCATGCTCGAGTAAAAATATATGAACTTTGGGTAAGAGCGCATGTTTCGATGCGTAAAACATCTGTGTCAGTATAGATTTGAAGCCGAAAGAACTTAACACATATTTATTAAAAAACTATTTTAATAAAACAACTAAAATAAAAGAGAAAGCATAAAATACATATTTTTCTTTGTCCATGCATTTTATATTAAAAACTAATAAACACAACGTAACAATAATTTTCGACTCCCTCAATGTTTAATTTTTTTTGAATAACATAAAATAAAAAGTAAGTAAAAATTATTCGTGTATATGAATAAAACTGACGGAATCCGCTAGAGTAACGGTTCAATGCTCGAGTATGAACAAAAATGTATTACTCTTTGCAGTTCTCTGATACCCACATGGCTGTAGCCCAGGTGAACTTGCATAGAGCAATGACACATTCGGCAGTTATCTCAAACAGGTTCATTTTGGATAACCTGAGAGCTCTCCTGATTCAGGACCAATCGGCGTTTAAAAGGGAAGTCAAAAGCCTCACAGAAAAACACGAAAAGGTAATTTAGGATATTCATGGATGGAATCGACGGAACCTTCACAGTCAGATAATATCATTCTCTTTATAGTGGGAGGAGATATCGAGACTTGCCTCTCTAGACACAATCCATGAAATACCGATTGAGACAAGTACAGGGAAATCCTCGCGTTAAATATTGTACAATAAAGTTAACGCAGTACTGTTATGAAAACAATTGTACGGGGATTGAAGGCAGAGCAGAGGTGATAGAAGACATCATCCTGGATGGCATCCATGGCTGTCTTTTGACTGCTCCCAAGCAAAAAAAACAGAAATCTTTGGTGGTCGAACAAACTTTCGACACCAAGGAAATCGGTACGCAGACTCCTTAACAGAGCTTATCTTGACATAGAACCTTTTGACTACACTTCCCACTGCAGTCTGACCTGAGTACTGGAATGGAGGCAAGTTGATCCACCCATCGTAAGGTGGACCAAACTATCAGTGCCCATGAGAAGGATTCCAAACATTTTTCAAGCTGTTCAAGAAATTTATCAGTCTTCCCAGAAACAAATTAAGGTAGCTTGTGGAATTTTATACAGGTCACTGCAGACTGCGGTATCATCTATACAGATAAGGGTACCTGTTCCACGCATCCGTGTCTCTAGATTACGACGCAATCGCAAGAAGAAGGAGTCAGGCTATCGGGCAAATAAATACGGTGAGAGAACACATTACAACCATTAACTCAGGAGCTTTACTAAGCCTTTTCGAATTGACTGCGTTAAATGAAGTATTGTAATAACAGGAGAGGACACAATATATCGCGGGTAGCAGTGCACTACTCAAAATAAATCTGTCTATAGTCACACAGGTATGTCTCTTAAAACCCGAAACTTATTTGTATTTTTTTCTCTATTAACTTATATTTTTTTTATTATTTTTATAATTTTTCTTCAAAGCCTCATGTTTTTCAGACTTCCTTTTCACTTCACACTTTTTACATTTTTAATAATAAACTCGGAATACAGCTATACGTGTATATACATATATAACACGTTATAATTTTCCGTATGCATTGAACACGCTGCATTAATACTTCAGCAGAGAGTATGTTAAATATCAGTAGAATGCAAATAGAAATTGCTTATAAGTTAATTTTCATCTAATGCATTCTTTCTTTTTATTTTTCATTTAAGGCATGGTTAAAAACATCGATTTCTCATTCATTGTTAAAAACACTGTAATACATTGTGATTGGTACTGGTATGGTGTCTGACCAATGACAGCTGATTGACCATTATGGAGTCATAAAAGTACAGAATTGTGTTTTGCCGTCGGCATTTTCATATCATGTGTAAAAATATTTGTAAATTTGTCTACAAACAACATATGTATGTAGAAATGAACATTCATTACTTCATGTAAAACTCCGTTGCTTTTATGTCAAAGAGTCAATCTGTCGAAGGACTGACGCGACGACAAAGCGTCACAACATTGTGTTGTTGGTAGAAAATCCGAGATGTGCCGAAAAATAAACGAACGCTCGCCGATTGTCATCGCTTCCCTTAGGTATGTATGTTTTTATATGAACATGCATACATATTGACGAAGATTTTTGCGAGCCACGGAAAAATATTTTAGAACTGTGTAATATTTTAAATCGACAAAAGCTTTGTTGCCACTTTTGTCATTGATTTCTGTGTTTGCAGGGTTGTCACTTTTCCCTTCTAGAGGGAACATGAGAAAGATGTTCAATTTATGATATCTAGCTTTTGCCATCGTCGCGAAAAGACTCTTGTGGGCAATCGCATGCTCGGGGAGATGTGTAAGGCGTTTGCTTTTATGAATGAAACGACTTAGCTTATTGATTGTGCGCCAGCGTTCAAGAATGAAAATGTTGTTGGTATGTGATTTACTACAAATTTAGGATTTGTCAATTTGGCTGCCATATTGATTTCTGGTGCTGATGCTATTTGAGATAATTGTTATTTTTGTACAATGATTGTATTTTGCCTATTGACTGACGTACTTACATTTGTACGCTTAAATGTATGTAGATTTGTGTATGCATTACTTATTTTGCGCGGTCATACGCATATTTGTACATACATACTTTCATATAGAGCAGTGCGCTCACATGTTTTTATTGATAATTGATAATATATTATTACAAGTATATTATATAATATAACATATTGATGTACATACATATGTGCATACATAAATTATTAATTCTGTAACATCTGAAATTAGAAAATTATGAAAATAGTAAAATATCTTTTCTTGCATAATCTTTCACATTTTATCAATGTAGCATTTGTGCAAAAAAATCATATTTTATCAATTTTTCTTCATAAAAATCGTTTATATGGCAAAAAATAATCATGCATATGTGTTGTAAATCTTCAAAAATTAAACAAATTTTAGAAGATAAATCTTCTATTATATCTATCATATTACCAGATATCTTGATAATGAAGATTTTATAAATGAAATTTTGATTTCGTTTTAATATCATCAATTTAAGATTTTAATGATATTTTTTATAAAAAATCTTAATTTTGAAATTAAATCTTCACTGACACGATAAATTGAAAACTATTTAGCAACACTACCACTGAATGTGATTGTGGCGATAATGAAAACCCCTGTTCATTTATTGGACAAAGAAAATTTCCTAAAGCATTGCATTCAAAATGGACCATTTCACAAAGTGATGGACCAATGGCTCAAGAGAAAAAAATAGACCAAAACGGTAACCGTGATTAGAACATTAAAAGAGGTGGTACATATAATTGAAGAAATTGTAGTCAAAGTCAACAATTTCAGGAGTCATAAGACAACGAATTGACGGTTCACGGAATTTTGCCGACAAAAATTAGAAGTTGCTTGTCGAATAACACGTAGTAAAGGAAGAAATGGCACTCATGATGGTCTCCCAAACTTAAAAAATTACAGAAATATTACAGAAAGCAATTAAATGTAGCTAAACTATCCAAATTAGAGGGGGTAACCTTCATATAAAAAAGATATAAGGAAAGCAGAAATAAATCTTTGAAATATTTCTGTAATGATATCGAGACTACGGCAGAATCGTCTCAGCTAAGAAAAATAATAACATAGTCGGTGCATAACATTGGGTACCTTCGGAAGACAGACCACAGTTGGACGAAGTGAAGATTCCTTAGGCCTAATAATGGATGCTCACTTCCCAGACAGCTCAAAAACCCATGCTGTTGAGTACACACAAGACACGAAGTAGAGATAGATTCCATTCCTGTGATATAGTATTATAAAGCATACAGGGCGATAAGCAGTTTCAAGCCCTTCTAACCGCTGGAATCTGACGGTATATTCCCGGCGAAACAAGAACTGCTAGTCTGGTTGGCAATAATTCTCAAAGGGGCGCTGCAGTTATACCCCCTCGTTAGGGAGGAAAGCCAAGGTAATATATACAAGTCCAAAGAATTTCATACAAATTAATCTTTCCTCCTGCCTTTTAAAAAAGTTGGAAAAATTAATAGAATTACACAGTAGGAACAAAATAACTCCAAATAACTGGCAGTTTCGCAACATATAGGTAAAAGAATACGCCCTCGTAACCTTCCTTGACATAGAAGGCGCTTTCAATTACATAAAGCCTAACGCTACAATGAGCGCTTTTAAAGATCTGAGCATCTCTGAGTCTCTCGTGAAAATGATTGAACAGATGCTTATGTGCAGGTCATAATTTCAATGCTGTCAAAAGAAGTACACCTTAAGGAGGCGTGTTATCTCTACTTCTCTGGATCTTAACAATGAATAAAATGTTTTTAGATTTAGAAAAGAGGGGAGTACATATTCTGACCTACGCTGATGATGTGGGGGATTTTATTAGATTTAAATTCCAAAATGCCATCGCTAACCTTATGAAAGCAATATTAAACCACATAAATCGATGGGCGGTATCGTGCGGACTATATCTAAATGCTAGCAAGACAGAGCTAGTGTTGTTCACTAGGAACCACAGAATTCCAGAAGTTATGCTGCCTTTAATAATAAGCTATTTCGTAATGTTTTCATAGTTACAGCCTTCGAAGAGAAATAACTTGGTCAATTTGATTTTTTTATGCTTATTCAGAGTCATTAACAGCAGTGACGAAGATGCAGGTTTAAGGCTGAACGTTGATATTGACGATCAGTCCCTCAAGTAAATCCGCCAACAGGGATATCGCCTGAACTTTAGGTTTAGTGCTATAATCTCAAGAGGATTCATTTCTGTAACAGATACCCACCAGACAGCTATTGAACAAGTGTATACCTACGGGTAAGCCACGAGTACAAGCAAATTTACTTCAGTAATGTAGGGTTGATTTAAATCATGTGAGGCATGCTCGAGTAAAAATATATGAACTTTGGGTAAGAGCGCATGTTTCGATGCGTAAAACATCTGTGTCAGTATAGATTTGAAGCCGAAAGAACTTAACACATATTTATTAAAAAACTATTTTAATAAAACAACTAAAATAAAAGAGAAAGCATAAAATACATATTTTTCTTTGTCCATGCATTTTATATTAAAAACTAATAAACACAACGTAACAATAATTTTCGACTCCCTCAATGTTTAATTTTTTTTGAATAACATAAAATAAAAAGTAAGTAAAAATTATTCGTGTATATGAATAAAACTGACGGAATCCGCTAGAGTAACGGTTCAATGCTCGAGTATGAACAAAAATGTATTACTCTTTGCAGTTCTCTGATACCCACATGGCTGTAGCCCAGGTGAACTTGCATAGAGCAATGACACATTCGGCAGTTATCTCAAACAGGTTCATTTTGGATAACCTGAGAGCTCTCCTGATTCAGGACCCATCGGCGTTTAAAAGGGAAGTCAAAAGCCTCACAGAAAAACACGAAAAGGTAATTTAGGATATTCATGGATGGAATCGACGGAACCTTCACAGTCAGATAATATCATTCTCTTTATAGTGGGAGGAGATATCGAGACTTGCCTCTCTAGACACAATCCATGAAATACCGATTGAGACAAGTACAGGGAAATCCTCGCGTTAAATATTGTACAATAAAGTTAACGCAGTACTGTTATGAAAACAATTGTACGGGGATTGAAGGCAGAGCAGAGGTGATAGAAGACATCATCCTGGATGGCATCCATGGCTGTCTTTTGACTGCTCCCAAGCAAAAAAAACAGAAATCTTTGGTGGTCGAACAAACTTTCGACACCAAGGAAATCGGTACGCAGACTCCTTAACAGAGCTTATCTTGACATAGAACCTTTTGACTACACTTCCCACTGCAGTCTGACCTGAGTACTGGAATGGAGGCAAGTTGATCCACCCATCGTAAGGTGGACCAAACTATCAGTGCCCATGAGAAGGATTCCAAACATTTTTCAAGCTGTTCAAGAAATTTATCAGTCTTCCCAGAAACAAATTAAGGTAGCTTGTGGAATTTTATACAGGTCACTGCAGACTGCGGTATCATCTATACAGATAAGGGTACCTGTTCCACGCATCCGTGTCTCTAGATTACGACGCAATCGCAAGAAGAAGGAGTCAGGCTATCGGGCAAATAAATACGGTGAGAGAACACATTACAACCATTAACTCAGGAGCTTTACTAAGCCTTTTCGAATTGACTGCGTTAAATGAAGTATTGTAATAACAGGAGAGGACACAATATATCGCGGGTAGCAGTGCACTACTCAAAATAAATCTGTCTATAGTCACACAGGTATGTCTCTTAAAACCCGAAACTTATTTGTATTTTTTTCTCTATTAACTTATATTTTTTTTATTATTTTTATAATTTTTCTTCAAAGCCTCATGTTTTTCAGACTTCCTTTTCACTTCACACTTTTTACATTTTTAATAATAAACTCGGAATACAGCTATACGTGTATATACATATATAACACGTTATAATTTTCCGTATGCATTGAACACGCTGCATTAATACTTCAGCAGAGAGTATGTTAAATATCAGTAGAATGCAAATAGAAATTGCTTATAAGTTAATTTTCATCTAATGCATTCTTTCTTTTTATTTTTCATTTAAGGCATGGTTAAAAACATCGATTTCTCATTCATTGTTAAAAACACTGTAATACATTGTGATTGGTACTGGTATGGTGTCTGACCAATGACAGCTGATTGACCATTATGGAGTCATAAAAGTACAGAATTGTGTTTTGCCGTCGGCATTTTCATATCATGTGTAAAAATATTTGTAAATTTGTCTACAAACAACATATGTATGTAGAAATGAACATTCATTACTTCATGTAAAACTCCGTTGCTTTTATGTCAAAGAGTCAATCTGTCGAAGGACTGACGCGACGACAAAGCGTCACAACATTGTGTTGTTGGTAGAAAATCCGAGATGTGCCGAAAAATAAACGAACGCTCGCCGATTGTCATCGCTTCCCTTAGGTATGTATGTTTTTATATGAACATGCATACATATTGACGAAGATTTTTGCGAGCCACGGAAAAATATTTTAGAACTGTGTAATATTTTAAATCGACAAAAGCTTTGTTGCCACTTTTGTCATTGATTTCTGTGTTTGCAGGGTTGTCACTTTTCCCTTCTAGAGGGAACATGAGAAAGATGTTCAATTTATGATATCTAGCTTTTGCCATCGTCGCGAAAAGACTCTTGTGGGCAATCGCATGCTCGGGGAGATGTGTAAGGCGTTTGCTTTTATGAATGAAACGACTTAGCTTATTGATTGTGCGCCAGCGTTCAAGAATGAAAATGTTGTTGGTATGTGATTTACTACAAATTTAGGATTTGTCAATTTGGCTGCCATATTGATTTCTGGTGCTGATGCTATTTGAGATAATTGTTATTTTTGTACAATGATTGTATTTTGCCTATTGACTGACGTACTTACATTTGTACGCTTAAATGTATGTAGATTTGTGTATGCATTACTTATTTTGCGCGGTCATACGCATATTTGTACATACATACTTTCATATAGAGCAGTGCGCTCACATGTTTTTATTGATAATTGATAATATATTATTACAAGTATATTATATAATATAACATATTGATGTACATACATATGTGCATACATAAATTATTAATTCTGTAACATCTGAAATTAGAAAATTATGAAAATAGTAAAATATCTTTTCTTGCATAATCTTTCACATTTTATCAATGTAGCATTTGTGCAAAAAAATCATATTTTATCAATTTTTCTTCATAAAAATCGTTTATATGGCAAAAAATAATCATGCATATGTGTTGTAAATCTTCAAAAATTAAACAAATTTTAGAAGATAAATCTTCTATTATATCTATCATATTACCAGATATCTTGATAATGAAGATTTTATAAATGAAATTTTGATTTCGTTTTAATATCATCAATTTAAGATTTTAATGATATTTTTTATAAAAAATCTTAATTTTGAAATTAAATCTTCACTGACACGATAAATTGAAAACTATTTAGCAACACTACCACTGAATGTGATTGTGGCGATAATGAAAACCCCTGTTCATTTATTGGACAAAGAAAATTTCCTAAAGCATTGCATTCAAAATGGACCATTTCACAAAGTGATGGACCAATGGCTCAAGAGAAAAAAATAGACCAAAACGGTAACCGTGATTAGAACATTAAAAGAGGTGGTACATATAATTGAAGAAATTGTAGTCAAAGTCAACAATTTCAGGAGTCATAAGACAACGAATTGACGGTTCACGGAATTTTGCCGACAAAAATTAGAAGTTGCTTGTCGAATAACACGTAGTAAAGGAAGAAATGGCACTCATGATGGTCTCCCAAACTTAAAAAATTACAGAAATATTACAGAAAGCAATTAAATGTAGCTAAACTATCCAAATTAGAGGGGGTAACCTTCATATAAAAAAGATATAAGGAAAGCAGAAATAAATCTTTGAAATATTTCTGTAATGATATCGAGACTACGGCAGAATCGTCTCAGCTAAGAAAAATAATAACATAGTCGGTGCATAACATTGGGTACCTTCGGAAGACAGACCACAGTTGGACGAAGTGAAGATTCCTTAGGCCTAATAATGGATGCTCACTTCCCAGACAGCTCAAAAACCCATGCTGTTGAGTACACACAAGACACGAAGTAGAGATAGATTCCATTCCTGTGATATAGTATTATAAAGCATACAGGGCGATAAGCAGTTTCAAGCCCTTCTAACCGCTGGAATCTGACGGTATATTCCCGGCGAAACAAGAACTGCTAGTCTGGTTGGCAATAATTCTCAAAGGGGCGCTGCAGTTATACCCCCTCGTTAGGGAGGAAAGCCAAGGTAATATATACAAGTCCAAAGAATTTCATACAAATTAATCTTTCCTCCTGCCTTTTAAAAAAGTTGGAAAAATTAATAGAATTACACAGTAGGAACAAAATAACTCCAAATAACTGGCAGTTTCGCAACATATAGGTAAAAGAATACGCCCTCGTAACCTTCCTTGACATAGAAGGCGCTTTCAATTACATAAAGCCTAACGCTACAATGAGCGCTTTTAAAGATCTGAGCATCTCTGAGTCTCTCGTGAAAATGATTGAACAGATGCTTATGTGCAGGTCATAATTTCAATGCTGTCAAAAGAAGTACACCTTAAGGAGGCGTGTTATCTCTACTTCTCTGAGCTTAACAATGAATAAAATGTTTTTAGATTTAGAAAAGAGGGGAGTACATATTCTGACCTACGCTGATGATGTGGGGGATTTTATTAGATTTAAATTCCAAAATGCCATCGCTAACCTTATGAAAGCAATATTAAACCACATAAATCGATGGGCGGTATCGTGCGGACTATATCTAAATGCTAGCAAGACAGAGCTAGTGTTGTTCACTAGGAACCACAGAATTCCAGAAGTTATGCTGCCTTTAATAATAAGCTATTTCGTAATGTTTTCATAGTTACAGCCTTCGAAGAGAAATAACTTGGTCAATTTGATTTTTTTATGCTTATTCAGAGTCATTAACAGCAGTGACGAAGATGCAGGTTTAAGGCTGAACGTTGATATTGACGATCAGTCCCTCAAGTAAATCCGCCAACAGGGATATCGCCTGAACTTTAGGTTTAGTGCTATAATCTCAAGAGGATTCATTTCTGTAACAGATACCCACCAGACAGCTATTGAACAAGTGTATACCTACGGGTAAGCCACGAGTACAAGCAAATTTACTTCAGTAATGTAGGGTTGATTTAAATCATGTGAGGCATGCTCGAGTAAAAATATATGAACTTTGGGTAAGAGCGCATGTTTCGATGCGTAAAACATCTGTGTCAGTATAGATTTAAAGCCGAAAGAACTTAACACATATTTATTAAAAAACTATTTTAATAAAACAACTAAAATAAAAGAGAAAGCATAAAATACATATTTTTCTTTGTCCATGCATTTTATATTAAAAACTAATAAACACAACGTAACAATAATTTTCGACTCCCTCAATGTTTAATTTTTTTTGAATAACATAAAATAAAAAGTAAGTAAAAATTATTCGTGTATATGAATAAAACTGACGGAATCCGCTAGAGTAACGGTTCAATGCTCGAGTATGAACAAAAATGTATTACTCTTTGCAGTTCTCTGATACCCACATGGCTGTAGCCCAGGTGAACTTGCATAGAGCAATGACACATTCGGCAGTTATCTCAAACAGGTTCATTTTGGATAACCTGAGAGCTCTCCTGATTCAGGACCCATTGGCGTTTAAAAGGGAAGTCAAAAGCCTCACAGAAAAACACGAAAAGGTAATTTAGGATATTCATGGATGGAATCGACGGAACCTTCACAGTCAGATAATATCATTCTCTTTATAGTGGGAGGAGATATCGAGACTTGCCTCTCTAGACACAATCCATGAAATACCGATTGAGACAAGTACAGGGAAATCCTCGCGTTAAATATTGTACAATAAAGTTAACGCAGTACTGTTATGAAAACAATTGTACGGGGATTGAAGGCAGAGCAGAGGTGATAGAAGACATCATCCTGGATGGCATCCATGGCTGTCTTTTGACTGCTCCCAAGCAAAAAAAACAGAAATCTTTGGTGGTCGAACAAACTTTCGACACCAAGGAAATCGGTACGCAGACTCCTTAACAGAGCTTATCTTGACATAGAACCTTTTGACTACACTTCCCACTGCAGTCTGACCTGAGTACTGGAATGGAGGCAAGTTGATCCACCCATCGTAAGGTGGACCAAACTATCAGTGCCCATGAGAAGGATTCCAAACATTTTTCAAGCTGTTCAAGAAATTTATCAGTCTTCCCAGAAACAAATTAAGGTAGCTTGTGGAATTTTATACAGGTCACTGCAGACTGCGGTATCATCTATACAGATAAGGGTACCTGTTCCACGCATCCGTGTCTCTAGATTACGACGCAATCGCAAGAAGAAGGAGTCAGGCTACCGGGCAAATAAATACGGTGAGAGAACACATTACAACCATTAACTCAGGAGCTTTACTAAGCCTTTTCGAATTGACTGCGTTAAATGAAGTATTGTAATAACAGGAGAGGACACAATATATCGCAGTGCACTACTCAAAATAAATCTGTCTATAGTCACACAGGTATGTCTCTTAAAACCCGAAACTTATTTGTATTTTTTTCTCTATTAACTTATATTTTTTTTATTATTTTTATAATTTTTCTTCAAAGCCTCATGTTTTTCAGACTTCCTTTTCACTTCACACTTTTTACATTTTTAATAATAAACTCGGAATACAGCTATACGTGTATATACATATATAACACGTTATAATTTTCCGTATGCATTGAACACGCTGCATTAATACTTCAGCAGAGAGTATGTTAAATATCAGTAGAATGCAAATAGAAATTGCTTATAAGTTAATTTTCATCTAATGCATTCTTTCTTTTTATTTTTCATTTAAGGCATGGTTAAAAACATCGATTTCTCATTCATTGTTAAAAACACTGTAATACATTGTGATTGGTACTGGTATGGTGTCTGACCAATGACAGCTGATTGACCATTATGGAGTCATAAAAGTACAGAATTGTGTTTTGCCGTCGGCATTTTCATATCATGTGTAAAAATATTTGTAAATTTGTCTACAAACAACATATGTATGTAGAAATGAACATTCATTACTTCATGTAAAACTCCGTTGCTTTTATGTCAAAGAGTCAATCTGTCGAAGGACTGACGCGACGACAAAGCGTCACAACATTGTGTTGTTGGTAGAAAATCCGAGATGTGCCGAAAAATAAACGAACGCTCGCCGATTGTCATCGCTTCCCTTAGGTATGTATGTTTTTATATGAACATGCATACATATTGACGAAGATTTTTGCGAGCCACGGAAAAATATTTTAGAACTGTGTAATATTTTAAATCGACAAAAGCTTTGTTGCCACTTTTGTCATTGATTTCTGTGTTTGCAGGGTTGTCACTTTTCCCTTCTAGAGGGAACATGAGAAAGATGTTCAATTTATGATATCTAGCTTTTGCCATCGTCGCGAAAAGACTCTTGTGGGCAATCGCATGCTCGGGGAGATGTGTAAGGCGTTTGCTTTTATGAATGAAACGACTTAGCTTATTGATTGTGCGCCAGCGTTCAAGAATGAAAATGTTGTTGGTATGTGATTTACTACAAATTTAGGATTTGTCAATTTGGCTGCCATATTGATTTCTGGTGCTGATGCTATTTGAGATAATTGTTATTTTTGTACAATGATTGTATTTTGCCTATTGACTGACGTACTTACATTTGTACGCTTAAATGTATGTAGATTTGTGTATGCATTACTTATTTTGCGCGGTCATACGCATATTTGTACATACATACTTTCATATAGAGCAGTGCGCTCACATGTTTTTATTGATAATTGATAATATATTATTACAAGTATATTATATAATATAACATATTGATGTACATACATATGTGCATACATAAATTATTAATTCTGTAACATCTGAAATTAGAAAATTATGAAAATAGTAAAATATCTTTTCTTGCATAATCTTTCACATTTTATCAATGTAGCATTTGTGCAAAAAAATCATATTTTATCAATTTTTCTTCATAAAAATCGTTTATATGGCAAAAAATAATCATGCATATGTGTTGTAAATCTTCAAAAATTAAACAAATTTTAGAAGATAAATCTTCTATTATATCTATCATATTACCAGATATCTTGATAATGAAGATTTTATAAATGAAATTTTGATTTCGTTTTAATATCATCAATTTAAGATTTTAATGATATTTTTTATAAAAAATCTTAATTTTGAAATTAAATCTTCACTGACACGATAAATTGAAAACTATTTAGCAACACTACCACTGAATGTGATTGTGGCGATAATGAAAACCCCTGTTCATTTATTGGACAAAGAAAATTTCCTAAAGCATTGCATTCAAAATGGACCATTTCACAAAGTGATGGACCAATGGCTCAAGAGAAAAAAATAGACCAAAACGGTAACCGTGATTAGAACATTAAAAGAGGTGGTACATATAATTGAAGAAATTGTAGTCAAAGTCAACAATTTCAGGAGTCATAAGACAACGAATTGACGGTTCACGGAATTTTGCCGACAAAAATTAGAAGTTGCTTGTCGAATAACACGTAGTAAAGGAAGAAATGGCACTCATGATGGTCTCCCAAACTTAAAAAATTACAGAAATATTACAGAAAGCAATTAAATGTAGCTAAACTATCCAAATTAGAGGGGGTAACCTTCATATAAAAAAGATATAAGGAAAGCAGAAATAAATCTTTGAAATATTTCTGTAATGATATCGAGACTACGGCAGAATCGTCTCAGCTAAGAAAAATAATAACATAGTCGGTGCATAACATTGGGTACCTTCGGAAGACAGACCACAGTTGGACGAAGTGAAGATTCCTTAGGCCTAATAATGGATGCTCACTTCCCAGACAGCTCAAAAACCCATGCTGTTGAGTACACACAAGACACGAAGTAGAGATAGATTCCATTCCTGTGATATAGTATTATAAAGCATACAGGGCGATAAGCAGTTTCAAGCCCTTCTAACCGCTGGAATCTGACGGTATATTCCCGGCGAAACAAGAACTGCTAGTCTGGTTGGCAATAATTCTCAAAGGGGCGCTGCAGTTATACCCCCTCGTTAGGGAGGAAAGCCAAGGTAATATATACAAGTCCAAAGAATTTCATACAAATTAATCTTTCCTCCTGCCTTTTAAAAAAGTTGGAAAAATTAATAGAATTACACAGTAGGAACAAAATAACTCCAAATAACTGGCAGTTTCGCAACATATAGGTAAAAGAATACGCCCTCGTAACCTTCCTTGACATAGAAGGCGCTTTCAATTACATAAAGCCTAACGCTACAATGAGCGCTTTTAAAGATCTGAGCATCTCTGAGTCTCTCGTGAAAATGATTGAACAGATGCTTATGTGCAGGTCATAATTTCAATGCTGTCAAAAGAAGTACACCTTAAGGAGGCGTGTTATCTCTACTTCTCTGGATCTTAACAATGAATAAAATGTTTTTAGATTTAGAAAAGAGGGGAGTACATATTCTGACCTACGCTGATGATGTGGGGGATTTTATTAGATTTAAATTCCAAAATGCCATCGCTAACCTTATGAAAGCAATATTAAACCACATAAATCGATGGGCGGTATCGTGCGGACTATATCTAAATGCTAGCAAGACAGAGCTAGTGTTGTTCACTAGGAACCACAGAATTCCAGAAGTTATGCTGCCTTTAATAATAAGCTATTTCGTAATGTTTTCATAGTTACAGCCTTCGAAGAGAAATAACTTGGTCAATTTGATTTTTTTATGCTTATTCAGAGTCATTAACAGCAGTGACGAAGATGCAGGTTTAAGGCTGAACGTTGATATTGACGATCAGTCCCTCAAGTAAATCCGCCAACAGGGATATCGCCTGAACTTTAGGTTTAGTGCTATAATCTCAAGAGGATTCATTTCTGTAACAGATACCCACCAGACAGCTATTGAACAAGTGTATACCTACGGGTAAGCCACGAGTACAAGCAAATTTACTTCAGTAATGTAGGGTTGATTTAAATCATGTGAGGCATGCTCGAGTAAAAATATATGAACTTTGGGTAAGAGCGCATGTTTCGATGCGTAAAACATCTGTGTCAGTATAGATTTAAAGCCGAAAGAACTTAACACATATTTATTAAAAAACTATTTTAATAAAACAACTAAAATAAAAGAGAAAGCATAAAATACATATTTTTCTTTGTCCATGCATTTTATATTAAAAACTAATAAACACAACGTAACAATAATTTTCGACTCCCTCAATGTTTAATTTTTTTTGAATAACATAAAATAAAAAGTAAGTAAAAATTATTCGTGTATATGAATAAAACTGACGGAATCCGCTAGAGTAACGGTTCAATGCTCGAGTATGAACAAAAATGTATTACTCTTTGCAGTTCTCTGATACCCACATGGCTGTAGCCCAGGTGAACTTGCATAGAGCAATGACACATTCGGCAGTTATCTCAAACAGGTTCATTTTGGATAACCTGAGAGCTCTCCTGATTCAGGACCCATTGGCGTTTAAAAGGGAAGTCAAAAGCCTCACAGAAAAACACGAAAAGGTAATTTAGGATATTCATGGATGGAATCGACGGAACCTTCACAGTCAGATAATATCATTCTCTTTATAGTGGGAGGAGATATCGAGACTTGCCTCTCTAGACACAATCCATGAAATACCGATTGAGACAAGTACAGGGAAATCCTCGCGTTAAATATTGTACAATAAAGTTAACGCAGTACTGTTATGAAAACAATTGTACGGGGATTGAAGGCAGAGCAGAGGTGATAGAAGACATCATCCTGGATGGCATCCATGGCTGTCTTTTGACTGCTCCCAAGCAAAAAAAACAGAAATCTTTGGTGGTCGAACAAACTTTCGACACCAAGGAAATCGGTACGCAGACTCCTTAACAGAGCTTATCTTGACATAGAACCTTTTGACTACACTTCCCACTGCAGTCTGACCTGAGTACTGGAATGGAGGCAAGTTGATCCACCCATCGTAAGGTGGACCAAACTATCAGTGCCCATGAGAAGGATTCCAAACATTTTTCAAGCTGTTCAAGAAATTTATCAGTCTTCCCAGAAACAAATTAAGGTAGCTTGTGGAATTTTATACAGGTCACTGCAGACTGCGGTATCATCTATACAGATAAGGGTACCTGTTCCACGCATCCGTGTCTCTAGATTACGACGCAATCGCAAGAAGAAGGAGTCAGGCTACCGGGCAAATAAATACGGTGAGAGAACACATTACAACCATTAACTCAGGAGCTTTACTAAGCCTTTTCGAATTGACTGCGTTAAATGAAGTATTGTAATAACAGGAGAGGACACAATATATCGCGGGTAGCAGTGCACTACTCAAAATAAATCTGTCTATAGTCACACAGGTATGTCTCTTAAAACCCGAAACTTATTTGTATTTTTTTCTCTATTAACTTATATTTTTTTTATTATTTTTATAATTTTTCTTCAAAGCCTCATGTTTTTCAGACTTCCTTTTCACTTCACACTTTTTACATTTTTAATAATAAACTCGGAATACAGCTATACGTGTATATACATATATAACACGTTATAATTTTCCGTATGCATTGAACACGCTGCATTAATACTTCAGCAGAGAGTATGTTAAATATCAGTAGAATGCAAATAGAAATTGCTTATAAGTTAATTTTCATCTAATGCATTCTTTCTTTTTATTTTTCATTTAAGGCATGGTTAAAAACATCGATTTCTCATTCATTGTTAAAAACACTGTAATACATTGTGATTGGTACTGGTATGGTGTCTGACCAATGACAGCTGAACGATGTGTTATGTACTCGTACATGTGAAAGCGAAGAAGCGAGCCAAGTTTGTACATTTAAAAGTTTAAAATCGTATAAAAAATAAACAGTAAAGAATAATGGCAAAAAAACACATGCATATAATAAAATATTTATTGAACTAATAGTTATGTTAAGTAACAAGTCGAGTAAGTATGCGCTTTGGTTTTAAATAACTATAAACTTTTTCATATCGAAATATCTTAAAAACTAGATAACTAAGTAATAAGAGATCAACTTATAATTAAAAAATCACAGAAAATCTAAGGACTAAATTGAATTCAAAATAAATTTTTAAATTTCTCTTAAGTTTATTTGTATTATATTCTTATTCATTTTATGAAGAATATTCGTGGCAGCGCTCATATTCAAAACTTCCTCCTTTATTCTTTGTTTATGCTACCAATTGCTCCCTGTGCGAATGCGCACACTTACCCCCAAACGATTTTTTGTTAGATACTCATATAACTTTACTTATATTAAACATAATCATTAATGTCGATTCGATCTTTGTTAAGTTGACAAAAGCTATAGTTGAAGCAGAGAACTTAAAACAACGAGAAGGTGCAGGTTCGACAGCGAACAACTTGTAGGATTTTATCAAGGAGTTCACCTCACATGCACGAGAAACAAATAACATTTCTCGCTTTTATAACAGCGGTGAATCTGTAAACATACGCTCTCTTAACAAAACCAAACGGCGAATATTGAAGAGAATATAATATGTATGCCAAACTGGGAATATTGATATGCTATTTGAAACATATTCCCTTTTATTGAACTATTATTTATTATTATTTAAAAATTATTTTATGTTAATTCATTTTTACTTCCTTGTGAGTTATTAATAATAATTTAAACATATTCTGATATATTTCTTAAAATAATTCAAGTGCTTGACACCATTATGGAGTCATAAAAGTACAGAATTGTGTTTTGCCGTCGGCATTTTCATATCATGTGTAAAAATATTTGTAAATTTGTCTACAAACAACATATGTATGTAGAAATGAACATTCATTACTTCATGTAAAACTCCGTTGCTTTTATGTCAAAGAGTCAATCTGTCGAAGGACTGACGCGACGACAAAGCGTCACAACATTGTGTTGTTGGTAGAAAATCCGAGATGTGCCGAAAAATAAACGAACGCTCGCCGATTGTCATCGCTTCCCTTAGGTATGTATGTTTTTATATGAACATGCATACATATTGACGAAGATTTTTGCGAGCCACGGAAAAATATTTTAGAACTGTGTAATATTTTAAATCGACAAAAGCTTTGTTGCCACTTTTGTCATTGATTTCTGTGTTTGCAGGGTTGTCACTTTTCCCTTCTAGAGGGAACATGAGAAAGATGTTCAATTTATGATATCTAGCTTTTGCCATCGTCGCGAAAAGACTCTTGTGGGCAATCGCATGCTCGGGGAGATGTGTAAGGCGTTTGCTTTTATGAATGAAACGACTTAGCTTATTGATTGTGCGCCAGCGTTCAAGAATGAAAATGTTGTTGGTATGTGATTTACTACAAATTTAGGATTTGTCAATTTGGCTGCCATATTGATTTCTGGTGCTGATGCTATTTGAGATAATTGTTATTTTTGTACAATGATTGTATTTTGCCTATTGACTGACGTACTTACATTTGTACGCTTAAATGTATGTAGATTTGTGTATGCATTACTTATTTTACGCGGTCATACGCATATTTGTACATACATACTTTCATATAGAGCAGTGCGCTCACATGTTTTTATTGATAATTGATAATATATTATTACAAGTATATTATATAATATAACATATTGATGTACATACATATGTGCATACATAAATTATTAATTCTGTAACATCTGAAATTAGAAAATTATGAAAATAGTAAAATATCTTTTCTTGCATAATCTTTCACATTTTATCAATGTAGCATTTGTGCAAAAAAATCATATTTTATCAATTTTTCTTCATAAAAATCGTTTATATGGCAAAAAATAATCATGCATATGTGTAATGGCATTTATATTTTTTGTTTTCTCATTCATTTCGCTTCATTTTTCTCTTTATATTGAGAGATACGTAATTTGTCAGAGAACGTTGTTATAAAATCTCATTTCAGTTAAATAACAGAAAATATTACAGAAAATGGTGAACTCCTTGATCTCAATTTTTCAGCCAACCAATCGAGCATCATACAAAATTCAATTTGCACCTTCTCGTTGTTTAAAGTTCTCTGGTTGAAGCGCCGAATTTCATTTATTTTTACTTAAAAGTAAATGTACAACACAATATCGTTATCTTGTAAATAAGTTAGTAAGTTATTTTATCCCCTTTGTCCTTTGTATGTACACAGGGACCAACCCCTGCACCCGCTTACCCCCAATGACTTTATTGCTATTGAGTAACAGAGTTACGTTTGCTTATCTTAAACTGACTTTCGGTAAAGAAATAATTCTAACGCATTGTACATATTATGACGATATTGTAAATTCTACATACAAATAAATATTTATAAAGTCCACAGACTATATTTAACAATGAAATTTAAAAAAATATAAATGAATGACAGGAAAAGTCAGCTTTATGACCATCTATATATATACCTTAAAACGATACATATTATTTCATTGTTCAAATTAATTTTTATCGTTCGTAATACCAAAATCTGTTGCAATAGTCATTTCTTCGTATGCCCTTATAGTGTAAGAAGTTAATTAAAACGCTTTAAAAATAAATCACATATTTATCTCTATCGAGATTGTATAATTTAATTATTTGTTAAAAGCAAAAAACATTATTCCATAATCAAAATAGCAAATAGTTATAAACAAAACTATAGTGCTTTTGGTTTTGTGCAACCTATATTGGTGAATATGAACTACCGGCACTCTGACTCACCAGAGACTGGCATGCTGCTTTTTCTGTGAAACGTTCCCTTTGAAGGATGGCGACTTGCATTTGAATAGGTGACTATTTTGGTGTTCTTTTTATCAAGAAATTCCCTTTTGGTGTCTTTTGTTTCATCTCACATTCTTAAATTCTTGTACGCCTACACACAAATACTTTTGATAAGCAACTTTTTATCCTTACATTATTTTTAAGGCATTTCTATTATATTTGCATACATACTTACATACATACTAGTAGACCCGACAGACGTTGTCCTGTACACACGTCGTTAATTCGAAAATTTCAAACATTCTTTAATAACCTGTAACAATCTGGACCGTTTTGATGAAAATTATTATTCAAGAGTTATTTTAATATCTAACGTCATTACATGTATACCTATCCAAATTCGACCCATCAGTAGCATGTGAGCATATACTGTGTGTGTAAATATGCATATACTGTATGAATGAAGTGAAATAAAGAAACTGTGTTAACTAAAAAGATGTATCTATTACCACACTCCACGTATAAGCAGAGAACGTATATTATAATATATAATATAATATAATATAATATATAATAAACGTTCTCTGGTATAAGATGACAACGAAAATAACAATAGAATAATAGATTTTTATCTGTTTCAATATCAAGTTAAAGAGATGAAGTACAGATGGCGCTATTCTATAACGGCAACTCTTGCCGCGAAAGTGATGAATTTTTAAATTTAAAATTTTACGTAATACAAAGTTCACTACCCTCCCTGCCCATCTTAAGAAGTTATATTACGCTATCTTAGAATATCATCTTAGCGCCATCTACCATTCGCAACTGCAACTCAAATATACTTTTGAATATCGGACACAACTGCAGCGCAGTCTGCCGGAATTCCATGTAAAACGTTCTAACATCAACAAGATTTTAAAAAATAAATAAATACATTGTTAAAACATTATCTAGTTGATCAAATTGTGAATCTAAACCATCCTCCGCCGTTTATGAGGAGTTCAGTGACATACACACGCACAAAAGAAATATACCGCTTAATGGTTTTAAAGAAATACTCAAGTTGGGAATTTCTTAATCCACCAGAATGTATTGAATAGCCGCTACTAATATTTTCAAGGCCAAATTTATAACAGGAATTTCCTAATGGTTTGGAAAGTATTAAAAATCCATCATTTTCTTATTCCGTATTTTTTTTTATTTAATCTTAAACATCCTTGAATTAATTACAATTCTTGTTTTCAATAAAATGATATTCGAACTAAAACCCTCGCGGTTAAACGGAATAAATATAAAAGCATCTTAATGTTTTATGTAAATATAAAAATGTAAAGTTACCATTTTTATTAGAATTCTTTTATGAAAACTCGTATATTATTACAACACCTCTATATGCTATTAAAAATTTAAATTGAATATTTTTGAGTATCTTAATTTCCTCCTTATTTAAAATTTTTCAAAATAATTCTATTATTCTATGCATACATACTTGCATATTACATGAATAAAATATATAACTGAATTCAAATTTCAGAAGAAATGGTATATATTCATTTGAAACCGAGCGCTCTTGCAACCACTAAAAGAATTTGAAACACGAATGGCACGGTCCTTTCGGTTTTCCTCGTCGTCCCCACGCCAACAAAAAACCGGTTTGGGTTACAAAAGAGTCTGTGTGTAAGCTGCTACTTACAAAGAAGAACACAGAGCGGTATGGTCCTTTCGTCTTACTTCTTCGCCCCTCGTAAAAACGGTTTCGGCGACAAAAAGAATGTCGTGAACATACGCAGTCGTAATTTGCAGCAATTTTATCGGAAATCGATATTGTAATTTAATCAAAATAATGTAATGTGTGTAAATTGGTATGTGAGTTTCTTAAAGATTTTACTTTGAGTTCGTATATTTACCATTATATAAGCCTTCAAGTAACCAAAGAATCAGCTGTTTTCCTATGTGTGTGAAACAGCTGTGATCACCTGATCAAATATGCCTTTTTTTGACACGGAGTTTTAAATAAAGGAATGTAGTTTAACAATTTGTTTATGAACATATATTCGTTAAGGAAATAACAATGAAACCCTTCAAGACCTTTTCCTCACCACCTCTGAGTTTACAAGATAGGAGCGTTACCGATCACAATAATATTTTTGATAAAATTGGAAACATTCAATAATATTTCAATACAATAAAAAATAATTTTAATAATACTATGTAAATTGAATCTTTTTCGAATTAAAGCAACCGAAAATTTTTTGAATATATAATAAAAATATTCTTAAAGTTATAAATTTTAAAACTTAACACGGCAACACACTATAGCAGATTTGTGTCATATGGACGTTTTAGTAGTAGAATATTGGTTGGCAACCCGTACCACGTGTGACTTTAGTAGTAGAATATAAGTAGGCAACCCGTACCAAGTGGGACATTTTTGCGTTTGTATTAGTGAAAATCTTAGGATTGGTTACTTGTAGATTTATACAATGATATTTGCAAATTGTTAACAGAACTTAGATTGACGCATGCAGAATGACCTTACTACAAAGCATCGTAAAAGGGAGTAGAGAAAGAATCAGATGATCGATCTAAACATAACTACAGCTGAGAGGAGTTCATGAAGAAATGTCAAGTCCGCCTAGGGGATGACTTTGTATTGACAGCCAAGATGGCCGACTTTTAACCGGAAAATGGTTGCATCTTGCTATTTTCTTTTAATTTATAAAAAAGTTCTCCAAAAAATATTGGTTATATGTAAAACTTTAATATGTTTTCAAAATAAAATCAGTTTATTTTAATATATGTTCTTAAAAGAGCGGCTATTATTGGCAATTCTAGAATAATTACGATATATAGTTATGCCTTTTTTTAACTGTGGTAACTTAATAAATATTCACCACAGAAATATGGAAGGTGCAATTAAACAACCATGTCAAATAACTGGATGCAGAAAATGCTTATTCAACGAAACTAAGGGCAATGTTTATAAATTTGCAAAACAATCTTCGTAAATAAATAATGAATTTATAATAATGCTCCTGATAAAACTGCTCACACAAGAATTTTTATCAATAAGCGGTGTGTTTTAGTGCATATAAAGTAATAATAAATAATAACAAAAATAATTTATTTCCAGAGGAAACCTGTAGAAAATAATAAACCTATCTTAACCCGCCTATAATGTGCATGATCGGTATATCGTTTTAGAAGGATGTTATAAAAAGTTTCGGTGTCTTTGGGATGAAATTTACATCATATATAATATTATTAAAAGACGCCCTGATGCGTTAGATTGCGTACATAAGATACAATTTGGAAACTGATTTATGTATGACAACGATTTGGAAAGTGAAATTGCAAAAATTATGTTTCGATGTAAAGAAACAAACATTACGTTGTTAATGATACAAAATTGCGTATATGTAAATTACCATACTCCTACAATCAAATTGCTTTTATCAAAGTAAATGTTTTAGTGTGCATCTAATTGTTTTCTAAGCTAATATGTGGCCACTATTATAGTGCTCACCACCAACAAAAGTTTGAATAATGAGAAATTTCGTCATTTGCAACATCTCTTTGCATTCATTTAAACAATTTAAAAATCTTACCTGATAATATGAATACTTTGTTTAAATAAAAACAGGATTTTTTCTATGCCAAATATTATATATTTTATTTCGTTAGATTTTTATACCATTCCTTATATCTATATCGCATTTTCCACACCACCATGAGGTATGCAAATAGGCGCGTTACCGATTTTTTTTGGTGTTCGGTTCCCCAGGAGGCCTATTTTCACCCATATACATTAAAACTAAATAACAAAATTATATATAATAAATAAATTAAAAAAAAAACATTAAAAAAATTCATTTTACAATAATACTTATATAAATACATTTTACGTGCATGCATTACCAACTGTGGAGATCTAATAAAAACCCTGAGAAAATTCTTTTAATTCAAATTATAGAAAATAATACTAACCTGTTGATCCAAAATAAGTTGTTAGGAAATATTTCTATAAAAAAAAACATAAAATAATTATATTAAAACAATTATCAAAAACAAAAAACAAGTCCGTCCGTTTTACAAAAAGTTGTTAATAAATTCAAATGTGTTGCCAGTATTGCTATTGAGCATTGCGTAACAGTAATAAAATATTGTACATATATCCACCGCTAAATGCTGAACAGATATAATTAAATATTAATAAATGAAATTATAAAACGTAAATAACTTTTGATTAAATAAATCTTTACTTAAATTAGAGAAAACTTCAGCACAGTAACTATTTTTTTGATATAAGTACAATGAGAAATTTTACTTTATCAAGTTTTGCTTTTTTGATTATATAAATTATTATTACTTTATTACACAAATGTGTTGCCAGTATTGCTATTGAGCATTGCGTAACAGTAATAAAATATTGTACATATATCCACCGCTAAATGCTGAACAGATATAATTAAATATTAATAAATGAAATTATAAAACGTAAATAACTTTTGATTAAATAAATCTTTACTTAAATTAGAGAAAACTTCAGCACAGTAATTATTTTTTTGATATAAGTACAATGAGAAATTTTACTTTATCAAGTTTTGCTTTTTTGATTATATAAATTATTATTACTTATAATATGAAATCTGTTCCAATAGTTATTTCTTTCCTTCCACTCGTAGTAAGATTGAATTTTCAGTTTGTTCATTAATAAGTTAATTAAAATGCTTAAAAATATGCCGCATATTTACCTATATCAACATGGTATAATATCATATATTGTTAGCATTAAACATCATCCTATAACCAAAATTTAAAATATTTATAAAGAATTATTAAGGCGTTTTCAATTATACGCAACCCGTTTTAACCCCTCGCCACCCTAACTCACCATGGCCGCCATGTTGGTTTTATTGTGAACGTACGCCTCAGAGGTAGCGAAACTGCTGTGAATGGGTCTTTCGCTACTCCCTTATACCATTGTATAAGCCTACAACGACTTAAACATTGTATATGTTAAAAAGTAACCAAAGAATCAGCTGTTTTCCTATGTGTGTGAAACAGCTGTGATCACCTGATTGAATATGTCTTTTTTTGACACAGAGTTTTAAATATAAGGATGTAGTTTAACAATTTGTTGATGAATATATATTCGTAATGGAAATAATAATGAAAACTTTCAAGAATATTATCGAAACAAATGGGTTTTATATATTTATTGCCTTTCCTCACCACCTCTGAGATTGCAAGATAGGCGCGTTACCGATCACAGTAATATTTTTGATAAAATTGGAAACATTAAATAATATTTCAATACAAGCAGATTTGTGGCATTTGGGCGTTTTAGCAGTAGAATATAAGCAGCCAACCCGTACCAAATGTGATTTTAGTAGTAGAGTTTTCGAGGCAACCCGTACCAAGTGGGACATTTCTGCGTGTGTATTAGTGAAAATCTTAGGATTAGTTACTTGTAGATTTATACAATGGCTTATACCATGCTATAAAGGGCAACACGGTTTTTGTGAATTTTTGTTGCCAAATCTACGGAAACTAAATGAATATTTAAATGTTTCAGAATGCCTAAAGTTGTTTCGCGTAGTATTGTATGCTCTGATTCTAAAGATCAGGAAGAATATAATGAAGAAAAGCCATTAAATATATACTACTGCCTTTGTGGGAAACTGACCTTAATTCTCGGTTAGTATAGTTAAATGTGCAGTTACAGTTTTTTCAGTATTTTAATTTATACATAGATTGTACCATAGATGTCTTACCACTGCGACCTGCGGATGGAGCTCGTGTTATTGATGGTAAAAAGCATGCTCATAAGACAGCATTTCAAGAAGGACAGTCACTATATATTAGACGGGAAAAAGGATATGAACAGCAATTTCGCTTAAATGTACGTATAAGATTTCAACTAGGGTTAAAGTTACAACTTTAGTATAGCATACTCACAGTCAAAGATAAGGGAAAACTTTAGAATACCGTCCCAGTCTTTAGGGGATAAAATGGATATGAGTGGATAGAGGAAGTACTCCAGATCAAGAATATATATAGATATAACCGCAGGAAATTTTTAGTTTTCGAGGGATATACGTTGAAAGTTGAAAATTTTAACTATATAAAGTACGTCTTTGGCGAAACTTTAGTATACCATCCCACGATTTCAGGGTTAAGAGGGGTATGGTTGGATAGAGGAGATTCTCCAGTTAAAGAATATATATAAAAAATTTAGTTTTCGAGATATTTGCATTTTAAGTTGAAAATTGATAAGATGGATTCTCCTTTTAACCCTAAAATCGTAGGATGGTATACCAAAGCCGATGCGAAAGGAGTTCCATGCGAAAGAACTATTTACACCTGGTGCTAAAAGGAGTTTGACGTGAAATAATATATTACTTATCTCTCTTGTGTCAAGGAATTGTATATGCGTATGCGTTTTATGTTTGCGTATTCAAAGTATACATTTGCCACAATTGAGAGATGTGACCAACTATTTCAACTGGAAGGATCGGAACCGCCAAGGCATTTTTAAAGTACATTTATTTTCTTAAAAAACGCACAATAATTAAATTAATTGAAAAAGATGTGCAAAGTGTGTTAAATATAGTGAATAGCGTGCACTACTTCTACAATTTTTGAACTTTAAATACAAATATCTCAAAAACTAGAAGTCTGAGGCGGGTATATGTGCATACATTTCTTAATCCTGAGAACCACTTTATCCGTTCATACCATCAGATCGCGCCGCCATATTAATCGAAATCGTGCCCATCCCCCGAATTCGGAGAGCAACTGGTGTTGGCGTATAGAGAATTTTGTATTAAATAATGCAAATCTAACTATATTTTAATATTTAACTTTCGTTCAAACCTATTTATTCATACAATATCAAAATCGTTGCATGCAAACCAAAAATAAGTGCTACCATATTTTGCAAACGATTAAAAAAAAATCGTGTGATGAGTAATGCAAAATCTTTGAAAATTTGAAACTTTCCTTTCTTTTTTTAATAAGTCGACCAGGGTTATTTTTTTTAAGCAAAAATAAGTTCTACGCGAAAGAAATAAGGACACCCTGCTGTTGGACCGACCAGGGTTATTTTTTTTTTCAGCGCGGCCGAAGACCACCAACACAACAGTCACACAGCCGCAATTCCCACAACAGCCGATTCTACGTTACCGGAATTGACTTGGATTTTATCCGGCCAATGGCTGTTATTTCGCCGGTCTAACCCTGTTTGGATCGGTAAGTGTTAGTTTAAGTTTGTGGTCATTAGAGCAACGCCTAGCAGCAGGGTTGCTCCGTATCCATGTCACCATGTTCGCGCACTGCGCCGCCACTCCAGTCGAGTGACCAAGATAGGACCTCCACGGCCCTAAGGAGCTCACACAGGCAGCATGACTCCCAGTCTGACCAAACTCCGACACCTTCATCCCGCTTCAATCCTCGTGCGCGAACTACTCAGCAACTCCTGGTTCCTCACACAGTCTGTTCAGTGCGTCAGACGGCAATTCGCCTGAACGTCACATCATTCAAGTGCAATTCTTGTACTGGCTTGTGTCACTTTCTGTCGTGTTCCGACCTGCGCACCACACGTGAGTGGAGTGCGTCGTATGTTGCCCCGTGCTGTAGAAGTCTGTCCTCGCAATCCCATATAGTGGGGGCGCCAAACAATACCACAGTGCGACAACCGCCCATGCGGATATTACAGCAAAAACAACCTACACGTACCTCCCTCACCCCTAGGATCACAACGGTACACCCGCGACGCGAATTCTACAATTTAACTTCAACGGACTCCAGAGTAAGATCGAGGAAATAGTTGTATGTATGAGCCGGGAACGCGTATCGATAGCTGCGGTCCAAGAAACCAAGTTAAATAACCGCTCAGATCTTCTGACTTATGCAGGTTTCAACGTTTTGCGTAGGGATCGCGTGCGAGATAATAGTCGAGACCTAGCCTTCATACTGCACAACACAGTGCAATATCGTCTAATCGGTGGTGACATCGACCGTAGGGAGATGGTGACATCTACCCTTGAACCCGAACATAGGTGCGCTACTTCGTGGTGAAAACCGTTTGGTGCTAAGCGATCTTTGGCACTCCTGCCTGTCAAGCGATAGGGGGATGGAGCTGGCGGAACAGATTGACGATTTGAGGTTCTGCACAATGAATGACGAAGGCCCCACCAGAATTATGGGCACCTGTAATAGCTCGCCAGATATTACTATCGCTAGCAGTGGTCTGACAAATAGCATAACCTGGCGACATATGCTAACTCTGGCATCAGACCATCTGCCCATAATTATATCGATCGAGAAACCTCCCGACTTAATTTCTGTGGACAACCGCACCTTTTCTAACTTTAACAAAGCTAACTGGGTCGGCATCACAGAATTTACTAAGAGCACCTTCAACGTACTACCCATTCCAACGGATGTCATCGTTGGCGAGCTTCATTTCCACAAGGTGATCGCTGCTGCTCGCTTCATACCGCCGGAACTCCGTCCTAATTTACCAGCCGAAGCAGCTTTATTAGCAAAGGAGCGCGATACCTTACGCCATACCGATCTCTGTGATCCCCAAATAAGGGATCTCAATTTGGAGATTCGGCAAATGGTAAATCAACATTAGCGGACAAAATGGATAGAGCACCTGAAGTCCTGCAATCTCTCCACCTTTGTGAGTAAGCTTTGGACTGGGAGATATGACGACCGGGTTGAAAATCAATTCGATGGCCATGCCTCCTCTAATCCGAAGAAGTGCGCGAGCTATTTTAGCCGGCAGTTTACATTGCACACTTCTTCCGACAAGGTCGGAATTCTGCTGCTACAACAACAACCGACAAGGCCAAACGAAGCCTGGGAAACCCGCCAACAAAGGGAGTCTTATCGTCCGATATAACTCTCCTTTCCCCAGTAGGGAAGACACTTTAGACCTTGCTACTCCCGACATTCACTCACCTCCTGAATCTAGCAGACCATCAGCATGGCTTCCGAAAAGTGCACAGCACTTAGGGTCATAAACGCCCAGATAGTTAATGACCTAAACCAGAAGCCACCCTGCGGGAGGACGATCCTCGTAGCGTTGAACTTGTCAAAAGCTTTTGGCACAGTCAATCACACAACGCTACTTGAGGACCTAGAACAATCCACGCTCCCTTCAGAGCTGAAGTAGAGGACTATGAACTCCCTGAGGTCGGCATTCATCCGTACTGTTTCGAGGTCAAAACTCCAAACTTAGAAAAATTAAACAGGGGGTTCCGCAGGGTGGTGTCCTCTCCCCACTACTGTTTAATTTCTACATCGAAACTCTCCCAACCACCAACAAGAATTTCCGTGACCTCGTACGCTGATGACTGCACGATATTGACGTCGGGCAACCCATCTGGGTCCCTATATTTCAGTCGATGGCACAAAAATTCCGACAGTCAACAACCCTAAAATTTTAGGCGTTACATTAGACAGTATGTGCTCCTTCACTCCCCACACGACCGCGATAACTGCCAAAGTACAGAGCCGCAACAAAATCCTCAAATTGCTTGCCGGCAGCTCTTGGAAAAGGGCAATGAAACGTTGCTGACAACATACAAGGCAATCGGCAGGCCGGTCCTAACCTATGCTTCACCAATATGGTCGCCTGGATGAAGTGCAACGCAGACGAAGAAGCTTCAGACTTGTCAAAACAATACACTCCGGTCTATCACGGGATGCCTCTTGATGTCCCCAATAGAACACCTGCATAGTGAGGCCCGTATGCTTCTGGTTAAGGAACATAACGAGATCCTCTTCAAGCAGTTTCTGCTAGGATGTTTTCGTAGAAATCACCCCTGCAGTCGTCTGCTTGAAGCGGAACCGCCTCCTAGGAACATCAAGAGGTCCTTCCTTGATTACGTCGACGACATCAAACAGCACGACGACCGGACTTCGGACGGAACGAACTGTAGACACGCACTGACCGCCATTCACTCATCGACTCCCTCTCAGTGAATGGCGTACTAGGAGTCAAACCACCACCCATAGCAGACGTAGAGTTCGAGTTTCCTCGCGAAACCAGAGTGACACTTGCGCAACTTCGTTCTGGATATTGTAGGAGGTTAAACTCCTACTTATCCAGAATAGACATTCCAAGAATATGTCCTGCGTGCAATGAGTCTCCGCATGATACTAACCATCTCCTTGAATGCCCAACAAACCCAACTCATCTAACACCCATTTTTCTATTCTATGGTCCGACCCCGTCGAAACAGCTCGTTTCCTGGGCCTCCCGTTAGATGACCTCGACGACAACCAAACTATAACTTATCACCCAAGCGGGTAGGTAACCGTTACAATAACAACAATCAACACAAAAAGCAGTTCTACGCGAGTGAATTGAAGACACACCGGTGTTGGACCGGACGGGTTTTTTTTAAACGCGGCCAAAGGCCGCCAATGCCGAAAGGAACTCTCCGCGAAAAACCAATAACGTGTTATTTACTCCCTGCTATTAGGGAATTATCTGTTTTCTATATGCATTTTTTGTTTCTTTGTAAAATGTGTAGATAAGGTAACACTGATTATTTGTTAGAATAAAAAGAATGAACCAAAAGTTACATATTGAATTAAAGTTAGCTATTTAGTACAAAATAAAAACATGTGTAAAATCATTATAAATCGAAGAAACACGCACTCTAAATAGTTGAATTTTTGAACTTTAAATGCAAAATATCTCAAACATCATAAGTCAGCGGCAACTAAATCTGGAAAACTTCATCTATCCATACATACCCATTTTAAACCCGAATTCGGGGGACGTTATTCTAAAATTTAATAGTTTCTATTTAATTTAATCATAAATAATGCAAAAATAGTTTTAAATCGTAATTAAAGCTTCCTTAAATTTGACTTATTATTAATAAATTTGGGGGATGCTATACTATAGCCCAGGCGTACAAAATATAAGTTTTCATACAAACTGTTACATTCGAATGCGAAATTCCGAATTCTTTTGTGCCGAGATCTGATGGATAGGAGATGTTCTCCAAATTAAAAAAAAATATACGCATATACCCGCCTCAGACTAAAAGTTTTCCAGATATTTGTATTTAAAATCCAAAAATTGTAAAACTGATGAATGTTATCGCACTATTTTTAACACACTTTGCGCACTTTTATCATTGAATATATCTGTATATATAATATATATAACTTCGATTGAAAATAGTTGAAGTTCGTAATAGCAAAATATAATTTGTTTCATCTGAAGTTGAATTGCTTTAACTTCAATTCAACTGATTGGAGTTACAAACCTTTATAGGGGTATAAGATTTTAATTCCTCAAATAAAAAATAAGACTTAAATAATAATAATTTAATAATACCAATGCCTTTGTTGGTAAATGATCAGATTGACGATACGAGTTGAAATCTGGGTGACTGTCCGTGATAGCGATTACTTGATAAAAATTGAGATATCCTAATGAAACTTGCTACACATGTTACTTGGCCCCATAAGATAAGAGGAATCAGACTTTTGGAACACCCATAAAAATTAGTTAAACGAAAACCTATAAAGTGCCATAACTGGTGGGAAATCGTATTATATTCGTATAATCGTATTAACCTACGTGTAATGTTTCGTTAGTTTAACTGACTTTATGTCCAATATGTCGTTCACTGTGAATTATTTTCACCTGCGTGAAAACATCTTCTCCCAAACATTAAGTCAATCAGTCCAGATCATCTAGCTAGCCCCATTGTACGCGATATAGCGATTTCTATCCATTTTAGTTGGAAACCTGATTTTAAAAAATTAAAGTCGGTCAATGTGTGTGATATTTTTATGAATTTAGTGGACACATTTTCTTAAAAATAATATGGTTTAGTGCTGAATATGAATGAAATTAGTCTAAACGTCATATTGCTAATATACTGATTTTTGATTCTCTGTTTGATTTTTAATATAAAGTTTTGCCAACACCTGGAAGTATTTCCCCGCCTTTGATCTTTGGAAATTCTGAGTGTAAAAAATGTTCAGATATACCAGATCTTAGCGATTCCTTACTTGTTAATTATTATTATATATATTTACGCCTTCGACAAAGCTCTTTATAAGAAAATAATAGAATTAAATTATTCCTCCTTATAAACAATTCTTTAGTGTAAACATTGCAGTCTGCCTTTATACTATCGCCACGATCCAGCATCTGATGTTACATTTATTATTCGAGGCTCGTTAGTTCGCAAGAAAACGGAAAATTTTCTTGAGTCAGAAGAAGTAATGACAGCCGATTCATGTGTTGAGGGTGTTGGATTTGGTACTAGCGAAAAAATTATGGTAACCCGCCATACAAAGCACATGGGGAAATTCAGTTCAGTTACCGTATCAACCATTGACGAAGAAGAGGATGAAATTGAAGCTGTAAGGAAATTGCTTAATTTTTTTATTATTATTTTTAAACATATGTTATTTTCTTTTTATATAGCGTGAAATTGCAGATAGTTACGCAAATAATGCAAAAATTATAGAGAAGCAACTGCAGCGAAAGGGTGGAAAGTTGACAGACTTAGCGTTACGTAATAAGACGGACGAAGCACAAGTTGTAAAGAAAGCAAGAGGAACACTGCTAGATATGTAAATTATTTTGAAAAAAAATTAGAAGTTGTTTCAATCTTTCTACGGAAAGACCCAAAATATGTTTTTATCATGTGCTCATAAACATAGTATGTACATGAGAACCCTCTTCTCGACTTTCCGTATTTTTTAAATTTTTGGGAACTGCTTTCCACAGTACACACAAACTTAACTAATACCTCGCTTTGAAAAGAGGCTATTTACCTCTCACTTTGCATAAATATAATAATTCCAGTCAGATATTTCTTAAGGAATATATAAAAACAAATTTTTATGTAATTCATATAAAAGTTATACATGACACTAATTGTTATCTAATCTCCGCTTGGTTGTCATCGAAGTGATCTAACTTAATCTCTCATAGCCATTGAATTGGGACTTTTATTTAACAATCCAGTGATTGAACTCAAGAGTGTAGCCCCTTCTTTCGTTGTGGGTTACATAAAAAAACCTAATCTTCTTCAATAAAACCCTCAGAGTTCATTGCTTATCATTTTTGCTTTCATTTTATCGCTCATAATGTCTTCTAGGATGCTGTTGACTTCCTTAGCATTGCTTCCTCCCATGACGTTAATTCCAAATTTCAAATCAATCGGTAGTCAAAGATCATTACCAGAAATTACCCTTTCTAGAGTCTGCCATGTTGTTTCATGTATAGCAAACCGATAAGCCATTAGGAACAAGGATATATGGGTATCCCAATCTTTCTGATACTTGTCCACAACTTTCCTCAAATGTTCTTCCAAAGTTCGATTGAATCGTTCTACCATACCATCGGACTGCGAATGTAGTGCAGATGTACGGAGTTTCCGAATACCAATCTGGCACATCAGAATGCGCACCCAAATTGTACTTTATCTGACCGTGACTCCTGGACCTCGGGCCTTTAGCAGCAATTGGCGATCCACTTCGTAACTGATTAACGACAACCAATTCAATAAAATCTTTGTTTTAATTTCTACAAAGTTTTAGTGATGGCCATGTATCCTCCACTTGGACAGTTTTGCAGTTCGTTAAGAGCATTCTTACTTTCGCAACAATCCTCAGAGCTCGGGTACTTTGCCCACTTTTTCTTTCCCATTGTGGCGGCGGAAATCGCATCTGCATTTCGATCACTACTGCCTTTGGGATGTTCTATAAGGAGTCGTGATTTTTAAGTCTCTCAATCCACCGTGCCAACTGTCCTTCTGCGTTTCTGAATTGCAGAAGCCATTTAAATGCTGCATGATCGGTTCTCCCCCAAAATCGCTTGCCATAAAGGAACTTATGAACTTTCTTTTTGAAAAGAAAAACCTCTTCCAAGTTCTTAAGGTGTTCATCGAAGCTTTTATCCAACACGATGATATCGTCGAAGTAAACCAAACATGCCTTTCAGTGCAATCCTTTTAATACTTGGTCCATAAGTCTCTCAAAGGTAGCAGGAGCATTACATAATCCAAAGGCCGTTATAGTAAATTTCCCCTCTCCAACGCTGAAAGCCGTCATTTCCTTATGGTTAAATGAGTAACGAATTTCAACACATCATCCCACACACATTCCACACCAACCCAACGCGACCTGTTAAATATTTAAAACTCTTTGCGAAATAAAATTGTGAAGTTATTTAAAAAACATAAAAAAAGCACAATTTGTTAATGAATTTAATTCTTTGCGAAATAAAGTTGTGAAATTATTTAAAAAACATAAAAAACCAATTCGTTAGTGAACTTAAGGTAAAAAATTTAATATAAAGTAAAAAAGGTGAGTGCTAAGCAAGGTGGCGCATAATTAAACAACTTACCTTCTGTTGTTGTTGTTGTAACGGTTACCTAGTCCCCGTTTGGGTGATAAGTTCCAGATTCGTTGTCGTCGAGGTCATCTAACGGGAGGCCCTTCTACGAAAACACCCCAGTAGAAACTGCTTGGAGAGGAGTTCGTTGTGTTCCTTAACCGGAAGCATACGGCCTCACTATGTAGGTGTTCGATTGGAGACATCAAGAGGCATCCCGTGATAGTTCGGGGTGCAGTGTTCTGACAGGTCTGTAGCTTCTTTTTCTGCGTGTCACTGAATCCAGGCGACCATATTGGGGCTGCGTAATTTAGGACCGGCCGGCCGATTGCCTTGTATGTTGCCAACAACGTTTCTTTGTCTTTTTCCAAGAGCTGCCGGCAAGCGACTTGAGGATTTTGTTGCGGCTCTGTACTTTGGCAGTTATCGCGGTCGTGTGAGGAGTGAAGGAGCACATACTGTCTAATGTAACGCCTAAAATTTTAGGATTATTTACTGCCGGAATTTTTGTGCCATCGACTGAAATATTCAGGTCCAGTCTGTACTCCTTCGTCCAATTTGTGAAGATGGTCGCTGTGGATTTAGTGGGAGAGAGTGTTAGGCTCCTTGCAGAGAGGAAGCGAGAAAGATCGGAGAGGTAGCTGTTTACTTTTGAACACATGCCATCGATTCCATTTCCCGACGTCAATATCGTACAGTCATCAGCGTACGAGGTCACTGAAATTCCCGCTGGTGGCTGGGGGAGTTTCGAAATATAAAAATTAAACAGTAGAGGGGAGAGGACACCGCCCTGCGGAACCCACTGTTTAATTTTCCTAAGTTTGGAATTTTGACCTCGAAACAGTACGGATGAATGCCGACCGCTTAGGTAGTTCATAGTCGTTGATTGTTCTAGGTCCTCAAGTAGCGTTGTGTGATTGACTGTGTCAAAAGCTTTTGACAAGTCCAACGCTACGAGGATCGTCCTCTCGCAGGGTGGCTTCTGGTTCAGGCCATGAACTATCTGACGCTAAGTGCTGTGGTGGTGCTGTGCACTTTACGCAAGCCATGCTGATGATCTGCTAGGCTCAGGAGGTGAGTGAATGACGGGAGTAACAAGGCCTCAAGTGTCTTCACTACTGGGGAAAGGAGAGTTATCGGGCGATAAGACTCCCCTTTGTTGGCGGGTTTCCCAGGTTTCAGTAGTGGGACCACTCTTCCGAATTTCCACACATCGGGTATTTGAAGAGTGGATATCGACAGGTTGAGGACCTTGGTGAGATAATTTACTCCCGTTGGGCCTAGGTGTTTTAACATCAGCATGCTTATTCCGTCAGGGCCAATGGATTTAGACGATTTCGCCTTTTTGATGACACTCTGAACCTCCCCATCGGTGAAAGTAAGTGGTGCGCAGTCTTTTGGCATTTTGCGCAGCCGTCGGGTAACACGTCGTTTGGCCTTGTCAGTCGAAGGGTGCAGTGTAAATTGTCGGCTGAAATAGCTCGCGCACTTCTTCGGGTCCGAGGAGGCATGACCATCGAATTGAATTTCAACCCGATCGTCATGTCTTCTCGGATTTGACAGGGCCTTGACAGTAGTCCAAAGCTTACTCACACCGGTGGAGAGGTTGCAGGACTTCAGGTGCTCTATCCATTTTGTCCGCTTATGATGATTTACCATTTGCCGAATCCCCAAATTGAGATCCCTTATTCGGGGATCACAGGGATCGGCATGGCGTAAGGTGTCGCGCTCGTTTGCTAATACAGCTGCTTCGGCTGGGAAATTTGGGCGGAGTTCCGCGATTCTTCCAGCCGGTATGAAGCGAGCAGTAGCAGCAGCGATCACCTTGCGTAATTGACGCTCGCCAACGATGACGTCCGTAGGAATGGATAGTGCGTTGTGCTCTCAGTAAATTCTGTGAAGGCGACCCAGTTAGCTTTGTTAAAGTTAATATAAGTGCGGTTGTCCACAGAAATAAAGTCAGGAGGTTTCTCGATCGAGATAAATATGGGCAGATGGTCTGATGCAAGAGTTAGCATAGGTCGCCAGGTTATACTATTTATCAGACCACCGCTAGCGATGGTAATATCTGGCGAGTTATTATAGGTGCCCATAATTCTGGTGGGGGCTTCGTCATTCATTGTGCAGAATGTCAAATCGTCTATCTGTTCCGCCAGCTCCATCCCCCTACGATCGTTTGACAGGCAGGAATGCCAAAGATCGTGATGCGCGTTAAAGTCGCCTAGCACCAAACGGTTTTCACCACGAAGTAGCGCATCTGGTTCGGGTGACATCCTATTGGGCAACATGTAACTGGGGGGATGTACATATTAAATATTTCGAGCTCGACATCGCCTGACCGGACAGCTATACCCTGACATTCTAGGGTAGTGTCCCTACGGTCGATGTCAACATCGATAATACTGCACGGTGTTGTGCAATATGAAGGCTAGGCCTCCACCATTATCTCGCTCGCGAACCTTACGTAAAACGTTGAAACCTGCACAACTCAGAAGATCTGAGCGGCTGTTTAACTTGGACCGCAGCTATCGTTACGCGCTCCCGGCTCATGAATGCAACTATCTCCTCGATCTTACTCTGGAGTCCGTTGCAGTTGAATTGTAAGAGTCGCGTTTGTCGCGGGTGTCCAGTCGTGATCCTAGGGGTGAGTGGGGGGCGTGTAGGTGGTGGTTGTTGCAGCTGTATTATCCGCATGGGCGGTTGTCGCACTGTGGTGTTGATTGGCGACGCCACTGTATGTGATTGCGGGGGCAGACTCCTACAGCATGGGGCAACGTACGACGCACTCCACTCTCGTGTGGTGCGCAGACCAGAACACGACAGAAAGTGACACCAGCCAGTGCAAGAATTGCACTTGACTGATGTGACATTCCGGCGTATTGTGGTCTGACACACGGAACAGACTGTGCAAGGAACCAGGAGTTGCTGGGTGGTTCTCGCACGAGGATTGGAGCTGGATGAAGGTTGGGGGGAGGAGGTTGGTCAGACTGGGAGTCATGCTGTCTGTGTGAGCTCCTTAGGACCGTGGAGGTCCTATCTTGGCCACTCGACTGGAGTGGCAGCGCAGTGCGCGAGCATGGTGCAGGTTGCACAGCCGTTGAGGCAGATGTCGCATAATTGCGTTGACAGCATGGGGCCACGTAACTTGTGGTCCACTCCTGGTGTCTTAAGGCCTGAACAGGTCTTAAGTTGGCTCCATCCATTGCATGTATTTCACCTAACCGAGGTGGAGTTTGGATGGAGCCTTTTAGCGCAAATGCAGCAGTAAAATTCCTCAGGGCCCGGGTTGGACTCGATGCCAGCACGGGTCAGGAGGATATGGAGCAACCCTGCTGCTAGGCATTGCTCAAATGACGACAAACTTAATCTAAAACTCACCGATCCAAACAGGGTTAGATCGCCGAAATAACAGCCCTTGGCCGGATAAAATCCGGGTCAATTCCGGTACGGCAGAACCGGCTGTTGTGGGAAATGCCACATACCTTCTGTTTATCTTCACTTGCCAGTAACCACTTTTCAAATCAAGTGTTGAGAACCATTTTGTGCCGTCTTTATCAAATTTGGATGAGTATCTGAGAAAAAGTTCTTTAGCCTTATTGATTGTTTGCCTCTAGTTCCTTGGTCCATGCGTTAATTTCGCTCGATATGTCGTTTTCGTCCATGGAATCTTCCTCAATACATCTTTCGCAATTTATCGCCTTAATCTCTTGACACCGTCCTAATTTCGCTGCTTTGGAGAGTTTGATTGGTACCTTGCACCCATTAAGTACTCTTATAGAACACATTTACCTTGTATTGTCATAGCCAAGGTTTTGTCTATAAATAGGTGTGATGTCGATTCATTTTTGGCCTCAACAATCCGACACTTGTTTGGCCCATAGTCTCCATCTATTTCTGTCCAAAAACCTGCTTCTGATTTTGGTAGAATCTGCTAGCTCTCTTTTGTTATCACTCGTCTAACTTTGTACTTATTATCGTAAACGAACACAAGTTGTACTTCCATATTTGTATAGGTCATAATCCTGTTCTCCATGTCAATTTTAATTCCTTGATTCGCTAGAAAGTCTACTCCAATTATGACTTCGTTGATGATACCTGCCACTATAAAATTGTGTAACACGGCTGACTTTCCAATGACGATCTCGCACGTTACTTTTCCAGCTAATGGTCTCACTTCTTTATTAACCAGATCAGATCGAATTACAAGTATGGAATGTGATGCGCCCGTATCCACACTCAGTATGCGCTTTTTGCCGTCAACATATATACTAATGGTAACATCACTTATTCCTGCTTATTTATGAAATGGAGATTACAGCGTATTTGCTTGTGAGAATCAGGCCGTGCCCTTTTCGGCTGGCTCGCTTTAGTTTAACGATTGGTTGGGTTTGACATTTGCTTGATCTTCCTCAGCATTTGCGTTTACGTCCAACTAGATTATTGGATTGTTAACAGCTGCATGCAATATGGCCACTTTTTCCGCAGTTGAAGCACTTAACGACACCAAAATTTTTCTTACGCGTTTTTGCAGATTTTTTCAGTACTTTCAGCATCTTTTTTTCAACTTTTTCAAGTAACTGGTTCACCCACATGTGATTTTCTATTTCTATTTGATGAGCTTTGAACGTTCCATTGATAAGCAGAGATGCAGTTTCCTGTATCAGAGAATACTAACGCAGCAAAGCGTATAATGCCATCTCGTATTCCATTAACGAAGATCCGAATTTTCGTGTCCTCGATAAACTCCACGGATTTATGTGCATAAGCTAACTTCTCAATCTCTGTAGAAAACTCCTGCAGAAACTCATTGGCTTTCTGGCGACGATTTTCTAACTCGATTTTGAGGATCCTGGGCTCACTACTATACCACCTATCAACGCTTCATAACTACTAGACTCCCAGTTTGGAATGGTTTGTAATACCTCCGCTGTAAATTCTTTTAATGCAACGGACAATGCAGCCACTTTATCTTCAGCGTTCCAATTATTTGCAGATGCCGTCTTTTTCGAATTGAAACTTAAAAACATGGAACGGAACTGTGCCATCAAAAGATAGAGGTTGTACCTTGACAGAAGCTGTTGACATAATTGGCCGATTTAATTGTAACTTGCGGAGATGATCTTGCAATTTGTACACTTCAGTCAAAATAAAAATTGTTGGGCATTTAAATTAAAACACCCAACATTTATTAAAATTAAAATTTTTTGTATATACATATATCCGTTTAACACATGGAGAAACTATTTAAATCTTTTTTTGTGATTTTGTGATATATTAAAAAAACTGATTTAAAAATTTTATTATTAATTATTATTAGTATTAGCTCTCAATTAAGAAGTGTCTTTTATAATTTTCAATTGAAAATTAATACTATTAAGCATGACATTACAAAAGACTTCATCACATACATTTCAATTTAGCTTTTTCTTTAATTTAAATTTTTTCCAATTTTTGTTAGTGATCTTCAACAGCGGCAACGAATCTCTCTGTTCATATATTTTATTGGTAGGATTTCGATCTGGCCGTCCCTCTTTTTCTAATTGCTAACTTTGACAGTTGCCTAAGTTCAGGAGGTTTTGGGGTTTAGCAATTGCTTTCTCATTTCCATTTAGAGATGAGTTTGGCATCTCTTTATCAAGGATGACGTGATACGAGACTCTCTCATTTTCCCTAATTTTTTTTTCATTCTCTTTCCCTGATGATGAAGATTAGGGAATTTTGAACAACTGATTTTAAAAACGGAGGGATACCATAAATAAACCCGCTAAAATTATCTGACAAAAGCAGTGCAAGCGAAATTTCGAGGAACGACACAAATACTTTTGAATAACGTGTAACTAAAGTTTGTTTACTATTCTTTGTTGTAAAATCGAAATAGTTGTATTTATAACGTTAATCATAAAATCATGATATTTTATTATGAGTTTTATTGTTTCTTTGATACTCATGAACCGTGGACCTTAAAATAATATCGAAATGCAAAATGCCCAAAAGTTATTTTAGAATACCCTATCCATTTTCGACAGTGGCATGATTGACAAATGTGGGTTTTGACAGCTCTCTCTCGAATCAAAGAGTTTCGAATGATGTCATCCATGTCTTTATCTCTGGTTCTAGTTAGAGTTTTGCCGTGTGAAGAGCAATTGAGATATATGTAAAAAGTTGTAAGCTCGGATTGTGAGTAAGGAATCGTTATGTTATTAGAATTATAAATAAAGATAAGTGCATAGCAATTAAATTGGGACTTTTATTTAACAATCCAGTGATCGAGCTCAAGAATGAGTTATAAGGTAGACGATGTATCGAGAAATCCGTTGCAATACTTTCTTATTTTTAATTTATATTTTCGATAACTTTTCTTTGGCCTTACGATATATTTCCGGTAGCTCTTATATATTAGATCCTTAACAAAACTTCGCCACTAGAACATTCTGTCAACTACGAATTCGCTACCTAGTTGATTCCGACAATTTATCGTCCATTCTGTTTTGTTAATCATCCGTAGTCGCCACAATAGAATATAGAAATAAAGCGGTACAAACGACAACTTGGACACGACATTAACAACGGGAATAGGGCCGAATATTTAAATGATAATCTAAAATAGTTACTAAAAATTTGTAAATATAGAAAGGAATAATAGTATAAACATGTGAATTTAAAAAAAAGTTAATAAATAAAAATTTGTAAATATATAAAGGAATAATAGTATAAACATGTGAATTTAAAAAAAAAAGTAAATAAATAAAAATAAAATAAGAATTTCAATTGTTTCATTTAGTAGGAAAAATGTAACCGATACGTTAGGCAGTGGTAACCAATGAATAACCAAACAAATAACTCATGGCAAGTAACGAGGTAACCGATGCATCAGTTTTCTGTAAGCAATAGCTAACCAAAAAAAATAACATATGCACCAGTTTTCTGTAACTTATAAGTAACCATATTAATAACCAAACAAACTATTTTCAGTAACAGATAGTTTTCCATAATGGTTGACAAAGTAGAGCAGTAAAATATATGTACCCTTTGCATTTTGTAAGATAATCACAGCGACGTGTAGTGAAAGAGGAGAAATAGTTACTTTTTTCCGAGGCTAGAACAAAAGTAACCTATCAGATAACAAATACATTATTTACTGATAACTCATCGGTACCCAGTTAGCTAACTTTTATGTCTTGTAGGGTTATTGATTAGAAAATTGAACGTGAACGTGTTAATGCAATAATCATTCTGAACGCATCTTTATAGATGACTTCCTATTTTGAGTTTCATTAAAGACTTTTCATAATACCACTGTTATATTGAAATAAAGGAAACCGGTTTATATTTTTGTATGTTCCTATATACAATAGGTGTAAAAGAGCGTTAACTAGGTTTATAGTGTTACATCAAAAGTGACATGCCTGACTCAGTTCCTAGCTGTGACCCCTCATGTAATAACACCCATGCCCGAGTCAATGGATACAAGAATAAGAAACTTAAACAATATAACTCCGAGTTTGTATGTCTATCATCTCCAATTTCTAACAATAAAATTGAGTTCGAATAAAAAGTATTTTGATAGTTATGTTAAGGGTCACACCTACTAAATGGATTTTTTTAAAATTTGGAGGATATATTTATTTATAATTAATTAGTATAGTCAAAACTTACAAAAAAAATTATTTTAGCGTTATTCGCTATTTTCCAAGTTGTAAAAAAGTTCTTCACTGCTGAGTCTTTTTTATTGAAACGTAATATACTAAATAAGTTGTGATTTTACATTTACAACTGTACCAAGACGCAAAATTTTTTTAAATTTATAAGTTAAAACTACAAGCGCTTGCAATAAGCTGAAATGTTGTAGATTTAAGTCTGCGCTCGGTGTTTTAAGATTCTCCTAGCTCTGTAGCTTCAGCGTTTACATGATCGCGGATAGCTTTGCGAACCATTTTGATATGAATTTCACGGTGTGTATTATGCTATGATGGATTGTCGAATGTTGAGACCTAAATCCAAATTGATGAATTTGTATGAGATCCTTTTCTTGAACTATATTTTCAAGTCTTCTGATAATGACATCCTCCTCCAAACCTGCCAAACTTCTCCGAAACGGCTGGACCGATTTTGATGAAATTTACTAGGTCTGAGAATTGGCCAACATCTATTTGTCATATTCCTACCTCAACTAACACTTTTTTTTCATTATTTTAAAAAACATTTTTTGTTTTTATTTTTTAACGGTTCTGCATTAAAAAATAGATACAATTATACACACTTATACGGTCAACCCCTGACTTTAAATCGCCATTATTTAAATTATTCTGTTCCATTCACAGATCCACAAGATGGAAATCGAATTTAATAATGGTTTGTCAATGTATTGAAAAAGCGCTTGATTGTGCTATAAATCCACCTAAAACTACGCTTACCGATTTTTTTTTAATTGTGCGGATGTTTTTGGTGCCTTTGCACAAACACTCTTCTACTCAGAAATACCACACCATTTTACATGGGCTCAATCGAAAAAATGGATACCCCCAAGCAAGGCGCACCAGTTGAGCCATGCCCCGGTTTATTCAAATTAAACAATTTGGGTCGTGTATATACAATCAATCCACGGCAGACTGACTGCTTTTATCTGCGAGTGTTGTTGGTTAATGTCACTAGACCATTGTAATTGTAAATGGACAACAGTATTAAGATAAGACGTATGAAGATGCATGTGTTGCACTAAGTTTGCTAGAAGATAACAATCATTGGGACAGTATGCTTGCTGAAGCAGCATTATACTGCTCGGAAAGACAAATTCGTCTACTATTATTTATATTACTGACGTTGTGGGATAATCACAAAGACTCGATCACTGATGATAACATATTGTAACGGATTTCTAACTATAACTCACTCTTGACCTCGATCACTAGATTGTTAAATTAAAGTCCCAATTTAATGCTATACACTTATCTTTATTTCCAATTCCACCAACTTAACACTTATTGCTCGCTATTCGAACTTACAACTTATTGCTTATAGCTTAATTGCTCTTTACACGGCAACACTCTAATTAGAACTGTGTCTGCTGCACAATCCGACAGCCCTTATATAGTAAATTTTTAACAAAAGTTCGCTACTAGAACATTCTGGCAACTACGAATTCGCTGTCTAGTTGCTTCGGGCAGTTTATCGTCAATTCTGATTTGTTCTGGTACTCGTGTTCGCCACACTGCCCTTTACTTAAGTCTGATATATTTGCGGTATCAAACGCTGCAAGCCGTTCCAGATGAACCACCTTCATTTTAGTCCTTGGTCTTCCAATGGTCTGTATGCGATACACTACATCATTGAGTCGTTTAATAACCTGGTATGGTCCTTCCCAATTTCGCTGTAATTTGGGAGATAACCCTTTCTTTCGTTGTGTGTTATATAACAATTCCCAATCGCCTTCAATAAAATCCTCACAGTTTATCGCCTTGTCGTATTTTGCTTTCATTTTATCGCTCATAATTTTGGTTCGCTGTCTCACCCGCATAGCATGTATATCCCTCATCTCATCTTCTAGGACGCTGTTAAATTTCTTAGCAATCCTTCCTCCGTTGGCGTTAATTCCAAATTTTAAATCAATCGGTAGTCGAAGATCATTACCAAAAATTGCCCTTGCTGGAGTCTGCCCCGTTGTTTCATGTACAGCAGACCGATAAGCCATCAGGAACAAAGATATATGGGTATCCCAATCTTTCTGATACTTGTCCACAACTTTCCTCAAATGTTCTTCCAAAGTTCGATTGAATCGTTCTACCATGCCATCGGACTGCGGATGTAGTGCAGTTGTACGGGTATTCCTGATACCCAGCTTCTGGCATATCTCCTGTATTAGAGCTGATTCAAAATTTCTTCCTTGGTCAGAATGTAATTCTATTGGAACACCATATCTCGATACCCAATTGTTAATGAATACATCCGCTACTGTTCCTGCCTCTTGTTTAGGAATTGCGTAAACCTCTGGCCATTTGCTGAAATAGTCCATGACTACCGAAACATACCTGTTTCCTAATTTACTGATAAGAAATGGACCAGCTACATCCATGGCTACTCGCTCAAACGGCGCTCCTGCATTGTACTGCTTCATCTGACCATGACTCCTGGACCGCAGCCCTTTGGCAGCAATGCACTCGATACAATTGGCGATCCAATCTGTAACTGATTGACGACAACCAACACAATATAATCTTTGTTTTAATTTCTCCAAGGTTTTAGTGATACCCATGTGTCCTCCACTTGGACCGTTGTGCAGCTCGTTGAGAACTTCAATAATTCTTACTTTTGGAACAATCATCAGAGCTCGTGAACTTTGCCCATCTTCGCTTTCCCATACGCGATGCAAGCAGCCAGACACTAACTTCGCACTATTCTATTGTGCCCAATAAGCCTTTGCGTCTGGGCTTTCTGCAGCTATTTCTTCTCTCGTTGGACGCTTATTCATCTCCAATCCGTGTATTACACTTTTCAAATTTGGATCCTCTTGCTGACATTTCCGTAGCTTCTCCGGATCCCAGTCTGATGTTATAGTCATTAATCGGACATCTATATTGTCTTCTTTGGCCTCAGCTTTTGAGCAATGTCTGCATTCCAGATTACAGGGACGATGGGACATGGCATCAGCATATCCATGACTTCTACCTTTGCGATGTTCTATAGAGAAGTCGTAACTTTGGAGTCTCTCAATCCACCGTGCCAACTGTCCTTCAGGGTTCCTGAATTGTAGAAGCCATTTTAATGCTGCATGAACGCCTCCTACTGCAAATCCACTAGCATCCGTATCCAAAATAAACGTTGATCCTGGGACCGGGTATGCTAACATTGGCGCAGTACTTAACCGTTTCTTCAGAGTTTGGAAAGCCACTTCCTGTTCTTTATTCATTCAAAAACTCTGTTATTTTTTGTGAGTTCTTGGAGGCTACTAGCTACGCTGGCATAATTTGGAACGAATCGTCTATAATAAGTACACAGTCCAAGGAAACTCCGCAATTCATGTAAATTTTTAGGAGCGGGCCAGTCTCTTACTGCCTCGATCTTTTCATTAGCTGTGCAAATGCCCTCCGTTGTCACTTTGTGTCCTACTTACTTCCTTACTTGTGTAGCTTACTTCCTTTTTGAAAAGGGAACACTTCTTTGGACTCAGCTTCAGACCAGCGCTAGCTATTCGTTGGAAAACCTCTTCCAAGTTCTTAAGGTGTTCATCGAAGCTTTTACCCAACACGATGATATCGTCGAGGTATACCAAATAAGTCTTCCAGTGAAATCCTTTTAGTACTTGTTCCATAAGTCTCTCAAAAGTAGCAGGAGCGTTACATAATCCAAAGGGCATTACGGTAAATTGCCATAGACCATCTCCAACGCTTAAAGCCGTCTTTTCTTTGTCTTCTTCGTTTACCTTCACTTGTCAATAACCACTTTTCAAATCAAGTGTTGAGAACCATTTTGTGCCCGTTAACGAGTCCAGTGTATCATCGATTCAAGGTAGTGGATAACTGTCTTTCTTCGTTACATCATTCAACCTTCTATAGTCCACACAAAATCTCATGTTGCCTTCTTTCTTCTTCACAAGTACTACAGGTGAGCTCCACGGACTCTCTGATGGTTCGATTACGCCGCTTTCGCTCATTTCACGTATGGTCTGGCTTAAAACTTCACGTTTTGCTAAAGGAATGCTCCTAGGAGCCTGACGGATTGTTCTTGCATCACCTGTGTTAATAAAATGTTTCACAACTTTGGTTCTTCCTGATTTGGCATCGTCTTTATCAAATATGGATGAGTATCTGAGAAGAAGTTGTTTAGCCGAAGTTTGATAGTTTGCCTCTAGTTCCTCGGTTCATGCGTTAATTTCGCTCGATATATCGTTTTCGTCCATGGAATCTTCCTCAAGACCTCAATCTCTTGACACTGCCCTAATACAGCTCCTTTGGAGAGTTTGATTGGTAACTTGCATTCATTAAGTACTCTTACTTTATCTTGTCTTGTCGTAGCCAGGGTTTTGCTTATGAGTAAGTTTGGTGTAGATTCTTTTGTGGCCTCAACAATCCACCACTTGTTTGACCCATAGTCTCCATCTATTTCTGCCCAAATAACTGCTTCTGATGTTGGTGGAATTTGCTGGCTCTCTGTTGTTATCACTCGTCTAACGTTGTACTTATTATCGCAACCGAACATAAGTGGCACTTCCATATTTCTATAGGACATAATCCGGTTTTTCATGTTAATTTTGATTCCTTGATTCGCTAGAAAGTCTACTCCAATTATGACTTCGTCAACGATATCTGCCACTTTAAAATTGTGTAACACGGCTGCCTTTCCAATTACGATCTCGCACGTTACCTTTCCGAGAACTAGGGTATCTTCTCCAGTTGCAGTACGCAACTTTGCCCCGGGTAACGGTCTCACTTCTTTCTCAACCAGATCAGATCGAATTATGGAATGTGATGCGCACCTATCCACAGTCAGTATGCGCTTTTTACCGTCTACCATCCACTAACGGTAACGTTACTCGTATTCCTGCTTATTGGGAAATGGAGATTACAGGGCATATGCTTGCGGGAGCCAGCCCTTGCCCTTTTCGGTTGGCTCGCTTTATTTTAACGATTGGTTTGATTTGAAATTTGCTTGATCTTCCTCAGCTTTGCGTTTACGTCCAACTGGATTATTGGGCTGGTTACAGTTGCGTGCAATATGGCCACTTTTTCTGCAGTTGAAGCATTTAAGCACACCATAATTTTTCTTATGCGCTTCCGTAGATTTTTCCAGTGCTTCTGCATGTTGTCAATTTTTTCAAGTAATTGGTTCACCCAAGTGTGTTCCTCTATTTCTACTTTGTTAGCTTTAAATGTTTGATTGCAAAGCAGAGATGCAGAGGCTCATTGGCTTTCTGGCGGCGATTTCGTAACTCGATTTGAAAGATCTGCTTCCTGTGCTAACTACCATACCGTCTTTCTAATGCACCCATCAACGTTTCATAACTACTCGCCTCGCAGTTTAGAATGGTCTGTAATATCTCCGCTACAAATTCTTTTAAAGCAACGAACAATGCAGCTACTTTATCTTCAGCGTTCCAATTATTTGAAGATGCCGTCTTTTCGAATTGAAGCTTAAAAACGTGGAACGGAACAGTGCCATCAAAGGATGGAGATTTTACCTTGGCAGAAGCTGTTGACACAATTGGCCGATTTAATTGTAGCTCGCGGAGACGATCTTTTAATTCATCCATTTCAGTTTTAATTTTATCCCGCTCTTCCGAGATCTGTGAGGACGCTTCTGCTATTTATGAGGTCACCTGTGCTGATATACGTGCATCTTGCGCTGCGAACTGCTCTTCCAACTGTAAGGACACCTGTGCTGATATACGTGAATCTTGCGCTGCGAACTGCTCTTCCAACCGCGTTTCTAACGAGGACAATTGGGATTGTTGTGTCAACATTTGTGATAACACCTCTGCTATTTGTTGGGTTATACGTGCATCCTGCTCTTTAAATTGTGTCGATATTTCTGTTGACATTTGAGACATACATGTATCCTGCTCTTTAAATTGTGTCGACATTTGCGTTGACATCTCTTTCCCCATCTGCGATATTGCAGCAAAAATCATGTTTATGTCCACATTCTTTGACGAGCATTGAGCTTCTTCCTTTTCTTCTATCTTTGTTGTCTCTTCCTCTAATTCCATGTGAAAGACATATTCCTCAACATTAATGTTTCCCGCCTCCATGGCCTCTCTCAACCGTGATTGTAATTCACTTTTTAATCCATTTGTCGCCAAACCACGTTGCTCCAGCTCTTTTTTCAGTTGTGGAATCTTCAGATCGTTAAACTTGCCAATTTTAAAATAATTATCTCCTTGGGAATTTAATTGACAATCCCACTTCTGACACCAATTGTAACGGATTTCTCGATAAATCGTCTACCTGTAACTCACTCTTAAGTTCGATCACTGGATTGTTGAATAAAAATCCCAATTTAATGGCTATAAACTTATCTTTATTTCTAATTCCAACAACTTAACACTTATTGCTCGATATTCGAGTTCACACTTTATTGCTTATAGCTTAATTGCTCTTTACACGGCAACACTCTAATTAGAACTGTGTCTGCTGCACATCTGGCAGCCCTTATATAGTAAATTTTTAACAAAAATTCGCTACTCGAAGATGCTGGTAACTACGAATTCGCTGTCTAGTTGCTTCTGGAAGTTAATCGTCAATTCTGATTTGTTCTGGTACTCGTGTTTGACACTATATTGTACCGACATCGTAGAAGCTGCAACAATCTAATGATATCATTCAATGGCGAAATGTACAATCAGCACTGCATTGTTATTGCGAATTTACCAATCCGTAATTTCGGTATGAGGTCACCAAATCGAGGTGCATCTGATTTAATCAACACAGATATAATTCGTGAAATGAAGTATGATACTTTCAAATTCGCAGTGGCTGTTTTTCGCAATGTTCCACTACTAAATGATGAACATAAAACAATTTACGACCGCATTTTGCTGGTAGTTTCGGCAGGGCAAGGGAAATTATTATTTTTTTTTGGAGGCTCCAGGTGGAACTTCCTTATTGCGCTACTTCTTGTAGAGATTGATTAAAAAATGGAATCGCGTTGTCCGATGCATCATCTGGCATTGAGCAACTTTATTAGAGGGCATTGGATAGGAAATTTAAAAAATCTTGAGTGGCTGGCAGAAAGATCGATTTTGCAGCATAAAATGTGGACGTCAATGAATTAAATTAAAAGATACAACAGTTGTTGCCAGGGGACTTGGTATCATACATATCTATTGATGCTGTTTGCGATGACAACGAAGCTGTGAATTATCCAACTCAGTTTTGAAATTCACTAGATACGCCGGGCATGCCACCGCATCATTTACAACTGAAGGTTGAGTCTACGGTTATTTTGGTTCGGAATTTCTCACAAAGCCAGAATTTTTAATTGCGATTCCCGAGGTGAAAATGTATTGCTACCACAAATACCTATAATTCTTACAGATGTCCCAATTGAATTTAAATGCACTCAATTTCCGATTAGATTGACATTCGCAATGGCGATGAATAACTCACAAGACAACACGTTGTCTGTTTGTAGTTTAGATTTGGGTACACCATGCTTTTCTCACGGACAACTTTATGTGGCATGTTGTCGCGTGAGCAAACCATCCGGTTCGTTTGTAATGACGGACTAATCAAAAATATTGTACACTCGATTGCGATGACATATTAATCTTTGTTTTATTTTATTTTATTTTTTTGACAGTATAGGTAGCTTTCAATAATTGTTATTTAATATATATTCATTTTCATTCCTGTTTCAATTTTAGTTACATCCCCCACATACTTATACTGTAAGTTATTTTTAAAAATATTTCGGAAATAAAAATTTCACGCAATGAAAAAATACTGTTTTTGGTACGAAATATATTTTTTTATTCAATATCATATCTCTTAACTTCAATACCCATATTCCAATGATCCTCCAATGATTTTATGCCATTCTTATAATGACTTTCCGGAAGCTCTCCAAAATACCCGTCTACGGCTGTAATAGCTTCTTCATTCGACGAAAAACGCTTTTCACGAAGGAATTATTTCAAATTTTTGAAGAGGTACTTGTCGCTGGGAGCCAAATCTGAATGAAATGAATACGGTGGATGCTTCAGCAATTCGTATTTTAATTCGTTGAATTTGAGTTCGATTTATTATTGTTAAACACCTGAGCAGGTGCATTATCTTGATGACAAATGATTTTTTTGTGCTGCATACCAGGTCTTTTCTCATGAATTTTTTCATCCAGCTGATCCAAAAGACTGCAATAATATTCAGAGTTGATTGTTTTACCTTTCTGCATATAATCAATTAACAAAATTCCTTTTGCATCCAAAAATTGATGCCAGAACCTTCTTTTCTGATCGTTGTAACTTCACCTGCTTTGGAGCTGAACAACCAACTTCAGTCCATTGTAAACGCTCTTGTTTCAATTTAGGATTATGGTGGTAGATTCAACTCTCATCCGTAGTTATAAAACGACGCAAGAAATCGATTTTATTCTGCTTAAAATGCTCCAGACTATGCTGATAAATTTGTTTTCGATCCAGTTTATGTGGAATTGTTAACGTGCGCGGCACTAACTTTTTTATATGTAATTCTGCACCTAAAATATGAAGTACTCGATTGTCTGAGATTCCAGTGGCATTAGCAGTTTCACGCTCAGTCAAACTTGGATCTTCACTAACAATATTATAAACTTGCTCAATGATTTCTGGTGTAGTTGTGGTTTTGGGTCGTCCTTCGCGTGGATCGTCTTCAAGCCTAGTACGATCACCTTTAAATTCATCAGCCCAAAATTGAACGGTGCGTTTTAAAGATAAGGACTCCTTATAATACACTTCTAATAATTGTTCGTAAATTTTCTTTGCTTTTAAACCTTTCAAAGCAAAGAATCTATTCACTGCGCGATATACAATTTTTTCCATACTAAAAAAATACTCTGACACGCAAACTTCAAAAGCTTGTAAACAAAGAATTAATTAACGGAATGACTTGTAACTTTGCATGTGTTCTCACGACAGATAAGTACCAACTTGAGAATAAAATTAGTTAGCTAGTAGTGCTATTTCTTGGTGAGAGCAGAAAATTTTTAACTAACCTGTGTCAACGTTAGATGGCAATACGGCAGATGACGAACGGTGTGGCAAGGGAGACAACGAGTAGTCAGTCGAAACGAGGCAACGAGGAAAGACAGGCAACGCAGCGCGAGTTGCCAGCATTATTCAGTTATTTTGCAAATGTATACTTTAATAAACAAACTTTAAATAAACAAAATCAATATCATATTTAGTCATTTACATCTCAGAAGTGGGATCAGTGTATCCAATAGTCTACAAAGGAGACAAGTAAAACGTAGTGGTGGTGCAACGGCGTAAAAGAGAGAAAAAAGTGTTTTTCAGCGATCCAAGGGTTGAGCAGTGCAAAACGGCACGAATTGCGCAACGGCGCAACGGTAACTTCCCTTGTTCTGCAGAATTTTCAACGGAGCAGCAAATTCTGCGAAAGACACCACAGCGAAATATCAACGTCTTACTAATAAGACAAACGAAGTATTTGCAACGCGCGCAAATCAACAAACAGTACATTGGTTCTCATACGTACAGCGTGCAAGTTCAGACACGCAACAACAAAGGACAGGCATTTTTTGCACACAACGATTAAGCAGAAGAAAATTAGCAAGCTCGAACGTGCAAACGCTTATAAAATATCAACTGCGCTGCTACGAAGTTGTGAACCGAAGCGACGAAACGAGTTAACGGATAAAATTTTAAGAGAAATACACACGCAACGTATTAGCGGGTGCAAGTATCTGGTAAGAAGAGAGAGCAAGAGTACAAACACAAGAAAGTGAAACGAAACATCAATATCGAGTACGAGTAAGGCGACGTTAGAAGAGCAAAGAGTTAGAAGCTCGAAACAAAAGACGCAAGATGATCAAATTAAATACGCTAAAGGTCAGTCAGCTTAATACACTTCTAAGAGCAAACGATTTACCACTGACGGGTACCAAGGCAATTAAGTTATCAAAACTGCAAGAGGTTCTAGGTGCCGACGAAGTAGACGCAATCGAGATTGAAGATGAAAGTTCCAGTCCTACAAGTGATCTACAAGTGCAAATCAACAGTTTAAGAGAAGCAATTGCAGGTTTAACGTCAGCTATGGCGCCGATCACCCAAAATTCAACAGCGGTACCGAATAGGGAGGAAATTCAACAAGCTGTAATCAACAACGATTTAGAGTCACCAGGGTCAAGTGTATTAACTTGGGAATCAGCTCACGATTTAAGAAGACCAATACAGCGAGATATGTCGATTCAGGATATGATAGGGATTATGCCTGAATTCGACCCAATAAAAGGTTCAACGTCAGCAACACAATTTATAACGCGAACTGAACAATTGTAACAACGCTACGGCTGGAAGAAAAACAGAGTTTTGATCGCAGTGTAACACAAAATGAAAGGCATGGCCAAACGTTGGCTGGTGCATGTAGAGTATTTTTACTCTATGCTAACCATACGTAGGCAAGGTAGGGAGGATGACGTATCTATCAACATGCACATCATCAGCGGTCTCAATGCTAGCACATTAACTAAGCCATTAGCAACGATGAATTTTACAACATGTAGTGAACTATTGGTTGCATTAAAGAATTTATCAGCAATCAGTAGTGCACCGGTAACATCAATACCACCAAACCAGCCAACGAAGACCGAAATTAAAAACAAGTACACACAAATAAAGTGCTTCAATTGCAACGAGTTGGGACACATGGCAGCTAAGTGCCCTCAACCATAACGGAAACTACGATGCGAGATATGTTCAAAAATGGGTCATGCTATAACATGCAGTAAAAAGGTATCAGTTGCAAAGATTACCAATCACCAGGAAGACGACGGGGCTCCTCCAGTTATGAAAATAGTGGAGCTTAATGGGAATAAACTTGAAGCGTTCATCGATATGGGCAGCGTATGCTGGTTGATACGGGAAACGGCAGCCAAAGGAACGCAGACTCAGGAAGCTAACAGATGCTTCATGGGTTTCGGCGGGTCTAAAGTAAAGGTGACACGTCAGTCAACGTAGTTGCAACAATCGACAACGTCAAACATGAAGTGACATTATAGCTAGTTCAGGACGAGTTAATACCCTACGATATTTTAGTGGGTCGAGACGTTCTCCAAAGTAACGGTTATCAAATGGTAAATGGAAAGGGGGTGCTACATCTACAAGAAGCTAAAAGGGTAGAAATTAACGTATCCAGCGATTTATCGGAGCAAGAACGAGACAAGGCAATGAATATTTTGCTGACTTATAAAAATTGTTTTGCAGAAAGTATCAACCAAATCGGTAGATGCAACAACGCGCATATGACGATAAAAGTTACCGTACAAGGGCCAATTCTGGGCAAGTTCCGTTCTCACAGTGACCAATGTTATCAAAGGTTTTAAAGGAACTGCTAGACAACGACATCATCCGTCCGAGTAATTTACCACACGCATCAGTTCTCTTAGTGAAGAAGTCCAACGGCGAAAGTCGAATGTGTATTGACTACCGAGCACTCAATGAAGTCACTGTTAAGAAAAACTATGTAATGCCAATAGTCGAAGAGCAACTTTCACGGTTATCGGGCAATAAGTTCTTTTCACCACTGGACATGACATCCGGTTACTATCAAGTACCAATGAACGAAGAATCAATGAAATTCACAGCATTTTTAACACCATGGGATTGTTCGAGCATAACGTTATGCCTTTTGGGTTGGTAAACGCTCCCATGGTTTTCCAGGAAATTATTGTCAATTTAATCAAGACACTTAAGCATCGGGACAAAGTGGTCAACTATGTAGATGAGGTCATCATCTACGAGGTACTTAAAGAATTTCTTGAAGTCGTAAAAGCGTCAGATCTTACGCTTAGACCATCCAAATGTACATTTTTAGCGCAGCATGTTCGTTTCCTGGGGCATGATATAGACAGTAAAGGCATACGACCAGGGGAAATTTAAACCAAAGTAATTGAAGAGTTTCCGAAACCAACAACAACAAAAGCCGTTCGACAACTTCTGGGTATAACTGGTTACTTCCGGAAGTTTGTTAAAGGGTACAGCATTTTGGCACAACCATTGACATTGTTACTACAGAAGAACGCCAGTTTTAAATATATACGACGCAACAAAAGCCCACGAGGTGCACACGGATGCCAGTTCCGCAGGGTTATTTGGAGTGCTAATGCAGAACGACGAGGGGTCCGAGTGGAAACCACGAATTAGAAGTTCTGGCTATAGTTGAAACACTGCAACGTTACCGAATGTATTTGATTGAACATAGGTTTAAGGTGATCACGGACTGCAACGCCGTGGCGGTCACTAAAGCGACAACACCACTGCTACCGCGAGTGGCGAGGTGGTGGCTCAAATTACAGGAGTTTGACTTTCAATGCAAACGCTTCCACCAATAGAACCAACAACGATCGCCGAATCAATTTATCCCGTGGTGAAAATTGACAACGATTGGGTATCGGCGATGCAAAGACAAGACGAGACATTAAGAAATCATCGAAGTTTTAAACGGCAAAGAAGCATTTAACGCACAGCAACTGAAAGATGACTATATATGGCAAGGTCAGCGGTTATATCGCAAAGTACGGGAGAAATGGTCTGGATAAGACATGCGAACGATTATCCAAAGACTTTTGGTTTGCTCGTATGCGACCGTATGTGAAACCTATATTGCATCGTGTCCAGAATGTTGCATTAACAAGGCATCGGATGGGAAGAAGGAAGCACAGCTCCATGTTAGCGAAGTGGTGCCAATACCATTTAGATGCATACATGTTGACCATCTAGGGCCTTTTATACGAAGTAAATATGGCAATGTATACATCTTGGTCATTGTGTGTGCTTTCACGAAATATGTTATACTAAAAGCATTACGTAATACGAAAACAACTCCCGTTGTGAGTACACTACGAGATTACATTACAATCTATGGGTGCCCAAGGCAAATAGTTTCCAACAGGGGCACGGCTTTCACATCAAAGGAGTTTCAGAGCTTCACCAACAGGTATGACATCAGGCATGTCAAAGTAGCAGTGCGCACACCCCGCGCCAATGGTCAAGCCGAGCGTGTCAATAAGACAGTTCTGCATCACTCAAATGCAGCATTAAAGCCGATAAAGAATGGGACGAAGCACTACCACAACTTTAATGGAGCATAAACTCCCAAAGCAACGCAACTACGGAACAAAGCCCCAACAGCTTTGTTTTCAATTATAAGCCACGCGACGTCACAACGAATCGATTAATCCAAGCTATCACAGATGACGACGACGACGGAAAAACTCAACATGAAGACTTCCGACTTAAATCAGCGGCCGAACGAATTAACATAGAAAGGGCTAAATGGAAACAACGTTTCGACATCAAACATCATAAACCGAGACAGTATAACGAAAGAGATCTGGTAGTAATCGATTACGTACCTCCTCCAACTGGTACATCTCATAAGCTTGATCCGTCATACAAAGGTCCGTATTTGGTAACGAAGGTTTTACCCAACGATCGTTATGTGGTAGAAGATCTACCAGATATACCGAACCAGCGAAAGCGCTACGCAGGAATATTTACGAATGACAACATGAAGTCATGGTGCGCTTTGAGTATGACTGATGACGATTACGAAACAAAATGTTCATTTAAGAGCATCAACGACGACGCCCACGGAAAATCGTCCCGGAGAGACGATCCATCAGGAGTGGCCGAGCTGTCAACGGCAGATGACGAACGGTGTGGCAAGGGAGACAACGAGTAGTTAGTCGAAACGAGGCAACGAGGAAAGACAGGCAACGCAGCGGGAGTTGCCAGCATTATTCAGTTATTTTACAAATTTATACTTTAATAAACAAACTTTAAATAAATAAAATCAATATCATATTTAGTCATTTACACCTGTATATATTATTTATTGAAATTGAAAGTGGAAGATTTCTTCATCTTAACATAAAATCTTTTGATTAGTTAGAAAATGTCAGCAGCTTTTAATTTTAACATTTTGTTTGGTTACCTTAATAATAATAATGTAAGGTGCTCTTTATAAGAAATGTGTGCAAACATGAAAAAAAAAGTTTAACAAATACTGAATAAAAACTTGCACCCGATATATTAAGAAGCACATCCCACGTTAACAGCAACCAAACAATTAAAGAATTAAAATATTATTTGTATTCAGTTGAACAATTTAGTTTATTATTCGAATTTTATTATGACGTTGTACACAATAAAATTCCTTAATATACATGTTTATATGTTGAACAATTTATAATATAGGATCGGTAACGTATCGAAGTATTACGCGCAGGAGCTGTCGTATCGAATTTTAGGTGTTGACGCGGCGCAGTATAGAATTGAAAATTGAGTTGCGAGCAGGATCCCTATTACTTCGAATGAGGTGAAAAAGCTGCGCTGATCATTCCTTTTGTTAGCTGGTGATGTACACGCGCGGTGTTGTGGTGTGTTGTACTGTCCTATGTGATGTCATCTGGTGTGGTGTATTGGTGAGAATGTGGTCGGCATTATTAGGGTGTGCCAGTTTTACCGAGTAGAGTGGTGTGGTTATTTACTGAGGCTTAGCTCATTTAAACATATTGGGCCCCCTAGGCGAATATTTTGCCTAGTGTTGCACATATTTGCAGTAAACGTTCCAGGTATCCCGGCGTACTGCTGTTGGAGTAGCAGAGCGCGCGGTATGCATGATAATACAGTAGTGGTAGATCCATATTTACCTGTACGTGTAGGATGGAATTTTGATTTTGAAATGGGTATTATGTGTTTTGATTTGGAAGTTAGTGCGTTAAGCAAGAAACGTTGTTTTGCATTTATTCGATTGGTGGTTGTGACGACGTATTATTAGATGGTATAATTTTGTTTATTCATTTTATTTCCGGTTATCTACTATTACTTTATTATCGGCTTATAGGATGGCGACTCCACGCCTAGCTCAGATATGACCAGAATGGGTGGTCCTTTGAAACCTTTGAAGAGGGATATTGCGAGCGTAAGATTTGTGATTTACGGCTACTTTTTAAGTATTACAAGTATTTCCCATAAACCACCAATACGAGGCGGGCTTAGATATATGCGATTAGAGCGACCTTTGCCATTGGGAGTAAGGAAATCGCTTAACTTTATTTTTAAATTGTTTTATATGATTATATTATGAAAAAGTAAGCTACTAGAGGACAATTTGTTATGTGTAAATTTTTCGACTTTTTTGGGACAATTTTGATATATGTTACAGTGCGTATGCACTTATTTGGCAAGTAGGAGCGCGCCACATATCTCAAGCTTTTGAATCAGGATATTTGTATCATTATTGGCAAGAGCCATCCTGCGGGGTCGAAAAGTTACATATTTGTGTTTTTAAAACTGATCTTGTCAGAAGGGACTCTGACTTTGTTTTTTCTGCCAATTCGTGCAGCGTTGGAACATTGTGAATTTAGTGGTAGTCGTATGACGTACTGACCATTATCTGATCTAGTAGTTGTGGCTTTGTAAAAGTCTTCACAATACTGATCTTCTGGAGTTGTAATTTATATAGGGGGGAGCTCTTCTAACTCCCAAAATTTCTTTAATTGTGAATTGAGGTATTCGTTTGAGATTTCCTCAACCTGAGTAGTCATGGTTGTAACTGGTTCCGTAACTAGTCCACTTAGGATCCAAACGAAAATAGTATTTTGTGCCAATAGTGTATTTGAAATTTTCTCAACACCTTCGAGTATTATCTGTGGTATGAGATCGCTGCCTAATAGAAAGTCTATTTGAGCGGGAGTGTTGCAGTTGGGATCTGTTAGCTTTAGGTGTGAAACCTTTTGCCAATGCTTGCTATTTATATGATAGCTTGGAAGCATATTTGTAAGTTGCGGTAAGACTATAGCTTCTGCTTTAATTCTCTTATTCGCTTGGGGGAAAATTAAGGTAATGGGGCATATTTTATTAAAGTTTTGCACTACTCTTCCGCCCATTCCTGTAATTTCAAAATTGGCTAGTTTTGTTGGCAGTTGTAGCCTATTTTGAGCCCTAGACGCTATGAAAGATCGTTGTGATCCTTGGTCTATTAAGGCCCTAAGTTTAAATAGCTCTCCTCGGTGTTCGATAGAGACGACTGCTGTGGGTAGTAGTACCCTACTTTGGTTTTCGCTGTGTAGCGTTTGAGTTTTTAATGCCTTTGAGCAACTTGGTGTCTTTTGGCAATTTTCGGGATTTGCTGTTGCAACTAAACCTGTGGTTCTTTTTGTATAAGCGCTTCTTTGGAGTAATATGGGAAATTTGCTGTAATGAAGCATTGAGTGGTGTCTTTTGTGACAATATAAGCAATTAAATTTGCTTTTACAATTTTTATACTTATGCGCATGTGAAAAGCAATTTGTACAAAGTCTTTTTGATCTTATAAAATTATTTCTTTCGGGAATTTTTAATTTTTTAAATATCTCGCAAGATTGTAGTTTATGCCCTCTCGTGCATAGTTCGCATGACGTATGATTGTTCTGTTCGGATGTGAACGATTGCGTTTCGTACAAGCTTCTGTTTTATTTGTTTTTGCTACTAGCTTGGGGTCTATTGAATCTTCTTTTTAAGTCGTGTTAAAGAATTTTTGTTTTAATTAGTTTTTTATCTACCCTTTCAGCGATTTCGTACTGGGTAGTCAGAAAGTCTTTCATTTGTTGCCACATGGGGCATTCCTTTCGTGATGAGAGCGATTGCTCCCACGTAAAGTAACGATTTTTTTGGTAATGCGGCGGTGCATATATTTACCAGTATAGGGTCCCAGCTGTTTGTGGGAATATTTTGTGTCGATAAAACCGACAAACAATTAGAAACAGTGGATTGTAGTCTAATAAATTTTTCACTTGTTTCATTTTGAATTTTAGGCAAGTTCATTAGTATCGTTACTTGCTTATGCACCAATATTCTTTCATTTTCGTACCTTGATTTAAGAGCTTCCCAAGCCAGATTAAAATTATCGTCATTTAGTGCGAACTGTTTTACTATTGCGCCTGCTTGGCTTTTTGTTTTGTATCAGAGGTGATACAATTTTTGCGCATTTGTTAATTTTGGGTGGTTTATGTAAACGGCTGTAAACATGTCCCGGAAGGACGGCCTTCTTCATAATCACCATGAAAGATTTCTGTATCACATGTGGGCACCTTGAGATGGATGCCTGAACTTACCTCATGACTTTGTACTTGTGGCAGCTCTACTTTTTACTATTTGGCGTAAGCCGAAGATTTGAAATTTTCTGGTAAATCTGAGTCGTCAGATTCTACAATTGCGTCATATGCAACTTGGAGACGTGACCAAAAATTGTCAAGATTGTCTTTTTTTGATTTCTAATACCGATTCAGAATTGTCCTGAATCGGCAAAGATGAGAATCTAGTGCAGTATATTATTAAACTGTCACTTTCCGAAATGAATTTTGTGTAAGAAATGTCTTTCCCCCTTTTTTGCTTTGAGCGTGTAGCTTCTGCAGGTGTACATGGACTTCTTTCGTCAGAAATCATTTTTGGAACTTTTAGCAACTGAGTTGTTTTAGTATCTTTCGAATCTGAGCTCAGTTAAGAGATGTGCCGAAATAAAATAAAATATTTTCAATGTAAGAAATATATGTATATTTGAAACCTCTTTTAAGAAAATAAGGGTTTTTGTTTATTGTTTTTGAAAAAATTAACAAATTAGTAACGTTTTTAAACTCGTATGAGTACCTAACTCTTTTATGATAATAAGAGTTTTTATTTAATGAAATGAATATATATATTACGCGTATTTCGTGTTTTATTGCTTTTTTTTTCTTTAATATTATTTAATTGATTAATATTAAATGCAAATGTTTTTTATTTTTACTTTTATTTGTATGTACTATGTGTCCGTAATTCCTATAGGGTATACCTATAAGCGTATCAGCTGATACATAAGTATGTACTTGTACAATGCAATTGAAAGCTCGTCTTAGAGATCAATGCACTTTGTACATATGTACATATGTATCTAAGTAATATATAATATTATGTTTAAATATTTTTGCGAAATCCTGCTTGTTTTTGTTGGTCAAAGAACAAGGGGTATTGCGAGTATATGCCAATGTGGACTTAGAATATTATTTGTATATATGCAATCCTACTTGTTTTGGTTTAACAAAGAACAAGGGGTATTGCGGAATATTTGCCAATGTGGACTTTGAAACGAAGTACTAATGTATGTTCGTATACCTGAGCGTGTATATATGTGCGCAGTGCGAAAAGAGCGCGAAAAGGAAAAAATATACCGCAGGTATTTTTGTAAACTGTATGTATATATGTATGGATATCAATTATTAGTATTATATGTATGTTTGTACGTTTTCATACATATGTCAATGCTTTAAACGGAGGTTTTCTCCCATTATAGTATGTATATATTTATATATGTTAAATATAATATGTATATGTATGTATCATAAATTGCATTAGCCTTTATGTATGTATGTTTAAATTTATTTTGTAAGTTTTCGCTTTTGTTGGTTTATTTATTTTTTTTTTTTTTTGTATATAAGTATGTATTTTGAAATATACTCGGAATTGTGTCAGTTTGGTAACCGTTTTTTTATGCTGTTAAAACGGATTTTCTGTTACAGGTTCTATATTATAATATATGAAATTTGTAGGGTATAAGGTTTGTACATATATATATTCCTTTTGTGCCAATTCGTGTGTTTCTTCTCCAGCTGCTTACAGGTATGCAATTGTGGCGGCGGAACATCGCATCTGCATTTCGATCACTACTGCCTTTGGGATGTTCTATAAGGAGTCGTGATTTTTAAGTCTCTCAATCCACCGTGCCAACTGTTCTCCCCCGAAATCGCTTGCCATAAAGGAACTTATGAACTTTCTTTTTGAAAAGAAAAACCTCTTTCAAGTTCTTAAGGTGTTCATCGAAGCTTTTACCCCACACGATGATATCGTCGAAGTAAACCAAACATGCCTTTCAGTGCAATCCTTTTAATACTTGGTCCATAAGTCTCTCAAAGGTAGCAGGAGCAGTACATAATCCAAAGGTCATTACGGTAAATTTCCTATCTCCAACGCTGAAAGCCGTCATTTCCTTATGGTTCAATGAGTAACGAGTTTCAACACATCATCCCACACACATTCCACACCAACCAAACCACCACGAGCACACCACACCGAAGGAGGCAAAAAGGGGACGACGAGCGATCACCAGCTCTCTTGCGCAATGTCATCGTACGAATCGCTACCTCCGCTATCAACCGTCGTGACCTGTTAAATATTTAAAACTCTTTGCGAAATAAAAATGTGAAGTTATTTAAAAAACATAAAAAAAGGACAATTTGTTAATGAGTTATAATTCTTTGCGAAATAAAGTTGTGAAATTATTTAAAAAACATAAACATAAAAAATTTGTTAGTGAGCTTAAAGTAAAAAATTTACTATAAAGTAAAAAAGGTGAGTGCTAAGCAAGGTGACGCATAATTAAACAGCTTATCTTCTGTTTATCTTCACTTGCCAGTAACCACTTTTCAAAACAAGTGTTGAGAACCATTTTGTGCCTGATAACGAGTCTAGCGTGTCATCGATTCTATGTAGTGGATAACTGTCTTTCTTACATCATTGTTGCATAATTCAGCCTTGATGGTTCGATTACGCCGTATTCGCTCATTTCACGTATGGTCTGGCTTACAACTTCACGTTTTGCTAAAGGAACGCTTCGAGGAGCCTAACGGATTGATCTTGCATCACCTGTGTTAATAAAATGTTTCACAACCTTTCTTCTGTTTGGAATCGTCTTTATCAAATATGGATGAGTATCTGAGAAAAAGTTGTTTATCCTTATTTTGATAGTTTGAATCTAGTTCCTCGGTCCATGCGTTAATTTCGCTCGATATGTCGTTTTCGTCCATGGAATCTTCCGCAATACAGATTTCGCAATTTACCACCTTAATCTCTTGACACTGCTCTAATTTCGCTTTAGTTTAACGATTGGTTGGGTTTGACATTTGCTTGATCTTCCTCAGCTTTTGCGATTACGTCAAACTAGATTATTGGATTGTTAACAGCTGCGTGCAATATGGCCACACTTTTTCCGCAGTTGAAGCACTTAACGACACCACAATTTTTTTTTTTCAGTACTTTCTGCATCTTTTCTTCAACTTTTTCAAGTAATTGGCTCACCCACATGTGATCTTCTATTTCTATTTGATGAGCTTTGAACGTTCGATTGATAAGCAGAGATGCAGTTTCCTGTATCAGAGATAACGAAAGGTTTTCGCAAACGTCAGTTTTGGACATACTAACGCAGCAAAGCGTATAATGCCATCTCGAATTCCATTAACGAAGATCCGAACTTTCGTGTCCTCGATAAACTCCACAGATTTATGTGCGTAAGCTAAAACTCCTGCAGAAATTCATTGGCTTTCTGGCGACGATTTTCCAACTCGAGTTAGAAGATCTGCTTCCTGGACTCACTATCATACTACCTATCAACGCTTCATAACTACTAGACTCCCAGTTTGGAATAGTTTGTAATACCTCCGGTGTAGATTCATTTAATGTTTTTTTTTTCGAATTGAAACTTAAGAACATGGAACGGCACTGTGCCATCAAAAGATAGAGGTTGTACTTTGACAGAAGCTGGGGAAATAATTGGCCGATTTAATTGTAACTCGCGGAGATGACCTTGCAATTCCTCCACTTCAGTTTTAATTTTATCCCACTTTCAGTCTAAATAAAAATTGTTGGGCATTTAAATGCACCCAACATTTATTAAAATTAAAATTTTTTATATATACCTAAATATATCCGTTTAACACATGGAGAAACTATTTAAATCTTTTTTTGTGATTTTGTGATATATTAAAACAACTGATTTAAAAATTTTATTATTAATTATTATTAGTATTAGCTCTCAATTAAGAAGTGTCTTTTATAATTTTAAATTGAAAATTTATACTATTAAGCATGACATTACAAAAGATTTCATCACATACATTTCAATTCAGCGTTTTCTTTAATTTTAATTTTTTCCAATTTTGTTAGTGATCTTCAACAGCGGCAACGAATCTCTCTTTTCTAATTGCTAACTTTGTCAGTTGCCTAAGTTCAGGAGGTTTTGAGGTTTAGCAATTGCTTTCTCATTTCCATTTAGAGATGAGTTTGGCATCTCTTTATCAAGGATGACATGATACGAGACTCTCTCATTTTCCCTAATTTTTTTTTTCATTCTCTTTCCCTGCAAATATCGAAAAAGCGAAATATTTAAGCGAAGTTGTAACAGCGATAATATACAAAGGGCCGAGTAATGATGCTATGTGTGGTCAGTTATTAGACTAACTTTATTCGCAAAATTCTTCTCCTTAAATAATATTCTAAGCAATATTGCAATACCGTTCAATACATAATGCTAAGTACATAGTTTCGTTTTCTATTAGTGCATATATACATAAGTATGTAAGTTATATAAAAAACAGTTCATAAAAGGAGAATAACCCAAGTACATACTTTACTCTATTGCTCCTTCGTATATAATTTAGTTATTAACAAAAGAGAAATATAAAAAAATGGGAACGCAGCATTGCAAGAGGCTGCTTACACATTAAGCTTCATGTTAAATGGGACTAGCTAATGTGCACAAACAAATATTCATATAATTGCGTGGACGAAAACATAGCGGTAGCATAAGTGTACAAAGCAAGCGCAAGCAAGCAATAAATATGTAAGTATGTATACAATGCAAATACAATTATTAACTGCATTGCGGTGAATGACTTCTAATGCTTGCTCTTCACTATTAGGCAAATAAGTACAGAACAAGAAATAGGAAAAATATATAGAACATATGACCGTATAATGCATTGGTTCTCAATCGGTGACCCAACATCCCGGCCCCGTTGAAAGGCATTTCAAACAGGTAGAAGGGCTAGCTTGTGAATTGGTCGCCGAATGATTCCCTTCGTTGTTCGAATGTCCACCACACGCATTTTAGAGTCCTTTTCTGGGATACAGTTTATAACTCTTCCAATATGCCATTTTTATGGTGGTAAATTGTCTTCATGGATGATAACCATTGAGTTGTTGTTGATGTTTGGTCGCTCTGTAAACCACTTTGATCGTACTTGAAGTTCGTTTATGTATTCATTTGACCACCTGTTCCAAAACATCTTTTTAATGCTTGTGACCTGATTCCATCGTTGTACGTTGCTGATGTTAGCTGACAATCTCCGCTCTGGGAGTGCCCTAAGTGAATTACCAATAATAAAATGCCCCGGAGTTAATACTTCATAATCATTTGGATCCGATGACATTGGTGTTATTGGACGAGAATTTAATACAGATTCTATCTCAACCAGGACTGTTGTTAGTTCCTCAGCTGTGAGTCTTGCATTTTTGATGGTGCGGTTGGGGTGACCCTTAGCCGATTTGACTGCTGCCTCCCAAATACCACCGAAATGAGGTGCACTTGGAGGAATAAAATTGAAATTTATAAATTCATTAGCACAATATTTTATAATTTCATCTTTGTTTTCGGTTTTAAATAAAAATGACTTAAATTCAGCTAGTTTGTTGCAAGCTCAAAATTTGTTGCGTTATCGCAAAAGATGTCAGAGGGTACACCTCTTCTTCCAATCATGCGCTTCAATGACGCTAAGAAAGCGTCCGTGGATAGATCCGATACTAGTTTGATGTGAACCGCCTTTGTCGCTAGACAAACGAAGATCCCAATGTACGCTTTATAAGGTGTTTTGCCTCGAATACTCAAATATATGTTGACTGGTCCGCAGAAATCAATACCGCACCGCGCAAAAGGACGAGATGGAGTTAAACGCTCGACAGGTAACTGTCCCATTACTTTTTTCATCAGCTTTGGCTTGTAGCGTATACAATGTGTGCACGATCTGAGGATACGTGTTGCTAAATCGCGCGCATTGACTATCCAAATCTAAAGTCTTATCAGTGCTACGAGTGCCTTTGGTCCTACATGGTAGTGTTTCCGATGTAAATGACGAACGTAATGCACAACAAATTCGCATTTGTTTGGCAACAGCATTGGGTGTTTCCTTTCTTCTGGAATATCTACTGATTCCAATCGACCTCCAACTTTGAGTATTTGAAATCCTTCTATTTACTCGAGAAAAGGATTTAAATAACGTAACGGGCCATTTATCGTAAGCTCTTTCTGTAAAAGATGAATTTCATTAGCGAAATGTATGTGTTGAATATTCCAAATTATGCAAAGAGAGGCGTGATGTAACTCTTGTGGTGAAAGTAATAATGAGTCATTGAGATTAGATCCATGTCGAAATTTATTGATGAAGCGGAACATCCAAGCTATTAATCGAAGGCTGCTGGTGTAGTTACTCCGCTGATTCACAATTTCCAAAATGTAATTGGTGCTAACAATTATCTTGAATGCTGATTTTCGATTCTCTCTATCGACAACTTCCATGTCGATATCATCGCAGCTGTTCTTTGGCCATTTATCTGAGTTTTCGTATAGAAACTTTGGTCCGGTGTACCATATTGAATTAACAAGTTCCTTTACAGTACATCCTCTAGAGGCAACATCCGCCGGGTTACAATGCTTTGGTACATGTCTCCAATGAGCGCCTTTGGTTAAATCTTGAATTTCCGAAATTCGATTACCAACACAAGTCGAAAGTGTTGCAGAATGCATTTTAAGCCAATATAATACTATTTGTGAGTCTGTCCAAGGAAAAATATTCAAAGATTTGTTAGAAATTGTTGGTTTAATTTTTGCTAAAAGACGAGCAAGAAGAAGAGCGCTGAAAGTTCTAATTTGGGTAACGATTGTTTTTTGGTGGGTGCCACTATGGACTTTGCAGTGAGTAGGCGAATGGTACTAGTAGTGCCACATTTGTTGAGAACGTGAGTATATATTGCGCAGCCATATGCACGAATCGATGCGTCACAAAATCCATATATCTGATAAGCAGTTAAGAAATTTTTTCCAAGCAAATTCGATGTTCTGTGGCACAGATTTATCCCAATCCAACTTTAGTAGCCATATTTCTTGCAACAAAATTTTTTATGTTAATAACATAAACTAAAAGTCCAAGTGGGTCGTAAAGTGATGATGCAACAGAAAGGATGGAACGTTTTGTAAGTCGACCAGTCAGTGCTAGTTTGGCTTCGAATGAAAAAATAAAACAATCAAGATTTTGGTTCCATTTTAGTCCAAGTGTACTAGTGATGGATATATCTACGTTTAGATCCTTTATAGAGTCGTCTTCTGATTGATGATAATTGGAATGCGACTTTGTTAATTTAAACTGTCCTAATTCTAACAGTTGTATTATCTGTGCAAGTTCGGTTAGAGTATCAGCACCACAGAGTAGGTCGTCTACGTAGAATGATGACTTCACGATTTTTGAGCCAATTGTAAATTGTTCTGAATGCTGTTCAGCTAGATATAACAAACTCCGTATAGCAAGATATGGTGCAGCAGCCATTCCATACGTTACAGTATTTAGTTGATACGTGCGAATATCTTCAGTTGGTGAACTCCTCCGCAGAATATACTGGAAATTTCGATCATCTTCGTGCATTAATACTTGGCGATACATCTTGACTATGTCGGCAGTGAGTGCAAACCTGTGGAATCGAAAACGAATAAGAAGAAGAAAAAGTTCGCATTGAATTGTAGGGCCAACCATCTGAATATCGTTTAATGATTTTTGGGATGTGGTTCGACAGGAAGCGTCAAATACAACTCGAAGCTTTGTTGTCTTACTTGTTGGTTTTAGCACAGAATGATGTGGCATATAATAATGCGGTTCGCTAAAATTTGGATTTTTTACAACGCTCATATGACCCAAACTCTCGTAGTCGCTCATAAATTCAACGTAGTGTGCTTTCAATTGTGGTGATTTGGCTAATCGACGTTCTTGTGCAGTAAATCGTCTCAATGCCGTAGTATATGACTCGCCCAAACATGTCGGATCATCCTTGAAAGGTAATTTGACAACTATTCTGCCGCTAGGTCTTCTTGACACAGTTGAATTATGTATGTGATCGCAACTCTGTTGTTCACGAGTCCAAGGCTCTAGTATGATAGTGATTTCTTCCAATCTCCACAACTTTTCCAATTTGGCATCTAAAGATTCATTGGCTAAAAATAAACAAGATGGTTTGGATAAGCTGTTACTGCCCTTCTTATAGCGTCCCGAAACAATCCAGCCTAAGAGTGTTTTTTGCAAGATTGGTAAATTAGATCCAAGATTGATTTGTCCTACAGATAGAAGACTGAAGAACGTTTCTGTACCCAGCAACATGTCGATTTTCTTTGGTATATAAAATTCATCATCAGCGAGCGCTATATTGTGTAATATTCCATGTTGAAATATTGATTTCAGGATCTGGTTGATAAGCAATGTGCGATGTAATACAAAAAGTCAATGGAAGTTAGAAACCAGTGACTTGCGACTTTATATTAGTTGAGGTTTTGAATTTAATATTTGTTGACGATGAACCGATGCTTTGAATCTGTATGTTTTGCTTACTTCTTGGCAGAAACAACTTTTGCGAAAAATCATCTGTGATAAGATTTACCTGTAAACAGGAATCTAGCAATGCTGTACCCAATCTGTAGCTCCCCGATGCATCACGAACGAAAATTTTTGCTGTTGCAAAGATGACGTTATCCAACGACGAATTATTCCTGTGTGTATGCGCGACTGCCTCTTGTGTTGTAAATACCTGAGTAGGTGTTTGTTGGACTGGGGTAGAACCGCGGTGGAGTAAACTGTGATTTTGTCGTGCACAAACCTTGCACCTGTGTGATGATGGACAATTCGCTACTCTATGTCCCTTTGATAGGCAATTGATGCAAAGTCCAATTTTCTCTGCATGGTCGAAACGTTGAGTAATGTTTAGTGACTTAAAGCGTTCGCAATTTAAAACCTTATGGTTGTTACTGGAACAGAAATTACACGATATGTTGAAACATGAAAATGTATAGCCTCGTGGTTGATTCCTTGATTTCGAAGATAAATATTTGTTAGCACCTTGAGTTGACGACGTACAACATGCGTGTTGTCCAGTGAATCCAGGTATTGGCAGTGTCTTCCCAAAACTGCGATGCAATTCTTCCATGACGGTAGCGTTCTAAAATCTAGCGACTCCACTCACTTTTTGTTGGTCTGTTCATCAGACTTCTCCAAAATTAAATGAATAAGCATAGCTTGCGATATTTGGCTGTCGCTACCTAGCGATGTCAAGGTACCATAAATAGCTGAAGCTTTATCAAATAAACATCTTAGCTGAATGTCATTTGGTTTCATAACTGCATTTATTCCTTCCAAAAAAATTAGTGTTTTGTTATCATACCGTACCTTCAACTGTTCTAACGCCTTCGGGTAGTTTTCATTTGGCACTTGAAACGCATTTACAGTTTCTAAGGCTTGACCTTGGAGACAATTTCGCAAATGGTTGAATTTTTCAATATTAGTTAAATTGAATTCACGATCAATTATTTGCTTGAACGAGGTGATAAAATTTTGATAATTCGAATACTTGCCATCAAACGTAGGAAGCTTAAGTGGTGGAAGTTTTGAACTTGATTGTACCACGCAAGTTGTGTCCGAAAGTGAAACGTTGTTATCTTCTGCCAATTGCGATTGGATAACCAATTTAATTGTGATGTAAAGTTCTTCCAGGTCAGCACGTCCACCATCATCAGCATCTAATCTTTCGATGTCAGTTTGATTTGAGAGAATCTGCTTAAAATAGGACTCCAGGATGCCCAAACGGCATTTGTATTCCGCAGCTGAAAGAGCCTTTCCACCTGGTCGCAAGCTGGTGTAATATTTTTCTTGGTGCTGGCGCGTTGTTGTCGCTCGTTTAAAGACATTGCAGAACAGGATTTTATATATACTTTATAGAGACTTCAAAATTTTAAATAATAATATTTCTACTCCTAGTGAGTAGTTAAGCAATAAGTGATTAGTTAATTTCACCGCAAAATTTATAAAATCAAGTTATACTTATGTATGGGTATGCAACGAACATGCGAATATGAGCTACAGGCAATGGTAACGACGAGGCTTAGCGGTGACAAACTGGTGTGCTGTGCTTTGTGCGAACAATGCTGGTGACTCCAATGGTAAAGATGTCCAATGGTGACGATAATTTCCAATGACGAAAATATCCAATGACGATAATGTCCAGCGACGATAATGTCCAACGATGCAGTCTAATACTGACCACACTCCGAAATGATTTGCGAAAGAACAAAAAAACTCACTCGTGCCGCACGTTGGGCGCCAAAAAATGTAGTACACAGCTTTTTTTGTAGCCGCGCAAATATCGAAAAAGCGAAGTTGTAACAGCGATAAAATACAAAGGGCCGAGTAATGATGCTATGTGTGGTCAGTTATTAGACTAACTTTATTCGCAATATTCTTCTTCTTAAATAATATTCTAAGCAATATTGCAATACCGTTCAATACATAATGCTAAGTACATAGTTTCGTTTTCTATTAGTGCATATATACATAAGTATGTAAGTTACATAAAAACAGTTCACAAAAGGAGAATACTCCAAGTATATACTTTACTCTATTGCTCCTTCGTATATAGTTTAGTTATTAACAAAAGAGAAATATAAAAAAATGGGAACGCAGCATTGCAAGAGGCTGCTTACATATTCAGCTTACTACATGTTAAATGGGACTAGCTAATGTGCATAAACAAATATTCATATAATTGCGTGGACGAAAACATAGCGGTAGCATAAGTGTACAAAGCAAGCGCAAGCAAGTTTCAAATTTCTGAAGAGGTAGTAGTGGCTGGGAGCCAAATCTGAATGAAATGAATACGGTGGATGCTTCAGCAATTCGTATTTTAATTCGTTAAATTTGAGTTCGTTTTGTCATTGTTAAAACACCTGAGCAGGTGCATTATCTTGATGACAAATGATTTTTTTGTGCTGCATACCAGGTCTTTTCTCACGAATTTTTTCACCCCGCTGATCCAAAAGACTGCAATAATATTCAGAGTTGATTGTTTTACCTTTCTGCATATAATCAATTAACAAAATTCCTATTGAATCCAAAAAAGTGATGCCATAACCTTCTTTGCTGATCGTTGTGACCTCACCTGCTTTGTAGCTGAACAAACAGCTTCAGTCCATTGTAGACGTTTTTGTTTCAATTTAGGATTATGGTGGTAGATCCAACTCTCATCCGTACTTATAAAACGACGCAAGAAATCGGTTTTATTCTGCTTAAAATGCTCCAGACCATGCTGATAAATTTGTTTTCGATTCAGTTTATGTTGAATTGTTAACTTGTGCGGCACTAACTTTTTTATATGTAATTCTGCAGGTAAAATATAAAGTACTTGTTCGTATGAGATTCCTGTGGCATTAGCAGTTTCACGTTTAGTCAAACTTGTATCTTCACTTACAATATTATGAACTTGCTCAATGATTTCTGGTGTAGTTGTGGTTTTGGATCGTCCTTTGCGTGTTTAAATTCAGATAAGGACTCCTTATATTACACTTCTAATAATTTTTCATAAATTTCTTTTGCTTTTAAACCATTTAAAGCAAAGAATCTATTCACTGCGCAATATACAATGTTTTCCATATTAAAAAAATACTCTGACACGCAAACTTCAAACATTGTAAACAAAGAATTAATTAACAGAATGACTTGTAACTTTGCATGTGTTTTCACGACAGATAAGAACCAACTTGAGAATAAACTTTGGAGCTAGTATTTCTTGGTGAGAGCATAAACTTTTTAACTAACCTGTATATATTATTTATTGGAATTGAAAGTGGAAGATTTCTTCATCTTAACATAAAATCTTTTGTTTAGTTTGAAAATGTCATCAGATTTTAATTTTAACATTTTGTTTTGTTACCTTAATAATAATAATGTAATGTGCTCTTTATAAGAAATGTGTACAAACATGAAAAAAAAAATTTTAACAAATACAAAAAGAAATTTCTTTTTTATTCACTCTAAATATTTGCAAATTTTGATGGAAAGTTTTCATGCTGAACTTCAGTTCTTAAATTATAAAATTTAATTTTCCTATTAGTATAACTATTGTAAATTATTAAAATTTAACAATTAATATTAACTATCTATGAGCCACATATAAGCTTTTAAAAAAAATAATAATGTAATTAAAAGAAAAATTTAGTTTGTAATGAATATATTGTAACGGATTTCTCTATAATTCGTCTACCTATAACTCACTCTTGTGTTCGATCACTGGATTGTTAAACAAAAGTCTCAATTTAATGGCTGCACAATTCGGCAGCCCTTATATAGTAGATTGCTAAGGAATCTTCGCTACTCGACGTTGAAAATTCGGATAATGAGTAGTAAAGCGTTAAGTTGTTTTGATCAGAGTTCCAGAGATCCAGTTATAGGAAGCCGATTTATGGAGAAATCCGCTTTTTACTTTTTTGCTACTCGAAAATTCTGGCAACTACGAATTTCGCTATCTAGTTGTTTCTGTAAATCTGATCGTCCCGACTAGATATATGTGTGGTACCAAACGCTGCAAGCCGTTCCAGATGAACTACCTTTATTTTATTCCTTGGTCTTCCAATGGTCTGTATGGATACACAATATCATTGAGTCGTTTAATAACTTGGTATGGTCCTTCCCATTTACACTATAATTTGGGAAATAGCCCTTTCTTTCGTTGTGGGTTATATAAAAATACCTAATCTTCTTCAATAAAACCCTCAGAGTTCATTGCTTATCATTTTTGCTTTCATTTTATCGCTCATAATGTCGTCTAGGATGCTGTTGACTTCCTTAGCATTGCTTCCTCCCATGACGTTAATTCCAAATTTCAAATCAATCGGTAGTCAAAGATCATTACCAAAAATTACCCTTTCTAGAGTCTGCCCTGTTGTTTCATGAACGGCAAACCAATAAGCCATTAGGAACAAGGATATATGGACAATATTTTTGTTACTTGTCCACAACTTTCCTCAAATGTTCTTCCAAAGTTCGATTGAATCGTTCTACCATGCCATCGGACTGCGAATGTAGTGCAGATGTACGGAGTTTCCGAATACCAATCTGGCACATCAGAATGCACCCAAATTGTACTGCTTCATCTGACCGTGACTCCTGGACCTCGGTCCTTTAACAGCAATAGGCGATCCACTTCGTAACTGATTAACGACAACCAATTCAATAAAATCTTTGTTTTAATTTCTACAAAGTTTTAGTGATAGCCATGTATCCTCCACTTGGACAGTTGTGCAGTTCGTTAAGAGCTTCGGGAATTCTTACTTTCGCAACAATCATCAGAGCTCGGGTGCTTTGCCCATTTTTTCTTTCCCATTGTGGCGGCGGAACATCGCATCGAAAAATAAAATAATAAGAGAGATTATACCGCAAATACAGGAACCATAATGGTTGATGAACAATAATAAATATTTTAGTTTCCTTCACTTAATAAACCCTGGTGTTGGTCTGATTATTTCTTTTTTAAAGCGCGGCTGAAGGCCGCCAACGCAAAAATAATCTCTGCGTGAAAAAACCTTGGGACACCCCGGTGTTGGACCGACCAGGGTTATTTTTTTGGAGACCGGCCGAAAGCCCCCAACGCAAAACGGATTTCTACAAGAAAAAGTAAAATTGTCATAGAGGGTATAACATAATCCTTAACATCAATGCTCTCTAATAGTTTATTTTTCTAGGTTTTGGATTCCTGTATTTGGGGTATTATCTGTTTTCATTTCTTTCAGTTCATTTACAGAAGATATCGATAAGGTAACACTGGTTATTTGACATTTTGTTATTGTCAGAATTAATAGAATTTAACAATAATGTAAATATTAAATTAAACTATTTTTGATAATGTAGAATTAATGTGTACAAACGAATTAGTGAAATGTTAGTGGATATAAAAGTAAAAAAAAATAAGTGTATAATTCATTTTAAATCGAAAAATTGCGTACTTTATTAAATAGTGGAAATTTTCAACTTTAAACGTAAATATTTCGAAAACTATAAGTTTTCGGAGGCTATATATATTACTGATCTAAAGGATCTACTTTATCCGCCCATACCCATTTTATCCCCGAAAGCCTGGGACGGTATACTAAAGTTTTCCCAAATTGAAGAATGATTTAAATATTGAAATAAAGTTATTTTTGCATTATTTAATATAAAAAAATGTATAAAAATTAATTAGTAAAGTGTTAGTGGAAACAAAAGTGAAAAATATAAGTGTATAATTAATTTTAAATTGTAAACGTAAATATCTCGAAAACTATAAGTTTCCCGCGGATCTATATATATTCTTAATCTGGATGATCTCCTCTATCCCTGGGACGGTATTCTAAAGCCGACTAAATAAATATATGGAAACAATGTATTGAAGTGTAAGTGAATTATGAGTGCATAATAACATATATAATATAAAAACAATTAACTATAAATCAATAAATGCGAATATGTCGAAACGTATATGTTTCCGATTAGAATTAAATTTAGTTATTTTTCTTCGGCTCTAAAATTAAAACGATCTGAAATTTTGCCGCCATAAGCCTGGGCATAAGCTGAAGCCGTGTTTCACAGTAAACCGGAGATTGCCGAGGCCAACTAATAATGTAGCGTACTAATATTGTTGTCCTGGAGCCATTTGCGAGATGCCCTTGCAATATGTTTCGGATCATTGTGAATAGCTGTGAATAACCTCAATATAAGACTTTGCCGTCATTCTTCTCTCGAATTTCCCCAACCTACCAACATCATTGGTCGTCATGCCTTCCAAACTTCCAAACTTCAGCGTAGGCTTAACGTGGTGTACCTTCTCTTCTCCAGGCTAAATTTAGCGATAACTCACACCATCATTCAATAATGTTTTGATCTCGTCTTTAACTCCATCGGAGATAACCATAATTTCTTTTCCCATGTCTACCAAATATATCAACAACAATAGCGACGAAGAAACGTTACCTCGTTACGTTATTCACGCAAAAGTCTCAAATTGATCACACCTGCCTTCTGCGCATCGTTTAAATACTACTTAGGAATGTTTTCTGCCGTTACAACAACAAGAATTATCACAACCACGCTTACTGACCATATGACACTGTTTTAAATTTCATCTGATTATTTCATTTTACAGTATATAAGTAAAGCACCAACGAAGCCATCGAAATTAAACGTTGCCCAAATAGTGTCTTTAAGGTATACCGCCTCACGTCTAAAAATTATAGAAATCGGACACTAACATTTCAAGCCCCCAGCTACCGAATACCGTGAATATTTTTCCACCTTTATAAAAATATCTTAAATATGTACTTCAAATTGATTTTTGTTGATGTGTTTTTGTCTCTTGAATCTAAAATACCGACTTAAACATAATTTAGTGCGACTTTAGCAATTTTTTCACATAAATACTTACAAATGCCCCATTTTTTTATCAACGGAGATTTTGACAAATATTCTCGGTTTTGCACGAAATTTCAATGATTTCGAAATTAGTGTCATCTATAGTCACGGAATGTATTTTATCGAGTCGGTAAAAAAGTACTATTTCACTGAAAATTTTGTTTCGATACGGCTTCAATGACTTAAACGTAATTTCTTTCGATCGAATAGGTAAGTTTTTCAATCAGGGGTGTTGTAGAATCTGATAGTTGTCGGAATAGAATTGGAACCGATAAAAAAAATTTACTAGGTGCCATGAATTCAGATATTATTGGTTTGATGTTCGAAACAGAAATTGTATCGGTTTTGGATGTCATGGAAACCAATTTTATCGGTTTTGTTATCAGAAACAAATCAAGAAGATAGTCGCTGACAGAATTAAAATGTAAGTTAAGAAATTAATGTATTTTATTGGTACGAATTGCCGTATCCCTATTTCTATAGGGAAACACATAAGAATATAACACACAGTGCCACAATTATTGAGTTTATGGAAAAAAATTAAGATATTTTGAAAGGATTTACAAAAAGTAATTTAACACCATAAAAAAGGCATGTTTATTCAGGCGATAATATAAATTTGTAAAGTAATACCATGTTCCGACCTACACTTAATCAGGGGATTTAGGCTGTTGAGTAAATTATCTCACTAATCTACTAGATTTAGTAAAATTTCGTTATAAGAAAATAACACCAAATGGCTAATCTATTTGAAACCTCCCTGTGCGACTCCGATTTAGAGCCATCTGTTTGTCAGTACAGAAATTTATCACATTTTCGCAGCTGATTTAAACACTACAAATTGTCAAAGTTAAAAAATATTGTAACGGATTTCTCTATAAATCGTCTACCAAGCAACTCACTCTTGAGTTCGATCGCTGGATATTAAATCAAAGTCCCAATTTAATGGATATGCACCTTTCTTTATTTCTAATTTAAATAACATAACTCTTATTAATCGTTGTTCAAGTTTACAACTTATTGCTTATAGCTCTTTACGAAGCAGCACAGTGTCTGTTGCACAATCCGGCAGCCTTTATATAGTAGTTTGTTAACTAAACTTCACCACTCCAACATTCTGGCAACTACGAATTTAGCTGTATGGTGGATTCTGGCAATTTATCATAGATTCTATTTTGTTCTGGCATTCGTGTTCGCCAAAAAATGAGAGTAATGTGAAATGAGGCTGCTGAAGCCGATCTACTAGAGTTGTAGCGAAAAAAAGTGCCACAGCTTCGATCGGTTAGTCAAACACAGATGTTATAAATCTCCAACGGCAGTGAAACAGTCTTGATTAGTGAATAGATTATATGTAATGGAGTACTGTGATCTCCTAAAATCGTGTTTATTATTTTCATTGCTTGGGTGGGCTTTAGTTTAGCATCCCACGATTTCAGGGTTAAGAGGCGTATGGTTGGATAGAGGAGATTCTCCAGATCACGAATATATATAATTATTGCCGCCGGAAACTTATAGTTTTCGAGATATTTGCATTTTAAGTTGAAAATTTCACAAAATTCATTTTACAATTTCTCGATTTATGGTTATATTTTCTTTTATATTATGCACTTATTATACACTAACTTTTCACTTCAGTGTTTCTACATATTTATTTTATATTAAATATTTAAGTATTTGCTTTAATTAAGCATTTAATTTTTACACAATTTTCGTAATATGAACAATAACAAATGGGTTCCATGTTGTCAGATAATAAGTGTTGCCATATCTATTATATATATATATATATATATATATAAATATATATTTTGAAAGCGAATTAAAATGAACAATAAAAGAGGATTATACCCCAAATACATGAACTATTATTTTGTTCATTCCCTTCTATTGATAAATTATGGTATTGGATTGGCCAGGGTTATTTTTTTAAAGCGCGGCCGAAGGCCTCCAGTGCGGAAAGAAGTTTGACGCGATTAAATTATGAACACCCCGGTGTTGGACCGACCAGGGTTATTTTTTTGAAGCGCGGCCGAAGGCCGCCAGTGCTGAAAGAAGTTTGACGCGATTGAATTATGAACACCCCGGTGTTGGACCGACCAGGGTTATTTTTTTGAAGCGCAACCGAAGGCCGCCAGTGCAGAAAGGAGTTTGACGCGATTGAATTATCAACACCCCGGTGTTGGACCGACCAGGGTTATTTTTTTGAAGCGCGGCCGAAGGCCGCCAGTGCAGAAAGAAGTTTGACGCGATTGAATTATGAACACCCCGGTGTTGGACCGACCAAGGTTATTTTTTTGAAGCGCGAAGGCCGCCAGTGCAAATAAAAATTCTTTACAAAAAAAAGCAATGTTAAAGAGAATATATAACTCTCTATAAACTTCAATTTTTATTAAGGATAATTATAATAACAGTGAAGATTTTGAAAATTTGATACATGAATACATATGGCGTAAAAATATAGTAAATCAGCATCATGATCCATTTGTGAAATTATCAGATGCAATAAAACATACGCCATAAAACCTTTTTCTTTTATTAAAATGGAAAATTAAGTTCATAATATTTTGTAGAGGGTAATTGGGTTTTTTATTTATTTTCATTGCTTTCATCCGTTTGGATATGGCAACACTTATTATCTGACAACATGGAACCCATTTGTTATTGTTCATATTACGAAAATTGTGTAAAAATTAAATGCTTATTTAAAGCAAATACTTGAATATTTAATATAAAATAAATATGTAGAAACATTGTAGTGAAGTGTTACTGTGTAATAAGTGCATAATATAAAAGAAAAGATAACCATAAATCGAGAAATTGTAAAATGAAATTTGTGAATATTTCAACTTAAAATGCAAATATCTCGAAAACTATAAGTTTCCGGCGGCAATAATTATATATATTCGAGATCTGGAGAATCTCCTCTATCCAACCATACCCCTTTTAACCCTGAAATCGTGGGATGCTAAACTAAAGTTTTCCCCATTGCTTTCTTCATCCAATAAAAAAAAATTGCTTTCACACATTTATTCATTCATTCAGCAAACAGCTAATTCCAATATTGGTTTTGCCTTTTAAAACCAGAATTGATTGGCAATTCTGACAACTAAGCAAATTTGTCTTGGATTCCACAACACCCCTGATTGATAAATAGATAAAGATCGGGTCAATACTTCCTAGACTCCATTTGCACGTAATTAAAAAAATGGTAAATGCATAGTAACCCAACTAAGGAGACCTCAAAAATGATTTTTTTTAATTGTCTAATTTTTACGCGTAGATTACAAATCCGTGAACGGAAAGTGAATTTTGCAATAATTTATGTATATTTTTCAAAATTTATTTAACACACTTTGCACATATCACATATTCAAATCACTTAGTTGTTGTTGTAGCGGAAAAATTCTGTAGAATTCAGATCTTTTAGCTGTAATTACCAGTTCACCGTATTAAACATTTTCTTATAAAAGAAATATACTGAAGAAATGTAACAGTCACAATTTCTTTTGCGCCGCGATCTGATGGTATGGACCAATATCGGAGATCGCCGAACTCCTTTCCGTACTGACGGCCTTCGGTCGCGCTTCAAAAAAATAACCCTGATCGGTCCAAAATCGGGGTGTTCATAATTCAAAGAGTGAACTCACAAAATTTAGTCAAAAAATGTTCGAAAACTTACATTAGTTTATTACCTAAGGTTGACACAATCAGTCAATATTTTTCACAGGCCGCAATATACGATGGGGTATGGATGAAGTATTTTTCGACTCTAGCTGACTTTATGATATTTCAATGAAATTAAGTGGACATTACACAAATATAATGTGACTTAGTGCTGAATATGAATGAAATCGGTCTTAACCTTGTTCTAGAGATATGAGTCCTTAACATTAATAAATTAAACCCCTTTGGTTGAGTTTATACATACATATATCATATGAGATGTATTCGAGGTAATTAGGTTGATCTTAATATAAAGATTTTGGTCCCGAAGCAAAATGTAGTAATAAGACTAAGTAAGAAATACGACCTACAGATAATTTAATAAGATACCAAATATTATTATAATCCATTCACAGTTTTGACGAATAATGAATTTTGCAATTCTTTAATATAAATATCTTAGCCCCACGAGAGTATAAAATGTCAGTTACACTCGTACGCAGCTCTTCCTTACTTGTTATTTTTATTTATATGTTTAAGGGCCTACTATCAACAACTTATGGTAATTAAATTGTTAACTTAAATTTGATATACCGATTAAGTTCGAAAACCAAAGTAAACCTATATTTCAGTAGTATTCTCGTTTTTCTACAATTTTTACAACTACAAACTAACTTCAAATTTATAGTTAAAAATTCAAAAGTGTGTATGCTTAGATCCATTAAGAGAGTCATAATATCAGTATATATTTTATAATAAATTATTTTATTCTTAAAATGCCAACCTTTATTAACACATTTCAAATACAGCGTTAGAATATAGATACATATGTATGTAGATATATGTACATATATGTATGTTCAATCTGACGTCACGAATGTGCATAAGTAGAACAAAGTTTAATAATGTTGCAGCAAACCACCATAATCATATATTTTTATTTCTTTTGTTTTTGGAAATTTCTGTAACACTTTAAGCAAAATTGTGGTTTTACAAAGATTTATTCCTAATCCATACTTCAAAATTTAAGTTTAAAAGTTTACAGTTTTTACCTTTGTTATTTTGAGCCCACCGGCAATTTATGAAAATGCATTCTTTTCGAACGGCAGTTACTTATGCGCTGTCCATATATTCTTATTAAATAAATCTTGAGACTCCAACGAATTAATTCAAAATTCTTTGCTTGTTTTTATATTTTGTTGTTGGGCAAAATGTATTTATTTCTGTGCAAAAAGTTATGGATAAATATTGATAAACGAAGTTAAAGTTGTACAAAAGTAAAAATCGACGACGAAAAAATTTTACTTTTAGATATGCAATGGAATGAATATAATTTAAAATAAATTTAAAAAACATTTTAATCAATAGAAAGTTATGTGTTAATATTACATGTAATCACTACATAAAATGTTGGTATGCACAATTATTTGCTTCTTTTTGTTTCACAACGATTTAGCAAAGATGGTATTTAATACATATGTACGCGCTTTGTAAGTGTCAAGCTTTCATATTCTTTCACTATTTTATCAATATTTCGCTGTAACAGTTTGATTGACTGACTAAGCATTTGTAATATAGTAGTGTGATTATATTGTATATTATGCGCATTTTTGATTCATCTTCTCCTTACATAGGACATCATATCATTACTTTGAATACATCACCGTGCACAACGGAATCTCTCTTTTTAGTAATTATATAATCTAAACACGTTTACTGATCCTCATCACCAAGTTCGTGTTTAATTTTCGAAAAATCAAAGTCTTCACCAGTACCTCTTTTAAATATATCCAATACATCCAAACAAGTAGTCTCGAAGTGCGTAGTAGCGTCATAAGATTCCGAAATAAATATCTGCGAATCAATGCCATTATCAATTGGCTCCAAATAATCAGAGATCGTAATAAACTTTTGTGCAATGGGTTCCAGCAAATCAAGTCCTGGCTTAATTTCATTCTCTGGTTGGTCAGATTCTACAGTAGTCGATACCATACCAACAAACCAGCCTTTAGCAGCTACCTGATGAGTATAGCTAACCAAAGATACATATATGTCCGATTTACGTCCAACTTGCTTTTGTGGAATGATTATCTGAGTAGATAGTGCGTCCTTGGTGTTCGCAACTGGGTGATCCAAAATGCAAATGCAACGAATTACTTTGCCCTTCTTGCGTACCTACACAAATTATATATTTATATAAAATATTTGGTAAAACTTTTAATTTTTAAAGCAACTATAAGGTAAAAAATTAGTTTTCAAATGTCGTTTTAATTTATACCCTATTACGGATTCAATTCAATTCAATTTCAGAACAACCACTTTTTTTTGGAATTAAGAACGTTGCTGTTAACTATAGATGTTAAGAAAAATTTAAATAGTATGGAACGTTTTTATGCGCATTAAAACTCAAATGTACTCAAAAGAATGCATTCCTAGGGACAGTGAATGTATCGATTCTTATGTTCACAATATTTCCCACAGTCCTTTAATTTTATATTTCCTGCATCCACATTGCCTCGTCCAGTTTTGTAATTTTTTTATGCATTTATACAAAACTGATTAATAATAATAGTTCTAAATTAGTTTAAACAGTTTATTTATCCGTTTACCATTTTTTTAATATTTACTCGAAATAAATTGCCATAAACAGCTTTCAAGCATTTGTAGTTTTTTGATTTTCTGGTTAGAAACAGTAATAGGGGATTAAATTTATGATATTTTACTATGCCCAATTTTTTTTCCCCATAAATTTAGAGAGATATTAAATTTTATCATCGTGTTCTTACCCTATCAGGCACATAGCTGGGGTCACAATAGACTTGCTTGCATTTCGCGACTTCATCTCCCGAGCGCACACCCACCACTTTACCTCCTTCGCCCAGGACAATTTCATCAATTGGTTTATCTAACATATAAGTTCCACCATAAATGGCAGATAAACGTGCAAACCCTTGTGGCAATTCACCAAGTCCATACATGGGATACAAATACGGCGATTTTCCATACCGAGCCAAGGAGTCTGAATAAAGCTTTATACGACGAATTGTATTCGCTGCTGGCTCATTCAAATACTCGTCATCACGGAAAAGAGCTAGCGCGTGACCAGTGAAATCTTGTGTATTCTTATCCAAGCCAAACTTGTCGTAGAGTGCCTGCATGTTTGACTTAGATGGGTCGAAGTCTTTCCAGGTTTTTGGATCATCTTCTTTAAAATCCTGTACGTAAACTAAGAAATTACGGAAACGACGTTTTTCAAACATTCCTGAAAGAAATAAAATGCATAATTATAGAATATGTATATTACTACAGTAGAGGCTGATAAAAGCTGTAATCCCATAACGACTTAAAGTTTTATGTCCCTGCTGCAACACGCAGAGTTATCTTCCTTTTCGGATTAATAAATTATGCTAAGCTTTTAAGGGCGTCAGACGCTATCCAGCCATGTCAACCTCAATTACATGCAACTATGTGAGTGCCACGAGTGTGTGGCACGTACATAAATACATATTTATCGGTATGTCTGGGCTGGTTAATTGCAATTTGGAATTAATTTTTGTTGATTCAGTGTAAGTTTCGAACAACAGCGGTTGGGGCTGCAGCGACAAAGCAGAAGACGTTTTAGCTTTCTTTTGCTTTGGCTTTGACTTTTGGGGCATGTCATTGCAAAATGGATGAGTTGAGCAGCTTTCAGTTGCCACACGGGACCTTAAAAAGTTAGGTGCTTCTTAATTTTTTCGAGATTTTTTTTATTTTTGATATCATTTTAACTTCTTACATGTCGATTATATTTACCATATGTACATACATATATGTATGTATGTGACTTTTTAACTTTTAACTTAAAAACAGGTAAGTAATACTAATTAGAATATCGGCCGTAGCCTATAAGGCCTTAGCTGTCATACAAATATTTTTTTCATTTTAGTGCAAAATGGCTGAAAACGCTAAGAAACGTCAACTCTAGCCCACGAGTTCATCAAAGAGTAAAATATTACGAGTAGACAGTTCATCATTTCAAGAGGAATTCAATGCCCTCTTGCTGGCTTCAGACCAATCTATCAGTGAAGATGATATTGATGAGTTGTTGGTTTCCGACAGTTTCATGACCAAGATGAAGACTTAGAGGAGAATATTCCAGAACTGGATAGCAGCAATGAGAGGAGGAAGGTAGCATCGATAGTTTTGATAATGCCACGCCTCTTTCGGAATTACGAAGGTCGAATTTTTATTACGGGAAAAATGTTAATAAATGGTCTAAGCAGAGAACTTGAAACAACGAGAAGGTGCAAATTGAATTTTGTATGATGCTCGATTGGTTTGCTGAAAAATTGAGATCAAGGAGTTCACCATTTTCTGTAATATTTGCTGTTATTTAACAGAAATGAGAATTTATAACAACGTTCTCTGACATATTACGTATCTCTCAACATAAAGAGAAAAATGAAATGAATGAGAAAACAAAAACTACAAATGCCACTTCACATATGCATGATTATTTATTTCCATATAAACGATTTTTATGATGAAAAATTGATAAAATTTGATTTTTTGCACAAATACTACATTGATAAAATGTGAAAGATTATGCAAAAAATTATATTTTACTATTTTCATAATTTTCTAATTTTAATTGTTACAGAATTAATAATTTATGTATGTACATATGTACATCAATATGTTATATTATATAATATAATAATATAATATATTATCACTCATCAATAAATACATGTGAGCGCACTGCTCTATATGTAAGTATGTATGTACAAATATGCGTATGACCGCGCAAAATAAGTAATGCATACACAAATCTACATATTATACATTTAAGCGTACAAATGTAAGTACGTCAGCCAATAGAAAAAATACAAACGTTGTTATAAAAAAACAACAATTGTCTCAAATAGCATCAGCACCAGAAATCAATATGGCAGCCAAATTGACAAATCCTAAATTTGTAGTAAATCATACACCAACAACATTTTCATTCATGAACGCTGGCGCACAAGCAATAAGCTAAGTCGTTTCATTCATAAAAGCAAACGCCTTACACATCCCCCCGAACATGCGTTTGCCTACAAGCGTCTTTTCGCGACGATGGCAAAAGCTAGAAATTATAAATTGAACATCTTTCTGATGTTCCCTCTAGAAGGGAAAAGTGACAACCCTGCAAACACAGAAAACAATGACAAAAGTGGCAACAAAGCTTTTGTCGATTTAAAATATTTTTCCGTGGCTCGCAATAATCTTCAATATGTATGCATGTTCATATAAAGACATACATATCTACAATGATTTGTAGGCAAAGCTGTTAGAGCAGCATGGGAAGCGATGACAATCGGCGAGCGTTCGTTTATTTTTCGGCACATCTCGGATTTTCCACCAACTACACAATGTTGTGACGCTTTGTCGCGTCAGTCCTTCGACAGATTGACTCTTTGACATAAAAGCAAAAAACGTGTCAACGGAGGTTTCACATGAAGAATTGAGTGTACATATATACATACAAATCCATACAAATGTGCAAACGACATAATATATCTAAGTACATATTTACGTACATAATTACTTTTACACATGCATTTGAAAAGAAAAATTGAAGCATGAATGTGAAATGCCGACGGCAAAACACAATTCTGTGCTTTTGTGAATCCATAATGGTGTCAAGTAAATGAATTATTTTAAGAAATATATCAAAATATGTTTAAATTATTATTAACTCACAATAAAGTAAAAATGAATTAACATAAAATAATTTAAAAATAATAATAAATAATAGTTCAATAAAAGGGAATATATTTCAAAGGGCATATCAATATTCCCAGTTTTGCTTACATATTATATTCTCCTCAATATTCGTCGGTTGGTTATGTTAAGATTCACGTATGTTTACAGATTCACCGCTGTTATAAAAGCGAGAAATGTTATTTGTGCCTCCAAATTGACAGACGCGGATCCTAAAGACCCTATCACCATTTGGCATACATTATTTGCCGAAGAAATGCTTCAACAAATATTGACTTGGACAAACCGAAAAATTTCTCCTTATATAAAATAAAGTTTGCTCGTCAGAATAAACCTGAACTGAAAGACATAGACATGACTGAGCTGAAGGCTTTTGTGCTGAAAGGCAAAACGATGATAAGTTGGCAGCTATATCCTTCATTTTCAACAAGTTCGTCAACAATTCTCAAAAGTTATACGAATTGAGTGAATGCGTCAACAAAGATGAGATGTTATTGAAGTTTTGAGGAAGAAGTCACATGATTTCATACGTGAAATACCAAGCGAAGTTTAGCCCAAAAAAAATAGAGATATTCAGTCAACTTTGTTTGGATTTGCAAATCAAAAAACTATTTGCTCATATGTGCCTAAGAAGAAAAGAGCTGTGATAATTGTGTCCTCAATGCATCATGGAAAAGTAGTTGATGACGATTCTAAAAATCCAGAAATTTTTCTGTATTGTAACACAAGAAAAGGAGGCGTCGATGAAGCAGATAAAAAATTATCGATTTTTTCCAGCAGCCGCCGAATGAGAAGGTGGGCAATGGTATAACTGCCTATATAAAGTCATTAGCCCGTTAGCCCTTTCGCTACTGCTACCCCAAATGCAAAGACGTGTTGAGTGCAGTCAATTACCAATGGCACTACGCCTAGTGATTAAGCGAGTACTGGGTGATGGTGGGGATATGGTTGAAGAAGATGTCCAAAGTCCTGAAACTAGTCAGGGAAAGCGAATTTCATGCAGTATTTGTCTGCCCAACTGCAATCTTACCATCTATACTTGTAGACATAAGTTGCTTGATTAAGAAACAGTTGTACTTGTTTTATTTGGATCACATCAATGTTAGCCGCGCGTAAGTAAAAACAATTATCTGTCACTTAAGAACGTAAGATTTTAAAAACATTAGATAAAGGCGTTTTGGCGAATAGATTGGCCATGGATTTCCATGTTCCCGAAGTCCTAGAGATTGATCCTTACAATGAAGCAATATATGCTAAAAGACGCTTATTAGATGGAATGAGTACGATATAAAGTTCTTTAACAAACACATTTCACATTTTCTTGAACCACGAGCGGACATTCGGATAAAAGGCTCCACCAGAATAAGGAAATTTTCAACCCTCGGCTGTACTTTTAATAAAAATTTGGTTTTGATATTAAAACTCTATTTATCAGGTAAAATCGAATCTTACAATTTATATACAAAATAAGGATTAAGGCAAATATAATATATACCTTTTATGAAATGTGTAATGGAGTCCGACCGACAAATCGGTATCTGCTATTTTTGACAAATTCTTATGTCTCATACCATGTTTTCTTCCTATTAAAATAATTTTAAAGTTTAAAATATTTTTTTAATATATTCAACGTAATAAAACTTTGTATCAAGCAACTCAGTACTGGCCTTATGATGTTGCAAATAAAGTTAGAGCCTTAACGATAAAACAGAATCTTCAATGGTAAACACATAAGTTGACAAACTTGCGGTTATTAATACAAATCCATAGTTACTTGTTTCTACGGTACTTGATCCTTTCTATAAAGAATTTTTTTGAATTAGAGAAACTACAGTATAACTCACATTAGTGAGCAGAAACAACTGAAAAAACAGCTAGGAAATGTAAAGTCGGGATGAAATATTTATTTCGTATCGAATAAGAAAACGTTATGGAACAAAGTATTGAACGTAAGGCATTTTTAATAAACATTTAGGTATGTATATATATATGGTCGGCAGAAATCCTCCACTGAACCCTCCCCGAGGGTGCCGACTGGTAATAGATACCCCAGTTTCACGACGTAAGTCACATGAGTAATCTAGCTAAGGTCAAACTTCTTTTCAGTGTGTTCGATGTTCCTCAATAGCACAGCATACAGATAAGGAGCCTTACAATGGTCGCGGGTACTATAAAGGGCTAGATCAAGGTGTCATGCGACCCATGCTGAGGATCAACCGGACTGGGGGAGCTTACGGATACCTGGCGCCCTCCGTAATATGATAGCCCTACTTGCGTAGCGGGGGTTATGCGCAAGCGGACACACTTTCCCCCACACTCGTGGGACTATTTATGAACCAAAAAATAAGAAAAACAAACTAAACCCGAACAAAAATCGGAGAGAGCCCGGATCTCCCCAATAAAAGCCGGAGCGGGCTAGTTGCTCCCAAAAAAGAGCAGCGTTTGGAGCGAGCTCGGCAACAAGCATCAAGAAGACAGGAGCGAAACTTAGCCCAGATGATAAGGCAAGCACAAGTAAAGGGGCAGAAGCTAAAGCTGCCCCAAGAATGTAGCAGCGCCGGAGGCAGTCAGATCCAAACCCTGCAGCCAAAAAACCGGCTGAGAAGCAGGGGGAGGGGGGAGATGCCAAAGGGGCTGCTGCTGGAAGTGCATCTGCCAGAGAGTGGCCTGCATTTAGCATTCAGGACCCGGCAAAGGCAAGGTATGCGGAGAGACGATGCGTCGCATACCTATTGATGTTAGTGGAGGTGCAAAAGCCAACCAAAGGGGAGCTAACCAAGGAGCTCCAAGCATCGATTGACTGCGCGAGAGCAGTCATACCCAATTTTAAGCTAGAACCTCCAGTAAAGGCAGCAAAGCGACAGAGGTCAGCTGAAGAGGCTAAGCCGTCAGCAAAACGACCGAAAACAAAGGCCGTAACGCCCGAAAAATCATTTGCAGAAGTGGCCCGGAACCGAATTGTCATTGGCGTTCTGGATGAGGGGGACCCCGTAGGAAGAATCCCCATAGCCCAACGGAAATGGGTGCAGGCTGCGCTGACAAGTCTGGCGCTGGAAGTGCTACTTAGCAATCCAGGTCCGCCACCGTCATGCACGTCAAGGCATTTGACGATAGTGTAGCAGAATCTGGCGTGGAGACCAAAAGGGCCACGATGCAGATTCTGCTGTTACTTACAAAAGAATCCATCAAACCGCTGGCGAAAAGTGGCGGGGAAATAAACTACGGATTCACGAAAGTAAGAATTACACCGTACAAGGAAAATAATGGCACAATCGGTTGTTGTTGTTGTAACGGTTACCTAATCCCCGTTTGGGTGATAAATTCCAGATTGGTTGTCGTCGAGGTCATCTAACGAGAGGCCCAAGAAACGAGCTGTTTCGACGGGGTCGGACCATAAAGGAGGATGTTAGATGAGTGGGGTTCGTTGGGCATGCAAAGAGGTGTTAAGTGTCATGCGGAGACTCATTGCACGCAGGACATGTGTTTGATATGTCTAGATCTATTCTGGGTAGGTAGGAGTTTAACCTGCTACAATATCCAGAACAAAGTTGCGCGAGGGTCACTCTGGTTTCGCGAGGCAACTCGAGCTCTACGTCTGCTATAAGTGGTGGTTTGACTGCAGGGGAGGTTTCTACAAAAACAACCCAGCAGAAACTGCTTGGAGAGGAGCTCGTTATGTACCTTAACCGGAAGCATACGGGCCTCACTGTGTAGGTGTTCGATTGGGGATATCAGGAGGCATCCCGTGATAGTCCGGAGTGCAGTGTTCCGACAGGTCTGGAGCTTCTTCGTCTGCGTAGCACTACATCCAGGCGACCATATTGCGGCAGCATAGCTTAGGACCGGCCGATTGCCTTGTATGTCGCTAGCAACATTTCTTTGTCTTTTCCCCAAGAGCTGCCGGCTAGCGATTTGAAGATTTTGTTGCGGCTCTGTACTTTAGCAGTTATCGCGGTCGTGTGAGGAGTGAAGGAGCACAGACTCTCTAGTGTAACGCCTAAAATTTTAGGGCTGTTTACCGTCGGAATTTTGGTACCATCGACTGAAATGTTTAGATCCAGTCTGTACTCCTTCGTTTAGTTCGTAAATATGGTCGCTGTGGATTTGGTGGGCGAGAGTGTCAGACTCCTTGCAGAGAAGAAGCGAGAAAGATCAGAGAGATAGCCGTTTACTTTCGAGCATATGCCATCGATTCCATTGCCCGACGTCAATATCGTGCAGTCATCAGTGTACGAGGTCACGGAAATTCGCTCTGGTGGTTGGAGTTTTGAGATGTAGAAGTTAAACAGTAAAGCGGAGAGGACACCACGGCGGAACCCCCTGTTTAATTCTTCTCAGTTTGGAGTTTTAACCTCGAAACAGTACGGATAAAAGCCGACCGCTTAGGTAGTTCATAGTCCACCGCTTCAGCCCTGGAGGAAGCCTAGATTGGTCGATGTCCTCAAGTAGCGTTGTGTGATTGACTGTGTCGAAGGCTTACGACAAGTCCAACGCTACGGGGATCGTCCTCTCACAGGGTGGCTTTTGGTTTAGGTCATGAACTATCTGGGCGTTTATGACGCTAAGTGCTGTGGTGGTGCTGTGCGCTTTTCAGTAGCCATGCTGATGTTCTGCTAGACTCAGGTGGTGAGTGAACGTCGGGAGTAACAAGACCTCAAGTGTCTTCACTACTGGGGAAAGGAGAGTTATCGGACGATAAGACTCCCCTTTGTTGGCGGGTTTCCCTGGTTTCGTTTGGCCTTTTCGGTTGTTGTTGTAGCAGCAGAATTCCGACCTTGTCGGAAGAAGTGTGCAATGTAAACTGCCGGCTAAAATAGCTCGCGCACTTCTTCGGATTAGGGGAGGCATGGCCATCGAATTGAATTTCAACCCGGTCGTCATATCTCCCAGTCCAAAGCTTACTCACAAAGGTGGAGAGATTGCAGGACTTCAGGTGCTCTATCCATTTTGTCCGCTAATGTTGATTTACCATTTGCCGAATCTCCAAATTGAGATCCCTTATTCGGGGATCACAGAGATCGGTATGGCGTAAGGTGTCGCGCTCGTTTGCTAATAAAGCTGCTTCGGCTGGTAAATTAGGACGGAGTTCCGGCGGTATGAAGCGAGTAGCAGCGATCACCTTGTGGAAATGAAGCTCGCCAACGATGACATCCGTAGGAATGGGTAGTGCGTTGAAGGTGCTCTTAGTAAATTCTGTGATGCCGACCCAGTTAGCTTTGTTAAAGTTAGAAAAGGTGCGGTTGTCCACAGAAATAAAGTCGGGAGGTTTCTCGATCGATATAATTATGGGCAGATGGTCTGATGCCAGAGCTAGCATATGTCGCCAGGTTATGCTATTTGTCAGACCACTGCTAGCGATAGTAATATCTGGCGAGCTATTACAGGTGCCCATAATTCTGGTGGGGCCTTCGTCATTCATTGTGCAGAACCTCAAATCGTCAATCTGTTCCGCCAGCTCCATCCCCCTATCGCTTGAGAGGCAGGAGTGCCAAAGATCGTGGTGCGCGTTAAAGTCGCTTAGCACCAAACGGTTTTCACCACGAAGTAGCGGACCTATGTTCGGGTGATATCCTGTAGGGCAACTTGTAACTGGGGGGGATCTATATATTAAATATCTCGAGCTCGACATCGCTTGACCGGACAGCTATACCCAGACATTCAAGGGTAGTGTCCCTGCGGTCGATGTCAATATCAATTAGACGATATTGCACGGTGTTATGCAATATGAAGGCTAGGCCTCCACCGTTATCTCGCTCGCGATCCTTTCGTAAAACGTTGAAACCTGCACAAATCAGAAGAGCTGAGTGGCTGTTTAACTTGGTTTCTTGAACCGCAGCTATCGATAAGCGCTCCCGGCCCATGAATGCAACTTTCTCCTCGATCTTGCTCTTGAGTCAGTTGCAGTTGAATTGTAGGAGTCGCTGCCAGTGTGAACTCCTTAGGGCCGTGGAGGTCCTATCTTAGTCACTTGACTGGAGTGGCGGCGCAGTGCGCGAACATGGTGCGGGTTGCACAGCCGTTGAGGCAGATGTCGCAGTATTGCGTTGGCAGCATGGGGCCACGTAACTCGTGGTCCACTCCCTATGTGTCTTAAGGCCTGAACAGGTTTTAAGATGGCTCAATCCATTGCATGTATTGCACCTAACCGAGGTGGAGTTTGGATGGAGCCTTCTAATGCAAACCCAGCAGTAAAATTCCTCGGGGCCCAGGTTGGACTCGATGCCAGCACGGGTCAGGAGGATACGGAGCAACCCTGCTGCTAGGCGTTGTTTCAATGACGACAAACTTAACCTAGAACTTACCGATCCAAACAGGGTTAGATCGCCGAAATAACAGCCCTTGGCCGGAAAAAATCCGGGTCAATTCCGGTAGAACCGGCTGTTGTGGGAATTCACAGGAAAAGAATCGTAACTATCGGTCGTAGGTTCATTGACGACGTATCAGAAGTTGCTTATATAAAATTATTTGTTCTGATGAGCTTCATCAGGAGCACAAGTTGGTTCAGAGGGGAGACGATAGAGTGAGGGAACATTAGTCCCGGTGGTATCACAATGGGCCTTCTATAGGCCTAGGTGCGTCGTTAGATAGCCACTCTACCTACCTACCTACCTAGGTATGTGTATTAGCAAAGGATGATTATTGTTATTGTCACACTTAACATACATAATGTTTTAAAAAAGTTATATGGATGTAGAAATTTGCTCTGTAAAAGGAAGAATAATTTTTGATCTACACATAGAAAGGCAAAAAGTTATCTTAATTTGCTGAAATTAAACAAATCCGCAAAGCTCCTATACGTAAAACAACGGAACATGCTAATAGAGTCAACATCAGAAAAAGCAAGGATGCACAAAAGAACATTTTAAATTTTGAAAAAAAATACTTTGGAGCTAAGAAACAAAGGTGAACCATATTGCACCCGATGGAAAACCAAGCAATTTAGAAAAAGTGTATACACTCTATAAGGCCTAGGTGCGTCGTTAGACAGCCACTCTACCTACCTACCTACCTAGGTATGTGTATTAGCAAAGGATGATTATTGTTATTGTCACACTTAACATACATAATGTTTTAAAAAAGTTATATGGATGTAGAAATTTGCTCTGTAAAAGGAAGAATAATTTTTGATCTACACAAAGAAAGGCAAAAAGTTATCTTAATTTGCTGAAATTAAACAAATCCGCAAAGCTCCTACACGTAAAACAACGGAACATGCTAATAGAGTCAACATCAGAAAAAGCAAGGATGCACAAAAGAACATTTTAAATTTTGAAAAAAAATACTTTGGAGCTAAGAAACAAAGGTGAACCATATTGCACCCGATGGAAAACCAAGCAATTTAGAAAAAGTGTATACACTCTATAAAGTATTTACGTTGTGAGTGCTTAAAAGCTTTTTAACCCTTTTAGTGCCGGGAGCCGATATATCGGCTCGGGCCTTGTAGCGGTTTACTATTCGCATTGCAGGAGAATGTGTTGTAATGTTGTTATAATGCGTTATAATTAATCTAATTTCATTCCAAGATAATTACAAAAAATAATTTTTTGTTTGAACTCTTTGTGGACGACGTTTTTCCTATCGCTTGTAAAACTGTGAGGCCGGTTTTTTTGGCATAGGCATCTTTATTTCGCCCGGAACTAAAAGGGTTAAAGTTCAAAAATCCAATAATTTAAAGTATGTCATTTTTTTGATTTATACTGAATTTTACCCTTATATCTTTCACTTTTATATCCACTAGCACAAATTTGTTTATACACATCTATTTCATATTAAATAGTACACCAACAGCTTTAAATCATAATTAAAGATTTTCTTAAGTACAAAAACTAAATAAGTGTTACATATATAAAAAAAAATTGAAGATTATACCGCATATGCACATCTCATAACCGTGCGATGGGTAACACAAAATCTTTCAGAATTTCCCTACTTTTTATAAATTCAGGCGTTGGATCGACCAGGTTTATTTTTTTTTTTGAAGTATGGCCGATGGCTGCAAAAGCAGAAAGGATTTTCACGCGAAAGAACTGAGGGCATCCCGTTGTTGGATCGGGCAACGTTATTTTTTTTTTAAACATGGGCGAAGGCCACCAATGCATGCATAAAGGAATTGTAAATGAAAAAATTGAGGACAATTCCGGCTCTATGTCGCAGAACCGGCGGTTTGCAAAAGATGCTATACCTATGTTCAAGAGGTGCTTCTTGAGCCTGCAATGGCCGGCGTAGAACGCGACAAGTAGCCGGAATTTGTTTCTCGGGAGATTATTTATGACTTTAAACCGTTTGAGGTCGTAACCCCTATTAGCAGCCTGGCATGGCCCATGCTTTGAAGTTGCAGCCAATCCCTGCCTACTCTTTCCTCCTTACGGAGGAGCTCTTTAATGGTATGTTGACCAACCGCTATAAATGGTTCCGGTCCTACCATTTTTGTAGAGGCTGCAGAGCGAACCAACTCGTCAGCCAGTTCATTCCCGACTATACCCCTGTGGACAGGCACCCAAATAAGGCGCACTCGGTTGTGCTCTGATAGGCTGTTCAGCCGTTCTATGCACTCTTGCACTAGTAGCGATTTGACCTCAAAAGCGGAGATCGCTTTTAGTGCCGCCTGACTATCGCTGAGTATAGTAATACTTTTATTGCGATAGTTGGGTTGTAGGTTTATCTCTACACACCGACTTATAGCATAGACATCGGCTTGGAAAATGCTCGGGAAACTTCCCATGGGAATGGAGAGTTTGGTGCTTGGCCCAGCGACCCTTGCAATCCCCTCCGTCGTTTTCGACCCGTCGGTGTACCACTTGATAGTGCTTTCCCTTAGCAGCAGGTCCAGTGATGAATCATTCCATTCAGACTTGCTGCCGAGGGTAACTTTGAACTTCTTAGTGAAGTTTACTACTTTGGTAATGCTGTCCTTCGGGAGAAGGGCCAGTGATATTTCCTCACTTAGCGTCTTCATCTGCTGGGATGAGATTACCTTCCCTTTTCCAACTCCCTTTGCTGTCATTTTGAGTGGAGTCTGTTTGGCTGTCTGTTTGATTACCAAATGTAGCGGTGTAAGTTCTAGCATGACTTCCAGTGCTGAGGCCCAGGTATTTGACCGGCCATCTCCACCACTCTGCCATCAAGAGATATATTTCTGAGGCCTGGCAGTGACCTCCGTCTAGTGAAGGGAATGATTGTAGTTTTAGAGGGGTTGATGTTTAGGCCAACCCCAGTACACCATCCCTTTGTCCCCCCCCCAGTCACAGTCCCCTCTGTACGATATCGCAGAGTGTGTTTTCGAATTTACCCCTAGCTAAGATAACAATGTCATCCGCATATCCCTGACAGCGGATTCCATTGCTAGTTAGCCGCTCAAGGAGATCGAATTTGATACTTTAAGTTATATTATAGGACTAAATTAGTTTTAAAACTATATTTTACTTGCCGTCAGCGAAAATTATATTAAAATCGTCTTCAAATGAGATATACTTAACATAACATTAAATTTAATATTTGATAATTAAGACCAAGGACCAGACCAACTCCATTGATGTTCAGCGCTAAACCATTAACGTAATAATAAAGTAATAACGGAAATTATTATATGTAGTACAACAAAACTTCACATATTTTCGGCGTTAAACTAAAGTATATCCAATATTATACGTTTAGTTAATTTTGCTAAGATATCTTACATATTGACCGATATATGATATAGGAATAATGCCAAAGGAAGTTTTTTTTTTCGGAGATAGATTACACCTATTGGCCCAATTTTTTCTATTTTCGACATTACTACACATTGTTAACAGAAACAGATGCTCTCTGAGTTCCATTTATGTACCTCACCGGATGTTTGACAATCCTGATACTAGTCATATGGGGGCTAGGGAAAGTTTCCATCCGATTTTATCCATTTTAGGCACTCAGATGCACTGTTAGAAAAAAAGGCGCCCACTTCATTTAATTAAGACACTTTACTTTCATATTAGGTATATGGGGACTAAGGGAATTATTGACCTGGTTCGATCCAATTTTGATACACCGGCATACTATTATCATAAAACGATTTCCTCCGAATTTTTATAATATATCTCACAGATTGAGCGATATTTTCGATAAAAGGTTTGCAAGAGAGACTGGGGTCCACATATTCGGTACATAGGAAATTGAATAGTTTTGGTTCGATTTGGACAATTTTTCGTCATAAGGTGGCACACTTTTCTGGTAAAGTTTTATTCCCTTACATTTATTGGTGCTTGATTTGTATACTGGAAAGTGAAACACTCAGATGGAATTTAAAATTTTGTTATATGGGAAGTCCGACTTCGCTCATTTTCGCACTGTCACATAAGAATATCAGAATTATATTACCTACCGAATTTGGTTAAAACCGGTTGAGTAGGTCCCGAGATATGGGTTTTATCCTAAATGTGGGCGGGGCCAAGCTCAAAGTCCCATTTGTCAGCGGCTCTAAGAAAGACCCCTTTTATCAAATCGGTTGTAAGATTTTATGCCTCTAACGTATTTATTTATAGATTTATCGCACTTTGAGTAGTTTTTAACAAAACCGTGTGGGGGGTGGGCGTAATTATTATCCGATTTCATCCATTTTCACACTATATTATATATAGTTATTATAGCTTTAGTGAATTAGGCGATACGTACATTATACTTATTAAGTTCGGGCCACGCCCACTTTTTCAAAACTTTTTTTTACCGCAGATGCCCCTCTAATGCGATTCGTTATACCGAATAACAGCTTTGTATCTTATTGTGGAGCATATTTGAGGCTATTTATTAGTTTTCGATTAATGTTGTTTTATCGGCGTGGCAATAGTCTGATTACGCCCATCTCCAAACCGTCTTACGATGCCGAGAAACATGTATAGTTGCATCAAGATATCTCAATTTTTACTCACGTTACAGCATGCATAGACGGACAGACAATCACTCACACTATATATAACGATTATATTATAACCCTATATCAAACTCGATTAGTTTTGGGTGATACAAACAACGGTTGGGTGAACAAAACTATTATACTCTGTAGCAACATGTTGCAAGAGTATAAAAACTACACGTTCAAATTTGTTAAATTTATGAAATATATTTTTAATTTCTATCAGCTCAGGATGCTATTTTGAAATTTACCCTTTTTTATTGGCAAATCAAAATTTATAAAATTGGTTTTTCTTATTCATATAACTCACACGAATTTTGGGAAAACAATTTTCCCAACAGCAAAAGGGGTACGTAGGGATATAGGAGACTCTCCTGATTAAGAAAAAATATATATAAGTATATAGTTGCCGTTGACTTATGGTTTTTGTGATATTTGCATTTAAAGTTCAAAATTCAACTATTTGCAGTGCGTGATTCTTCGATTATGATTTAGCACTTATATTTTTAACTTTTATATTCACTAACACTTCTCTAATTCGTTTCTCACACTTATTTGATATTACATAGGGGTTTAAAATAGGCTTTAAAATAGCGTCCCAGGAGCGGGGATAAAATGTGTATGGGCGGATAGAGGAGGTCCTCCAGATCATATTCTTTATCTGGAGAATCTCCTCTATCCAACCATTCCCTTTTTAACCCAGTGTTATTTTTTTGAAGCGCGGCCGAAGGCCTCCAATGTAGAAAAAAGTTGGACGCGAAAGGCATCACGACCACCCTGGTGTTGGATCGGCCAGGGTTATTTTTTTAAAGTACGGCTTTAGAATAACGTCCCAGGCTTTCCGGGATAAAATGGGTATGGGCGGATAGAGGAGATCCTCCAGATCAAGAATATATATAGATATAGCCGCGGGAAACTTATTCTTATCTTCGAGATATTTACGTTTAAAGTTGAAAATTTCAACTATTTAAAGTACGTATTTTTTGCGATTTAAAATGAAATATACCCTTATATTTTTCACTTTTATATCCACTAACACTTGACTAATTCGTTTTTAGACATTTCTTTTATATTAGATGCTGCAAAAATAGCTCTATTTCAATATTTAATTCATTCTTTAATTTTTATTAATTTTGACAATAACAAAATGGTTGTGAATGTCAAAACCCCAGTGTTGCCATACTAATATATTTTGTAAACGAAGAAAACTAAAATAAACAGAGAGATTATACCCTAGATACAGGAACCAACGGAAAAAGAATTTCTGTGCGTAAAACCCGTGGTACACCCCGGTGTTGGACCGACCAGGGTTATTTTTTTGAAGCGCGGCCGAAGGCCGCCAACGCAAAAAGAAGTTCTGCGCGAAAAATATTTTGATACACCCCGGTGTTGGACAGACCAGTGTTATTTTTTTTGAAGCGGGGCCGAGGGCCGCCAAAGCAAAAAAAAGTAATATTGTCATAGAGGGTACAACATAATACTTAACATCAATGCTCTGTAATAGTTTATTTTTCTAGGTTTTGGATTCCTGTATTTGGGGTATTATCGGTTTTCAGTTCAATTACAAAAGATGTCGATAAGGTAACACTGGTTATATGACAATTTGCAACAGTTTTGTTATTGTCAGAATTAATAGAATTTAACAATAATTTAATTATTGAATTAAACTATTTTTGCACTATATAATGTAAAATAAATGTGTACAAACGAATTAGGGAAATGTTAGTGGATATAAAAGTGGAAAATATAAGTGTATAATTCATTTGAAATAGAAAAAATGCTTACTTTAAATAGTCGAAATTTTGAACTTTAAACCCAAATATCTCGAAAGCTATAGGTTTCCCGCGGCTACATCTATATATATTCTTGATCTGGAGAATCTCCTCTATCCGCCCATACCTATTTTATCCCCGAAAGCCTGGGACGTTATACCAAAGTTTTCCCTACTATAAGTTCCCGGCGGCAATAATGGTATATATTCGTGATCTGGAGAATCTTCTCTATCCAACGATACTCCTCTTAACCCTGAAATCGTGGGATGTTATACTAAAGTTTCTCAGTTTCCGGATCTGGAGGATTTCCTCTCTCTGCCCATAATTTGATTCCTATAACTTTAATTCAGCATTTAACTTAATCTGGAGAGCCTACTCTATCCGTACATATCCATTTCTAAATTCGTGGGATGCCATTCTAAACGCCAGCCATTCTATCATCAAAGTTGTCGTAACTTTACTTTCTCAACCTTGTATATAAATTCTGAATTACGACTTTGAAATTATCAGTTGTATTTCCTAGTTATATCAATATATTTTCTTTTGTGTCCAATATATCGTTTGTGCAGACTATGGCTTCGTTTAACCGATCCGTCTAATCTGCACCCCTTCCGTCCAACGAAAACGAAAACGAAATCGTTGTATAAATGGTCGACGCCGATACGTGTCACGGCGATTTACCAGCGAGAAAAAGTAACGAATACACAAAAATGTATGATAGAAGTATACGATGACGGAAACAAAAGAAATCAATGTCAATGATTTGGAGTTGTCGCTTACGATTTTACTTTGAGATATTATATATGTTTCTACTCACCCATTAAATCAGAAGCTAAAGCTTCTTTCTGGTCAACTGGGACTTTGGCAATTTTTCCTCCCTTGTATACATAGCTTCCTTCAATGGATTTGAACTCAAGATAGCGGGTCACGCCCGTATGGATTAGTAATTTTACAAGCTGACCATTAGCCATAAGGAACTTTGGTATGAGATCAACATTCCAATCACGACCTCGCCCATATTTTTCACCAGGAGCTTCAAAGTTAAAACGTTGGAATAGTTCCTCCAATGGTGTAATTGAGGCAGACTCGCCGCCATAATACTTATTTCGGTCGATATGCAAAACTTTCTTGCCCGAAACAGAGAGCATTCCACTTAGAATGCACTCCTTTAAACCGGTACCTAGCACAATTGCGTCGTATTCTTCATTCATGATAAAAATATAATACTTTTTTAGTCAAAATATTATTATTTTAAATAAGTCGATTTTTTCTGAATATATGACGGAAGAAAACCCGAAGACCACTTTTCGCCACTAACACAATCGAATGTTCAATAAAATTTTCTACTCGTCGATGGAAATTTGCAAGTTTAATACAAGCAGAAAAGAGATGCCGCTATATAAAGAAAATAAGTTGACTTTCTGTTTATTTCGTGGGCCAGAGTTTACTACACTCTGGCAGAACTAATTGAAAAGTATAGGAGACATACACATCTAAAAAGCATATTGTACAAAAATTACTTACGAATAAAGTAATTGAATTTTATCGAATCTCTACTTTGACTGTATGCCAAACAGTAAAAAAATTCTGACAGATAAGTGATTTTTTAAAATTATTTGTGGTGAATTCAAATGACAGTTATGCATTTACGAAGAAACGAATTTAAAAGAACCCTTGCATACAAAAAATGTATGTGCTGAAGAATATACTTAAATATGTAATTCTTAAGTATATAAAAACTATTTCTTTAAAGTATTTGTTCATATATTAATATCAAGACATGTAAACAAGTATACATATCACATGCAAATAACTTAGTAGTGGGCTAATATTTATATCGTAATTAGCAAAGCAAATATTTAATAGTTTAATTACCAAGACGAAAGTTCAAACGACGCAATTGTGTTTGTTTTGAACATTGTATAAACCTATAGCGGTCTTTACACGGTCATTTTTGTATGCAAACATGGTATGATGCAAAAAAAACTGGTTTTCGTTTAAACGGTCGAACATGCAATCATACTTTATTTCTCTGTTATTTGTGAACGAAGCAACATCAAGGATGAAATGACATGAAGCAGGGATAATGGGATGCCAACTCTTTCCAGTGTGAGAGCGCCTCAAAATTAGCGTTTTTTATAACATTATCCATTGTAGCCAGATCGGACAAAATAATAATTTTTGGGAATTTAAATTAAAATACCCATCATTTATAAAGATTAAATGTTATTATACATGTATCCGTTAAACATATGCAGAAACTTTTTATACTCTTTTTTTGTGATTTTGTGATATATTAAACAGTTGATTTTTGAACTTTCAATACGTAATCAAAAGAACAAATGTATTAGCTCTCAATTAAAAAATGTTTTTAAAAATTTTCAATTGAAAATCAATACCACTTAGCATGACATCATAAAAGATATCATCACATACATTTCAATTTCGCGTTTTCTTTCATTTTCATTGTTTTCCAATATTTGTTATTGATCTTCAACAGCAGCACAAATCTCTCTGTTTACATATTTTTCTGTACGATTTTAATCTGGCCGTCCCTCTTTTTCCAATTGCTAAACGTCAGACCTACTGAACTTTGACAGTTGTTTGAGTTCAGTAGGTTTTGACGTTTATCAATTGCGCTCTCATTTCCAGTGAGAGACATCTCACATGAGACATCTCTGACATGAAGCGAGACTCTCTCAATTTCGCTGATTTTTCTGTTATTATCTTTCCCTGATTATTAAAATCAGGGAAATTCGAACAGCTGATATCAAAAAAGGCGGGATGCCAGAAATAAACCCGCTAAAAATAGCTAACAAAAGCAGTGCGAAACGAAATTTCAGGGAACGACACAAATATTTTTGAGCAACGTGCAACTAAATTTTATTTGCTAATTTAATTTAAAACGTTCATCATAAAACCATGTTATTTTATTACGACTTGTATTGTTTCTTTGTTATAATTTTTTTTATTTATATGTTTTTTTTTTATATTATATGATTTTTTTAAAAAATTATAATCCAGCCATCCAGAACGCTTAGATAAATTTCAAAGAAGTCCTTCCACAGTTCTTCGTTTATCCGTGACGTCATTACGCTTCAATGTTCTTAGTGCCGTTTCACATTGGGACGCAAAAGAGTCTCATACCACTTTATTGTGGGCGAGGGGACGACGAGGAAAGACGAAGGGACCGTGCCACTCGTGTTCGGGTGGCACGCTTTGTGTTCTTGTTCGTAACAGCTCGCTGCTACCCTTCTCAGCATTCCTTTTCACTTTCAAATCCTTTGAATGGTTGCAAGAGCGCTCGGTTTCAAATGAATTCGATCGCAAATTTGAGTTCTGTTATCTATTTTTGTATGTAATATGCAAATACGTATGCATAGAATAATAGAAATATTAAGACAAATTGTAAATATTAAGATATAGATTATGGAGTAAAGAAATTATGAATTTTTAATACTTAAAGATTAGGAAATTCCTATTATAAATTTGGCCTTGAAAATATTAGTAGCGGATATTCAATACATTCTTGTGGATTAGGGAATTCCCGTCTTTACTATTTTTTTGAAACTATTTAGCGGGTAGGTACTTGTGTTATGCATATTGTTCTACCATATTCATGGTAATTCATTGCAAGCAAAATGTGTGACCATCATCTCAACATACAAATGAAATACGCAGCACGCAGTGTTGCGAGGTGTTGCGCAGTCCAACCGCACAAATATTTACGAACATTTTGTGAAAAGGAATGCAGAAAAACTAGACTCGAGTTGCTGGACTCTTTTTGACCGTGTGAATGCCCAGAGCGACACCAAAAGAAAATTTGAAAAACATCAGACTCTTTTGCATCCCAATGTGAAACGGCACTTAAGACTGAAAAAAAATATACTTCGTGCATGATGCAAGCGTTTACACCATAAAACATGTTCATAACAACATCATGTTTTTAAAAATTTTTAAAAACCATCGCACATGTATGACAAACACGAATTTATTATGTTTACAAGCTCATTCTACTCATCACGCCGCACATGCTTGCAAACATGAATGACCGTGTAAAGGCCGCTTATAGGCTTATACAATGGTTTTGAATTTCAAATGTCAAAATTGCCAATGTAGACTGCACATTGCTAATGTTTGGCAATTGAGTACTAAATACATATCATGCCATACATTGCTAGCAATGTACTGTCGTTGTTGTGGTTTGAGAGCGCTGTTTTCATTTGCAAACAATTTTGAAGAGGCAACATGTACGTGAATAGCTTCGGTGGCATAATGGCAGCACAGATGAAATGCTAATGTTTTATGTTTTGTTGCATAAACTACAATTTAGCAAAGTTATATTCAAAACATAAAGTTTAACAAATCATGGAAAATAGTTATTAAATACATACATATGAAAGTATTTATATGAGTTATTAATATTTTAATAATAATTGCTGGCATATGTAAATTTCAATTATCATATTTAACTAATGAATTGGTAAATAAACTTTATGCAACAACTGCAATATTTAAGTCTTAAAACATAAAATCTTATTTTTCCCAACTATACAAATGCAGAAAAATTTAGATTTCTACTTTTTTCATCCTCCACATAAATTTTTGTCGTCCCCATAAAATTTTTGAACGGTCAAGAGCTCAAAAATACGCTATATCAGTTCGAACAACCTTAACCGACATCATTTCGAGCAAGAATGATTACGAGAATGATTTTTTCCGTTTCCATAACAGTCGGGTCTACGTAACCGGAACGGACCCGGATTTTTTCCGGCCAAGAACCGTCAACTCGACAAAATTCTGCCGCTACAACAACAACAACGATAATGATTAATTCAACCAACCCCTGTACGTTGCTTGTGGAGATGCGGCGTATCGAAGAACAAATCTGTAAGAAGACTTTTTTGTCACTCATCATATCATTATATATTATGCATAGTCGCATTCATATACGCATATAACATACGAAAAAGAGGAATATTCCTTTGAAATCAAGCGCTATTGCACACATGAAAGGAATTTAAAAATTGGAATGAAAAGGAGTGTCGAATTGCGTAGCAGCGAGCTGTTGCAGAAAGCGTGCCCAGTCTCTTCGTCGTTCCTCTTGCTTACGAAAACCGATTTGGGCGGCAAAATGAGTCCTTGTCTGAATGTGCACATACATGGCTCATGACGTTTTGTGTCTTTACAATGCAAGATTGTGAGTTGTTTTCCCCACGCATTCACAAATTTCAAACTATTTGTAAATAAGCTAACCACACGGTAGTAAAAACGGTTATGTTAGTTACAGCAATCATCCAGATAAGCTACCAGCGGTTAAGGATAATAATAACGATACATTAAGGAAACGGGGCTAAGACGATTATGAAATTCGAAAACGAAAAGTTTAACATAGGTCTAACTGTAAATATATATATTTATGTATATAAATATAGCGGTTTCCTGTACAAATTTGTTTTCACTTAATCAAATAACGTAAATACAATTAATTTACAATGTAGAATTTTTTTTCCTTTATTTTTTGTTGTGAACTCTTCGACGAAATCATATATAATAATTATAACAAATTACAATATATCTTTTAATCAATAAATAATTTTAAAATTATAAGTTCAAATCTAATTTAATAGAAGGAAAATTTTCTAATACGCTGCTGTGATTACAATTAATTTAATTTCTCAAAACGAAAGCTTCGGCGTTGTTTCGTGAAATCACTTGCTATAACTTTCTCACGAAGAAAGAAAAACTTCTACAAATCATTTTTTCTTCTTAATGTAAATGGACATATTTATAAAGATACATATATATATATATTGTATATTCATATGAAATTAGGCAAGTGCATATGTGTTCCGCATGCAAGTAGCCTAGCACGTTGCCTAAAATTCTCAATTTATAACAAACCTTAAAATTAATGAGTTTTTTCTAGTTTCATTTTTATTGTTATTAGTAAGCAAGGTACTTGTTTTTCATAAAAGTCATTTTACGAATATATTTAATAATTTAAACAACAAGGCAATCTCAAACGACGAAATTGCGTTTGGTTTGAACTTCAACTGTCAAAACAACTTAAACTTTCCATTTGGCACAGAAAAATGTAAAATTTTTAAACCATAGGAAATTTGGGAAAACTTAGTATACCGTCTCAGGCTTTCGGGGATAAGATAGCTATGAGCGGATAGAAGATATCCTCCAGATCAAGAATATATCTAGATATAGCCGCGGAAAACTTATAGGTTTCGAGATATTTACGTTTAAAGTTGAAAATTTCAACTATTTGAAGTACGCATTTTTTCGATTTCAAATGAATTATACACTTATATTTTCCAATTTTATATCCACTAACACTTCACTAATTCGTTTGTACAAATTTTTTTTTACATTATATAGTGCAAAAATAGTTTAATTCAATATTTAAATTATTGTTAAATTCTATTAATTCTCACAATAACAAAAGGGTTTTAAAATGTCAAATAACCAGTACTACCTTATCGACAACTTTTGTAATTGAACTGAGAGAAATGAAAACAGATAATAGCCCAAATCCAGGAATCGAAAACCTAGAAAAATAAACTATTACAGAGCATTGATGTTAAGTATTATGTTATACCCTCTATGACAATATTAGTTTTTCTTGTAGAACTCCGTATTGCGTTGGCGGCCTTCGGCCGCGCTTCAAAAAAAATAACCGTGGTCGGTCCAACACCGGTGTACCAAAGTTTTTTCGCACAGAACTTCGTTTTGCCTTGGTTCCTGTACGTAGGGTATAATCTCTCTTTTAATTTTATTTTTCGTGTTCAAAATATATTAGTATGGCAACATTGGTTTTTTGATATTTACAACATTTTGTTATTGTAAAAATTAATAAAATTGAAGAATGATTTAAATATTGAAATATAGCTATATATTCAGCAAATAATATAAAACATATCAAAAAAAGAATTAGTGAAGTGTTAGTGGATATAAAAGTGAAAAAATAAGTGTATAGTTTATTTGAAATCCAAAAAATACGTACTTTAAATAGTTGAAATTTTCAACTTTCAACGTAAATATCTCGATATATTCTTGATCTGAAAGATCTCTTTTAGCCGCCCATACCCGTTTTATCACCGAAAGCCTGGTACGGTATACCAAAGCCGAACCGGAAATTTTTTGACTCCAACTCAACACATGGAAAAATGTTACCTTTCGGTACACAGCCTATGTATAAAAGTCAAACGTAGATATGTGAAAGTGCAAACACTCGATTAGTGTTGAATAACTACCACTTTTAGTTGAAGTACGGACTACCATATGATGAACCTGTGAGTAATAGACGTAAATTCTCGTTCTCATCTATTTATCTAACTTTTTTGAGTGATTGGGAAGTGTCGAAAAGCGCTTTTGATATTAAAACGAAGAACAAATGACACTTAAATTACCTTTAAAAAAGTATAGGTGAAAAATTATTAGAAATTGTAGAATCTAATATGAAAGGTTCAGTGCAAGTATTAAAAGGGTGTACATTATTTGATACGTTATGTGCCTTCGATTGAGTAAAAGTGTAACTGGTTCCATTATTTATCTACATACGTACATACGATATTGTGTCGTATACACATATTACAATTTGTGATATTGAAAAAATGCAGAGGAATGCAATTTAGGACACGCAAACAGCCTATTTATTTAATACATTGCGGATGTCCCCATAAGCTGCAATAGTAGGATTTGATTTCAAATCAATCTATTACTAAATAGTAATTACCAAACAACAAATAAGTACATAATCGAAAAGTGTAAAGAGAATTTAAAGTTAAACAAAAAATATGCAAATTATAAAAAATGGTTCTTATTTAAGAGTGTCTTGTGCAGTTTGCTCTAAATAAACAAAAGGAGGAAAATAGATTTATTAAAATTTATCTTAAAAAAATTGGTAACTTTAGTTAATTTTGCAGTCTGATTAATTGCGAGCTTTCGAATTTGCTTGCGTCGACAACTCTAATCGGAAAGAACAGCAGCAATAAAGCTGTTTTGCGCACGTAAGCATAACATAATTGTAGTTTATATTTTTTTTGTTGTTTAAAAGCAATATTATTTTAAGTTTTATGTTTTTTTTTTATAGGTTGAGTCGTCATTAGAAAGTATTTGCTAATTTTTTTAAAGTTAGGATTTAAAATCGGCTTATTGTAGGGTAAATGTATAGTTTAGTTCCGCCAATAAATTAGGTGGGTCGGCTTTAGAATAACGTCCCACGCTTTCGGGGATAAAATGGGCGGATAGAGGACATCCTCCAGATCAAGAATATATATAGATATAGCCGCGGGAAACTTATTCTTATCTTCGAGATATTTACGTTTAAAGTTGAAAATTTCAACTATTTAAAGTACGTATTTTTTGCGATTTAAAATGAATTATACCCTTATATTTTTCACTTTTATATCCACTAACACTTGACTAATTCGTTTTTAGACATTTCTTTTATATTAGAAGCTGCAAAAATTGCTTTATTTCAATATTTAAATCATTCTTCAATTTTATTAATTTTGACAATAACAAAATGGTTGTGAATGTCAAAACATCAGTGTTGCCATACTAATATATTTTGTAAACGAAGAAAAATAAAATAAACAGAGAGATTGTACCCCAGATACAGAAAACAACGCAAAAAGAATTTCTGCGCGTAAAAACTTTGGTACACCCCGGTGTTGGATCGACCAGGGTTATTTTTTTTGAAGCTCGGCCGAAGGTCGCCAACGCAAAAAGGAGTTCTGCGCAAAAAAACCTTGATACACCCCGGTGTTGGATCGACCAGGGTTATTTTTTTAAAGCGCGGCCGAAGGCCGCCAACGCAAAAAGAAGTTCTGCGCGAAAAATATTTTGATACACCCCGGTGTTGGACCGAACAGGGTTATTATGACACTTTGCACATATTTTTCAAGTAGCTTTGTTGTTGTTTTGGGTCGGCTTTAGTATACCATCCCAGGCTTTCATGGATAAAATGGGTATATGCGGATAGAGGAGATCCTGCAGATCAAGACTATATATGGATATAGCCGCTGAAAACTTATAGTTTTCGAGATATTTACGTTTAAAGTGGAAAATTTTAAATATTGAAAGTACGCATTTTTTCGATTTCAAATGAATTATACCCTTATATTTTTCACTTTTATATCCACTAACACTTGACTAATTCGTTTTTAGACATTTCTTTTATATTAGATGCTGCAAAAATAGCTTTATTTCAATATTTAATTCATTCTTTAATTTTTATTAATTTTGACAATAACAAAGTGGTTGTGAATGTCAAAACCCCAGTGTTGCCATACTAATATATTTTGTAAACGAAGAAAACTAAAATAAACAGAGAGATTATACCCTAGATACAGGAACCAACGGAAAAAGAATTTCTGTGCGTAAAACCCTTGGTACACCCCGGTGTTGGATCGACCAGAGTTATTTTTTTTTTTATAAGCGCGGCTGAAGGCCGCCAACACAAAAAGAAGTTCTGCGCGAAAAATATTTTGATACACCCCGGTGTTGGACAGACCAGTGTTATTTTTTTTGAAGCGGGGCCGAGGGCCGCCAACGCAAAAAAAGTAATATTGTCATAGAGGGTACAACATAATACTTAACATCAATGCTCTGTAATAGTTTATTTCTCTAGGTTTTGGATTCCTGTATTTGGGGTATTATCGGTTTTCATTTCTTTCAGTTCAATTACAAAAGATGTCGATAAGGTCACACTGGTTATATGACAATTTGCAACAGTTTTGTTATTGTCAGAATTAATAGAATTTAACAATAATTTAATTATTGAATTAAACTATTTTTGCACTATATAATGTATAATAAACGTGTACAAACGAATTAGTGAAGAGTTATTGGATATAAAAGTGGAAAATATAAGTGTATAATTCATTTGAAATCGAAAAAATGCGTTCTTTAAATAGTTGAAATTTTCAACTTTAAACGTAAATATCTCGAAAACTATAAATTTCCCGCGGCTTTATCTATACATATTCTTGATCTGCAGGATCTCTATCCGCCCATAGTGCATGGGAAGGCGTAACCGCCTATCAGCTTGCAACCGTGTACACCTGATCTGGGGGCCGGGGCATAAAGGGGTAGCCGGTAACGAGCTGGCAGACGAACTTGCCCGCTCTGCTGCTGCTTTCAAAATGAAGGGGCCAGAACCATGCATTGCGGTGGGGCCCCATATAATAAAGGAGCTGCTCCGTACGGAGGAGCGAGCGAGCAGAGACAGTCACTGGCAACAGGCAGCAGGGCTGCGTCATGCTAAACTGCTACTGGGAGGGTTCAACATAGCCAGGTTCAAAACAATGATAAACCTCCCCAGAGACAAACTCCAACTCCTTGTCGCGCTCTACACTGGGCACTGTAGGCTCAAGAAACACCTGTCAAACATGGGCATAGCTTCTTGTGGCAACTGCCGATTATGGGACATAGGGCCGGAAACACCAGAACACCTGATTCTAGATTGCACCGCACAGCAAGTTGTTGGAGTTTTTCAGGGTGCTGGGATTTTGGGAATGCATGTGATGGAGGAGAGGGCACAATAGACCCTAGGTAGCAGTGCAAACCTCATATTCATATTCTATTCTATTCCGCCCATACCCATTTTATCCCCGAAAGCCTGGGACGGTATACTAAAGTTTTCCCGTTGTTTTTGTTGTAGCGGCAGAGTTCTGTAGAATTCAGATCACTTAGCTGTAATAACCCGTTCAACGAGTTACATTTTCTTGTGAAAAAAAATACTGAAGGAATGTAACAATCATAATTTTTTTTACGTCGTGATCTGATGGTATGTACGAATAGAGGAGATCGTCGAACTCCTTTCTGCACTGGAGGCCTTCTGCCGCTCTCAATCAGCACCGGGGTGTCAATAGTTATATTTCGTGCTGAAAGGAGTTCGATGCCAAACAACTATGGATACCCCGAGGTTGGACCGACCAGGGTTATTTACTTGCAAAGTGTGTAAGTTTTTGAATTGTTTGTAAAAATTATTATTTTTTAATTCAAAAAAATAGAATTATTGACAAAAGAAAGACTTTTGGCTCACGCATTTGTAATCTTCGCGTCAAAATAAGAAAATTAAAAAAATATATATATGCGTCTGCAGACCGCTGTGCAGTCCACTAGCAGGTGTTCTGGGGTTTCCGGCTACATGTCACAGAACCGGCAGTTTGCAGAAGAGACTAAGCCCATGTTCAATAGGTGCTTATTGAGCTTGCAATGGTCGCTGTACAACGCGACAAGTTGTCGAAATTTATTTCTCGGGAGATTGATTACGGTTTTAAACCGTCTGAGGTCGTAACCCCCGATCAGCAACCTGGCATGGCGCATGGCTTGGAGATGTTGGCAATTTCTCTCCCTACGCTACGCATGGTTCTGGTCCTACCATTTTTGTGGAAGCTGCAGAGCGGGCCAACTCGTCAGCCAGTTTATTTCCGGCTATACCCCTGTGACCAGGCACCCAAATGAGGTCCACTCTATTGTGGTTTGATAGGCTGTTCAGCCGTTCTATGCACTCTTGCACTAGTAGCGCTTTGACCTCAAAAGCGGAGATCGCTTTTAGTGCCGCCTGACTATCGCTGAGTATGGTAATACTTTGATTGCGATAGTTGCGTTGGAGGTTTATTTCTACACATCGACTTTTAGCATATACTTCCGCCTGCTAGGAAAACTTTCCATGGGAATGGAGAGCTTGATGCGTAGTCCTGCAACCCCTGCACCAATCCCCTCCGCCGTGTACCGAGCCATCGGTGTATCACTTGATGGTACTATCCCTTAGCAGTAGGTCCAGCATGGAATCTTTCCATTTCGCCTTACTGCCAAGGGTAACTTTGAACTTCCTAGTGAAGCTTACTGCTTTGGTAATGCTGCCTCTTGGGAGAAGGGCTAGTGACATTTCGTTGCTTAGGACCTTCAGCTGCGATAATTGAAGTCCTACCGAGGTCTGCGATGCTTTGGAAACCCATGTCACCGCTCCATATGTTATGATCGAACTCACAATCATGGTGTTCAACCATCTGATAATCCTCGGGTTGCAGCCTTATAATTTCTCAGCAAGTCGATTGCACATCATGAGCTCTTTCGTAGCTTTGGATAAGGTCAGGTCCACATGACTTCCAGCGTAGAGTGGAATTCAGCGTGAGGCCTAGGTACTTGACCGTGTTAGTCATCTCCAGTTCCATGCCCTAGCACACACAGTCAAGAAAAACCTATCCTTAGATAGGTTTCTGAGGCATGGCAGTAACCTGCGCCTGGTAAACGGTATGATTGTAATTTTGGAGGGGTTGATGTTTAAGCCAACACCACTACACCACCCCTTGCCATCCCCAATATTTGTACAATATCGCAGAGACTGTCTACGAACTTATCCCTGGCTAAGATTACAATGTCGTTGACCTGCCTGCTCTGTAAGCATACTGCTTTGCGTGTAGCGGTGCAGCCTTCAGTAAATTCGATCTTATTTCGTGATCAATGATCTTTACCATACCCTTAAGTATGAAGGAAGTTAGACTAATTGGTCTGAAGGATTTTGCCAACGAATAGTTTTTCCTTCCTACCTTGGGTATGAAGATCACCTTTGCAGTGTGCCAAAGGTTCTGGGATAAATGCCAGCTCTAGGATATCCCTCATCAGCCGAACAAGGTGAGGCAGTAAGACCTGCTCCCCCTGTTGCAGAAATGCTGGAAGGATGCCATCCGCACCCGGGGCCATATATTTTTCAAAGGCCAAAGCCCACGTGATGGAGTCTGCAGTGAAGAGCTGTTTTACAACCATCCAGTCCAAGCGTGATGGCCTTCGTTCGACCATAGGTCGGATCTGGTCTTCTTGAATCGTCTCCGGGAAGTGCGCAAGTAGAAGGGCCGTGGCTCATCTTCAGCGTTGAACTATAAATTCAAGGAGAAACTCACCCCGTGTATTGCAGTCCGTGCAGTCGAAAAGGGTATATACGGATAGAGAAAGTTCTCCAGATTAAGAAATTATATATATATAATATATAGTGACTTATAGTTTTTGAAATATTTGCATTTAATGTTCAAAACTTCAACTACTCAAAGTGCGTGTTTCGGGTCTGCTTTAGAATACCGTCCCAGGATTTCGGTGATAAAACGGGATATTTGCGTTTGAAGTTGAATATTTAAACAGTTTGAAGTACGTATTTTTTCCATTATAAAATGAATTTTACATTATATTTTTCACTTTTATATTGGGACGGCTTAAGTATACCATCTCACGATTTCAGGGTTAAAAGGGATATGGTTGGATATAATTATTATATACAAAAAGAAGTTCTACGCGAAAAAATAATTATGATAGAGCTTATAACATCATCTTCAAAATGAATGTTCTCTAATGTAATATAATGAAGTGTTTTGGATATAAAAGTGAAAAATATAAGTGTAAAATTCATTTTCATTCATTGTATTGACGAAATTCATAATCGTGTGATGAGTCATGTAAAATCTTTTAAAATTCCTTTCCCTTGATAAAATCCGCCGTTGAATTGACCATGGTTAATATTTTGAAGCGCGGCCGAAGGCTGTCAACTGAAAAAGGAGTTATATGCGGAAGAACCGAGGACACCCCGGTGTTATACTGATGAGAGTTATTTTTTTTTTAAAGCGCAGCCGAAGGACGCTAATGAGGAATTCTACGCGAAAAACTTGGGTTTTTAATTTCAGCCATTAGGGTATTATCTGTTTCTTTTGGTTCCTTTGCAAAATTTGTAGATCAGGTAACACTGATTATTTGTTAGAATGCAACCCTTATGTTATTGTGTGAATAAAAATAATTGAACAAAAGTTAGATATTGAATTAAGTTTTTTTTTTGCTCTTTTTCATATAAAATAAAAATGTAGAAACGAATTAGTGAAATATTAGGGTATATAAAAGGTCATAATGGTCTTTAAAGTTCATATATTTAACAATTTTAAATGTACAATTTTCACAATTCACTAAATTGTTTCTATATATGTATTTATTATTACAAAAATAGCTTGATACATAAAATTTTGTTCAGTTCTATTTATTCACACCATAAAAAAATTCATTATTAGCCTTTCGGGTAGAACCCTTTTTAAACTGGTCGCCTTCATCCGCGCTTCAAAAAAAAATGTCACAAGTCGTTCCTAATTCCTGCGCGTAGAACTCATTTCTACATTGGCGGCTTTCGTCCATAAGTCAGCGTCAGTTATCTGGATTTGGATAATTTCCTCTATCATCCCGTATTGTTCTTATTTCGATGGTATATAACTTTATTTGGAAAGGCTTTGGATGTATTGAAATTAGTTGCGATCTCAGTGAATGGCGTACTAGGAGTCAAACCACCACCCATAGCAGACGTAGAGCTGGAGTTGCCACGCGAATCTAGAGTGACCCTTGTGCAACTTCGTTCTGGATAATGTAGCAGGTTAAACTCCTACTTATCCAGAATCGACCCCGACATACAAAATATATGTCCTGCAGGCAATCAGTCTCCGCATGACACTAACCACCTCTTTGCATGCCCAACGAACCCCACTCATCTAACAACCATTCCCCTATGGTCCGACCCCGTCGAAGCAGCTCGTTTCCTGGGCCTCCCGTTAGATGATCTCGACGACAACCAAACTGAAATTTACCACTCAAGCGGGGACTACATAACCGTTACAACAACAACACCCTAGCTGTAGTCTGCCTCGTTGTTTCATGTACAGCAGATCGATAAGCCATCAGAAACAAGGATATATGGGTATCCCAATCTTTTTGATACTTCTCCACAACTTTCCTCAAATGTTCTTCCAAAGTTCGATTGAATCGTTTTACCATATTATCGGACTGCGGATGTTGTACAGTTGCGTCTATTTCCGGATATACAGTTTCCGGCATATCTCCTGATTCAAAATTCCTTCTTTGAACAAAATGTGTTCTTTAATGTAAATGTATAATATCCTCGTTACGCAATTGTTGATCAATACGTCCGCTACTGTTTTTGCCTATTGGTTAGGACTTGCCATTTGCTGAAATAGTCCATGACTACCAAAACATAATTACTGGTGGGAAATGGACCAGCTACTTCCATGGCAATTTGCTTAAACGGCGCACCTGAATTGTGCTGTTTCATCAGACCATGACTCGTGGACTTTGGCCCTTTAGGTGCAATGCACTCAGAACAATTGGCGATCCACTCGGTAACTGATTGACGACAACCAACCCAATTAAATCTTTGTTTTAATTTCTCCAAGGTCCCATGTGTCCTCCACTTGAACCGTTGTGCAGTTAGTTGTGAACTTCGGGAATTCCTATTTACGGAAGAATAATCAAAGCTCGGGAGCTTTGCCCGCTTTTGCTTTCCCATACACGATGCAAGCACCCAGACACCAACTTTAAACTATCCATTGTTCTTAGTATGCCTTTGCGACTGGACTTTCTGCAGTTATTTCTTCTCTCGTTAAACGTTTGTTCATCTCCATTCCATGTATTACACATTTCAAATCTGGATCCCCTTGCTGACATTTTCGCAGTTCCTCCGTATCTCAGTCTGATGTTATTGTAATTAATCGGACATCTATAATGTCTTCTTGAGCCCAGATTTCGAGCAATTTCTGCATTCAAAATTACAGGGACGGCGGGTTATCGCATCTGCTTTGCCATGACTACTACCTTTGGGATGTTCTATAGAGAAGTCGTAACTTTGGAGTCTCTCAATCCAACGTCGCGCCAATTGTTCTTCTGGGTTTCTGAATTGTAGAAGCCGTTTTGATGCTGCATGATTTCTCCTTACACGAAATCGCTGGACATATAGTATAATTTGTGATAGAACGCCTCCGACTGCAAAACCACTAGCGTCCGTATCTGAAATAAACGCTGATCCTGGGACCGGGTATGCTAACATTGGCTCAGTACTTAACCGTTTCTTCAGAGTTTGAAAAGCCACTTCCTGTTCTTTATTCCATTCAAAAACTCTGTTCTTTTTCGTGAGTTCATGGAGGTTACTAGCTACGCTGGAAAAATTTCAAACAAATCGTCGATAATAAGTACACAGTCCAAGTAAACTCCTTAATTCATGAATATTTTTAGTAGTGGGCCAATATTTTATAGCCTCTATCTTTTTATTAGCTGTGAAAATGCCCTCCGTTGTCACTTCGTGTCCTAAGTAGCTGTCTTCCTTTTTGAAAAGGAAAACCTCTTCCAAGTTCTTAAGGTGTTCATCGAAGCTTTTACACAACACGATGATATAGTCGAAGTAAACCAAACATGTCTTCAAGTGCAATTCTTTTAATACCTGGTCCATATTACGGTAAATTGCTATAGATCATCTCAATCGATTCTATGTAGTGGATAACATAATTGTGTTTCTTCGTTACATCATTCAACCTTTTCTATAGTTCACCAAAACCTCATGTTGGGAAGGGTTTATTTGCACTTATTTTGATGGTTTATCTCTAGTTCCTCGGTCCATGCGTTAATTTCGCTCGATATGTCCTTTTCGTTAATGGAACCTTCCTCTAGACCTATTTCGCAATTTATCACGACCTCAATCTCCTAACACCGTCCTAATATCGCTCTTTTGGAGAGTTTGATTGGTGATTTGCACTCATAAAGTACTCTTGCTGGAACACGTGGCCTCAATACACAACTTGTTTGGACCAGTCTCCATCCATTTCTGCCCAAGTAACTGCTTCTGATTTTTGTGGAATCTGCTGTCTGTTATTATCACTTGTCTAACGTTGTACTTGTTTTTGTAACCGAACATAAGTGGCATTTCCATATTTGTATAAGTTATAATCCTCCTCTTCATGACAATTTTGATTCCTTGATTCGCTAGAAAGTCTACTCCAATTATGGCTTTGACGATGATTTCTGCCACTATAAAATTGTGTAACACGGTTGCATTTCTATTTACGATCTCGTACGATACTTCTTCGAGATGGGTATCTGGGTATCTTCTCCAGTTGCAAGTACGCAACTTTGCCGAATTTTTTGTGTCCTCGATAAACTCCACGGATTTATGTGCATAAACTAACTTCTCAATCTCTGTAGAAAACTCCTGCAGAGACTTATTGGCTTTCTGGCGACGATTTTCCAACTCGAGTTAGAAGATCTGCTTCCTGGGCTCACTATTATACCACCTATCAACGCTTCATAACTACTAGACTCGCAGTTTGGAATGGTTTGTAATACCTCCGCTGCAGATTCTTTTAATGCAACGGATATTGCAGCTACTTTACCTTCAACGTTCCAATTATTTGCAGTGCCGATTTTTCGAATTGAAGCTTAAAAAATGGAACGGAACTGTGCCATCAAAAGATGGAGGTTGTACCTTGGCAGAGACTGTTGACAATTTAATTGTAGCTCGCGGAGATGATCTTTTATATCATCCACTTCAGTTTTAATTTCATCCCGCTTTTCTGAAATCTGTGAGGACCTTTATGCTATTTGTGAAGTCACCTGTAGTGATATACGTGCATCTTTCAGTGCAAACTGACCTTCTAAATGTGAGGACAGCTTAGCTGATATACGTGCATCGAACTACGTTGATAACCGCGTTTCTAATTGCGAAGACAACCTGGATTGTTGTGCAAAAATTTGTGATGACAATTCTGCCATTTGTAGGGTCATCATCTGTGATATACGTGCATCCTGCTCTTTAAACTGTGTGGATATTTGCGTTGACATTGCAGCCAAAAATGTGTACATATACTTTGACGAGCATTGAGACTCTTCGTTTTCTTCTATCTACGTTATTTCTTCATCTAATTCCAGTTGAAAAATATATTCGTCCACACTTATGTCGTCCGCTTCCATGGCCTCTCGCAACCGTGATTGTAATTCGGCTTTATTCCGTTTGTTGCCAAACCACGTTGCTCTAGCTCTTTTTTCAATTGGGAAATTTTCAGATCGTTAAACTCGGCCATTTGAAATCAATTATCTCCTTGGGAATTTATTTAACAATTCCACTTCTGATCACAATTGTAACGGATTTCTCGATAAATCGTCTGCCTTGTAACTCACTCTTGAGTCCGATCCCTGAATTGTTTCAATTTAATGGCATACACTTATCTTTGTTTCAAATTGAAACAACTTAACACTACAAATTTTGCTGTCTAGATGATTCTAGCAATTTATCGTAGATTCTATTTTGTTCTGGCCTTCATGTAAGCCACAATATTTTCGTCTTTCGTCAAATAGTGCCAAAAAGTAGTTGATTATGCGTAAAGTTCCGACTTTTTCTCAAAAAGAACATGAAATGACAGCTGTCAGTTGTAAAATCTTTGAGAAAAATCAGCTGCTTAGACGGCGTTAAGACGGGGACTCTTGTCACTTATTATCATTATATATTATGAACATTTTGCATTCATACGGATATGCATATTAAATACAAAAAAGGGGTAATAGTATTTAAATTTCCGAATATAATGTAAATATTTCTTTGAAACCGAGCGCTGTTTCAACCATGAAAGGAATTTCCAAATGAAAAGGAATGCTGAATTGCGTAGCAGAGAGTTGTTAAGGAAAAAACATAAAGCGTGCCATCCAAGCACGTGCGGCACGGTCTCTTCGTACCGAAAACCGGTTTGGGCGGTAAAAAGAGTCTTCGTCTGAACCCGCATATACATGGCTCATGACGTTTTAACAGTTTTGCATGTTCACAATGCAAGCTTTGTGAACTATTTTCCCCACGCATTCACAATTATCAAACTATGTGTGGGTAAGCTAACCACAACTTGTTGAAAACGGTTCTGTCAGTTAAAGCTATCATCCAGCTAAGCTACCGGCGGTTAAGGATAATATAAATCGGGTAGTGAACCCTTAATTTCTTTGCCGAAGCGAATGGTTCCTTGGGCGGTTGTATAGTGAACAACCATGTTTCAATCGCTTATTTGGCAAAACTTAATTCATTAACCAATAAACATAAATTCTTATTTATTTGGTTGAAAGAAATTGCTGAATCCTTTTAACAGTGTTGTTATATCAAAAAATTTCTACCAATACTAATACTACCTATAAAATCTTCACAGTGTCACAATATGTTTACAAATATTTAATTGATATTAATTTAAAGTAGAATTTGTTGTATTAAAAAATATAAAGGGTATGCTTTAGATTTGATCACTGAATTCTTAACTGCTATAAACGATTTTTGGTGATTTTAAAATCAGAAGAAACTAATGAACAATATAAGCTAACCTCTTCTTACTACAAAGTTTATCTTAGTCAATTGTTATAGTGCAAATTTTTTTTATAAATTACATCAAATGAAATAAACCATCAATCCTAATTATATTATTTAGTGAATATCCATAAATGAAAATAGGAGATATACCCTTCTTCATCAATGGCTCCCTTTATCATCTATTAAAAATGTAAATAAATAGATATTTTAGAAAATCATCCATAAGATTTCTTAATTTTAATAAAGAAGTTTATGAAGAAGTACAGAAATAACTATGGTGTAAAGTCAACGATAGGGGTAGAAATTTTCCTGTAAAATGATTTCTTAGCACAAATTGTCATTATGCCAAAAGAAATATTATAATTTTATGAAGATATTTCGGTACGTACGTATTAACGCCACCGCAGTCGATCAAATACCGCGATCTCCTTACTTCCTTGGCTTTTTCGTGGGGGCTTTCGACTGCGCTTCAAAAAAATAATCCTAGTTGATCTAACAACAGAATGTCTTTAGTTCATTTGCGTAAAACTCCTTTCTGACAACCATTAAATTTTTGCTGCGGTGACGTTAATACGTAAGTGGAGATCACTTTCACAACTTTATAGCACCAAGTTACATCATGCCATTACCTGCAGTCATAAACGGGCCTAACTATCAAACTTTCAAAGTACAGTGCTTTCAAAAAATAACATTTTTCCTTCGCGCAATCAGTTCGTTGAAAACTGATTTTATTTTTTTTTACAAATTAACACATGTTTAATCGCGTTGCTAAAGCGTACATTTTCGATCTTCTTAATGTGTCTGTCGTGCCGTGAAATAAGAAAAATAAGTGCTCAATATAAGAAACGTTTTGAAGCAGCCTTTGTAAAGGTCCCAAATGAACTATTAAAAACTGCAAAGTATTTAAATATCAGTTGTACATTTGTGAAGAGGTCATGAGGACAAAGCTATTGTTCTCTTTTTTGAGAAGAAACTGCTGCTCAGTCTAAGAAAAGCTCTATCTCTAAATACAATACGGTATATACTTCAGATCAGTAAACTTTTGTATTGTTCAACTCCTGGAGACGTGTTTGGTTAAGAAAAGTTTGTCACATTTAATCACGTGAACATTAAAAGGAAATCAAGTCCTTTAAAAACAGTGGTTCTAGATTTGCCTTATTGAGTAACCAGGTAAAGAACCGTAGAATTACCATTTAAGAACCCCATAAAACAAATGGTCAAAAGCACTAACTGCCAAAAGTATGGGCACAAAAAGTCATAGTGCACCCTTCGCATTGTTTCTGTAGTATTTGGTGATTAACACCCTACGTCTAAATGTACGCTTAAGAAAGAGGATTTAACGAAGAAATGTAGTAATTGTGGAGGAAATAACCTGCTAAGTATAGGGGTTGCCCAACCAAATGATGAACATTCCTCGTAGCGAAATTAATAAAATCACTGATCAGAGTTCAAAACCTGGTTATGTTAAAAATACCGCCGTCCATGGAAATTATCCAAATGTGGTAAAAGGGAACACTGTTCAAACGCGATTGCCCCAGAAAGAGCCAAGCGGTGGTGTTGAAAGTATGATATTAAATCTTATTCAATGTATGTCAACAATGCAAATAATGATTCAAGATCTAATTAAAGCGCAAAACCAATTGCTGAAAACTTGTTAAAGTAAACAAAAGAGGGAACTAAATATTTGTATTTGAAATGCTAACGGTGTTAACCAGCACAAACTGGAGATCATTAGATTTCTAAATGAAAAAAGCTATAGATGTAATGTTATTATCTGAATCACATGTAGCAAATAAGAACAATTTCCTTATACTTGGTTTTAGACTCTATAACATATGATATAAATCACCTAGATGGAAAAGCGCATGGTGAAACAGCAGTGTTGGTTAGAAATCGATTAAATCACCATGCTTTAGAATATCATGTTACAGCCCAGTTACAAGCTAACACAATACGTTTAAAAAAACGCAGTAGTGACTTAAACCTGACGGCTGTATACTACCCACCTCGTTTTAAATTTACAGATTGCCAATTTAAAGACTTTTTTGGCTCACTAGGAAATAGATTTCTAGCAGGTGGTGATTTCAATGCTAAGCATATGTATTAGGGCTCATGTCTAATTAACACAAAATGAAGACAGCTGTATTACACTATTATAGATAGGCGCAAAAACCTTGATATAATATCTCCTCATAAGCCGACATACTGGCCCAGTGATCGAAGCATAATACCAGATTTAATTTATTTTGGTGTAATTAAAAATATAGATAGATCTTAATAGATAGCTAAATAGCATACGCGAATTTATTGAAATAATTACTAAAGCAGCTGTCTTAGCAACACCAAACCAAACTAACAAGTAGTCTGGTCTCAGAAGAATCACAAATGTTGAAATAGAAAAGCTTGTAACTGAAAAAAGGGTGCTAGACGTGAATGGCAAGCAAATCGCTCTCCTTTTACTCGGCTGCAATTGAAGGATGCAGTACGTAAACTAAAAAAAGCGCTGAAGTGTGTGGAAGTAACAGCACTGAATATAATATAAAGGAATTGAGGCCAAATTCAACCAACCAGCAAAACACCCTTTGGAAAACCCAAAAACACATTAAGTCGCCGGTAGATTCCAACTTGTCTATAACCCTAAACATAAGCGACGTAAGTGGTAATAAGGCTCGAAGTGATGACGAAAAAGCAATTTGCTTTTCAAACCACCCAGAGACGGTATTTCAGCCTAATTGTCCAGAAAACAACTTTAATCTGCCAACTTTGATCGACACTGCTAGCAAGTCGCTCTTGTCTATTAAGCCTTCAACTTTTGAAATTAAAAAAATAATAACAGGGATAAATCCCAAGTCACCAGGACACGATAAAATTACTCCAAAAATGCTAATGGAGAAGATTTAATACATGCGTCTTCTTGCAGACCAATAATTCCAAAGTATTTGAAAAAGTGTTATTATCAAAGATGTCTACTTTTCTCCATGAAAATAATACAACTCCAACGCACCAATTCGGGTTTCGTGCAAAACATGGCATAGTAGAGCAAGTAAATAGAATTACTAACGAAATTAGAAGGGCATTCGAGTACAGAGTGTGTTGTTCAGCAATATTCCTTGATGTAGCTCAAGCATTCGATAAGGTTTGGCATGAGGGCCTTTTATATAAAATTAAAATTTCAAATTATATAAAACATTGGAGTCTTATTTAAAAAATAGAAGATTTACTGTTAGAGTAGCTAATTTCATATCAAATGTACGACCGATATGGGCTGGTGTACTTCAAGGGAGTGTGCTAGGTCCAACTCTATATATCTTATATAATCCAATGGGCAATAACGTAATGACATCGATTTTGTGGATGACACAGCTCTAATATGCCGTAAAAAATCTCTCATCAGTGCGTCAAGGATATTACATTTAGCTTTGGTTGAAAAATAGCTAACCAACTGGCGAATGAATGTAAATGAACAAAAGTGCAAGCATGTAAAGTTTTCACTAAGACCAAAGATGTATAAGTCGACTAAAATGAATAACATATGAATAAGGTCCATGTTTTTTTTATACTTCTCTGCTCATGGATTTAGGGTTTTGAGGCGATTCACAGAAAACCTGAATTCGTTAGAATGATAAAATTGTATTAGGAGTGTTTACTGAAGTCAGTTGAAAGGCTTTACGGTAAAAATAACCATGATTGGATACTGTAAGAAGATAATGATCTGAAACTTAAGAACAGACTCTGTACTCAATGGAAACAAGAAAACCATATTGTTACTTTAGATTGGCCATCCCAGTCACCAGAGGCCAATCCATTAGAGAATGTTTGAATTTTAATGAAAGCCAAAATATCAAGAAAACGTTTAATGTCCCGGCTACTCCAACATACCTGTAGGTCGCTTCCTGTGGAATATGTGGAAAAAGTAGCGCAAGTTGCCATCAATAATGTCAGGCTACAATAGACAACGCGGGAGACTGGAACAAGTATTAAATATAATTACTACATATATCCCAATAAACGCTTCCTACACTTAGGAAAACGAAAACATTATTTTTTGATTCGCATTGTAATTGTTAACAAGGCCTTCTACTACTTCCTACTTTCGTTTATTACATCAACACACTCCGAAAAAATTAACGGGACAAAACTATGTATTATAATCTCTTTTAATTTGACAGTTATGTCAGTTTTAGAAATTTCGACCATAGCAGCTATATGGATATAGCCTCGATTTTCTTCGTTTCGTTAACTCAGGAAGTAGCTACATTAATCAAATAGTGATACGATCAATCTTCAAAACCATTCTCGTGATAGTTGGGTCTTCGTAACCGGACCGGGGTTTTTATACTGTCAGGAGCTGTCCACACTATTTGTTTTCTGCCGTAACCAATATTAAAAATATTTCAAAACAAATAAGTATTTACTTCTACTGTTTTTTTGCTCATACGCGACCTTAGACTAACTATCACTAACGATCATTCACAGCCATTAGCAGTTGATTTCAGTATGTAGAGGTTCACTCGAAATTACAACTAAACCATGAGGAATTGATTTTCCTAACTTTGGACTTTTAAATTGCTAGCCCGACCTTGTACACTGCTCAGATGTCAGTTGATCCTTTAAAGAGCAGCTCTAAATGAGAAGCTTGGTATAATATAACTGTTATATATATATAATATTGTATTTATTTATATTATATTCTTTTATTATTTTTTTAAATAATATATATTTAGATTTGACCCTAAGTTACTTCTAATAAAAAATTAAATAATTTTATTTTTATATTACAGGGTTCTATCATAAAAATATTTTAAATTTGTTATATAATGAATTTAAAAGGACAATTTAAAATTGTCAATTTTTAATTTGATTGCTGTTTCGAACCAGTAGCTGTAGTTTATGATTACAAGTTCGCAGATACACATGGTGTCTTGTAATAATGCTTTCAGGGAATACCGAAGAGTTGCGGCAAAAGTTTACAATTGTACAGCAACAGCGTTCAGCCCCGTCAACATTGCCGGTGCCAAATTTTGCGTTATTGCAACAAAGAATTACGACGTACGATCCTCTACATGGAGCGCAGAAAATTCCTTTGCAAGAACCCGAACGTACCTATGTCTTTCCCGGAGCTGTAAATACTGGCGAAGGCATTATTCGTAGTATGGCGACAGGTATACCTGGCGTGGCTGTGGTATCTGCGCCCTCCCGTAATCTCAGCGTTGATACAACTAGTCGCGGCCATATACGATCCGTAAGCCATGGCGGTGGTACCATTTTGGGTCCGAGTGGTCGGCCAATAAAATCAGCTATGAAAGGACATCAACGTGCTTTTTCACAAGGTCAAATTACAGATTCACCTGGTACGACTGATGCCTCACGCGGTCATAGTCGTGTTGGTTCGAAAACAGATTTTATCCTCCCACCTGGTCACAAGGAGGAAACTGAAACTCGTGATTTTGGGCCATCTGTTACATCGTCATCAGGTGGCCGAGGTCATTCTCGGCAAGCATCACGCTCGGAATCAATATACACACTGAGGCGCTCCGAAACACCACCTTGGTGGAAGCGTATATTAGTTTGTCATAGTGAGAAATTAGATGAACGAAGTTATCGAATAGTTATACCTAATCATACAGTTCCACCAAAAACTCCAAAACGCGATCACCCGAATGGCGATTTCGTGGGTAATAAGATCCGCACCACAAAATACACTTTACTTTCGTTCATACCGAAAAATCTACTCGAGCAATTCCATCGTGTCGCGAATTTATATTTTATTTTTATCGTATTACTAAATTGGTTTCCGGCTATAAACGCTTTCGGTAAAGAAGTTGCCATGATTCCAGTTCTGTTTGTGCTTGGTGTTACAGCAGTTAAAGATTTATTCGAAGATAGACGTCGTCGTTCTTCGGACAAACGAATTAACAATACGACATGCCGAGTTTATGACAGGTAAGTAAAAATTGTGACATTATTTCAGCGAAAGGCATTTTTTGTCCAAACTTTAAATACTAAATTATAAATATACAATTTTTTTTAAGTTTAACTGTAATATTTTACGTATTATTACAAATGCGAGTATAAAAACTTTTATTTCAATATTATTTGTTTTTATTTTTGATAACACTGCCTTATTAAAGAGTTTTAACATTTTATATTACTTGAATTGCACTTGAACTGGTGTTGAAATTTAAAAGTTTCTCGTTGAAATCGATCGTTTTTCCCGATCATAATTTAAATACGTTCTGGATGTTAGTTTATATGTCCCTTTAATTTTTTTAAAAACCTGTTTTAAAATCTTCCGTAAATCATGTTATGTTAGCAGGCATCATATTTTCACTGCGTATAAGATAATTATCTACAAAAAGTGGTATACTAATTTTATATTTAAATACTTAAGGCCTTATTAAGTTTATACTAATTAACTTAATTGTTTTCTTAATTTTGGGTGTAAAAGAAGTTTCTTAACTAAAACGCCATTTAAGGGGTTAGAATTAGTCAGAGACATGAAAAAATTACAAATTTTAGTAGTTTTGTTTGCCATCAAATAATTTTATTTTATAAAGGTAAGGTAATAAAATTTCGACTTGACTTGACAGAAATTTGAAAAAAAGAGTAGATTTAAACTAAACAATCGCTGTTCGTGTTGACCATCACTAATCCTTTGATATTCATCTAAAATCCATCGCGCAAAAAATATATGTTTTATTAATAGATAATCTAGTGCTTTGTGCTTTGGAATCTTTTTATATTTTCTACAGAGTATAATAGTTTTGTTCACCTAACGGTTGTTTGTATTACCTAAAACTAATCGAGTTAGATATAGGGTTATATATATATAAATGATCAGGATGAAGAGACGAGTTGAAATCCGGGTGACTGTCTGTCCGTCCGTCCGTGCAAGCTCTAACTTGAGTAAAAATTGAGATATCTTTATGAAACTTGGTAGACATGTTTCTTGGTACCGGGAGACAGTTGGTATTGCATATGGGCGTAATTGGACCACTGCCACGCCCACAAAACGCCATTAATCAAAAACAAATAAATTGCCATAACTAAGCTTCGCAATAAAATACAAGACTGTTATTTGATGATATTAATTATCAGTTACAATTTTTTTTTAAGGTGGGCGGGGTCCCGCCCGTAATAAGTTTAATGTGCATATCTCCTAAACCGCTAATGCTATAATAACAAAATTTATTGGAAGCAAATGTTTTTAGTCCTCTGTTGACGGTGTGAAAATGGGTGAAATCGGGTGACAAGCCCACCCACTCCTCATATAACGGTACTGTTAAAAAAGACGCGATAAACCAAGCACTAAACACGCCAGAGACATTAAATTTTATCTCTGGGATGGTATGAGATGACTTTATAGGAACCGCCTTCAAAATTAGTCAGTAGGCGTGGCAACGCCCACTTTTAGGTGAAAACCCATATCTTGGGATCTGCTCAACCGATTTCAACCAAATTCGGTGCATAGTGCGAAAATGGGCGAAATCGGACTAAAATGATTATATCGGGGTAAAACTTTGCGTGAATAATACGTTTAAAGTATGCCACCTTGTGACCAATAATTGTCTAAATCGAACCAAAACTGTTCAAGCCCCTAAGTACTAAATATGTGGACCCCAGTGCCTATAGTTGACCTTCTACCGAAAATATCAGTCAATCCACAAAGAAATCTCAAACGAGTATACCATTTGACTTTGCGAGAGTATAAAATGTTCGGTTACATCCGAACTTAGCCTTTCCTTACTTGTTTTAATACGCTTTTATTAGCTTGGGTTGTATGTATGTAACGGAATCTTAGAGCTCAATTTTCACCGGTTTCCATGAGTCTGATCAACTTGAAACTTTGCAGATGTGTCAGGGACCGATGACAATGCAATAATTTGATAACAGTTTTCCATTATTTAAAGATGGGCGTAACCCTGCGCCCTAAATGGTTTAATGTATATATCTTCCAAACCGCTAGAGCTAACTCAACCAAATTTGCTGAGAGGAAGTCCTTTTAGCCCTTTTTCATACGCTGTGAAAATGGGCAAAATCAGATAATAACCACACCCACTCCTCATATAACAGTTATGTTAAAGTATACTAAAAGTGCGATAACTGACGAAATAAATGCGCCATAAGCATTAAATTTCACAAACAAGATGGTAGGGAAGAGATTTATAGGAATAGGTGTAAAAATTCTTTAAAGCGTGTTTTTTAGTTTTTTTAAACTATTTTTTATTTTATTTGCAAAGTAGTGGCCTCAGGAATATTTTTTCCAGATTTTCGGTAGTTAACTGTTTATAAAAAATCTAAATTAAAAAACAATTCTTTGATCAGGCACTAGTTTTTCATGTTTTCCAGAAGCTGTATAAATTTCATTGAAGCATGTTTAGCGCTAAGGTTTTGATGTGAATTCATTAAGCAAGTGTCATTATCATTTCATCATGTTCGCGATTTCTTACAAGTCGCTGACATGTGTTCAATTAACGCTGCAGCTGTATTAATTGTTGCTGTTGTTATAATCGTGTTGTGTTCACGTTAATACTGTTTAAATGTAAATATTAGTTTTGGAATACATAAACACGGTATATTTTCTCTTGTGTTTTTATAGCTTTCCTTTAATATGGTCACAAGAGGACTCCTACTCTTTTTCGTATCAGCTGATACGACGTATTTTATGAAAGTGCAGTGCAAGTGAACACCACCGCTTCTACTCTCCGTAATTTGGGATATCCGCGAATATTGGATATTTCCCGTAGAAACGAGTCAGCTGATTGCTCTCCTACAACGCAGGGTTACCAGTCTCGATATTTTGAAGTAATTAAAAAGTAGACTTGAATATATTTGAAATATTCTTAAACTAACTCAAAATCATAGTCAAATAAAATTATTTATAAACGGAGAGACTATTTTTAATAGTTGGATTTTAGGTTTGATCTTTTACATTATGAAAAATTGTAACTGAAAAGGTAGATGTGTGCAAAACCATGTATACAAATTCAGCAATGGCAGCATTGCTCAAATGATTTCTACGTCGGCACGTCGGTTACTAATTTCAGAATGAATGTACTTTATTTACCGTTGTCGGCAGGAAGCTCGGTGTCAAACATACATAGATGAATACGCTCCACTTTAATCTAAGATCAACTTTAATTCGGATAATAATCACAAACCACATAGTTATTATGCATAAATTTCCTTATTCATCTCCATTTATTTACAGTTACAAAGCGAGAAAGCTAATATTCTCATAGACAATGTAAACAAAATAACAAACATCAAAAGTAATTTGTGACATTACCGCTAAATAGTCGTGGGAGGTTTAGATGCTTTCCTTTTTTTTTACTATTTACATGAGTTTGTCAATTAGTTTTTATATCTTTAGTAGTTTGCAATCACATATTCTCATCTAACCGGTTTTGAGCGATAAAATGTGTATAACTAAGCTCTTGAATACAAATGTATGTATGTGTACCTTCGAAAATCAACGAGTTTTTTCACCAATGCCATTTCATTATAATTATTTTAATTGATCAAGTTCGTTTCTTTCAAGTTCATTTGTTACAGCTCAAACCTTTTCTGTCTATGCATTGAATGCAGCAAAGCGTTGTGTTAAGTTTTTAGTATTCATCGACTAACTTTATGTTTTTTAGATATAAGCCATTCAAAATATATCACATATACATAGACTACAAGGCCGCCAATATATTTAAATTGTCCAAATGTAAATTGACCGAGGGTTTATACGAAGAGATGTTTCTAATATTGTGGCTTTCTACTTGTTGTATTTCGGTCTCAAAAAGTTTCTTATAAAACTCATCTGCTATTCGGATGCAGTTTAATACCCCTCCAAAAATAGGAGATGTTAAGAAAGCACATCAGGAACCGTATATAGAAAATTGCGCTCAGTTTTGTTATAATTATATTTTTAAGGCCTGGCCACAAAATCTTATAATTTATATGAATTAAGGCCAAGGGAAATGTTGCAGCGTATCTACAAAACTTTATTTTAAACAAGTAAGGAAGGGCTAAGTTCGGATGTAACCGAACATTTTATACTCTCGCAAAGTCAAAAGTTATATGGGGAATAGGCGTCGTTGTAATCCGACGCCCGAATTCGCCCATTTTCGCACTATAACATAGAGATATGAGAAGAATGTTATGTACCGAATTTGGTTGAAATTGGTTAAGCAGATCTCAAGATATGGGTTTTCACCTAAAAGGGGGCGGTGCCGCGCCCACTGTCTAATTTTGAACGTGGTTCCTATAAAGTCATCTCATACCATCCCAGAGATAAAATTTAATGTCTCTGGCGTGTTTAGTGCTTGATTTATCGCGCTTTTAGTAGTTTTTAACAGTGCCGTTATATGTGGAGTGGGTGGAGTTGCCACCCGATTTCAACTATTTTCACACTGTAGGTAGAGGTTCTAAAAACATTTGCTTCCAGTGAATTTTGTTATTATAACATTAGCGGTTTAGGAGATATGCACATTAAACTTATTAGGGGGCGGGGCGGGTTTTTGATTAATGGCGTTTTGTGGGCGTCGCAGTGGTCCGATTACGCCCATCTGCAATACCCATCGGAAACGACAGATAAAATAACAAACATTAAGAGAAAAATAATTGATCGCCCATAAAGGTCGGGAAAAGGAAGTGGAGGGACTAGTTGATTTTTAAGGGTTAAGAATGGGTTATCTCAATTTCCGGCAAAACTACGAGTCCTATAGAAAAAAGTTATATGACGAATGTTGGATACAAAAACGAACGTAAGATAGGAAAATACACCAATATATATTTATCGGTCAACGTGGATAAATTTTTTTTGTCGTCTTGAGAGGCAATATAGCTTTCACTTTATCCATGAAATTAACAATACACCTATCTATAAATCTGTGAATATACATTGGAAGGTTCTGGTATTTTCTATATGCTCAAATATGTCTATATGTATATAAATATATAATATACATATGCACAACATATCGTTATATTATACATAACTAAATATACATTTATCTACATTTATACTTATAAGTATTTTATGAGCGAGGGTGTTGGCTACTAATTCCATTATTTTATAAATTCAAACCATAATTTCGAGGTGATAGGAAGTTAAATCAAATATCAATATATTTGTAATCTAGCCAAAATTGATCTTACATAACAATATGTTAATATGCATCTATATTCGTATGTTTTTAAACAGGTACAATTTAATTATGAGCGCCATTGACAATGAGTCGATTATTGGCTTTTGTCAAAGTCAACAATGTATATTTTGAATTAAGCGTTCCAATGGAAAGCTTTGTTGACGTAAGTGTTTACTTGACAATTGTTACGAACTTGTGATTTATTAAATAGAGTATACCAGATTGATTAGGGAATATATAATTAGAATTCTAACTCTAAGGCGTTTATTAAGTTTTTTCTATAGTATTCAGGTTAAGGTCATTATAAGACAAAATCGATTTTGTTACCCTGAAAGTGGTTAAATTTGCTACAAGGTTTGTTACACCCAAAAGAAAACGATGGAGATTATATATAATACAAAGTATACTTAGTCTTGCCATAAATTCTTTTACAAAGTTTACAATGCATACAGCGAGGACAATTTCGCTGAAAAAAGCGTCGATATTTTTACTCGTCTACTCGTATATAGTAATCAGTTTAGTGTTTGCATTCGTTAATTTACAATGGAGTGGAGAGCTAAAGAAAATCGTATTGCGGTGATGGCTTTACATGAGTCTGGAGAAAGTGAAAATTCTGAGCTTCTCAAAGTACTTAAAATTAACAGCATGTTTGTTTACCGTACAGATCTTTTTTCCCAAACGTCTATACTTGTAGTTGATGACAAAAAGAGAAGTGACCATATTCGAATAGTTGTTTATATCACACAACGTGGCTAGAAAGAACTATGTTAGCAAACCCTAAACCGTTGGATGCAAATTGTTGGCTGGTTACATGTATATGAATACATAGTTGTTGTAAGAAATGCGAATAAATCGAAGCTATAATGGATTTAATTCATAAATTATTAGTGAAAGATAGAGAAAGATGTAGAGTTCTGTATATATAAATGATCACGATGCCGAGTTGAATTCCGATAACTTGAGTAAAATTTAATATATTTTATTGAAGCTTGGTATACGTGTGCCTTGGGACCATGAGAAGATATTGCAAATGAGCAAAATCGGACCATTGCCAATCTTATAAATCGAAAAATGAGATTTTCGAACTTTCGGTTGACTTTATGTCGCATATATCGTTCAACCTATGAAGTAGAAGAAAGTGCAGCGGTACCATGCTTTGCAGCCCATCATTTCCGCCTAAAGGGAATTCAGACGGGATTTCGGCGGCACTCCCCAGAGTAGATGGACCATTATGAGGTTAGTAAACATGTTTGCCAAATCTGGAAGTATTACAAGAAGACCGTACCATCAAGATCCGTATGTTCATGTTTGAAAAACAAACGCGGCTGTTGCATCGTCAATTCAGGTAAACCCAAGAGTTTCGACTCGCAACTTGAAGTTACTAGACGGTCATAACGGATATTTCATGATGACTTAAACCTGTTTCCGTACAAAGTTCAAATAACAAGCCAGTTAAACCCTCTAGATTTGCTTATTTGCCTAAAATTTAGCCAAAAAATGATTGAAATGGCTGAAGAAGACAATCAGGGGTGTTGTGGAATCCAAGACAGATTTGCGTAGTTGTCAGAATTGCAAACCAATTCTAATTTTCAATGATGTCACAGAATCTGATTGGATTTACGGCTTTTCGAACATCGAACATGAATAAAGTATACTAAAGTTTGCAATAAGTTCCGCTATTTTAGCTTTTATTTTATTGGAAAAGAAAGCAACAAAAAACAAGTAAGGAAATGCTAAGTTCGGATGTAACCAAACATTTTATACTCTCGCAGAGTCAAATACTGGCACTGGGGTCCACATATTTAGTACTTAGGGGCTTAAACAGTTTTGGTTCGATTTAGACAATTTTTGGCCACAAGGTGGCATACTTTAATCGCATTATTCACGCAAAGTTTTATCCCGATACAGTCATTGTTGCCTGATTTGCATAGTGGAAAGTGAAAGAATCAGATGGAATTTAAAATGGTGTTATATGGGAAGTAGGCGTGGTTGTAGTCCGATTTCGCCCATTTTCGCACTATGACATAGAAACATGAAAAGAACGTTATGCACCAAATTTGGTTGAAATCGGTTAAGCAGATCTCAAGATATGGGTTTTCACCTAAAAGTGGGCTGTGCCACGCCCACTGTCTAATTTTGAACTCGGTTCCTATAAAGTCATCTCATACCATCCCAGAGATAAAATTTAATGTCTCTGGCGGGTTTAGTGCTTGATTTATCGCGCTTTTAGTAGTTTTTAACAGTACCGTGATATGGGGAGTGGGCGGAGTTGCCACCCGATTTCAACTATTTTCACACCGTCAATAGAAGTGCTAAAAACATTTGCTTCCAGTAAATTTTGTAATTATAGCATTAGCGGTTTAGGAGATATGCACATTAAACCTATTAGAGTCGGGACCACGCCCACTTAAAAAAAAAATTTAACTGCAGATGCCCCTTCCTAATGTGATCCTGTATACCAAATAACAGTCTTGTATCTTATTGCGGAGCTTAGTTATGGCAATTTATTTGTTTTTGATTAATGGCGTTTGGTGGGCGTGGCAGGGGTCCGATTACGCCCATCTGCAATACCAACCGTCTCACGGTGCCAAGAAACATGTCTACCAAGTTTCATAAAGATATCTCAATTTTTACTCAAGTAAGAGGTTGCACGGACGGACGGACAGACAGTCACCCGGATTTCAACTCGTCTCTTCATCCTGATCATTTATATATATATAACCCTATATCTAACTCGATTAGTTTTAGGTGATACAAACAACCGTTAGGGGAACAAAACTATTATACTCTGTAGCAACAGGTTGCGAGAGTATAAAAATTAAAAGAAAGGTATTAAAAGATCACAGTAATCCACTTGATGCACCAGAGAATACTTTACAGATTTATTTCATATTATCGACTAAAAAAGACGCATATGGGTGTTAAATTACGTTTATTACGTTTTGTAAATCCTATAAAAATATCTGGATTTTTTCATAAACGCAATAATTATGACATTTTGTGTTTTATTTTTATGTTTTCCCCTATAGAAATTACGATAAATTAAATCGTAACAATAACATAAATTAATTTTTATACTCTCGCAACCTGTTGCTACAGAGTATAATAGTTTTGTTCACCTAACGGTTGTTTGTATCACCTAAAACTAATCGAGTTAGATATAGGGTTATATATATATAAATGATCAGGATGAAGAGACGAGTTGAAATCCGGGTGACTGTCTGTCCGTCCGTCCGTCCGTCCGTCCGTCCATGCAAGCTCTAACTTGAGTAAAAATTGAGATATCTTTATGAAACTTGGTAGACATGTTTCTTGGTACCGTGAGACGGTTTGTATTGCAGATGGGCGTAATCGGACCACTGCCACGCCCACAAAACGCCATTAATCAAAAACAAATAACTTGCCATAACTAAGCTCCGCAATAAGATACAAGACTGTTATTTGGTACACAGGATCACATTAGAAAGAGGCATCTGCAGTTAAAACTTTTTTTAAAAAAAAATAGTTGAAATCGGGTGGCAACTCCGCCCACTCCCCATATAACGGTACTGTTAAAAACTACTAAAAGCGCGATAAATCAAGCACTAAACACGCCAGAGACATTAAATTTTATCTCTGAGATGGTATAAATTGGGTTTATAGGAACCGCGTTCAAAATTAGTCAGTGGGCGTGGCCCAGCCCACTTTTAGGTGAAAACCCATATCTTGAGATCTGCTCAACCGATTTCAACCAAATTCGGTGCATAACGTTCTTTTCATGTTTCTATGTCATAGTGCGAAAATGGACGAAATCGGACTACAACCACGCTTACTTCCCATGTAACACCATTTTTAATTCCATCTGATTCTTTCACTTTCCACTATGCAAATCAGGTAACAATGATTATATCGGGGTAAAACTTTGCGTGAATAATGCAATTAAAGTATGCCACCTTGCGGCCAAAAATTGTCTAAATCGAACCAAAACTGTTCAAACCCCTAAGTACTAAATATGTGGACCCCAGTGCCTATAGTTGACCTTCTACCGAAAATATCAGTCAATCCACAAAGAAATCTCAAACGAGTATACCATTTGACTTTGCGAGAGTATAAAATGTTCGGTTACATCCGAACTTAGCCCTTCCTTACTTGTTTAACTTACATTTCAAATATGTCAGCGACTATCCTCTTGCTCTGTTTCTGATATCAAAACCGATAAAATTGGTTTTCATGACACCTAAAACCGATACAATTTCAGTTTCGAACGTCAAAGCAATAATATCTGACTATCCACCGAAAATTTGAAAACAAATTAATATCAAGAAACTCTACTTTTCAATGGCCCGCCAGGATCACCTGACCTGACTGCACCAGACTTTTTTTCATGGGGTTAAAAGCAAGAGGTGTACAAACCAAAACCCATAAATCTGACTGAATTGAAGCAGTCCATTAAATCGATAAATGAGGCAATGCCAACTTCAACCCTTCAGGCCGCAATGAATAATTTTCTAATTAGGTGTCGTATATGCGTGGCTGAGCATGGAGGTCATTTACGGTGCATATTAAAAATAATTAAAATATAATAATAATAAAAATTTGCTATACATGCATTTATAATGCATTAATTTAAAAAAAAAATTATTACGGTTAGTTTTTGTAGCACGATTCGTGAGCCACCCATGTATAAAATAAGAAACGAAATATGATTGTAAAGCATCACATTTTTATACTCTCGCTATATGTTGCAAAGAGAATTACAGTTTTGTTAACCTCACCATTGTTTGTAACACCTAGAACTAGTCGAGTTAGATAGAGAGCTATATATGCAGTGTTGAAAAATATAATAGGGACAAAGAGATTATCGTCCACTTAAGTAATTGAATAACATTTGAGTAGTTATTTATGGTTTGTTTGAGTTTACAAAGTAAAAACGGATACATTTTGTATTGTATCAGCCTGGAAATAAAAATAGGGACAAACATTAATTTATTTTTTTTTTGTGTTATTTTATTTAATTATTACTTTTCTTCCATTCAAATCTAATATTTTGTTGATGCTTCTTTCATTTTAACCTCTTCCTGACATCTTCGCGGCATGGAGTTGACAAGATTAGTGCCGGTCACGTATTGAATTCCATGCTTCTTGGATTTATCTTCACAATTCGTGCTTATTTTTCCATTTTTGTTCATCGACTGTTTTCTTCAGCACTCCCTATAGGTGTTCTATAGGATTAAGATCTGGCGACTTGGAGGGCCATTCCATAACGCCAACTTTATTGTACTGAAACCATGATTTTACCAGTTTCGAAGCATATTTCGGATCGTTGTCATACATGAACTCCCATTTTAGTAGCAGGTGCTCCTCCGCACGGGGCAACATTACAGTATTAAGGATGTTGACATAATCTGTTGAGCACATTTTTTCTTGTATCCAATAAATCAGTCCAACTCTAGCCGCCGAAAAGTATCCCCATAACATTATTGATCCGCCTCCGTGTTCAATTGTTTTTCGTGTATATCTGGGGTTGAATTTCGCATTTCGAGCTCGTCGTACAAAAGTTTTGCCATCGGATCCAAATAAATTAACTTTCGTTTCATCCGACCACAGAACGTTATTCCAATTTTCACGAAGTAAGTGTGCGTCTTAGCAAATTCAAGACGGTTTCTAACTGTGTGTCGCTATTTCACGAATAATTTTTCCGGAGTTTCTTAATTTAATAATGCTTTTCCGTGCCCCATTTTATATAAAAATATTTACTTGTTATATAATACAGTTAATTTCAACAAAACAATAAATAGGCTCTTAATTTCAGAGAATTTCGTTGCGATCTTTGCTATTTTTCTGTGCAAACTAATAAATAAGTAAATTTGTCCCTATGATTTTTTCCAGCTCATACGTAGCACGCGCTCCTAAAATCATAATTTTTTATCGCAATGCAAAGATATTACAGTATAGGTAACGGGTGTTATATTAAAGTACTGTTTGACATCATTAGTGTACAGTTAAATTCAATATTGGGGAACGAATATATGTGCTATAAAATATGGGAATAAAGGTGATGTCCCTATTAATTTTCCAACACTGTATATAGACAAACTCTTGGCGTTGTTAATAAATAGCTGTCAAACATGCACTAATTGAGAATAAAATTCACACGAACATATACAAACTTTATACCGATCCGACCAAAATTTTTTTATCGATTTCGTTTGAACGCTTTATTTATAGGGGCCCGTCCGATTAAAATGATCGTGAGTGATATATCATTTAAATTAATTAGGTTGATTTTAATTATAATTAACTTGAACAGGAAGCAAAATGTAGTAATAAAACTAAGTGAGTCTATGACCTATAACACTGGGAAATAGTTTTGTTTTATGAAGTTTCTTACACGATTTTGTATGATTTTGTTACGCTGATTCCAAATCTGCAGTCAGTTCTAGTTATCGAAATATGAACATATTACATTTTTAGCCAAAAATACTATAATTTCAGATTTAAAAAATTTATTGCTCTTACTTGACATAAAAAAAAACTTTCTTTTATGTGCTTTTCTTGCATGATTAGAAACATCAATCTTGTTTTGAATGCTCCAGCAGTAATCAGCCATCATATTTGCATTCCGACGGCCCTGGTATCGCTCTTCCATAGTGCGAATAACCTGATAAAAGCCTAAATTTTCTGTGAAGCTGTCTAAATGGCTGAAGAAGAAGTGCAATATGAGCTCCTCAATGTGTTTAATGTAGTCTAAAGCTTTTTTATTTTCTAAGAAATAACACTGCACAACCCAAATAAATTCAATCCATGCGGATTTCTCCTTATCTTTCATACAATCAGTAAAATGTTGGCCTTTTACTAGTTTCCTAATTTGAGGACCGTCAAAAATACCATTTTAAATTTTACCTGTGCTCAATTTCGGAAATATTTTGCTGACATACATATTAAAACATTCCCCATTCTTGTTTACAGCTTTTACAAAGTGTCTTATCAGATTTAACTTTTTATCAAGACATTCATACTACCCGGTACTAAATTCACTCTCAATGGCCTAACTTATTTAGTCCAGTGTTCTGTCTTGGCTCGGCTATCCCATAAACACATGAAACAGGTTTATTTGGTATATAGACAAAAATGCCTTTTTTGTATAGAATCAGACGCATTTAAACGGCATTCTCTAAACATATAGGCACCACAAATAGCACAAACCTACTCGAATCATTTAAACAAGTTCTTATTAATGTAAACATAGTGGTTTATTTATAAAATTTAGTGATTTTTTGCCCTAAAAATTAATTCAAGTAAGCCGAGTAACAATATTTTACGAAGTACCTATATCACTAAAACTAGAAACTGATGGTAGATTTGAAATCAGCGACGTCATATTAGTAAGAAACAGTTAGAAACTTCATAAAACAAAATAGTTTAATTTGGTTTACCAGTGTAATAAGGACCAAATGATATTCCAATCACTATTTCAATGATCAATATGAAGACTGTCGGTTTGTCCGTGCAAGCGATAACTTGAGTAAAAATTGAGATTTAGTGATGAGGAGGTTGGGTCCATAAAACGCCGTTAAACAGAACCAAACTTGCCAAGAAGATGTAATTTTATAACCTCTTCAAACTCTGTGAAAATAGGTAAAATCAGATAATAACCACACCCACTGCCCATATAACGGTTATGTTGAAAACTACTAAAAGTGCGATAATTCACGGAGTAGGTGAGTCACAAGCAATAAATTTCACAACCAGGTTGGTAGGGAAGAGCTTTATAGAATCTGGTATAAAACTTGGTCAGTGGGCGTGGCACCCCCCACCTTTAGATGAAATCCCATACCTCAGGAACTACTAGACCGATTTCAACCAAAATATCACAATGTTACCAAATTCTATTATGCACTGCAAAAATGGGCGAAATAGGATGACAACGACGCTTCATTTCCATATACATAATAACCTTTTAAATTCCTTATGATTCTTTCACTTTACAATATACAAATCAAACATCATTAAATTATCAGAATAAAACTTTGCCCATATACTTAACATAAATATTTTCGAACCTCCGATTCACTTTATACCACATCTATCGGTCAATATGTAAGAAATCTTAATGAAATTCACAAATCTTTTTCTAATAGCAATGCATCCTCTTTTCTTAAATATATGAAATCACGGCGATAGTTTCCGTAGTTTGATATAGAGCATTGCCAAAACCTGAAGGTGTTCTTCCGCCTTTATTCATTGCAAGTTGCAAGAGAATGAAATGTTCGATTACACCCGAATTTAGCACTTTCCTTACTTGTTTAAGTAAAAGATTTGCCAACTCCCGGATTTAATCCTTGAAAATTTCGAGAGTGTGCTGTCATTATAGTATTACCCTCTGTATGAACCCAAAATCGAAAAATAATCATTACTTTAAATTTTGTTTTGCAAAAAATACTTCGAGATATGTCAAAAAATCATGCTTTTTGTTTTGACCCCTGTAAAATACAAGGTGCGTTCCAAACTAAATAGGACTGTTAAAAAAAAGACAGAACAAATAGTTTTATTGGCAAAATCAATTAAGTTTATTCAAAATAGTCTTCTGCTTTAATACAGCTCTTTGCACGGTTCAAAAGCATGTCGAACGAGTGTTTTAGCTCGTTGCCCGGTATGGCCGCCAGTGTGCCGGTGCAAGCCTTTTGATTGGCCTCCACGTCTGCATAACGCTTTCCTTTCATCGGCAAATGCATTTTTCCGAAAGGTAGGAGTCGCACGGTGCCATATCAGGTGAACACGGAGAGTGTTTGATTGTTAAAATGTGATTTTTGGTCAAATAATCGGCTACAAGCGTCGATCGATGAGACGGCGCATTATCGTGCAACAAACGCCAACTTCCATCTTCGCGATATTCGGGCCGAACACGTCGAATACGGCGCACCAAACGCTTCAAAACTCCAAGGTAGAATACCGCATTAACGTTTTGGCCGGGTGGAACAAATTCTTTGTGGGCAATACCCTTGGAATCATAAAAACAAATCAGCATTGTCTTCACTTTTGACTTCTCCAGGCGCGATTTTTTGGGTTTCGGTTCTTCGTCATTTATGTCCTCACGGCCACAATCATCGCCATAAACTTGTTTCATCAATTGAAACGTTTCGGTAGGTAGGTAGGTAGGTAAAGTGGCTGTCATTCGACACACTTAGGCCTTTAGGAGGCCCATTGGGATACCACTGGGACTGTGATCCCCTCACTCTATTGGCTCCTCTCTGAACCACCCCGTACTTCTGATGAAACGTTCGGTAAAAGTTTTACCAATTTTAAAACAAAATTTAATGTTGGCTCTTTGTTCGAAGCTCATTTTCGCACCGATGACAAAATTATACTGTCACTTAAAACGCAATAACTTTACTTCTAATAGATGAAATGTCATGAAATTTTTACAGTCGATAAAGGATAGCAGATTCTAACGCACTAGTCGACATATACATGGCGCCACTAGAGTTAACTTTGTTACTGTTTTACTGTTTACTTTGAAACGCACCTTGTATTAAATTTTCTATTGTTTTCATAGCATTTAGAGTCATATAGAAGAGAGACTATAATAAATGAAAATTCGAACTTTCTTTGTTTTTAGATGAATGTTGCTGCTTTGAGAAATACTGAGTCTGATTGTGATCTGTAATATGGGAATATATTTTTATACTCTCGCAACCTGTTGCTACAGAGTATAATAGTTTTGTTCACCTAACGGCTGTTTGTATCACCTAAAACCAATCGAGTTAGATATAGGGTTATATATATATAAATGATCAGGATGAGGAGATGAGTTGAAATCCGGGTGACTGTCCGTCCGTCCGTCCGTTCAAGCTCTAACTTGAGTAAAAATTGAGATATCTTTATGAAACTTTGTAGACATGTTTCTTGGTACCGTGAGACGGTTGGTATTGCAGATGGGCGTAATTGGACCACTGCCACGCCATTATGCAAACGCCATTATTCAAAAACAAATAAATTGCCATAACTAAGCTCCACAACAAGATACAAGACTCTTATTTGGTATACAGGATCACAATAGAGAGGGGCATCTGCAATTAAAAAGTTTTTTAAAGTGGGCGTTGTCCCGCCTCCTAATAGGTTTAATGTGCATATCTCCTAAACCGCTAATGCTATAATAACAAAATTCACTGAAAGCAAATGTTTTTAGAACCTCTGCCTACAGTGTGAAAATGGGTGAAATCGGGTGGCAACTCCGGCCACTCCCCATAACGGTACTGTTAAAAACTACTAAAAGCGCGATAAATCAAGCACTAAACACGCCAGAGACATTAAATTTTATCTCTGGGATGGTATGAGATGACTTTATAGGAACCGCGTTCAAAATTAGACAGTGGGCGTGGCACCGCCCACTTATAGGTGAAACCCCATATCTTGGGATATGCTTAACCAATTTCAACCAAATTTGGTGCATAACGTTCTTTTCATATTTCTATGTTATAGTGCGAAAATGGCCGAAATTGGACTACAACCACGCCTATTTCCCATATAACACCATTTTCAATTCCATCTGATTCTTTCACTTTCCACTATGCATATCAAGCAACAATGATTATATCGGGGTAAAACTTTGCTTGAATAATACGTATAAAGTATGCCACCTTGTGACCAAAAATTGTCTAAATCGAACCAAAACTGTTCAAGCCCCTAAGTACTAAATATGTGGACCCCAGTGTCTATAGTTGACCTTCTACCGAAAATATCAGTCAATCCACAAAGAAATCTCAAACGAGTATACCATTTGACTTTGCGAGAGTACAAAATGTTCGGTTACATCCGAACTTAGCCCTTCCTTACTTGTTATAGTATACGTTTAAATATACTCAAAGTATAAATATAAATAATATTATACACAAAGTATAAATAAAATTTTGCCGAACTCCCTTTCTCCACACACATATTTACAAATAAACAAATTGTATTCTTATTACTTCTGCAAAGCGTTTTAAAATTAGTTTAATTTTTATTTTATAATAAGATATTACTTTTGATTTTAAAAATATCAATTAACTAATAATTTCGTTAAGTATTAATAAATGATAATTTTTTAAGATCGAATTTAACTTGTGTTGGAAACCAACGTTCACTGCCAGTACAAATTATGAATTTATTAAATTAATTTTGCAGTTAAATAAAATTAAATGTATGTCCTCCTTTAGATGCTTATATTATATAATATATACTCGTATATGTTTATATAGAAATCAGTTAACCAGATTTTAATAAATATAGATAATAAGCAAATAATATAAGCTTAATTTAAGATTTCAGGCACATAAATTATTATATTTTGGCACTTATATTAAGCCGTTGCAGTTAAAAATAATAAAAATGCTGACTACGTATTCTGAATGAAAATATTGAAAATGATGATGTTATTCAATAAACCAATACATTTTGCTTTGAGGGCAATAAATTAACCCATGTAAATTGTCTTTCCCTAACCATTCAGTGTAGCAATGCAAAAGTTTGCGTGCATCATATAAATTTTATGAGCATACACATGTTTGAATATCAAGCTCAAGGAACAAGCTTTAAATGATATAATATTAATAAAGTGGTCTTCATAAGATGTAGTGGCGGTGGCCACATGTTCGAAAACTAAATTTTTTAATTTGGCGAACTAATAAAGCAGGAATATTTCCCATTTCATATATCATACATACATACGTACACATACCCATACAAGGTGCGTTCCAAAGTAAACAGGACAAAAGTAACAAAGTAAACTCTAGTGGCGCCATCTATTAGTCGACTAGTGCGTTAGAATCTGCTATCCTTTATCGACTTCCAGTAAAAATTTCATGACATTTCATCTATTAGAAGTGAAGTTATTGCGTTTTAAGTGACAGTATAATTTTGTCATCCGTGCGAAAATGAGCTTCGAACAAAGAGCCAACATTAAATTTTGTTTTAAAATTGGTAAAACTTTTACCGAAACGTTTCAATTGATGAAACAAGTTTATGGCGATGATTGCCTATCCCGTAGCAGAGTGCACGAGTGGTTTCAACGATTTCAAAGTGGTCGTGAGGACATAAATGAGCCGAAACCCAAAAAATCGCGCCTGAAGAAGTTAAAAGGAGGACAATGCTGATTTGTTTTTATGATTCCAAGGGTATTGTCCACAAAGAATTTGTTCCACCCGGCCAAAACGTTAATGCGGTACTCTACCTTGCACGATAATGCATCGTCTCATCGAGGCTTGTGGTCGATTATTTGACCAAAAATCACATTTTAACAATCAACCACTCCCCGTGTTCACCTGATATGGCACCGTGCGACTCCTACCTTTCGGAAAAATGCATTTGCCGATGAAAGGAAAGCGTTATGCAGACGTGGAGGCCATTCAAAAGGCTTGCACCGGCATACTGACGGCCATACCGGGACGAGCTAAAACACTCGTTCGACATGCTTTTGGACCGTGCAAAAAGCTGTATTAAAACAGAAGGAGACGAAATAATAAAATTAATTGATTTTGCCGATAAAACCATTTGTTCTGTCTTTTTATTAAAGTCCTGTTTACTTTGAAACGCACCTTGTAAATGTTTTTCTTCATTTTATATGAAATATAAATTTATAGACATACAAAAACTGTGAAGCTAAATGTATCTACTGAACTACAAGGGATATTAAAACAATTCAAATTATTACAGATTTTTGGTGTGAAACTTAAAAATATATATGTATTTAATTATTTTATAATATTGTATATTTTATATTTAATAAAAATATTAAAACAAAAAAATAACTAGAAAAAATAGCTTATTTCAATCAGTTCTAAACTGATATATTTTTAAAGTATTTAATTATAAAAAAATAGTATTATTATTTTGCATGACCCCACTTATTATTAACATTTTGATCGAAAATGGCCTACCAATTGTCAATGTTAATGTGTGGTGACTATTTTTTAATTTAAATTTAATTTTAATTCCGAATTTTTTAATTCAAAAATGTGGGATTAAAAATTTAATTTTTATTTTTTAATTCCGATATTGGGATTAAAAATAAGACTATCATTTTTTATTCCCGATGTTGACTGAAGTGTCGCTTTTAACATTTTTTTTTGTCCCTGTATTTGGTTTACGTCAGACGTAGGAGACTTCATCAGAGCGGAATACTACACTTTGTTTGTATCGTTATTTAAATACTACTTAGAAAATTTTTACAAATTGTCTGATCTTTTGTATTAATCTGCGACTTCTTGCTCCTATTGAAATTATGGTACCTGTCGAACTCCGCCCGACTCCGTCTCAGTTTGAAAATAAACCTTTGGATTTTCAATGTAACGATCGTCAGTTTCGTTAAAAACTTTGTTGGGTGCTTTTCGGGTCTTATTATACGTTCTGTTTTCGCAGACAAAACGGTAAATGATAATCAACACTGTTAAATCACCTAAAGTAACCATTTCAGCAATATTCCTACGCAAATTTTCGTTTTTATAATGACGGATGACATCTTCTCTGTGTTATTTTCTTGTAGGTGGACCATTTTGTATAATATGTCTTTTCCCGAGAACAATTCATGTTAAAATAATATACCAAAAGCAATTAAGCATTAACAATAATTTATATTGAAAGACCAACGGTTCATCGCAGTGTTGTATTTTAATACCTCTCTCAGTTCAGTAGATATGTGTGTATATGTGTATGTCTAGTTAAACATTTTTGTAAGGCCCTGGTTGATATACCATAAGATTTGAGTAACTGTACATAAGTTCAAACATAACTAAAAAATATTCATATACATACATAAGTTGCGTTTCTACAAAAAGGCAATTCTTTTTGCAACATTTATTCGCATTAATAAGACATGTACCAACAGCTGAGAATATCATACAGTTTCGCATGAAAATATTTAAAAAAAAGTGAAAAATCGAAACAAATTATTTATTTATTGCGTATTACATAACAGGTGCGAAGTCGAAATGAAAAAAAAGGATAGTACTGGATTCTTGACTTTACTTATATTTGTGGAAAAAACATTATATTAAATCATATATTTATTAAAGTGGTTTGATCAATATGCCATTTACATACATGTAAACACCCAGTATTTTATTCTTCAATTATATGCACTATTTTTATACTCTTGCAACATGTTGCTATAGAGTATAATAGTTTTGTTCTTGTAACGGTTGTTTGTATCACCTAAAAATAATCGAGTTAGTTATAGGGTTATACATACAGTTATCCACAAAAAACATCATTAACAAAACGAAACTTTAAATTTTTAATAAAAATCATTTTTTAAGTCTCAAAATTTTTGCACAAGACATTCACTGATGATATATTAATATTTCCATAGTTCATATGTTTATGTTCAATGTAAAGAAAATTTGATATCACAGTTTATGTTACATAAACTATAAAATTAGTTCGACATAAAAATAATAGTATTCTATGTAGTACGAAAAATTTTAAAAGTTTTAAATTAAAATGATTGCAAACCTTTACTAAATATTAAAAATAATCATATGCCTTTAAATAGCTTTGATATTTTTATTAGAGCATCACCCTTCCTAGAAATAGAGTCTATGAGATCCTAGCAATGTTGAAATGGTAATTTTCCCAAAATCGCCTACAAAGAGTTTCAGTATTAACTGATAAATTTAGTTTATCGCTAATGCTCCTGACTGACACAAAAGCATTAATTTTGCAGTAGTACCATGTATCGGGATCGCCAACAATAGATCTTTGGTGCTTTCGCCCATCTGTTTCAATTGTATTTAAATAACTTATTCATTTGTTACCATTTGAGCAAAATATTCTTCCATTTCTTGGATCTACTTATACGTCTTTCCTAGCTTTCGAATTTTTTTTTATAATTTCCCACTTTATCTCTGTAGAATGCTTTCCTCTACCCACTGAAGAAAAATCCAAGGATTAAATTTACCATAACTAACTCAAATTGCTGCAAGATTATGAAACTGACTTGCTTTTCTAATTTTACGAATATTTTTATACTCTCGCTACAGAGTATAATAGTTTTGTTCACCTAACGGTTGTTAAACTAAAACTAATCGAGATATAGGGTTATATATATATAAATGATCAGGATGAAGAGATGAGTGGAAATCCGGGTGACTGTCTGCCCGTCCGTCCGTCTGTGCAAGCTGTAACTTGAGTAAACATTGAGATATCTTTATAAAACTTGGTACACATGTTTCTCTGTACCGTAAGACAGTTGGTATTGCTAATCGGACCACTGCCACGCCCACAAAACGCCATTAATCAAAAACAAAGAAATTGTCATAACTAAGCTCCACAATAAGATACAAGACTGTTATTTGGTACACAAGATCAAATTAGGGAGGGGATCTGCAGTTTAAAATTTTTTTAGAATGTGGGCGTAGTCCCGCCCCCTAATTGGTTTATTGTGCATATCTCCTAAACCGCTAAAGCCATAATTACAAAATTCATTGAGAACAAATGTTTTTAGCACCTCTATCGACAGTGAGAAAATGGGTGAAATCAGGTGATAACACCGCCCACTTCCCATATAACGGTACTGTTAAAAACTACTAAAAGCGCGATAACTCAACACTATTTACGCCAGATACCTTAAATTTTATCTCTGGATGATATGAGATGACTTTATAGGAACCGCGTTCAAAATTAGACAGTGGGCGTGACACCGCCCACTTTTAGGTGAAAACCCACATCTTGGGACCTGATTAACCGATTTCAACCAAATTCGGTACTTACTGATTCTTTCACTTTCTACTATGCAAATCAAGCAACAATGATTGTATCGGGGTAAAATTTTGCGTGAATAATGCGTGTGACCGAAAATTGTCTAAATCGAACCAAAACTGTTCAAGCCCCTAGGTACTGAATATGTGGACCCCAATGCTAGTTGACTTTTTACCAAACATATCGGTCAATGTGTAAGATATATAATTAAAATTAATAAATGAAGCTCTCGATAATAGTATGTCTTTATGTAAAAAATGGGTTGAATCGGATCAATACTTCCTTCATTATAAAGTTTTGCCAACACCTGAAGTAATTTCCTGGGCTTTCAATCTTGCAAGGTGCGAGAGTATAAAATGTTCGGTTACACCCGAACTTAGACGATCCTTACTTGCTTAAGTTAAAGATTATTTTAGTAAGGAAATTTTTACATTCCTATTTTTTTGTGGAAAGCAATTTCAAGGGTCTCCGAGAACTAGCAAAACTGATCGAGAATAACAATCATCACATCAAAAATGTGTTTTATGTTTTAATGTGAATATCTCGTTATGTGTACTGCTATTGTACCTCGTCATTTACATGTTATCCAGAAACGTTATGTACCCAAATATATTTTTCATATTGGCACCCCTATTATTTTGTAGACATCTGTATATAAATGGTCAGGATGATGAGTCGAGTTGAAATCTGAGTGACTGTATGTCTGTCCGTCCGTCCGTGGAAGCGGACTATTTGAGTAAAAATTGAGATATCTTAATGAAACTTTGTACATGTGTTCCTTGGCAAAAAAGTGAGGACGAGTTCGTAGATGGGCGTTATCGAACCACTGCCACGCCATTAATCAAAAACGTATAAATTGCCATATCTAAGCCGCATATTAAGATACAAAACTGTATTTTGGTACAACGAATCGCAATGATAAGGAGCACCTGTGGATTGAAATTTTTTTCAAAGTTTTGTTAAAAACTACTACAACTGCGATAAATCAATGACGAAATGCGTCAGAGACATTAAATTTTACATCTGAGATGACACAAAAGGGCTTTATATGAAAATGTGAACCCCAGAGCCTATATTTATACATTTATAAAATTGCTTGAAAATATGTTCTCAAGTATACCTGTGCAATTTCAAAAATTAATGCAAATCATTTCATTTCCATGGCCCCAAGAATTTTAGTATAATTTTCACTGACGGGTAACAATAAAACTAAGTAAGTCTATGGCGTTCAAAATAAGTTATTATGATACCAAATTTAATTGTAATCCATTCCCTATTTCCTCAAATAATGAAGTTGAACCTTTTCGCTACATTTCTTAATATAAAGTTTTGCCAACACCTGAAGGTATTTCCTCGACTTTGATTCTTGCAAGTTACATGAGGATACAATTTTCGTTTACACCTGAACTTAGCCCTTTTTTACTTGTGTTTGTGTGTGTTGCTTTTTTCTTAAATAAAACGTGGTTCATTTCCAAATGCATACGATCACTGGTAAATATTTTCTGAGTTGTTGTTTCACAAAATTTGCTAACAATTCTCTTTCTTTCTCTTTCTTTCTCTCTCTGTCTCTCTCTTCCTTCATAATCTGACGTTTGTTTATTTCCAAATTCCAAACATTAGAATTTACCTAATGTTCAGATTAGTAAAATGTAGTAACTGAAATAATATTCGAAAGTTAGGAGGAAATATATATGTATACTCGTATGTATATATCATTACAAAGAAATACTAAAGGTATCATGCTTCCGAGTGAATTTGAAGCAAATCCCCTTTCAATCCGACATTTGATGTTCTATATTTCACTTTCACTATGGAAATGAGTGTTCTTAAAAGCGAATTCACAAGAAAATATTCGTTTGTTATTCACTTAAAATCAATTATTGAATTTGGTGCAACATGTAAGTATTGGGTTGGCAACTATGTTTTTTAAAAAATCAAATACAATTTTTTCATGGAACTAAATACCTTTATTCTGTAACGTATTGCCCATTTTGATCAATGACGTTATGCCATCTTTCAGGCAGCATTATAATCCCACGTTCATAAAACAAAAAGTAATCCGATGGTGCAAGGACAGGACTATATGGTGGATGTGTCAAAACATCCCAACCAAGCTCCAATAATTTTTGCCGTTGAGCTGGTTCACCTGGCCTGCTCCACGATCTTTTCCGCTTAATATTGTTGTGAACAACCCATTTTTCATCGCCAGTTATCATTCGTATTAAAAATGGATAAGTTTCATTACGTTTCTTTAGCAAATCGCAGCTGTTAATGCGTTGCGTTAAATGCGTTTCTTTCAGTTCGTGAGGGACCCATGTATCGAGTTTTTGAATATAGCCAAGTTGTTTTAAGTGATTTTCAATGCATGTATGTGATACCTGAAGCTTCTCTGCAATCTCACGTGTTGTACTGTGACGATCCGAATCGATTATTGCTTTGATTAGGTCGTCATCAACTTCAACTGGACGACCAGAGCGTTTTTCATCATTGAGTGAAAAATCACCAGAACGAAATTTGGCAAACCAATTTTGACACTACCGTTCTTTTATGGCTTCGTCGCCATAAACAGCACATAACTTTTTGTGAGCTTGCGATGCGTTTTTCCCTTTGCGAAAATAAAAAAGGAAAATATGACGAAAATGTTCCTTTTGATGTTCCATTTTTCAACAAACGCCGAACGAAAACTACGCAACCGATCAAAAAACTTTTTTTACTGATTGACAGCTGAATTGCCAACTATCAAATAACAAAATGTGTTTTACATTTGGACTACGCCAGCAAACCTAAAAATTCAACTGAAGCCATCTATGAGTGAAATAAGTGCAATTACTTAGTTGCCAACCCAATAAATTAAAGTGGTAAAATTATATAGAAAAAAAATTTTAAATTTATTTAAATTTTTAAAATAATAGTTGTTAATTATTAAAGAGGGAAACCTAAAAACGCAGAGCAATATGCAATCAATATTCGATTCATGGTGGCTGTAGGCATATCGCCTGAGGCTTTGTGAATAGTGACAAAAATTAAGTCGATGCGCTTTGGAAGGAATCGTTTACAAGCTTAATATAAAGGGTGTTTTTTTATACATGTGAATTTCAAGAAGAAAAAAACGCTAAAATATTTTAATTGTATGGCCGAATTCAGCTTCGTTATAAAGATAAGGGTCTACCATATTGTTTTAAAAATGATTTTGGAAAAGCTGGGAGGCCCAATTTTTGCAGCAAGTCGAATTATGGTCGTTCGGTTCTGTTCAATTCTTGCAGGTGTTTGATTTGGTAAGCCCGCAAACCAAGATCCTTCCGCAAAATCTTCCTTAAAGTGGATGGGCACAGCTCCAATTGTTTCGAGCGTTGGCGGATGATTTCATTCGGACCTTCTTCGATACTCTGCTCCACAGTAGCAATAGCGTCTTCGGTAGGCAATATGCGGCGTCTCTAAGGATGCGTATTCTCATCTGGAGTAAACGTGGTGCGAAACCGATCTATGGTTGCTCGAATTATCCACTCTGCTGGTCGATTATGTCGACCGAAGTTTGGACGCAGGGCCCAATGCCTCACGCTAACCGAACCATTATTTTTGTAATAAATTTAAACGGTTTGTAGTCGTTGTTCCGGCGTTAGTCTTTTAATTATAAAATGGCAAACCAAAAAGTATAAACCTAGTAACAGCTGTAAAAGATCAATATCTCAAAAAACACCCGTTCATGGCCTACCAAAAAAATATATTTCAGGTTGGAAACGGTGAAAACAAGTAATTTTGATATTCTAAAGAATTTTTCTTAAGCTAATCAGGGTTGGACGGATAGGATAGCATTTCTGAAGCTAGAGAAATTGAAATTACAATCGTTGCAAATATACTCATTTTTATACTCTCGCAACCTGTTGCTACAGAGTATAATAGTTTTGTTCACCTAAAGAATGTTTGTATCACCTAAAACTAATCGAGTTATACAAATGATCAGGATGAAGAGACGAGTTGAAATCCGGGTGACTGTCTGTCCGTCCGTCCGTGCAAGCTCTAACTTGAGTAAAAATTGAGATATCTTTATGAAACTTGGTAGACATGTTTCTTGGTACCGGAAGACGGTTGGTATTGCAGATAAGCGTAGTCGGACCACTGCCACGCTCACAAAACGCCATTAATCAAAAACAAATAAATTGCCATAACTAAGCTCCGCAATAAGATACAAGACTGTTATTTGGTACACAGGATCACATTAGGGAGGGGCATCTGCAGTTAAATTTTTTTTTTAAGTGGGCGTTGTCCCGCCCCTAATAGGTTTAATGTGCATATCTCCTAAACATCTAAAGCTATAATAACAAAATTCACTGGAAGCAGAACCTCTACCTACAGTGTGAAAATAGTTGAAATCGGGTGGCAACTCCGCCCACTCCCCATATAACGGTACTGTTAAAAACTACTAAAAGCGCGATAAATCAAGCACGAAACACGCCAGAGACATTAAATTTTATCTCTGGCATGGTACGAGATAACTTTATAGGAACCGCGTTCAAAATTAGACAGTGGGCGTGACACCGCCCACTTATAGGTGAAAACCCATATATTGGGATCTGCTTAACCGATTTCAACCAAATTCGGTGTATAACGTTCTTTTTATATTTCTATGTCATAGTGTCAAAATGATTATATCGGGGTAAAACTTTGCGTGAATAATACGTTTAAAGTATGCCACCTTGTGACCAAAAATTGTCTAAATCGAACCAAAACTGTTCAAGCCCCTAAGTACTAAATATGTGGACCCCAGTGTCTATAGATGACCTTCTACCGAAAATATCAGTCAATCCACAAAGAAATCTCAAACGAGTATACCATTTGACTTTGCGAGAGTATAAAATGTTCGGTTACATCCGAACTTAACCCTTCCTTCCTTGTTTTTTATTATATTTATGTATTTTATTTTTTGAATATTATTAATAAACAAATTTCTCGTTCTTCACTCGTTTTTGTATTCATTTCAATTTCCACTTTCACTCGGATTCCAGAACCTACCTGAATGTATTACAAAGAAAAAATTTGTCACATTAATATATATACATTTTTTTATTTTTCTGTAAAATTTTTTAGAGACATTAATTGGTTGTGTTATCCATGTCATATTTTTTATACCATAAATATTGTAATTGAAATGTATTAAATTACATATATAACGTAGTGTGCTTATACAATATCGCGTAATACATTTTCATTATTATAGTGAAACGGAGCGGTATAAAAAGATAAAATGGCAAGATGTTCGCGTTGGTGACCTAGTTCATTTATCAAATAATGAAACGGTACCAGCAGACATATTACTTTTAAGAACTAGCGACTTGCATGGCGCCTGTTATATCGACACTTGCGATTTAGATGGGGAAACAAATCTTAAACGAAGAGAAGTAAATATATTTTTTAAGCTATTCTTTTTGCATATCAACTTACTAGATAATTTCTTTATTAGGTTGTTCGCGGTTTCACCGATAAACAGAATATTTTCACCCCTAGTAAATTCGTGAGCCGTATCGAAGCTGACGCACCCACCACAAAGCTTTACAGATTCCATGGAGCCTTAATAAATCCGACAGGGGAGCGTATTCCGATTGCAACTGAAAACTTGCTTCTGAGGGAGAGTCGCTTGAAGGTGATTCTTTATATTTTCTTCTTGATATTACTATGTGAATACCTTTAAATTGTTACATTTCAGAACACTGATTTCATTGAAGGGGTCGTGGTATATACAGGCCACGAAACAAAATCAATGCTTAACAACAGTGGGCCTCGCTATAAGCGTTCGCAAGTCGAGCAGCAGATGAATATTGATGTGATATGGTAAATTTAACTATTAATTATGATCGATGCCTCTGAGGATATGGGTTTTTTGGTTTTAGAAAACGAGATTGAAAAGGACGATAGTACTATAGTATAGTTTCGAGAGTAAAAGAAATAATAAATAATGATGAAAATCAATTCCTATTTGTTTCATATGCATCACAATTGGCATTAATATATTTTTAAATGACCAACTAAAATTGAATATTTTTGGATACGACTTTACTATTTAATTTAAAGAGTCTTCAAAGTTTCTTCTTTTCATTTCTTGACAAACATAAGTTGAAAGTAGCATTATTCTATCTTATTGCACATCTAAACAAATCGAACAGTTTATAATCTTGCATTTAGGGGGAAATAGTTTAAGGTGTAGACAAAATTTTGAATTAAACAAGTAAGGAAGGGCTAAGTTCGTGTGTAACTGAACATTTTATACTCTCGCAATTTTTAAACCTCAAAAGGTTAGGGTTATGAAGTTTAGACCAATTCCATTCATATTCAGCGCTATCCACTTAATTTCATTTAAATATCGCATATATATACTGGCATAAACGGTTGAAAGTCCGAAATCACTTTATCGGGTAAATTGGGGCTAGGGGACAACTTTCGTTGTAGATTTACGTGAGTACCTGCCGGCGACGGCCTTACCTCACGGTGTTCAAAAACACAACGTATCAATACAATGCGTTGATCAGCGCCCCAAACAATACGAGCTTTTTGCAAGTATTTATTTGGATACCAGTGGCAGTGTGTCTGGGTCCACACTACCATCTTGGTGTGATTCGAGGCCGACCTAAAACCTCTTCCGTTTTCGGGTACGGCACCCAGTTACTTGTGCAACTTCTTTTTTCGAACTGAAAATTCAGTTCTTCCAGCATTTAGGTTTAAACCACGATACTCCCCAAAGGGCCGAACCCAATGAGCAGATTGAACAGAAGTCCAAGGGCTTTCTGCTCCCCGTGGTACCGGAAAGTCTCCGGTCAGACTGCGTAGCCTAAACTACTGCCAGTTGAGCTCCCCATTACTCAAATGACTGGTGACATTTGTCGCTTGAACTTCAAATGTCTTTTTATTCGCTTTTTTCATTTAAAGTGTTTCTAATATTAGTTCAAGCTGAGTATTATAGCACTATCACTCCACCTACTATGCTGATATTACTGAGCAAGGTATATAATAACAGTCATAGTGCATATTGGCTTTTAGTCGCCTTTTACGACAGGCATGCCTTGCCGCGGGCATATTCTATCCCCTGCCCGCAGGGGTGGGGGTAGGGGACAGTCTGAATTTATTGTATTACGCGTGTCCTTAAACATGTATACTCGAGAAAATATAAGTAATTTTAGGAAAATTGATCACACATCGGCCGATATACTCGATATAATGTCTGCTAAAATAATGAAAATCATTATATAAGTACATGTATGGGACTTAGGGTAATATGTGAACCGATTTTCACATTTTCTGCATTAAACTTTGCATATATCCGATATTATAATGATATTAGGTATGTGGGAGGCTAGAAGTAGTATTGACCTGTTTTTTTTTAAATCAATTTTTGGCTTGACGACATACAAGGTGCGTTCCAAAGTAAACAGTAAAAAAGTAACAAAGTAAACTCTAGTGACGCCATCTATATGTCGACTAGTGCGTTAGAATCTGCTATCCTTTATCGACTTCCAGTAAAAATTTCATGACATTTCAACTATTGGAAGTGGAGTTATTGCGTTTTAAGTGTCAGTATGTGATCACCGAAATTTCAATCGAAACTGTGCTTGAATTAATGAAAAATCAGCCGAAATCATCATTGAAATTCATGGAAATTGAATTGAACATCTCCAAAACATCGATTTATCGCATTTTGACCGATCATTTGGGCTTACAAAAAGTGTGTGCACGGTTTGTTCCGCACAAATTGACTGACGACCAAAAATTGCTCAGAATTAAACATTCGAAAAGGACATCATTAAAGAGGCAAAAAAAGACCCGAACTTCCTTTACAAGATTGTGACTGGTGACGAAACGTGGTGTTTTCAATATGATCCCGAAACGAAACGCCAGAGTGCTGAATGGAAGGCGCCGGACGAGCCGAAACCCAAAAAATCGCGACTGGAGAAGTCAAAAGTGAAGACAATGCTGATTTTTTTTTATGATTCCAAGGGTATTGTCCACAAAGAATTTGTTCCACCCGGCCAAAACGTTAATGCGGTATTCTACCTTGGAGTTTTGAAGCGTTTGGTGCGCCGTATTCGACGTGTTCGGCCCGAATATCGCGAAGATGGAAGTTGGCGTTTGCTGCCCGATAATGCGCCGTCTCATCGATCGACGCTTGTGGCCGATTATTTGACCAAAAATCACATTTTAACAATCAACCACTCCCCGTATTCACCTGATATGTCACCGTGCGACTTCTACCTTTTCGGAAAAATGAATTTGCCGATGAAAGGAAAGCGTTATGCAGACGTGGAGGCCATTTAAAAGGCTTGCACCGGCATACTGGCGGAGGGATGGTAACAGCGCGCGAAAAGTCGACTTTCGATTTTAGAGTCGACTTTCGATTTTAGAGTCGACTTGGAATTTTATGACTCTTAAAGTCGATTAATCATTGCTAAAAGTCGACTCTCAAGTCGACTTTTTTAAAAATTTAACAATTATATATCCGTCAGTTATGTTATACTATGCTTATTTAAAACGGTTACCAAGGATACCAGCGATGATGTTTATTTTTGTCCAATCAGAAAGAGGTTAGTTTAACGATAAGGTATAAAAAAAATATAAAAGAGTCGGTACATGAAAACGATGCACACTGTACTACCATCGAATGTTATAACTGTTGACAGAAAAGTCGAAGTCATCGAGGGAGAATCGATTTTAATCGACTTGGAACATTTAAACTCGATTATTTTAAGTTAAAGATCGATTCTTGACCAAAGTCAGAGTCGACTTTCCTATCCCTATACTCGCGGCCATACCGGGCAACGAGCTAAAACACTCGTTCGACATGCTTTTGGACCGTGCAAAAAGCTGAATTAAAGCAGAAATAGTCTATTTTGAACAAAATTAATTGATTTTGGCGATAAAACCATTTGTTCTGTCATTTTTTTAAAAGTCCTATTTACTTTGGAACGCATCTTGTATTACCATGAAATTCCGCTGTTTCATTATACCTTATATATTGACTATATCTCGGTCATATATTATATTATAAATTCAAGCGGAAGTTTGAAATAAGTGTATTAGATATGTATATCTGAGGTTGGGGTAGTATTGTCCGGATTTCATTTATTTTAAACACAAAGACACACTGTTATACACGGTTCAAAGTCAACCGCAAGTTCGAAAATCTTTACGTTATTTCGATGCACAGGTGTATGGGAGCTAGAGGAAGTATTGACCGGGTTTTTCCTGTTTTTGACACAAGGGCACACTTGTTTTGACTGTGAGTTGGCATACCTTAGGCATACCATAATTACCATACTAATTGCATATGCCAAATTATTTCAATAACTTAATTGGTAATATTTATACTTATATGTACGAAGTAGGCGAGGTTATTGTCTGCTTCCCTCATTTTCGAAATATAACATCAGAATATCGAAACATTGTAATGCGTTAAATTTGATTATAATCGGTCGAGTAGTTCCTGCGATATAGGATTGCACCTAGAGGTGAGCGGTACCCATTTTCTAATTTCGGGCATGGTTCTCATCTGATTTCATCTTTTTTCACGATGTGTGAAGAAGCGCAAAAAGGACAACTTCCGTGTAGCTATAGTGGTTTATGAGATATGCACATTAAAGGGTGTGGCCTCGCCCACTTTTAACATTTTTTAAATGACAAATGCCGCTCTCTACACTGATCCCCTGTACCAAATGACAGTTTTGTATCTTAATCTGGAGCTTAGTTATTGCACGTTATATCATTTCGATGAACGGCTTTTTTTGGGGGTGGAAATTATCCGATTTAGTTCATCTGCGATACCAATCTTCATATACTACCAGCGAATATGTGTACCAAGTTTCATCAAAATATATGAACTTTTACTGAACCAGATTTCAACTCGTTTCGTCATCTTGCTTTATATAGCTACATATATAGAACTCGATATCTATCTCGATTAATTTTAGGTGATACAAACAACCGTTAGGAATAAAACTACTATATTCTGTAACAACATATTGCGAGAGTATAAAAATATTTAATATTGTAAAAAACCCATTAATCAATGATTTTACCACAAGAAGCGTGTTCATAAAAATTAGTTCCTATAACTTAAGCATATTAGTGTACTGCATATGTTTCCTAACACATATCTAGATATTAAATTTCAGCGCTCTTCAACAAATTCATATTTGAAACTTGAAACGTGACCAATGACTTGATAACTTACTCACTAACTCAATAAGAAAATATTTTAGGTAAGACATAATAAACACACTATTCGAAAAAGTAACTTTACTAAATTTGACAATTTTAGAAAAATTATGTTAAGGTTAACATTTTTAAATCTCAAGCAACTTCTTTTTCTTGACATATGTACAATAAAAGTAATCTAAAAACAAAAAATGTCGTTTTTATATTTTACAGCACGCCCTGCAGAAAACAGATCACACATATGTTCATGCATTGAAAAGTAACATCCATAACACCTTTTTTCTTCTCTATATTTTTCATGAATGGTATTGACGACCTTCCGTTTGTACTATTCGATTTGGTTTTTAGTTGTTTTCTGGTTTTGCACTTATATTTTTTACTTCCTAGAATAAGGTTTAGATGAAATTTAGTAAACTTTGCTACCAAGGCTCAAACTATAATAATAATTTTGACAGATAGATTAAAAATCAAAGATTCAGTTTATATTGGAGGTTCCGAATTTTTGCATTAGTGCTAAACATGAATTTATAATATTTAATATTATTATATTTTAAATATAAATTTTTTCTATTTCTATTAGGTGTGTGATAATTTTACTGATATTATGTATTGTGGGCGCAGTTGGCTGCAAAATGTGGTTAAGCTCTTTTGAGCAATTTCCTGTACCATATCTACCTTTTGATGTTCATCCAAACTACGAAGGTCTGTTGACTTTTTGGACATACATTATAATATTGCAGGTGATGATTCCATTGTCTTTGTACGTTACCATTGAATTATGCAAAATTCTGCAAGTTTACCATATTCACAACAATATTGACTTGTATGACGAGGATACAAATAAAAAAACAGAATGCCGTGCGATGAACATTACTGAAGAGTTAGGACAAATACAGCATATATTTTCAGATAAGACAGGAACACTGACAGAAAATAAAATGCTATTTCGACGATGTGTTGTCAATGGCATAGACTACGCTCATCCGCCTTCAGAGCTGGAACGATTGCATTCAAAGCCTGGAACACCAGCTCCACCGCTCATAACAAATTCCACATTATTAAATGATATGCTAGAATTAATAAATTCTGGTCAGTATTTGTCATCAAATGCCCAACGGCTACAGGAGTTTCTTTTGGTATTGGCAATTTGCAATACGGTGATAGTAAGTGCCACACCACATCATGATTTGATGAATGCTAGTGGTATAATTGAGGTTCAAGGAGCAGCCAGCAGTGATTCAGTAGTACTAAAAAGTAAGTTGTCAATGATGTTTCTCAATTCTTCCATATACATATAAAATTTAATAATTGTAGATGTAAAAGACAACCATGTTCCTTTACAACATATAACACAAACAGATTCATCTTCTTCATCGTTAACTATAGCTAATAATAATTTAGCATCTGCAATACCAATTGATCGTTATACTCGCTTAGCTGAATCACGTTCCGTAACACCATCACCACCACCAAACCTTGCCTATGTTTTACCAACACAGACACATATACCATCGTTATCCCCAATAAGCAGCTCAGCAGAGACTACGCCTACTTCTGAATCACCTCATATGAAAATAAAGTCATTTTCAAATAGCATATCACCGACAGGACGAGCGAAAGCAGCGATAAATTCCAAAATAAGTAGCCTTACTTCATTCCTGAATGTAAGGGTTCAAACAAAAAAATTTAAGAACAAGTTAAAGTAAGTTTTAAAAAAGCTATGTCGGCTATATTTATATACATATTAAAAATATTTTCTTACAGTCAAACAAAAATTCAACAATCATTTAAAACGGCTAACGGCAGACCATTGTATGAAGCCGAGAGTCCAGATGAGCTTGCGCTTGTAAATGCTGCTTACAGTTATGACTGCTGTTTAGTCAATCGAAGTCCAAATCATATACTAGTTAGCATTCCTAATTCTGGGATGGTGGAGTATGAAGTTTTAAAGGTTTTGCCATTTGATTCGAGCCGCAAGTGCATGTCAATTGTTGTGCGCCGTACAGGAACACAAGAAATAGTGCTTTACACAAAGGGCGCTGACAGCTCTATTATGCCCGTATTAGTATCAAGCGCTTCAAATACGCCAGAAGGTATTTGATTTTTCAATAGCCTAAAAAAAAATAGAATAATTTTTACCAAACGTTTTGTGATAGGTTTGATACGAGAAAAAACTCAACAGCAGTTGGACCGTTATGCTCGTGACGGTTTGCGTATATTAGTTATGGCAAAACGAATATTGAATCCCGTCGAATATACAGAATGGTGGGCACACCACGAAGAAATTGAAATGTCGTTGGAGAATAGAGAACGACGCATTCGTGATTCATTTGCGAAGCTGGAATGTAATTTGACATTACTAGGTGCTACAGGAATTGAGGATAGACTTCAAGATGGCGTTCCGGAAACGTTAACTGCTCTGATTTCGGCTGGTATATCGGTGTGGGTGTTAACTGGCGATAAGCCAGAAACTGCAATAAATGTTGCTTATTCTGCCAAACTTTTTACTCAACAGATGGAGTTATTACGGTATGATCAACTTCTTATTATTATATAATATTTATAATATAAACTAGTCTAATGTATTTTCCTGTATTGTTAACATATACAGTCCATGACAACAAGAAAGAATATTAAATTAAAACCAAAAATAATTTAAAAAAAAGTAAATACAAAAGCAGGCACTTAAATTCTTGATAAAATTAGTTTAGTATTATTTAAGTGAATATGTACAAAAACAATAATTTCTACTATTTTTATAAAATTTAATTAATATATACTAAAATGGATCGTGGAAAAAGAAGAACTTGTATTGCCGTTAATTTAAAGTTGTGATTAATATTTTATTGAGAGAATATGAAAATGAGCGATATTGCAAAAAAGAAGTCAAAAAGTCTCAGGAACTCATTAGTAAATCCCGAGAACTATGGGAAAGCGCCCACTCTTTACACTCAAGGCGAAATAAGCTATTGGGCGTGTTGCGTTAAATTCAATTCTTAAAGTTTTAAATTTTAAGTTTAATCCTATTTATAGTCTAACGGCTCGTTCGCGTGATGCTGCGGAGAGTGCAATTAATTTCTACCTAGCTGATTTTGACAACAGCAAATCATTATATGATACACATACTCGACTAAAAACACGTGCTTTGGTTGTCGACGGCAAAACATTGACTTTTATCCTGGATTTACGGTAAGTATTTGGGTGTATAACATAATGCCGACAATCAAAATCTCTAAATTTAAAATTCTGTCAATCAAAGTACCGACAATTCAAAAAACAGACAAAAAAATTAAAAATAACGGGGTGTTCACGAGTTTTCGGCCGCGCTTAAAAATTATAACCCTGGTCGATCTAACACCGGGCGGTTTAGGGGTATGTCGAGTCGAACTACTTTCGGCATTATTTTTGTTAACTATTTTTAACTTTATTTTACCTTTTGGCCCATCTACAAGTATGACTTGATTTTGCAAATATTTTTCAAAAATATTTTATCGTGACTGTATTTTGATATGTCGGCATTTTAAGTGTTTCCCTTAATAGGTATTTATATAAACCGATACGTAATTCTGCGAGAACGTTGTTATAAATTCTCATTTCTGTTAAATAGTAGCGAATATCACAGAAAATGGTTAATTCCCTGCTCAGAGTTTATTAGCTTTGTTAACCGTCCAATTGAGCATCATACAAAATTTAATTTGCAACTTCTCGTTCATTTAAGTTCTTTGTACAATATCATATTAGGTGTAATAAAAAGAAATCCATTATTTTTGAATGAATGCTTTAATTATTACTTTTCGTATCCAGCCCCATGCAAATGGTTCCAAACTGTTTTTGTGCAATGTTTAGGACCTGGATTTCCATTATTTAATCGATTTTTTCAAATCAACCAATCACAAAACTGTCAGAAAATCTTTTTAAGTACGAAATGTCATTTTTCTTACTTATATAACGATTTCAGATAAATAACGCTATCTATTGGAAAAATAATGGATTTTTACTTTTTACAACACCTAATATTTCGTTTGCTTTGGGGTTGGGGTTGAAAATTGAGTTTTAATATAGATTTAATTTCTTAGCTTAAAGTAAACTTAATAAATTGTGTATACATCAATTTCCATCCTATGGTTTTTAGAAGAAAACGCTTATTTTTTTCGTATGAAATTTCATAAATGAGCTAAAATAAGCAAACACAATTCAGAGGCTTATTTTTTCTAAAGCCATGTTATTGGATTAACAAGACTTTATTTGCGATAATGCTTCATTGGTGATGTTGTGGTGATGCTGGGACCAGATGTTGTCAAGATCAACTTCTTCCAATTGCGGCCATAAAAAGTTGGTTATCATCGATCTATACCGCTCTCCATTTAACGTTTAATCAGCTTCATTTGGAAAGAAGTACGGACCGATGATTACACCAGTACAAAAACCACACCATAATGTCAATTTAGGTGAATGTAATGTTTGTTCATGAATAATATGTGGATATGAATCGACAGTTTTGTTTATTTACCGCACCATTCAGATGAAAGTGAGCCGCAGTAGCAGACGAAAAGTTGCAATTGGAGAACGATTATTTTGATAATAAAATTGAATAAATTGTAAACGTTGTTCTTGCGTATATCTTTCTATGATGAAATTGTAAACATTACTAAATACAATGAAAACATTACAAATAGTGACATATTAAAAATGTCCGAAACGACACTTAGAAATCATATCATCCCTATTGCAAAACTCAATACAATATATAACTATATGCATATAGATAAGTTTTAAATGTACAAACAATCATTAGGTGAACAAAATTATTATATAAACTTAAACAAAGTATGAATTTTTCTGGAAGAGGCAATTTGCTGAAAAAATGCTTTAATATGCTTTGCATAAATAAAAAATTATTATGATTAAGCACAGGTTTTATTTACGTATAGTATGACTCGATGCCAAACCTTACCAAATGCTTAAATAAAATCCAGACAAATCGTAGCCGTTGCATTATTCGCCATATGCTCCAAACATATGGAGCGCAAACGAGTTTATTTATTTATTTTCAATATGATCCGATGTTTATATTAGCAAAAAAAATTTGCAAATTAATAAAAACATGTACTTTACACTGAAAATTATCTTGCAGATCGAAACTCATAAGACCTTTCCTGAAATTGGCTAAAAGCTGTGCTTCTGTGTTGTGTTGCCGTTCGACACCTCTTCAGAAAGCATATCTGGTTAAAGTGGTAAAAGATGAGTTGCGTCTATGTACTTTGGCAATTGGTGATGGTGCGAATGATGTTTCAATGATACAGGTATTTAAAGCGAACTTCAGTTATATATACGGAACCATTTATTGTTCATATGTAAAGATGGCAGATGTTGGCGTTGGTATTTCCGGTCAAGAGGGTATGCAAGCTGTTATGGCCGCTGATTTTACGTTATCACGGTTTCGCTACTTGGAACCTTTATTGTTAGCTCATGGATACTGGTGTTACGATCGTTTGTCGCGCATGATACTTTATTTCTTCTACAAAAATGCTGTAAATATTTTATAAAAAATATTTAAATTTTTTTATATTTACCCTGAGTTTTCATTTTTGAAGGCCTTCGTGTTCTTAATATTTTGGTACCAACTATACTGTGGCTTCTCGGGCTCTGTTATGATGGATCAAATGTATCTGATGTTGTATAATTTAATATTTACGTCTCTGCCGCCGCTTGCCATAGGTGTCTACGACAAACGCGTGCCTGAGGATTTTTTACTACGAAATTGTTTTTTATACAAACATGTTAGTACACAAGCACAAAATTGTAAACAATCTATGTTATTGTTTAATTTTTCTGTAGGGTCGTTTGGGTCTTGCCTACAAACCGCATGATTTCTGGATAGTACTATCAGATTCGTTATATCAAAGTTTAGTGGTATTTTTCATTGCCTTATGCGCCTACGCGGAAAGTGATGTTGGCATATGGGAGTTCGGAGCAACCATAACAGCTTCCTGTTTGTATACGAATTTAGTCCATGGTGCACTCGAAATTAGATCATGGGTATTTTAGCAATGCATTAGCATTGTAAATGTAATAAATTTGTTTAAATAGATTGAATTTTTTTTTTTTTGTTTTTTGTAGACTGTACTGCATCTGCTCTCTATTACCATAAGTCTTGGTTCCTTCTATGCTTTTTCTGTTATTTATAATGCAACTTGTGTAAATTGTTTTGGACTACCTTCTACTTATTGGGTAATATTTCGCTGTTTAGGCTCTTTACTTCATTGGCTTGTGATACTTATATCGACATTGGTGGCTGTTTTGCCTAGGTAAGCTATTCACATTGTATCGTCACAATTAATCAAATTGCACATCTGATATATATTTGTTAATAAATAATGATACATAATTTTTATTGCAGGCTGCTGTTTACAACAATTAAAAACTCATTATTTCCTGACGACAGTGCAACAGTTTTGCTGCAGAAAAAAAGAGATCGGAGTAGAGGTGAGGGTTTGTTAGTTGCTTGGTCAAGGTCAACATCAGCTTCATCAATTTATAGGTAAAGAACACACAACACATAATGTAACCGACAATTATCTGCTATGCGTTTTTCCGCTTCCATAGTAAAATATGTTTCGCCAGTAGTACCTTACAAAGATTTTTTATACATATTTCTTTACTAAATGAGTGTCTAATTTGGTTTCTTTCTTAAAACAGTATAAAAATAAAGATGCTTCATCTCAGTTAAGGTTGTTTATATTTTGAAATAAATTTGATTATTTAAAAACTTCTTAAAATTTAACCCAACCTTACCATTCTTCTTGGACGTGCGACTTGATGTTGTCAAAAGTTAGATAATCTCACAACTTTTAAGCCACTTTCGAGCCGCTGATATACTGGAAGACGATCGCATTAGAAAAAAAAACTTGTCTATAAGTTTAGATTTTATCTACACAGGACTGTAAACCCAAAAGTCACCATGTGAGTTCGATTGTCGCGCCCTGAACTATAACATGGATCAAAAGTTATATATATATATATATATGTATATATATGATACAAATATTCTCTTACATTGTACACATTAAAAGCTTCGGTTACTAACGCCTAGCGAATACTGGGAATTAAAAAAAGAATGTTTTATAAAAACATTTAAAATAATATAGTGTGTTTTTTTTGAATGCAACAAGCTAAATCATTTTCTCCATCCACTCTTTACTTTGAAGCACTGTAACCATGGGTCATGGATTTATTTGATAACTTAAAACTAGAAAGTTCTATTCATAAAAATATAGAATTTAAGTTAATATAATTTTTGCAGAATAGTAATATTGGTTGCAAATGTTGTGTGTTTTTTTTTTATTTACAACATTTATTTGATTTATAATTCGTTCAACACTTCATTTTATTCTTTCTTATTTACAAATTTTCATTAGTTTAGGTTTTATTTTAATATAATATATTCTTATTTAGATATTGTGTAAGTTCATCATTTCTAATTGGTGTTGCTTAAGAAAACGATTAGGATATTACAATGAAAGTTTTTTTACCACACTAATAAATAACCATATATTGTTAATTATTTTCGAATGGGATACTTGACAAAAACTAATTTTCGTTTAAATTTTATCTGTTTGTTTAATGGAACCAATTTGAACCATATATTTTTTGCAAGTATGCAAGTTACAATCCGTTTGCAGATTTATTTAATGTGAGCTAAGCACCTATGGTTGCGTGCATTATATTTTTAAACACAGATATGTACAGATGTTATCAAAATAATAGGAGTGCTATTGCATATCTATTCTATTCCCTGTTTTAATTACATATTTACTTTCTCTTATTTCTTGTGTTCTTATCTTGAAAAATCAGTCGTTCATTGTCACTTAGAAGAGGAAAAATAACCTTGAACTCTACGTAAAAGGTAGTACAAAATATTTTCGGAAGCGTCGAAATACGCCGACGACCACGAGCGACATCAAAAAAACTTTCTTCTTTCATAACTAGATACACAAGGTAACATCCTTTTTCAAGCTTGAAAAAATAAAGTATGAGCTAAGCTTGAATCTAAGTATCCAAACTATCAACCGACGATTACCGCACACAGCCCGAGAAAATTCCTTTTCATACAATACATTGACTAGTAACCAGAAAAATGGCACAGCATCTTGTTGTTAGATGAATCTAAAAATACTCTGTTTGTTGAAAAAGATTTTTGTCAGTATGTGAAAGCCCGCAAAAAACCGAATTTAATTTAAAACATTGCATAAAAACTGTTAAATATGGTAGGCCCAATACACTGAATCAAGGGTAAATTACGCACGAAACCATGCTGCCCTATGCTAGTGATGAAATGCCATTGGCTTGGGTCTTCCAGGAAGATAATTATCCAAAGCATACAAGCAAAAATGTCCTGAAACTATTATATTAAAAATATCGTTTTACAAACTTTGTCAATTGCTAAGTTTTTGATGAATATATAGGGCACTCCTATTGTTTTAAGAAAGCGATTTCTTATAATTTCATTGTCACTTTGTGAATTTATATTACATGCTGTTTTTTGTTTATTTTTTTTCATTAATAATTATGTAAGATAAAAAAATAATTTCGAAATAATTAGGTTACATTTACATTTTTTGAATTTATTATCATGGATAATGATTAATCCACTCCTATTATTTTGATAACAGCAGAAAATGTATACACCAGCGTTAATTAACTATTATTTACAGAATCGCCGATTATGGGTCTAAGAATCAAATTATAACGACTATTTCTTGATAAACGCTACCGAAGAGGATATTTTATACAACAAAGGTTATCATCAGGATATTTAGTGCTGATCAATATTTGGAAAACAATCATATGTAAAAAGAGTTATTGAAATACATACATATATAATGGTGCGAAAGTGTAGTATTAATATATACATGTGTGTGACTGAGTTAGTTAATACGTAAGGTCAATAGTATGTTCTAGGTTCGTTTCTGTTAAAGCTCTATTATAATAATAGCCTAAGGCTATGTAAACATTTTTAATCCGTACTAAAAGTTATTTTTAATTTTTATTGTATTATAGGCTAAATTATTCAAATACTTATATATTTTAATATTAAATTCATTTGTTTTAGGTGAATATCTTAAGGGTGGTTTTCAGATCACAGTCTATTATAATAATGTAATATAAACTAAATTTATTCTGTTCCATCAGTAATTTATTTTATTATGCAATATTATCAAGGCTCTGTAGAGTATTTTCCGACTAAGTCACCATATAAAGATAATCCATTATTATACATTTTTTTTTTTAAATATTATCATCAGTTTATTGTTTTTGTTATCAACAACATTTATATTAACATTTCCAAAACTAAGCAGGTTAGTAAAATTATACCTGTGAGAAAATCCTCAAATTTGATGATTTTCTAAATTTGTATGTAATCAAGTTTAATTGTTCATCATTACGAAATTTGAATATATTTGTTTTTGCAGCTTATAATCTTGTTTTATTAAAAATATTACACTTTTCAATTTTCAATAAAAATTAAAATCTTTATTCCCCTAATTTTGGCGATTTTTTTAGTTCATTTTTTTTTTTCTAAGAATTTCAAACACTAAACAATTAACTAATATAATTCGGTTCGACTAAGTTCTTTATTCCAGATATGTAACCAAGCAATTTTCTTTCAATTTTAAATGTTTAATATAAACAGAAAGAACAGATAGATGTAACCTTAAATATTAATAATTTCGTAATTATATATATGACTGTATATTGAAATATTAAAGCATTTGTAATTTGTTTGAACAAAGTATTTCATGTTTATTTGCAAAGTATCAAGTACTTTCGATATTATATTTAATTTTGAAAACCACGATTTTCTGACCTAACCTTCTGGCTATAATAAATGTCAGATAGAACAATATATAACTCAAACAATAAATGAAAAATCGGCAAAATGAGCAAGGTTTATACCTTGCTCATGAATTATCAATAATTTTTAATCTCATATATAATACAATCCATTTTATACTTAAAAAATATCAAAAACTAGCTAACTACTAATAGGTCTTTAGTTTTTAATGCTTCTTAAGGAATTTCTAAATAATCATCACCTAAAGAATGAATGCAATAGATTATAGCGACAAAAACGTGTAATGTGAAAAAACTTTGTAGCTGAGGCTGTGATGTGTGCACTCATTAAAGAATTACAATTCTAATTGATATAAACAAATAAAAAAACATGAAATAAAATTTTTTGTAAATACACATATGTATGTATAGAAAAGAGCTGATTCGCGCATGACAATATGTAGACGTTAAAAAATTTAAAGAGAAATTACAATTTTTCCATTTGCGTTTTTCTACTGGAAATATTTATTTAAATTAGTCGTTTACTGCGTAACTCGTATCTACATATACTGTATATAGATCGAATTGAAAGTATTAAAAAGGAAATAGGAAGTAGTTTAAAGAGCGAGTAGTTTAATTATATTAGTACTAAATCGAAGCGAATCTTTCGAAGATTCGCTCTAATTAATTAGTAATGCTAATTATCATGATTAAACTGTTAAACTGAATAAATAAAATTAATGTATTTTTAATATAAACTAAAAAGTTTGACTTCTATATTTAATTATTTCAAAAGGGGCTTCCATTTCGGTTTGGTATAATTTAGCTGGAACTATTCGAATTACATTACTGATTTTATATATATATAATTTACTCAATATCGGAAAGGCGAATAAGGCATCCTCCGAATAGCTGCTCGCTTTTTACAACAACCTTACCAACTGTTATCATTCCATATGTATGTAAATGGATAAATATTTCTATATTCGCGAAATTTATGAATAAACAAGAAGAAATCGGTTGAACCGAAGCTACAATACCCTTCCCCAATACAAATGATTCCTTATAAGAATGGTCGATATCGGAGTAGACAGAGTAAAGAACGTAGAATCTAAGAACGTAAAGTATAGAGAAGCAGGGTGCGTTCGAGCCACGTAATAAACTCAGCAGTACAGCAAATGTGTTGTATATTTGATTTGCTAATACTTTGCTGAAATTTAGTGTTGCCGATTATTTGCATAAGTTGCGTGCAAAAAGTAGAACGTGATGATGTTGTAAGTGTGATACTTTGACAAATTTGCAACACTGTAGTGATTGACATCTCGAATGCACCCACAGAAAACGTAGAATAAGAGAACTTACAACAATGAGAAGGTGCAGGTTCGACACCGAACATTGGTAAAATTTCCACTGGTGAATTCACCCCGTAAAATATCAACATCGTTTTGAAGTGAATATGTAGAATTACGGTTTTGTTAACATGAACATGATCAACCAGGGAGTTTTGATGAGGGAACCGGAGAATGAATGAATGCTATGCGCATTTTTATACTCTTGCAACATGTTGCTACAGAGTATAATAGTTTTGTTCACCTCACGGTTGTTTGTATCACCTAAAACTAATCGAGTTAGATATAGGGTTATATATATATAAATGATCAGGATGAAGAGACGAGTTGAAATCCGGGTGACTGTCTGTCCGTCCGTCCGTCCGTCTGTCCGCCCGTGCAAGCTCTAACTTGAGTAAAAATTGAGATATCTTTATGAAACTTGGTAGACATGTTTCTTGGTACCGTGAGACGGTTGGTATTGCAGATGGGCGTAATCGGACCACTGCCACGCCCACAAAACGCCATTAATCAAAAACAAATAACTTGCCATAACTAAGCTCCGCAATAAGATACAAGACTGTTATTTGGTACACAGGATCACATTAGAAAGAGGCATCTGCAGTTAAAACTTTTTTAAAAAAAAAATAGTTGAAATCGGGTGGCAACTCCGCCCACTCCCCATGTAACGGTACTGTTAAAAACTACTAAAAGCGCGATAAATCAAGCACTAAACACGCCAGAGACATTAAATTTTAGCTCAGGGATGGTATGAGATGACTTTATAGGAACCGCGTTCAAAATTAGACAGTGGGCGTGACACCGCCCACTTTTAGGTGAAAACCCATATCTTGGGATCTTTTTAACCGATTTCAACCAAATTTGGTACATAACATTTTATATTTCTATGTTATGGTGCGAAAATGGGCGAAATCGGATTACAACCACGCCTATTTTCCATATGACACCATTTTAAATTCCACTTGATTCTTTCACTTTCCACTATGCAAATCAAGCAACAATGATTATATCACCGTAAAACTTTGCGTGAATAATGCGTTTAAAGTATGCCACCTTGTGACCAAAAATTCTCTAAATCGAACCAAAACTGTTCAAGCCCCTAGGTACTGAATATGTGGACCCCAGTACCTATAGTTGACTTTTTACCGTAAATATCGGCCATTGTGTAAGATATGTATATAATTGAAATTCATATAATAGAATAAATAAAAAAAACTATCGATAATAGTATGTCTTTGTTTCAAAAATGGGTTGAATCGGATCAATAGTTCTTGTAGCTCTCATATATCTAATATAAATATTTTTGAACTTCCGCGTGACTTTATACCGCATATGTGAGTTATCTCAATGAAAATGAGAGAGCGTGTTTTACTCATAACAAGATCAAATTGGGTGAAAATTTTCCTTAGCCCCCATGTAACTAATATCAGGATTTTCGAACATTCGTCTGACTTTACTCCATTTGATTGGTGATGGTATGTGAGGTACCTTAATGAAACAGTGGGATCATTTTATTAGTCTGTGGCATGTTAGTAGTATGTGGTATTGGAAAAAATTAATAAAATCGGGTTAATACTGCCCTCAAATTCCATATACTACTTATAATGCTTTTCGTTATTCTAACCAGTTTTATGCCGAATATGTCGGTCAGTGAGTATTAATATTTTTTTTTATATAAAATTGCTTCAGAATATGTTCTCGAGTATAGCTGAGCAATGTCAAAATTAATATATTTCTCTATCCCCAATATATATATGATTTCCGTCTTTCCACCTGACTTCACACCGTTCCGGTAGATCAACGTGATATTTTAACGAAATTAAGTGGAAAAGATTTTTTAAAAATTATGTGGTTTGACGCTGAATTAGAATGAAATTAGTATATACTAAGTCTAAACCTCACACCTTCATATAATGAATTCCGATTCTTTGGTTGACGTTTGCCACCTAAGCTTATAATATAAAATTTAGCCACTTTGGTGGAGTTAATATCACATTCATACTTATATCTCACTTTAAGCAATAAAACTGAGACTAAGTTTATGGCCTTTAATATAAGTCAAGAAGATACCAAATTTGATTGTAATTTAATCACGATATCATTAAATAATGGATGTTTAATTCAACATTTTTTAATATACGGTTTGGAGGAATTTTCTGGTCTTTGATTTTCCCAGCTCACATGTACTACTTATGCTATAATTTTTTTCGTCAATTTGATAATTTAATGAAATTAAATGGACAGTTTTTCTTAAAAATAATGTATATCGCTGCATATGAATGAAATTGGTCTAGACTTTGTTTAAACCTTATAACCCTAATATACTTATTTCCGCTCCTCTGGTACAACAGCAACCTCATATACCACACATATTAAATCTAACCCCTTTGGTTCAGTTTATATCACATGTTTGAGTTAAATAGCTTTTTTTTATAAAAGTTAACATTTGGGAGAAAAAAATAGTATTGACACAAAATAATAATCGAGTAATGAATGTTGAATTCTTTCGCAACATTTTTATACTTTCGCAACATGTTGCAACAGAGTATAGTTTTGTTCACCAAAGAGTTGTTTGCATCAGCTAAAGTGATAGATATAGATTTCTATATACATATATTTCTTCTAATATTTGGTGATAATCAGTGGTTAGGTATAATTTCTCAGCCATCATGTTGAACTTATTATAAAATATACCAGTCAACAATGCTAAAAAAGTTTCTTAGAGTGCTGGACTTTGTATAGAGCAAAAAAATCTTTCTAGAAAAAATTGCATGAAATAAATATTAGTAATGTAGTATCAAAAGGGCTAAAGACCCTTTTTATGTGGTTATAGATAAACTGCGACCATCGGTTTACATGCTACTGTCTATTATTTCAGTTTTGCGACACATTTTAATATGAAGGGGTATAGAGGTGAACTGTAAACTCAAGAAAATTACATTTTTACCTAGCGCCGTTGGCAGCTTATGAAAGGTTTAGATATTAAAACAGAAAGAAGAAAATCTACATACTTGCTCTACATATGTGTATACCATACTTAATTATATGTAAGTTATTGTTAATTTAGCCTTCATGGGTAGACCATTCAAAATAGGTACCATAGATCCCCCTGTTTTAGAAAGCGTTTAACAAAAGTAATTTACGGAGAGTTTTCCGAGAACTTAATTTCAATACAATGAAATAAAGTACTAATTTCTAAAATATAAATATAACTAAATATTATGTATTATTATGTTAGTGAATAGCTAAGTAATATATAGGTATACAAAAGTACGTAAGCTGTACCAACATGTTGCAAGAGTATAATAAATATCAGTATACTGTGTTTGTAGTTTCAGTTTCACTAGATGTCTTTACAAGCAAAGTGCTCTATTCAAACTAATTTTAGTGTATTACACAGTACAGTGTATAGTGACGAGCAATAGCATAGCAAGGACTTACAAGTAATTACAGTGAAAGAGAGCAGCACCTAGGATCCAACTTTTAACACCCGGACGGACTGAATTATATAAGTATTATCTATAAGTATTTTATATATTAATCCATTTATTATTAATTAATTATGCCTAGATTAAGTAGAAAATCTATATTACTAAGTCGTCTTCAGAATAGAAGACGTATGAGAGTTCTTCGTGCGAACTCTTTATATAGAGATAGTGAGCAGTCACAAAATACTGTAAGTCACGCTAATCGTAGATTAGATTCCGATGTACGTCTGTCCGAACAAATTATCAATACAAATCAACATAGAACCAGGCGGGAAAATCCGCAAATTCGCTTTGAAGAGCAAATAAGAGATACTCGAGGTCATAGGTCTCGGCGTGAAGACCCCGAGGTTCGATCTGTTGAGCAAGTTTCAAATACTGTTCAACATAGAACAAGGCGGCAAGATCCCCAAATTCGCTCTGAAGAGCAAATAAGAAATACTCGAGGTCATAGATCTCGTCGAGAAAATCCTGAGGTACGTTATGATGAACAAAGTAGGAACACTAGGTAACATAGAGAACTTCGCGCAAGAAATCCTGAGTATAGGAATTTAGAGCGCATTCGTGATCAAATGCAAAGTGAACATGCAAGAAGAAATCCTGAAATAAGGAGAGAGGAGCGTGATAGAGAAACACAACGTCGACAGCTTAGTAGGAGGGGTATGAGGGAAGAAATTTTGAATCAGAGACGTCTTAGACAAGGTCAAGATTGCCTTCGTAGAGATAATCCACTCAATAGACAAATTGAAAACAAAGGCAGTCCCAACGAATCCGATTAACGAGAGAAAATAATGTTATAGAAACTGATAATAGTGGCAATTTAACAAATTTCAAAAACATTTATTTCCAAAATATAAATAAGGACCCTACTGAAATATGTATTTGCTGCGGCGGCTTATGGTTTTCACACCAAGTTCGCAAATTAAACTTCGAAACTATTGCGCAAGGTCACCCAAATGCGGCATCCGCCTTTTTTTAATGCACAAAGATGGAAATTACAATTTTTGAGCTACTTGCAAAACTGCGATTGTTAAAAAGAACGTTCCAAAAAAATGTTTAGCTAACGGTCTAGACTTTCCTGAAGTACCGGATTGTTTGAAAGATTTAACCCCAATTGAAGGACGTCTCATAATGCCTAGATTGCCTGTTATGACAATCCGTCCGTTAGGATATCAAGGTCAGAGTTTGCTCAAAAGTGCTGTTGTTAATATACCAATTTCTGTTAATAATATTGTGACATCTCTACCAAGATCCTTTGATGAGGCTCATGTTATACAAATTCACTTTAGAAGGCGTTTGGAATACAATCATGATTACATGATCGATACCATACGCCCCGCAAAGATTATGGAAGCTTTGCAGTTCTTAGTTAATACCGCTCTGTATCGTGAGCACAATATACATATTAATGAAAACTGGATTTCAGAATTTAATAACCAAGAAGAAGTTCCGTTTGTTGCATCTGCAGAGGATTCCCGATTGGTTCAATCTTTTCATGCGGCACAAACTTCTCATGATAATCCCTCAGGTAATAATATTCCCACGGGTCTTTTACCTTCCGAGCTAAATCCAGGCGGTCAAGAAACTCTTTTGGACAATATTCCTGTAGAAAACGTAGACTATAACCGTTTAGTTATAGCGCCAGGTGAAGTACAAAGACCAATTGACATAATTCAAGATAATAAGTCAGAAGAGTTTTCATTTGGAACAATATTCGTTGGGCAGAAGCGTACATGCTCTGAAACATATAGAAGATAATACGTTCTGAAATTCGCCGTTTAGACAGAAGAGCGTGTACCATTCCAAAGTTGTTCTATGATTACAAAAAATTAGAACTGCTACAAATTAAGAATAGTACATTCATTTGCCTTAGAAAGTTTTCAGGTCGCAACCGAGTTACGTCCCAAAATCTATTAAACGAAAACTTTGTTCAAAACTTGATTCAACACGATGGTGGTTACAAGGTTTTGAAAGGCGTTAGATCCTCACCTGCGCACTGGGAAGCTGAGAAGAAAAAGGCAATCGCTATGATTCGCCACTTTGGGCTTCCAACCTTCTTTATCACTTTATCGGCTGCAGAATCTCAGTGGGTTGAGCTTTTGGTCATCCTCTCTAAAACTGTTGATTCTAAAGATATTTCGGAAGAGGAAGCCAACAGTTTAACAACCCAAGATAGATATCGCTTAATTCGGTCAGAAGCGGTTACTTGTGCTAGATATTTTGACTACCGCTATCGACAAATTCTTAAGCTTTTTAAAGATAACGCCGGCATTTTTGGAGAGCATTTTGTTACAAATTTCTACTGGAGAGTGGAGTTTCAACAGAGAGGTTCCCCGCATGTATATGGCAAATATTGGCTTAATAATTCTCCCAGGATCAACCTTCAAGATCCTCAAACATTCCCTGATGTCATTAGTTTTATTGACAATTATATTTCTACCGATGGTTCGATCAGCCACTTAGAAAATTATTTGGGTTATCAAAAGCATAACCACAGTCGGTCTTGTACTAGGGAAATAAGACGACAACAGTTTTGTCGTTTTGGTATACCATAGCCACCAATGCCTTCAACGCAAATACTGTTACCTCTTACAGAAACAAGTCAAAATTCAGAAAGACACAAGGAAAACTTTTTCAAAATTCAAAACGTTTTAAATTCAAATATGACTACAGAAGACATTTCTAATTTAAACGATTTTGAATACTTCCTGTCTGATAGTAGAATAAATATGTCTTTTGATGACTATTTGTTAGCCCTTAGGTCAAGTTTAACAAAAACCAAAATTTTTCTAAAAAGAGAATTACAGGATCGTTTTATAAACGCTTATAATCCTCTGATTTTGGAACTCCATAGAGCAAATATGGATATCCAATATATACTGGATGCATATGCTTGCTGTTCATATATAATTAATTATATTAACAAGTCTAACAGGGGAATTTCTAGGCTCTTAAATGAAGCTATATCGGAGGTAAATGCAGGAAATTATACTATTAAGCAAAAACTTAAACATATAGGTCACAAATTTATATCAGGCACAGAAATATCTGCAGAAGAAGCAGTATATTGCTGCATTGGACTCCATCTTTCGGAAGCAAGTAATGCAGAAATATTTATAAATACCTCTCGACCTGAGCAACGTGTTTGAATGGTAAAACCTAGAGCGGAACTTCAAAACCTTCCTTCAGGTTCGACTGAAATATTCGTAGCCGGTATTTTAGACCGTTATGTTCAAAGATCCGATCAGTTAGAAACTCTTTGTTTAGCTGATTTTGCATCTACGTATAAATATTTTAAATCTATTAGAAGAGCACAAGATAATGATCATGAAGAAGAAGAGAGGGAAGACGATAATTTACCAGAAAGCGGGGTTGTCATGCCTCTTAAAGACGGTAGCGGTTTTGTGAAAAAACGTACCAAACCTTGTATTATTCGGTATAGAAGGTTTAACCCAGATTTGGCCAGAGTTGAGTATTTCCGCGAAATGTTAATGCTTTACTATCCTTGGCGGAATGAACAGCAAGATCTCATTGAAAACGATAATGAGCAGACTTGCATAACACATCGTATTATAATTGAGGAAAATCAAAGAAAATATGATGTTTTTGAGCAGAGAGAACTTGAAAATGTTCTAGAAAGTCTTTATAATGAAATAGTTATGGACGAAGGTGCTCAAAATGAACTACCTATCGTGGAAAATGAGTTCAGAGTGTTGGCACTTCCAGAAATAAACCCAAATATAAATTTGCTGGACTTGCATGGCGAAGTTTCAACAGATAATAGCACTGAATCTGATTGCAATATTAGACTTATTAAACTACCCCCTTTAATTCCAGTTGAGGATCTATTTTTTTTAGTTCAAAGTCTAAATACTAAGCGAAGAACCTATTTGACACATTTGATACACCACCTAAAAACAAAAACAAATCTCCCATTTTATGAGTTCATTGGCGGCGGTGCAGGTGTAGGAAAGAGTCGTTTGATATCTGCAATATATCAAGCTCTTAACCATCGTTACAATTCTACACCTGGATCCAATCCAAGTTCCTTAAAAGTTCTTCTTTGCGCACCTACGGGTAAAGCAGCATTCGAAATAGGTGGAATGACCCTTCATTCAATATTCTCTTTACTTGTTAATCAGTTGAATAGAGAGTTGAGGCCACTTAGCAATGACACAGTGAACTCATTGTATTCCAGACTTATCGATTTAAAATTAATCATAATTGATGAAATATCGATGGTAGGTGCTCGTATGTTTAGCTCAGTTGATGCGAGATTAAAACAAATTTTCAAAACAGACAGCCCCTTCGGTGGTATACCGATCATAGTGTTTGGTGATTTGAAGCAACTCTTACCTGTTGGAGATAGGTGGATATTCTCTCCTAATCCCAATGATGCATACAGCACTTTAGTTGGTTCGCCTTTGTGGGAGTTATTTAAATACTTTGAAGTAACAGTGATTATGAGACAACGGGAGGATCAGGCCTTTGCAATTGCATTAAATCATATGGCATCTGGTACTATGACAAATAAGGACATATCACTCATTGAAACTCGAGTAGGTTATTTCGAAGAAGTTCCCGATGATGCCATACATTTATTTTGGTCCAATGAAGAGATAAATAATTTCAATGCCCTTAAGCTCAGTCGGATCCCAACAGAAGCTTTCCTTTCAACTGCAAAAGACTCAGTTAAAGGAATTGGTATAAATGAAAATGATATTTTGGAAAGAGTAAAACTTTTCAAAACTTCTGAAACGTAGGAACTGCCCTATGAATTGACACTAAAAATCTCCGCCAAATATATGATTACAGTGAACATAAACACGTGTGACGGCTTGGTTAATGGGGCAGCTGGACAACTTATGCAAATGGATTTCCATTGTTCTTTTCCAACAATTCTGTGGATTAAATTTTTGGAACCTTCTGTTGGTTTGATATCACGATCAAAAAAGCCTCATCCTCTAGAAAGTTCTTGGACACCAATTGAAAAAGTTCTAAAATCTTTTCAATATAAAAGAAATGAACAAATTTCAATTGAAAGAAATCAGTTTCCAGTTGTTCCGGCTGAGGGAATAACTATTCATAAAAGTCAGGGTGTCAGGGTCAGGGTGTAGTTCATACTCGACCCAGAATGCCTAGAGCTTCAATATATGTCGCTTGTAGTCGAGCTGCTTCTGCAGAAGGTCTATTCATCATAGGAAATTTTATTTCTCCTAACAAATTTTCTGAATCGGATCCCGTATTTAGGGAACTGAGGGAATTGAACACAAATAAAGCTTTGACAACAAGTTTCAATTTTATGATTTCAGGACATCAAATTTTATTCCATAATGTTCAGAATCTTCACGCTCACGCTTGGAGTTATCCTTGCGAAAGTTTTAATATACCAGGATTTACTCCAATTAACGAGCTGAGGATACATAGCACGGAAACAACCAACAGAAATAAACGGGGCATTATAATATATGCAAAGCATAGTATTACTTGCTCTATAGAATCAAAGGCTGTAAAGAAAATTTATTCAGGCAGCAAAGTTTTAGAAGCGGTTTTGTTTAAATGTTTCAATATTAATATGCTGGTTCTATATAGAAATTCAGCTTTCTCTGTCAGAAAATTAATTGTAGAACTTCAGGAAGTCCTTACTTCTGAGTTAGGCAATCAAACTGTGCTAATTGTTGGAGATTTTAACATTTGTTCAATGTCTACAGGGACTGCAATAAGAAATCTGCTCCAAGAAAAAAACTTTAGTTCCCTGCTTGGTGCAGAATATTCAACTACACCTGCCGGTACACAAATTGATTGGATGCAAACATGGATCCTTCCCGTGTAAATGCAATTACTTTTGAGACAGTACACAGCTATCATGACAGTATTTGTGTCTCTATTTCGAACTAAAGTTTTCAGACTTAGTGCAATAGTTCTTCATTTTTTTTTTTCCAAATATAATCGAATTGGAATGGTATAGGAATTTTGACAGTAGTTTTTAAGACAATTTTAAGAAAAATATGTAAATAATCTAACTAAGAAAATTGAAATTATATATATAATTTGTTATTATATATGACATTATTGTATAAATATATGATAGAAATTAAATAGTATAAGGAAAAAAGAAATATAATTTGGATATATGTATAAGAATCTCTACAAAAATTTATGTTTAATATTGTAAATATTATATACAAATTAATATAATAATATTATATCATTTTTAAAGTTGTTAATATTTATTATTTTTAAGCTAAACATATGTAATAATATCGATATAATAAATAAAAAATGTTATTCATTGTTCAAAAACGATTTCTTTTCATACTTCTCAATACAGTTGTAATGTATTCTATATAAAATCAATTATAAGCGTATACAAAAAGCACAAGAACGATTTCTCATAATTTGAGTAAATTTAGTTTACAAATTGCTCTAATTATTTTCACAGTGAGTGAAAAGTAAATAACTAAGGCAATAGTTCCTACTTCTAATTATTAAAATATATAAAGAAGTCTCAAACGAATATACCATTTAACTTTGCGAGTATAAAATGTTCGGTTACATCCGAACTTAGCCCTTCCTTACTTGTTTAAAGTTGTTATTTAATTTTTTTTATTTAAGTTAATTTATAATAACTTATGAACAAATATTCTGAAACATTGAAATAAATTTAATTAAAAAGGTTTATAAAAACCAAAATATTATACTCTGTAACAACATGTTGCGATAGTACAAAAATGAGAAAAATGTAAAGAAGCACCATCATTGACCAATAAGATGCGAGCAAACTTGCGACATATTTTCTAAGTAACTCATATTAGAACGACAACAAAATCATTCATAAGGAACGTGCGTTTGCTACAAAACAAAGTGCGATCGTTTATAACTCTACACTTTCTGTGCGCCTGGTCAACTGCAATTGATTTTCATATGGAATTCCTACTCGCAATTGCGCGAGAATGACCTAAATTAAGTTTAAATGAAATGAGTTGAATGATTTTAGTAAAATCGAAGAAATAAGCCAAAATTTCAATCTGACAATTCTCTGAGAATACTATCATCCCCATTTGCATAAAAATCAGAAATTGAAGAATTTGTCTGATGTTCCCTTCAGAAAGGAGAATTGGCAACATAGTCTCATTAGCGACTCAAAATAATATTTTAATTTATTTCATATTATGCACTATATATGGCAATAAATTATACAATTTCTGTACAATTACCATTCATATGCAATCCTTTATTACTCCATGAGTTTTAAGCACACTCCATATAGTGCTTTTATAGGTTTACTTATTATCATTATTTCATATATTTTCGATTTAGTCCATTTTATCTAAATACTACGCTATGAAAATGCAGGCAAATCGGTAATCACTTCAAAAAGAGCATAGGTCATTTTTCGTTAGCAAAGTAATTGCGTGACAACATAGCTGACCGACATTGTCGCAAAATTGTCGATTCAAACAAATTTTGTCAACTCCGCTACGATGCGTAAAGTTCGGCGTCAGTATGTATGCGAGCTCGTATGTATGTATGTTTGTCGGAAAAGTTGTAATTTTTTTAACGTTTTGTCAGAACTCAATTTTTTTTAGCAGCAACACAATGTTGCTCCGTCCAAACTCGCCGTTACTGACATGGCATGCCCCCAGGCGTGTCATCCGATGCTTTACTATTAATGATAGTATTTGATTTATACGGGGAAATACATATTTAAACATTAAGGGGTTATTTACTTAATATAATAATATTTACATAATAATCAGGGGTGCTATGGAATCCAAACCGATTTGCGTAGTTGTCAGCAAACTAATTCTGATTTTCTATGATGAATCTTCGAACATACGCAAAACCAATATTCGAATAAGCTGTTTACTAATGTGACGAAACTTGCAAGTGAATTAATTTGAAATCGTTTGATAAATTCAAATTAATGAATAAAGTCAACTAAAATCGCATTTAGATGTTAAATTTCGTTTTTTAAATCTTCTTAAAATATCTGAATTTTTTCCATGAACTTAATAATTATGACATTTTGTGTTTTATTCTTATGTTTTCCCCTATAGAAATAATGATAAATTAAATCGTAACAATAATATAAATTAATTACATACATTTCAAATCTGTCAGCGACTGGCTTGTTTCTGCTTTGTTTCCAATAAGAAAGCCGATAAAAATTAATTTCCGAGGCATCCAAAAACCTATGGAATTTCTGTTTCGAACGTCAAATCAATAATATCTGATTCCGACAACTATCTGATTCTACAAAACCCCTGAATATAAATATACAAATTTTAAATTTCCATATAAAATTGATTTCGTTTCAACTGTTCTAGCATAAAAGTTAGAAACATTGCTTGCGCGAGACAAGAAGTAAGCATTCGCGTACGTGTATTTATGAATGTATGTGTGATTGCACATATTTGTGTACATTCGCATTAATAAGTGAACATTTACTAAATATATGAACATATTTCCCTGAAATATTTTAATTATGTCAGTAAATATGATATTAAAAAAGGAAAATATATATGAGTTTCAGGATTTGAACGTAAATGCTCGTAATCACATTGAGCTTAACTCCTTTATTGTTATCCTTTGCCTATTAGATATTGTAAACGCAAGTAACGCAGGGTTTTTTACATATCTGCTAAATAGTAGCGTTAAAAAAATGGTCCTCTTAGCCGTTCAATCGATCATCATACAAAATTCGATTTGTACCTTCTTTATATTTTACGATCTAGTTTAAGGTGATGCATACAACCGTTAGGTAAACAGAACTATGGTATTAAACTCTGTAGCAACATGTTGCAAGAGTATAAAAATTATATCTCACAAAAATCTGCAAAATCTAAACATAAATTATTATTATTACAAGTATACGTAACAGTTTATTAAAACACTTAAAATAAAACTTAACTGATGAAGCATTACAGCATGAGTATATATTTATAGACAAATAATTCCTTGGTTCTAATAAATGGGCAATTTAAAAAACTTTCAAATACTATAAGTATACAAAAGAAAATAATATTTATATTAAAGCAAGTTCGCTTAGTTTAGCGACTATCGTGTTCATAAGTTCCAAAATATTTGTTTGTTAGAAAATCAAACTCAGCGTGCCGAACCAAAACTTTCCCAATATCTCGCGTTGTAACATTCAAACTTTTAGTAGCTGGTTGGTTTTGTTTTGAGGCTACTGCACCCCTTATAATTTTTTCAATAAATGTGTTTAAGCACTGGGACAACACTGCTTGCGCTAAAGGATATATTACATCTCCTTCAACTTGTTCCGGTTGCAGTTGTATATTAAAATCTCGGCAAATATCGCTTACAAGTTGAGACGACTTTTGGAGATGATCCGGGATTGCTAAATAAAACTGCTGTTCTTGTTCACAACTATGTTGTTGATTTGATCGTAGATATTCTATATTAAATCTGTTACGATTCTTTGACTTCGGTAAGCTAACGACATCAATTGGCTCCTCGGAGAATTCTACACCACTTTCTTGGTCAATAAATTTTTGCCATCCACAATCGATCCAAGGTTTGATACGATGTTTTGGAGTTATTGATTCATATTGTATATAGTTCTGCTCGGATTTAACTTCGCTTTTGACAAACTGCGAAAAATCACGTTCCTTCGAAAGATTGTCGGTATGAAATTTGTTTGGTCCAATAAGCTGCCCGGACATTATGTCAATTGACTTCATCTTTGGCGTGAATGCATGATAACGAGCATATACTAGTACCTCACGTGTGCTCCAAACCCGTCCTTTATCATAATAAAGTTCTTTTAAATATTTGTGGTTACGAACAAAGCGTGTAATGTATTTAGCGCGCAACCATTCGCAGGCGCGTTGTTTTAAAACGGGCATTGAGTGGAATTCTTTTTCGCTATTGCTTACGAAAGAGAAAGCAGCTGCTAAGGTATTTTTGGGTGCAATAAGAGGCAAATGTCGTAATATGTAATCTATAGCGGAACGCATTGAATTAATATTTTGATTCAAAAAGTCTTGTTCGAATTTATTTCTACACTGCTGCAGAAGCTCAAACGCACTACTTGCTTTGGCACGTGTTTGCCTTATACCCAAATGAAGTTCTGGTACATGTGACTTAATTGATCCCGATATAATTTCTAGATTGTTTAAAGTGGTGTTGCCTTTATTAACTTTTACCGAAGAGTGTGTATAATCGTGATCGCATATCATACTTTGTAGAGCTTTAGATTTTACTTTTTGGCTTGGTGTCTGCTGTTGATGCTGTCTCTGTAAATTGGTTTGTGGTTTCAACAGGGAAACTTGTTTCTTTCGTTCCTGCTTCAATTTCATTTGTAAGGGGTCAATAATGAATAATTTACCCTCCTTTTGAAAAACCATCTGCTTGGGAGAGCTTACAGTATTTTTATTACTTTTCGCATTGTATATGTTGTTTGTTGCATGAAATTCGCCATTATTATTTGTGACCAATAAATTTGTACGATTAACATCATTTGAAACGGTAAATAGTTTCGAGGCATGATTTTCTATCGCCATTGCAGAGGATTCGAAAAATGTTTTTTTCTTTGCTGCTACAGATAATGCTCTGTACACATTTTGAGACGAGTCAGCAGTTCCTGCAAAATTTCAAAGAAGTACCGTAAGTGTAAAAAAAATAAAAATATTTCGCTGTGTGTACAATTTGTTAATATATAAACATATCATACATATTTTAGTTAATTATTTTTATCGTATTTTTTTGCCAAATTGAAAAGAACCTGGTTAATTTACTCACCATTTCCTAAGCTTCCGATTTTCTTGTCACCCACTGGTTTTTGCGTAGGAGCCACTAGTACTCGCATACATTTTATTTTGCCCTCAGCATCCACCAACTGAACCAGTTTCTTTTGCAACACAGTTTTTTTACCTGCGTTCTTCACAGACATGTTTGCGAAACTAGAATTACTATCCGATGCGCCGATTTTATTCATGTTTGTAAATTTTAGTGGCATAAGCTTTCCTACTTTACTTATTGCAATAATATTATTATTGTTTTTGTTAATATTTGAAACTTGATGGGTATTGGCCGCAGTTGTAGTTTGAAGCCTCATTATCATAGGAGTTGTGAGCTGCATTGATTTTCTACTTTTTATAATAGTAGCAATTTCTTTACTTATGTCAGAATTTGTATTTGTCGATTTTATGTCGACAACTTTTGTGTATCTAAGATTTGATATATCACTTTGAGTATTACTAATATTTGAAGTAGAGGATTGACTAACAATAACACTATTTGTAAGAAAATTTTTACCACTAGTCCTTTTACTGTTCAGTAACGAAAGCGAACAACTATTCCCGCGTACCATCTTATCTTTGCTTAGAGCGGGGCAATTCATTTCATTGTTTGATGAAGCTACTGACTTTTGAGGGCCCTTGCAGATTATTTTAATCGGACTATTACTTGAAATATTTGCAAGTGGCTCGTTTACGACCACTGATGGCTCTATCTTTGAAATATTAGCAGATGCTGCATCGATTTTGTTAAAAAACCCGAATAAACTCTCGTCTAAATCTTCTTTGTTATGTTTGAAAGATATTTTACGATGTTTCGTTGTGTTATTTATACGACCTCTTTCGGCTGTTTCAATAATATTTTCAATTGTAGTTGGTTTTATATTTTCAAAGACGTTGCTTTTTACATTAAAGGGCGACTCATGTTTTGCTTTCGTAAATACAATATCAGAACGAAGCCAAATTTCCATTAAAGTCTCTGAACCAAGGGTGTGCATTCCACTTAACGTACGATCAAGCACCACGTTATGTATAAGTTGTACAGGCTTTTGTTGTAGATATTCATGAAAGAAGAGCTGAATTCTCATTGGAAACTCGCCCCAACCTCTGCGGGCTATTTGGAAAGGCGCCGTTCCAATGTCTACTATGTCATTTGGGCGATATGAGGTATGTAGATGAAAACGAACTTTTTTTATAAAAGATTCCAAGTTGATTTTAGGATCTTTTGATTGCACATAAACTAGCCATTTATGGGTTAAAATATTTCCGACTGTTATTTTAAGTTCCGATCTAGCATCTACTTCTCCTCCTATATACGTTGAAGTATTTCCTATAACAACAAAATGTTTTGTTTTATTATTAAAACGAGTTGAATTCAAGGATTTTCCAGTTTTTGATGGAATAAAACTGGCGTTCTTTCCGATTGCAGATAATTGTTGATTTGTTAGGTGGGTATCTTGAGATTTCGTTTGATCAACTGTACTAACTGCTTCCACCATTTCTATTTCTTTTTCTTTCGAATGATCTATCACTAAACCCTGATTCTTTATTAATTGTTGCAAACGTCTTTCTTGTCGTTTTTGCGATTGAGATCGGGATCTTATGGTGTTCAATGCATTTTGAGCCGCTACACGTTCAGGTAGAGGGCGTTGTGTAATATCATACATTTTGGTAGGGGCCTTTTCTTTTCTTTTTTTTAAAGATGGGTGCAGTGCCATTTGAAAACCATGATCCTCTTTGTCAAAAAGAGATTCTTTTCCACGAATTTCTAGGGCATCACCTGTTGATATTGATAATTCTTGTTTCTGGTAATAATCCAATACTATAACATGCCGCAAACGATCCAGGAAAATGCGAGCTTGGTCCAAACGTTTCTCGATTGCAGCTAAATGTTCTTGTTTTAGAGATATTTCTTTTTGAAACTCACTTGAAATTATTTCATAAATACATTTTAACGTAGAACTAGTAGGTGTTAAAAATTTACTTATTTGAATTATATTAGAATCACCATCGCGCGACTTTTTATATGGACTTGAATGCAAACGTATATAATCCGGATCATGGTATTCACTCGGATGCTTACGCTTTTGAGGGGAAATAGTGTTGGGAAACATCTTAAACGAAGTACAATTTGTATTGAAAATTCTAAATTTCTTAGTGCAGATGGAAATTTAAGAGTATCTTAAAAAGTTTTAATTTTTTCAATAAATGTTCTTTCCAGAGAACAATAAACCCGCGTCCTTTGACAATTAGTATGTAAAAACCAAAATAGTAGATGTGTCAAAAAACTTGTCATTAACCACGCTGCCCGTCAAACTGTTTTCATTAAAGGATTGCCAATTTAATTCAATGTTATATAAAAAACCACATTGAAATTTTTTCGTATAATATTAATCACAAAATTTATAGTTATTTAAAGAAAAGTTAATTAGGAATGCTTTACAACAACAATATAATATTAAGTATTAGAAATTCATATTTACGTTAAGTGAAAATTTTAGAATAAATCCAGATCCAGGTTTCAGTTTAAAAATACATACACATATGTATGATATTTACATATACTCTATATACTTAGGTATTTGCATTTAAGATTAAAAAATTTAACAATTTAATGAGTGCAATTTTTGAAATTCAAAATTTGACGATCTCCTCTATTCGTCCATACCATCAGATGCTGACTGTTACATTTCTTCAGTTTTTTTTTCGCAAGAAAATGTCTTACTCGTTGAACTTATAATTTCAGTTAAGTGATCTTAATTCTACAGAATTCTGCCGCTACAACCACAAAAACAACTAAGTTACTTGGAAAATATGTGCAAAATGTGTTAAATATATTTTATATATATGTACATAAATTATTTTAAAAAATTCACAACATCTAAATTTGACACAGTATAGCGCTCAGAAATTGGCTTGTTTGACGTTAATAACTGATTTAACTGCAAAAAATATCTTATTTTTAACAGAGCACTAAACATTTTTGAAATTGATGATGTAAGGATAGGGGTAATGGATGTCAATTTCCTAAGTGAAATAAAGTCATCTGGTGACAAAGAATTATTGAAGAGAGAGCTGCCACATCTGATGCGCTGTAATTCCGCACATCGAGAGGAAAGTAGTGTGGCAGCGAGTCGAAAAATCAACAATTTTTGTTTATTATGTGGATCTAAAAAAGAAAGGGCATGCAGAACTGGACATCTTTTTCAGCAAATGCAAAACGCTTGTTGATTTCTGTAGCCAAAGTTATATAATAAATTTTGAAAAAACGCTTGACATCACAAATATATTGTTTTGTAACGGATTTCTCAATAAGCCGCCTACCTATGACTTACTCTTGAGTGCGATCACTGGATTGTTAAAAACAGTCCCAATTTAATGGCTATACACTTATCTTTATTGCTAATTCCAACAACTTAACACTTATTGCTCGTTATTCGAGCGTATAACTTCTTGCTTATGTCTCAATTGCTCTAAACACAACAACACTTACTGTGTTTGCTGCACAATCCGGCAGCCATTATATAGTAAATCTTTAACAAAAGTTTGCAACCAGAACATTCTGTCTAATTGATTTTGGCAATTTATCGTCGATTCGATTTTGTTCTATCATCCGTGTTCGTCATACTGCCCTCCATCTCAGTCTGATCGTTCCGATTAGACATATTTGCAGTGCCAAATACAAAGCTTTTATGTCCCTCATTTCGTCTTCTGGGCTACTGTTAACTTCCTTAGCCGTCCTTCTCTTCTTGAAGTTAATTCCATTCGTTTTCCGGATACCCAGTTTCTGATACATCCCTTCACTTAAAGCTGACTCGAGATTCCATTCTTGGTCAGAACGTTACTCAATTGAAACACCGAATCTCGTTACCGACTTGTTAATGAATGCGAGCGTCACTGGTTCAGCTTTTGATTAGGCATTGTGTATACTTCTGGCCATTCGTTGAAATGGTCCTTGACTACCAAAACATGACAATTTCTTAATTTATTGGTGGAAAAGGAACTATCTTCATCCACGCCTATTTGGTCAACTGGCGCACCCGAATTGTACTGTTTTTTATGACTCCTGGACCTTGATCCTTCAGCTACAATGCACTCAGCATATTTCGCAATCCTCTCCATAGGTGATTGACGAAAACCAGAACAATAAAACCTTTACTTCAATTTCTCCAAGGTTTTCGTGATTCTCAAGTGTCCTCCTCTTAAACCTTTGTACTGCACATTAAGAACTTCAGGAATTCTGAAATTGGGAACAACCATAAGTACTCGCGAGGTTTGCTTTTCCATACTCGATGCAAGCAGCCACACACCAACTTTAAACTGCTCTGCTCTGCCTAATATGCTTTTTCGACTGGCCTTCCGGTAGTTATTTCTCCACTCGTTGTACGTTTGTTCCAATCTACTTCATACATTGCACCTTGCAATTCTGGATCTTCTTGGAAAGAATCATCCTTCAGCTTTCATTTTATCCTGCTCTTCCAACTGTGAGGAACCTTGTATTAGTATACACGCTTCCTGCTCTTTTGACTGTGAGAATACCTGTGCTGAGCTTCTAGCTTTTCTGACTATGAAGACCCTTTTACAAATTGAAAGCAAGTTCTTGATCGTGTAACTTTAGCGTTAGCGAACGCTTTTCCAGCAGAACCTTTTTTAAATTATTTAATGGTTGACTGGCAGTATTGCCAGAAATTGTTCAAGAAAAATCAGCCATGTGAAGATTAAATCTTTAAAAATCAAAATAATATGAGAAAAAAATGGCTGGGGTTTAGGATAGCATCCCCCGAATTTGGGTTTAAAATGGGTATGTACGGATAGAGGAGGTTGTCCAGATTAGGAAAGTATATACATAGCCAATAAAGTCTGCATTCCCCCGACACTATTTTTTAAGTGAAGTAACAACACTATGTAAATAGGTAATTCAGTTCAAATTTTCTACATGTATTTCTTCTTTATATTTTTAAGTTCAAAAGGCAAAAGCAAAAATGTATATTTCTATTTTCATTTTTGTGATAACGGGATTTTAGTGTGAGAACAAGTAAACATAGGCACCATTAAGTCTGCGTTCAGTTAGCTCTTATTGGAAATACCGTTACTTTATTGGTATACGTGAATAAATTGAGTAGAACAAAAGTTAAATATTTAATTCAAGTTATTTTTGCACTGTTTAGGTAGGTAGGTAGGTAAAGTGGCTGTCATTCGACACACTTAGGCCTTTAGGAGGCCCATTGTGATACCACTGGGACTGTGATCCCCTCACTCTATTGGCTCCTCTCTGAACCACCCCGTACTTCTGATGAACTTCATCAGTGAGACAAGTTTTATCTGTGCAACCTCCGAGACGTCGTCAAGAAACCCACGACCGATGGTTGCGATTATTTTCCTATATAGTGCTGCGCAATCGCAGAGAAGATGTTTAATGGTCTCCTCCTCTTCTGCTTCCTGACAGCTTCTACAATAGTCGTTATATGGCGCGCCAAGTCTACTTGCATGTCTGCCTATTAGACAGTGGCCTGTTAGTACTCCTACGAGAGTTCTTATATCATTCCTCTTGAATTTTAACAGTCGGCATGTGCGGCTCATATTCCATTCTTGCCACGTTTGCCTGCTAGTTGAGCAGGTCAGGGATTGATTCCACTGACACTCAGCTATATTAATGACATGTTTGTCGATTAGGTATCTACACGTAGCCAGAGGCATATTTATGTCCACCTTACCAGGATCTAGTTGTAGGGTGGTGCCTGTTCTGGCTAGTTCATCTGCTACGCAGTTACCAGGGATGTCACTGTGTCCTGGAACCCATTGCAGATTTACAGTGAAATAGGATGACAGATCCGCTAGAAGATCATGGCAATCCTTCACTGTCTTCGACGAAATCCTATGAGACATCAGAGATTTCAAAGCCGCTTGGCTGTCTGTATATATAAGTACACTTCTTGTTGTGATTACGCTTTTTGTTAGCACAAGAAGGCTTTCTTTAATTGCAGTGACCTCTGCTTAGAAGACACTACAGTGGTCTGGTAACCGGAAGGCGATTTTGGTATCTAATTTAGCCGAGAAGACACCGCCGCCTACTCGGTTATCCAGTTTGGAACCATCCGTATAGAAGCTAATCCCTTCTTCCTTGTCCACTACATCCCGTTCCCACTCCTCTCTGGAGGGAAAGGCAATATTGAGGACCGGATTTAGGTTCAGCTCCCCCGGATTGCGAAAATCCGTAGTTATGGGAAGAAACGGGAACTTCCTAAGTATCCTAGAATGCCCCTGGTTACAGGCGACTAATAGGGAGGCTTCCCTCAGTCTTAGAGCTGACTTCGCTGCCATTTGCTTGCAATATAAGTCTGTTGGCAGCAAGTGTAAAATTATGCTGAGTGCCTGGCTTGGCGTAGTTCTGAGAGCTCCACTGATGCAAATACTAGCTGCTCTTTGTATACTTTCCATGCTTCTAATCGCATATTTCTTTTCTGTAATTGGCCACCATACTACTATCCCGTAGGTCATGATCGGCCTTACAATTGCTGTGTACAGCCAGTGAGCCACCCGAGATGTCAGTCCCCACCTGGGCCCCACCATTCTTTTACATTCTTGCACTGTTTAACATTGTGAAGAACATGGATGATAGAACATAATATCGAACCGACGATAAATTGCCAGAAGCAACAAGACAGTGAATTCGTAGTTGCCAGAATGTTCTAGAGTCGAAGTTTTATTAAAGATGTACCTTATAAAGGCTCCCAGATTGTGCAGCAAACACAGTTCTAATTAGAATGGTGCCGTGTTAAGAGCAATTGAGACATAAGCAAGAAGTTGTCGAATAACGAGCAATAAGTGTTAAGTTGTTGGAATTAGAAATAAAGATAAGTCATTAAATTAGGACTTTTATTTGACAATCCAGTGATCGAACTCAGGAGTGAGTTATAACTAGACGACTTATCGAAAAATCCGTTACAATTAGTGTCAGAAGTGGGATTGACAAATAAATTTCCAAGGAGATAATTATTTGAAAATTGGCAAGTTTAACGATCTGAATATTCCACAACTGAAAAAGGAGCTGGAGCAGTTTTAGTTTGGCGATAAATGGAGTGAAAATTTTATTACAATTACGGTTGCGAATATGTGAAGTGGCCAGATAAAACCGTACGATTCGGGGGCGCCAGTTGACCAAATTGGCGAGGATGAAGATGGTCCATTTCCCACCAATAAATTAGAAAATAGTTTTGATAGTGAAGGACAATTTCAACTTATTGCCGCCGTTCAAGATCACTAATAAATAATGTAAAACAATAAAAGTTAAGGAAAACATAACATTTAAATATATTTGATTACATTTTTTGTGATGTGATGCGTAGTAGTAATTTTCAGTTGTAAATGATAAAAAACATTTATTAATTGATCTTATTATATTAACCTAACATTAAATAACAAGTAGTATCGCAATAGCAATGAACAAATTTCATTATGCCGCCATCTAATTCGTGAAATAAACTTCATTTATTAGTATTAGAATTGATATATTATATATCGAGTTGGCAACAATCACATCAGATTTCAAATATCAATAGTATCAAGTATATCATTATATTTAAATTGCGTTAATAATATTAATAACCACAATATTTAAATAATAACACCCGGGTTAATTTGATTTTAAATATGTTTAAACAGTGGGTTGAAAAGGTTCTGCTCTTACCAAGAAATGGCACTTCTAGCTCCTAATATTTTTTTTCTCAAGTTGGTACTTCTGTCGTGGGAGCACATGCAAAATTACAAGTCATTCTGTCCATTAATTGTTTGTTTACAAGCTATTTAAAGTTTGCGTGTCAGAATATTTTGAATGATGAACTTAAACGTGATCGTGCTAGGCTTGAAGACGATCCACGGTTAGCACGAACAAAAACCGTAACCACTCCTGAAATCATTGAGCAAGTCCATAATATTGTTAGTATCGATATAAGTTTGACTAAGCATGAAATTGCTAATGCCAAAGGAATCTCAGACGAACGAGTACTTCATATTTTACCTAGAGAGTACATATAAAAAAGTTAGTACCGCACACGTTAACCATTCAACAAAAACTAGATCGAAAACAAATTTGTAAGCATAATTTAGAACGTTTTAAACAGAATAAAACCGATTATTTGCGTCGTTTTATAACTATGAATGAGACTTGGATCTATCATCATTGGAAGTGAGAGCGTAAATCACCTCCTGAACTTTGACAGTTGAGTTGAGGCCGGCCGGACTGAAATCCTACCAAAAAATTATGTGAACGGAGATTTATTACCGCTGTTCAAGATCACCAATAAAAATTCAAAATGTCATACTTCGTAGTATTAATTTTCAATGGAAAGTGATAAAAAAACATTTATTAATTCAGAGCTAATACGTTTAATTCACTTTATTAGGTATTGAAAGTTCAAAAACCAGTTGTTTAAATATATATCACAAAATCACAAAAAAGGATTTAAATACACACTTGAGGTGGATCAATGGATTGTTAAATAAAAAACCCAATTTAATGACTATACATTTATCTTTATTTATTTTTCCAACAACTCAACCCTTATCACTCGTTATTCGAGTTTACAACTCATTGCTTGTAGCTCAATTGCTCTTTACACGGCAACATTCTAATTAGAACTGTGTTTGGTGCACAATCCGGCAGCCATTATATAGTAAATCTTTAACAAAAGTTCGCCACAAGAACATTTTGCCAACTACGAATTTGCTGTGTGGTTGCTTCTGGCAATTTATCGTCGGTTCGATTTTGTTCTATCATCTGTGTTCGCCACACTGTCCTCCACCTAAGTCTGATCGTCCTGATTAGACATATTTACGGTGCCAAACACAAAACGTTTATATCTCTCATCTCGTCTTCACTTCCTATAGTCCGAACCCATCGATGAAGCCTGCTGAGGTTAGCAATTTGGCATGGCGAATGCTTTGAGGTTGTTGGCATGTCTCTCCCTGCCTACTCTTTCCTCATTACGGAACAGCGGTGAAGACCTACCGAAGTCTGGGATGCTTTTGAAGCCAGCTGCCCGATATGTAATAATTGGTCCCCCGATCATGGTGTACCTTCACCTGATAATTCTTGGGTTGCAGCCCCAGGATTTCCCGGCAAGTCGATTGCATACAATGAGTGTTTTTGTAGCCTTGACTATGGTCAGCTCCACATACTGCATCCACCAAAGAGTGGAATTCAGCGTGAGGCCCAGGTATTTGACCATATTAATTATTTCCAACTCTCTGCCTCCAAAAGTTTCTGAAGCCTAACAGGTACCTTCGTCTCGTGAACGGAATGATGGTAGTGGTGCTTCCACATTCCTTTTCTCCGGTACTCTTGCCACGCTTTCGTGAGACGTATTGTCAAAAGCACCTTCGATGTCTAGGATGGCGTTTAGCATAACCTCACCTCCATCTAACGAACTTTGGATCTCTGAGGGTAACTGATACAGAGAAGTATTAGCTGATCTGCCTGCTCTGTATGGATTCTGATTCGCATGGAGCGTTGCAGCTTTTAACGCTTTCTATCTTATTTCATAATCTATTACTAATCGACTAATCGGCCTAAAGGATTTCTTCAATGAATAGTCTTTCCTTCCTCAAATCAGAGCAAAATGGCTTGTATTCGATCACCGGTTGACACAGATCTGTCGGCTGTGTCATTCTTGTCTCTGGCCAGAGGCCTTTGCAGCCTGGCTGCTTCCGGTGTAGAGGAGACGGTGGGAAGTGATTGCCTCTAGTCACCTGTGCGTGGTTGCTCCTTTGCCTTTTGAAGTTGGGTGGCTCCTGTAGCGTTATCTGACCAATCTGGCGTTTTGCGGTCTGGGTATTCGGAGGCGCTGCCTCTTCGCTACCTCGCCTAACGGACGGGGCTGCATTGACCTGACATCGTCCTGCTATTCCGTTTGACAATGGACACGGTCACTGATATGCCCCTTAGATGCAGTGGAGGCACTGCTTCCTCTGACTATATCTCGCGTGAGTTTTCCGGCTACCTCAGAAGTTTTTCCCTCCTGAAGGTACTTCAGGTACCACTTAAGGCTGGCACCGCTCATACCCTTCCTACGAAGGTCGTCGTGTCCACCAGGACAACCAGCTGGTGGTAGTGGGCCTCCTCTATTTCTCTTCTTCTTGCGTGCAAAAACATGTCCGTTGCGACTCATCCAAATCATAGCCTGCTGAGCGCCGCTGCATGAGGGCATTTCATCGTTATCATCTCTGGCATGCTCCTCAAACAGCGCACGCTCCTCAGGCAATAGGGCTGAGAGGAAGCTAAACTTTCGTTTAGTTCCAGAACACCCCTTACCTGCATCGGTGTTGTCGTTGTTGCCATTGCTGTGGTTACAGTGCCAGTTGCACCCCTCACATTGGTTGGTTGGTAAAGTTTTTATGACGTCGATATCGTTTTGTTTGTTTACTGCTGAGGTTTTAGGTACTTTATTGTTATACCTAAAAAACCAGTTGAAAGTATAATATTAACAATTATTTAAAGTAAAATTAAAGTATTTATTTGCTCATGAGCCTCTTTTTCTTTCATTTAATGTGTGAAGTTAAAGAAATGCGCGAATATATCAAATTATTGATCCTTTATACCTTTATTTCACAGTTGCAAATATAGTTAGATCTCTCATTTTCCACACATTGAGCAGCTGCTTCCCATCCATGACTATTTTTTAGTTAAAATAAATAGCCAATAAGAAAGTATGCAATTTTAAGCGAACAAAGCGACTAACTATTATTCTAAATATATCCGATAAAAATTATTGACTACCAAAACCCTATACCAAACAAACTATCAAAGGCAAATGAAACTACCAATATTGGTCCAAAGCGACAACGCTGATCCCTTTATCCCTGCTATAAGTGTTTTGGCCAATTCACATAGAAATTTTGCTTCGCTTTACGTAAGTCATTTGATTTGACAGAAAAGTTCGACGTACGCTTTTGAATGAATACGTTCATATAAAAAGTAATCGATGCGAAGCCAAGCAAAATGTTGCACTCTCATCTTTGTACGCATTGCCAAAGCCACCGTCGCCATCAGGGATAATTATCTCTTATCTCTGGTCGCCATATTAATGCTAGAACAGGAAAACAAATTTGTGAAATGTTATGCCCGTAGAAATCAGTTGTTGTTTTATTTTCATTTCACCAATGTTGCCATTGCCCAATTTGTATACATGAATTTACGTACATTTAGTTTTTTAGTTATAATTTTTCATAATGTAAAAGCTCAAAACTAAAGTCTAACTATTAAAAATAGTCTACTTATTTACAAATATATGTATTCGTTTGTGATTTTGCGTTAGTTTAAGTATTTGTCAAATATATTCAAGTTCATTTTTTATTTAATAAAAAATATCGATACTCTTAAGACAGAAACACTGAAAGCAAAGCGTTCATTGTGGCATACATACTGACTATAAATATTATTTTGAATATTACAGATTTTAATTAGAGTCTTATCAGTTTTGCAAGCATTCATAAAAATTCGCATAATGAAATTCATATCAATGAATATAATTGCATATAAACGTATAAAAATATTAGCCAAAAAGCTAACGTTCGGCTGTAATATCAATGCAAACTTCTGAGCAAAATTTTCATTGAATGCTCAGCTCTGTTCACGTCATCGTAAAGGGGGAGTAGAGAAAGAACCACCTGATCGATGTAAACAAAGCTACAGCTGAGAGGGGTCCATGGAGAAACGTCAAGTCCGCCTAGGGGTTGAGTTTCTATTCACAGCCAAGATGGCCGACTTTTAACCGGAAAATGGTTGAATCTTGCTATTTTCTTTTAACTTATGAAACATTTGTCCAAAAAATATTGGTCATATGTAAAACTTTAATATGTTTTCAAAATAAAATCAGTTTATTTTAATATATGTTCTTAAAGGAGCGGCTATTATTGGCAAATTCTAGAATAATTACGATCTATATTTATGCCTTTTTTAACTGTGGTAAATTAATAAATATTCACCACAGAAAAATGTAAGGTGCAATTAAGCAACCATGTCAAATAACGGGATGCAGAAAATGCTTATTCAACGAAACTGAGGGAAAGATTTATAAATTTGCAAAACAATCTTCGTAAAATAATGAATATTTAATAATGCTCCTGATTAAACTGCTCACACAAGAATTTTTATCAATAAGCAGGTGTGTATTAGTGCATATAAAGTAATAATAAATAATAACTAAAATTATTTTTTTCCAGAGGAAACCTGTAGAAAATAATGAACTTATTTTAACCCTTTCATTAAGTTCATGAACGGTATATCGTTTTAGAAGGATTTTATAAAAAATTTCGGTGTCTTTAGGATGAAATTTACATTACATATAATTTTAATAATAGACGCCGTGATGCTTTAGATTGCGTACATAGTGATTTAAATTTGGAGACTGATTTATGTATGGCAACGATTTGGAAAGTGAAATTGCAAAAAGTATTCCGATGAAAAAAAAACAAACATTATGTTGTAAATGATACAAAATTGCTTATATGTAAATTACCATATTCCTACGATCAAATTGCTTTTATCAAAGTAAATATTTTAGTGTGCATCTAGTTGTTATCAAAGGTAATATGTTGCCAGTATTATAGTGCTCACCACCAACAAAAGTTAGAATCATGAGCAATTTCTTCATTTGCAACACCTTTATTTGCATTCATTGAAACAATTTAAAAATCTAACCTGATTATTTATTTACTTTGTTTAAATAAAAACAGGATTTTTTCTGTGCCAAATATTATATGTTTTATTTCGTTAGATTTTTATACATTTCCTTATATCTATATTGCATTTTCCACACCACCATGAGGTATGCAACTAGGCGCGTTACCGATTTTTTTGGGTGTTCGGTTCCACAGGATGTCTATGTTCACCCATATACCTTAAAACTAACTAACAAAATTATATATAATAAATAAATAAAAAAACATTAAAAAAATTCACTTTACAATAATACTTATCTAAATAAATTTTATGTTCATGCATTGCCAACAGTGGAGATCTAACAAAAACCCTGAGAAAATTCTTTTAATTCAAATTATAGAAAATAATACTAACCTGTTGATCCAAAATAAGTTGTTAGGAAATGTTTCTATGAAAAAAAAAAACATAAAATAATTATATTAAAAAACAATTATCAAAAACAATTTACCTTTCAAAAAACAAGTCCGTCCGTTTGACAAAAAGTTGTTAATAAATTCAAATGTGTTGCCAGTATTGCTATTGAGCATTGCATAACAGTGCGAAATATATCAACCGTATTTTATACTATAAAGATATTGCAACTTCAACAAATAATTTATTTTAGTAGTCTATATATTTAAAAACTAAACTAATACTATGTTCGCACCGACACAAAATTCGTGTTTTCATAGACATAAGAGGTTTTCACGCGAAAACTTGTGTTTTCATCCATACAAAATCTGTCAAACGAAAACACAGTTCCACTCATTATAATCGGTGCCTGCTCTAGTTTAATCGATATTATTTGAAGACATATTTTGTCAGCCCTAAATGTCATTTGACAATTTGTTTACATTCCATAATTGGCCTAAACTTACCCTACAAGAAACTGCTGATGGGTTCACCAATACACTCACATTTGATATGTCAGTACTGTTAATTTACATTTGCATTTTTAAATTCAGAACTATCCACTGATTGGAGAAAGACATACGCAGAGTTATTGAGAGGAGGAGATGGCATCAAGTGAATATTTATTTTTATATTTTATGTTGCATTTTTTTTTATATTTAAGTATAATATTATAACTAATTTTGATTAAAAGTTTGAAAATTATTAAAGAAATAAAATTTATATTATCTACTACTATTATCTACAGAACTATATAATAATATGGTAAGTTTTTATGTCAAGAGTTGTAATAAAATATTGTACATATATCCATCGCTAAATGCTGAAAAATATAATTTAATATTAATAAATGAAATTATAAAACGTAAATAAAATTTGTGATAAAATTTTTTGCTTTTTTGATTATATAAATTATTATAACTTATAATATCAAATTCTGTTACAATAGTTATTTATTCCCGTCCACTCATAGTTAAATTGAATTTTCAGTTTGTCCATTAATAAGTTAATTAAAATGCTTAAAAATATGCCGCATATTTACCTATATCAACATGGTATAATATCATATATTGTTAGCATTAAACATCAATTAATAACCAAAATTTTAAATATTTATAAATCATTATTATGGCGTTTTCTGCTATGCGCAACCCGTTTTAACCCCTCGCCACCCTAACTCACCATGGCCGCCATGTTGGTTTTATTTTGAACGTACGCCTCAGAGGTGGAAGCTACTGTGAATGGGACTTTCGCTACTCCCTTATACCATGGCATGTGGCATAGCCTTTGTTTTTTGCTCTTCGTTGTGAACTGTTAAGTAAAGCGTGGAAAGTTGAACGTGAATGGACCTTAGTTAGCGGTTTAGAAACAAACCTACGGCAAGGATCACAAGGAAATATAAAAGATTACAAAGAAAGGAGAAAGAGGAAGGTTTTGATGTAATAGGTCACTTTTGTAGTAATTTTCCTCCACAGATAAGCGCTATTGTGCAAAATAATGTTAAAAATGTTAACCGAAACCCTAACGGCCGTAGATACGACAATTATTTTAAAACAATGGCTTTAGGTGTGTACTTCCTTTCACCTTTAGCTCATAGACACCTTAAGCCAATCCTTAGGTTTCCGTATGAGAGAACTCTGGACGAGTTTGTTTCGGCATGGCCCCGTGATCCAGGATGTAATAGTAGCAGCATTAGGTATTTAGAGTTGAGAAGACGGGGCTTTAGTCTGGAACAAAAATTCGTGTCAATTTTGTGTGATGAAATGGCACTTAAGAGTCACATGCAATATTTACCAAAATTTGACAAAATTGTAGGTTGAGGATTATGGCGATGAAAATCGCACAAGTAGAATAGGTAATAGTGCAATGACTCTGATGATCGAAGGTATTGGTGGAGCGCCGTGGTCTCACCCCCTATCATATTTTATTGTCCATGGTTCCTGTAAAGGGGATGTAGCCAAAAAATATATTTTTGAGGCCATTACCCAGTTGCAAAACATAGGTCTTAATCTATGCCATTTTGTTTGTGATCAGTGATCTAATTTTCTCTCTTGGGTGTTTCAGAAGAACACCCATACTGATGGGCAAGGATATATTTTTTTTCAATGACTGCTCCCACCTTTTGGAAAATACAAGAAATTGTCTCGAAAAGTCTAAAAATAAAGTAAATTTCAAGCCTCGTCCGATAAGTTGGTCCGATATAGTACACTTTTATAAAAAAGATTTACAAAATCCTATTCGTTGTGCACCGAAACTTTCAGATGCACATATTTTTCCCAATAATTTTCAAAAAATGAGTGTCAAACTTGCAGGACAAGTCTTCAGTGACACAGTCGCTTCCGGAATGTTATCCATTTATAGTTCCGGTCGTTTAACTTGTCCTTCGCCTAGTTTTTGCAATACGTCGGAATATGTTTTATTTATTAATAAATTGTTTGACATTTTTAATAGTAGCAATTTTGAAGCTATTTTGATTAGCAAAAAAGTTTTTTCGGCAACGACCGAACAAATTCAGTTATTAGATGAGGCGTACCTCAAAATTAATCTAGATGAGGCTATAAAACTTTTAAAGACAATTAGGGTTAGCGATGACACCGGGGCTGACATTACTTCCTCCTTCAACTACCTTAAGGGTTGGATCCTTAATATAAATAGCTTAAAACGATTGTGGCGATTCTTGTCACGCTCAGGCTTCCAACATATACAGACGAGACGGCTATGTCAAGACAGTCTTGAAAATTCTTTTGGACAAATAAGGAGAGGCGGTGGTAGAAGTGTAAGGATAACACCTTACATGTTCTGCAATTTATTAAGGAATACGTGGGGATTGCGTTACGCTAATTTAGTAACGAACGGAAACTGCGAACCTATTAACAATAACGAAAGTTTTTCCTTTAATACTTCGTATCAATTAATAGAAAGTGTGTGTAATGACCGTGACCGTGTTAGTAATATTTAATTTTGTTTACTTATTTTTTTATATAAATGGGAAATGTTTGTATTTTATCCATTTCCCATACAAATGTGATATTGCTTGTGAAATGTATTGTTTCTTTGTATATATATTTTACTTTTATTATTAACTAGCTTTTTCCCGCGGCTTCGCTCGCATCGAATCCATATTTGTGTTATTTCTCTGATTTACGTGTTTTATACATTTATGTTTTCTTTCATTTTTAATTTTTTCGACAAACAATCATTTCTGCCAAACTTTTTTTTTTCAATTTCAAAATTTTCAAATTTATTTTCCAAACATATATAAACTTCCAAAATAATTTTTTTAATAATCCGTAAAAAATTTATAAATTTTGTAATAAAAAGTATCCTATGTTCATTCTGACACCTCTAAGAGTATATGTTCAAAATTTCATGATGATCTGTTAAGTAGTTTTTGCGTGAAAGCTTAACAAACAAACGGACTTTCGCATTTATAATATTAGTATAGATTTATGTATTTTTATATTTTTATTATTTATATACATATTTTTGTATTGTGTTATTTTTATACAAATGTGGTATTGTTTATGAAATGTTTTCTTTCTTCGTGTATATATTTCATATAAGTTTATAATTTTTTGGTTTGTTTGTTATACTTTATACAGATGTGATATTTTTTACGAATTGTTTTGTTTTTTTATAGTTTTTTATGTTTGCATAGTATTATATATTAGTACTACGACTTATTTTTCATAAGTAAATATCTATATAGTATATGGGTGATATAGGTCTACTGGGGAACCGAGCACCCAAAAATAATATCGGTAACGCGCTAATTGCATACCTCAATGGTAGTGTGGAAATTGCAAAATATCCAAAACGTATTTTTAAAATACCCAATCGATTTTTTACAGTAGTGGCAACATTGGCAAATGTTATAAAAAATGTGGGTTTTGACAGCTCTCTCTCGATTCAAAGAGCAGAATGGGATGCCCAACTCTTTCCAGTGTGAGAGCACCTCAAAATTAGCGTTTTCTATAACATTTTCCATTGTAGCCAGATCGGACAAAATAATAATTTTTGGGAATTTAAATTGAAATACCCATCATTTATTTATTTATACATGTATCCGTTAAACATATGCAGAAACTTTTTATACTATTTTTTTGTGATATATTAAACAATTGATTTTTGAACTTTCAATACGTAATCAAAAGAATATGTGAATAGTGATCTTCAACAGCAGCACAAATCTCTCTGTTTACATATTTTTCTGTAGGATTTTAATCTGGCCGTCCCTCTTTTTCCAATTGCTAAACGTCAGACCTACTGGACGGCTTTTACATTGGGACTCTTTTGACCGTAATTTTTTTCAAATTCTCTTTTGGTGTCGCTCTGTGCATTCACACGGGCAAAAAGAGTCCAGTAACTCGAGTCTAGTTTTTCTGCATTCCTTTTCACAAAATTTTCGTAAATATTTGTGCGATTCGACTGCGCAAGTTTTAGAGCGTGTTGCATTTCATTTGTATGTTGATATGTTGGTCACACATTTTGTTTGCAATGAATTACCATGAATATGGTAGAACAATATGCATAATACCTACCCGCTTAATAGTTTCAAAGAAATACTTAAGACGGGAATTCCCTAATCCACCAGAATGTATTGAATATCCGCTACTAATATTTTCAAGGCCAAATTTATAACAGGAATTTCCTAATCTTTAATTAATAAAAATTCATAATTTCTTTACTCCATAATCTATATCTGAATTTTCATTTTATTTACAATTTTTTAAAATATTTCTACTATTCTATGCATACATATTGCATATTACATACAAAAAATAGATAACAGAATTCAAAGTTGTGAACGAATTCCTTTGAAACCGAGCGCTCTTGCAACCGTTCAAAGAATTTGAAAGTGAAAAGGAATGCTGAAAAGGGTAGCAGCGAGCTGTTATGAACAAGAACACAAAGCGTACCACCCGAACACGAGTGGCACGGTCCCTTCGTCTTTCCTCGTCGTCCCCTCGCCTTCAATAAACCGTTTTGGGTTACAAAAGAATCTGTGTGTAAAAGCAGAGCTGAACTTTGACAGTTGCTTGAGTTCAGTATGTTTTGACGTTTATCAATTGCGCTCTCATTTCCAGTGAGAGACGATTTGGGCATCTCTTATCTCTGATTTCATCCTTGCCTACGGATATTTTGTAAAATGGGCAAAATATATGAGTACGCAAGATTGGAGAAATTTCGTAGCAAAGTGTTTATTATTTATCGAACAGAATATGAAGAACTATCATACACATTTGACGTAGTATTAAAGGAAGTAACCGGTGTTTTGCAACAATTTGACCATTATAACATAACTCCTAATACAGGCATTGCATTGCGAATACTAGGTCATTCACCTAATAATATTGCTCTAATCCTCAGGTGAAATAATATTTGGAAATATTGAAGAATTATGTTAAAAATTTTTACAATATTTATTGCAGCATCCTCAACTACAATTGTTACTTTATTCCTTTGCATTTTACAAATATACATTACAACTTCGAAAATGTGTTAAATGCACATGGTGCAACATACGTTATAACAGACCTAAAATGTGATGATACCAAAAATTGCAAACAAATTGGTATTTTGAATATTATGGATAATGAAATGTACTTGTTTCAAAACATATCTATGGATAGAAAATTATATGATGAGGATTGTGATCTTTGCTATAGTGTGTCAACATCAGGAACTACAGGACTTCCAAAAATCGTACAAGTACCGTATTCCTGTGTGGCACCAAATATTTTAACTTTATGGTATGTTTACAAATTATGAAAGTTATATTTTTCTAATATCAATATTCCTTAGTACGCGGTTAAAAGTATCGGAAAATGATGTAATATACTTGTGTGCGCCACCCACTTTTGATCCTTTTGTTGTAGATTTTTTTTTGGCACTAATTTCAGGAGCGTCTTTATTAATATGTCCTGCGAAATTGAGATTGAATTCCAAAAAACATATAAATATACTATGGCCTAAACCTCGGGGTGAACAGGTTTTAAAAGGAACAACTATTTTGCAGGCAACTCCTTCCTTTTTCCGACTATTCGGAGAAGCTATCATAAAAGAAGTCATATTACATGAAAACAATTCATTGCGATGTTTAATTTTAGGTGGAGAAGATTTTCCTAGCAGAAAGGAATGGGATTCTTGGTTGCCGACGATACCTTTAAAAAAACGAATTTTTAACATTTACGGTACAACCGAAGTGTCTTGCTGGTGCACAATACATGAGTGCGATTTTAATGAACAATGGGAAAGAGCTCCTATTGGTATTGCCTTAGATGATCAGACTACTTTACGCATAACCGATACAAATGAAAAGGAATTATTTGGATCGTGCGAAGGAGAGTTAAAAATTGGTAGTGCAACTCGAGTGTGTTACATTCCTTTCACGGATGGTATGTTACGACCTAAAAATAAAAAGATGCGTTTCCGCAACACTGGAGATATGGTGTTCCGTGATGAATATGGGAGAGTATTTTATTTAGGCAGGACTGATAGCGTTATTAAGCGAATGGGTGTTCAACTAAATCTGGGTAAGAGGTTTAATATAATCTATGTACATATCTTTTGTTTTATCAAATATACCGCCTAAGACGTAGAATTAAGGGCTACATCTAATATGATTTTGTTTTTGTATATTTTGATCAATACCTTTAAATCAGCTAAACCCATACCTTGAGCTAGTCGATAGCCCAAAAACAACAATTTGTCAAAAGATTTATCATTCAAAAATATATTTTTTAAACATTCCAGCCAATGAAAATGTGTTTTTCATTATCATCAAATTGTAAACAAGAAATTCATGAGAAAACAAAAAAGGTACTGACATTATGGATTAAAAATTTTTTTTGTAAGAATAAACCATGTTTAAATTATATAAGTTTGTGTCGATGCGGAGCGTGCTTCCTCTTACGAAAGAAGTTTTTGTATCCATAATGTCAAAAAAAAAAAAAACAGTTTTTCTTATGAATTTTCTGTATACAATTTGATGATGTGTGATTTACAATCTCTTCGTATTCAGTTATCACTCAAAAAACGCATTTTCAATGGTTGACATCATAGTAAAAAATTTAATTTTGGAACAATTCAAAGCAAAATGGCGAATTTTGACATTATGGATCCTATTACTTTTGCAAATTGTGATTTTTGGGATATCGACACAACCTTATAACTATAATTGAATCATGTCACTTGTACAAACAGCAAAGCAGTATACATACATAAAGACGCTAAAATATGTTTAACAATGAATGAAAAATAAAAAAACTAGATTTTTAATTATGTTTAAAATGAAATTTATTATAAAAATACATTACTAACAAGTAATTTTGATTGGCATTCCGTTGTTTTTTTCCCAATAAGAGCGAGTACACAAAATAATCAACTAAATCTATCCTTATAAAAAATATAAAATACTTTTTAACATACTGTCTACCGAAGTACCAACACTTCAAAACAAACAAAATTGTAACGTTAGCATTGGGTACTGATTTTTTGAAACATTTTTTGACTTACGCCTTCTAAAGAGTAGTCAGTTAGTTCAATTACCTTAATCAGTTTACCTTTAAACGTCTTTTTCTCAAACCTACATTTTTCAAATTGGCTGCAATTGTAACTCGAGGACAAATCATCCGATCGCTTATTTTGTATTGTTTCTCTGTACAATGACCTCCTAGTTTTTTGATTATGTAAAATGTAATTTTAGCAAAATCCCCATTTTTGCCATTTTGTTAAATTTCAATTTCTTAACAATCGTATCGTTATACCTTACAGTTTAATAATACTCGTATTTTATTTTATTTTGAGCCAATGTAATCACTTTAAAAGTGGAGGGTTTTTTTAATTTTGGGAAATAGCTAAAAACTCGCTGTTTGTGTATATACATTAATTATGTATTATGCGGTCACACTAGGTGTGCCTCTTAAATAGATTTAAGAAACATTCACATATAGTTTCATTAATTGTAAGTCATAACGAGAAATCAGCGCAAAATGAGTTCTAAGCAAACATCTACTTTATAGTAAAAATGTTTTTATTAGAAAAATCACGGGAATTGTTGATTTTGTCATAATATAAATTAAAATTATGAACCCGGCTCGTTGTCCAGACAATACACTACCCAAATTAAAATATTTTGACATTTAAAGCACCACATACACGAGCAGCGAAATGGAACTGTCAGAAACTTTTAGTCGTCGTGATCGTCAAGAACTTTATTATTCAGCTTTATTATGCCGTAAAAGTATTACCATATCTAGCCTAAAGCCCGAATCCTAATCCGATAGAGCATTTGGAAGCCTACGTAGAAACCGAATTAAGAACAAGTAAGGAAGTTCTAAGTTCGGGTGTAACCGAACATTTTATACCCTCGCAACTTGCAAGGATCAAAGCCCGGGAAATTACTTCAGCTGTTGTCAAAATTTTATATTAAAGAAAGTATTGATCCGATCCAACCCATTTTTGACACAAATACATACTATTATCCAGAGTTTTATTTATTTATTTTATTATATGAATCTCAATATGGTGGCGGCAGTCATGTCAACGATTTCAACTCGTCCAATGGCCAGCACAAACTCCCGACCTTATCCCCATTGAAAATTTGTGGGCTATTGTAAAGAGCAGATTGTGCAAATACCGAACAGCGCCGAGCCTATGGAGCAGAGTACAAATCGAATGGAGAAGCATACCAAAGAAAATAGTATAGAATTTAGTTGAAAGTATGCCGAGACGTGTAAAAAATGTAATTAAACACAAAGGTCTTTGAACCAAATATTAAATAATGTAATTTTAGGCCATTTACTTTTTACGAGCAAAACTGTACTTAATGAGTTTAATTTAGTTTTTGTTGTATTTCTCTTTTGTTTTAGTGAATGAAAATTTACTTCAAATATTTTATTGTACAACAAATACATAAACATATCCTGAAAATTTGATAATATTTGAGTTGTCGTAAAACATTTTACAGCACTTAGAATACAAAAGTGGCGCACATCCGAACTGTTTTTCTCGCCACTGTATGTATATATGTACATCGTTAAATAATCTCGAATTTTCAATACAACTTCACACCTTAGCATAGACATAGAATGTTCTGAAAGCTATTTAAATGGGGTTCATTCCTTTGTCTCTGTTACCCTGTTTCACAAATCAGTACTATTGTTTTTTATTCAGCAAAATTCTTTGATGTTAGTCTACGAGGTTTCTACGGAGTTGCCGTCAGAAAAAGCTTTACTCTTTGTCGATGTTTATTTATGCTTTTTCTATCATTTGAGGTAAAGATTCTGCAATTGTTTTAGTTTTGTTTCCTTATTTTATTTGCACTTTTTTCTTTTATCATCGACTTTCGCTCTTCCTCCTAAAGTAGCTATGTAAGGCAATCCAAATTTGTAAACGAACCGAAGTTCATAACCTCAATTCTGGTTTCGTTTCAATTTACTTTATCCGTTACCAGAGACTTCGTTTACAATTATAAATGATTTCGAGTATTAGGAAAATACACATGATTAAATATATTTTATAAGGTAATCTTAAGTTTATGGTATTGAGAAGAATTAATTATGTGATATTTCTTTTAATTTAGAAAACCTACAACAAAGGATTCTAAACATTTTAAATAATAACTGCAGAAATGTTAAATGTCTTTGGCATGAAGAAACGCGTAAAGTAGTTTGTTTTGTGCAAGCTAATTCAAATGTTGATGGAACAGAATTGATGCACATTCGTCGCCTTTTAATGGAAAACTTGTTGGAAATAGAACGACCTGACGATATAGAATTTATTTCGTCATTCCCTTTAAACGAACATGGGAAAATAGATAGACATTGCTTATTACAAAAAATTACCAACAAAACCTATACGATTTCGGCAAGTTCTGAGGAAATTTTTCACAGATTTATTACTGAAGTTTTGGGAGTCGATTTGATGAAAAATAACGCAAGAACCACTGACACATCTATAGAAATGCTGGATCTAAACATGTCGTTTATAGCAGCAGGTGGTACATCTTTCCATGCTATTACGTTGGTTAATCGTATTGGAGCGATATTGGACCCATGCGATCAAAATGAATTATTAGGAATGCTAGTAAGTTCCCAGCATTCACTACAATTGATTAGGAATTTCCTTGCTTCGTGCACGTTATCAAAAGCACAAGTTTTATCTAAAACTTTGTCAGTAAATTCAAGCAGTTATGCAAAAAAACGGTTAAAGTTTCTTTGGCGCACTAGTCTAAATAAATGTGTTGACTCAGCACCTTCTATTGTTGGTAATAAATGGGTATGCGTTGGTTCACATTCACATATTTTAACAACACTTGACATAAATCTAGGAGGTCCTATTGCTGTACTGGAATTGCCAGACAGAATCGAATGCAAAGTGGAGATTGTTTCAAATGCAAGTATCTCATATTTAGCAGTAGTGGGTTGTTATGATCAAAATTTATACGCGTTCAATTTTACAAATGGCCACATTTACTGGAGTATAGACTTAGGTGGACTGATTAAAGCTAAACCTTTGGCCTGCTCAGCTGGACTGGTTATAGCGACATATGGCGAAGAGTTTAATGTTGTTTGTATTTCTTTGAAGGTAAGTCATTTATGGACTGAAGTAAATTCTATTAAAATGTCGTTTCTTAAGACAAATAATTATATTTGGCGCAAAAAAATCGGAACGAAAGGAATATTTGCCAACCCTATTGCTATTAACTCGTACACGATGATTATTTGTACCCTGGATGGGAGTTACTGCAAGATGATTTTAAATTCTGGTGAATTAGTGTGGCTGAGAAAGTGCGATTCACCGATATTTTCGACACCGGTTATAATTAGCGAAGACAACGTTGTTATTTTAGCTGAAGTTTCTGGAAAAGTACACATCTGCAACGCGGAAAACGGCGAATTGGTTTGTGCTATTATTACAAATTACCTACTGAATTATACTTACATACAATATTTTAGATAGAGACATTTTGTGTTGGATCTCTTATATTTTCTGCATTGACTATTTTAGAGGATATTGGAAGTAAGAGAAAAGTCTTGTTCGGTTCCTACGATAAATATGTTTACTGTTTACGGTATCAAAACTCAGTTGAGAAAGGGCGTCGGACAACGTGTAAACTAGATTTGATATGGAAAAATCAACTTGAAAGGAATATCTTTGCATCACCTTTAGCAATTTCTTTACAAGACGCTGAGTACGTGTTATGTTGCTCCACCAGTGGATTAATTGCTCTTTTGCACGTCGAAACTGGTGAGATGATTACAAAATATAAATTGAATGCTGAGATTTTTTCAACTCCTTGCAATTTGAACAACAAAATTTTTATCGGTTGTAGGGATAACTTTTTGTACTCATTTAGCATACACTAACTGAAAAAGTAAAAAATTTATACTTATTAAAAGAAAAAAATCAATCTAGTTTTGATATATACTATAATTTTAAAAATTACTATTTCTAGTATCATTCTACACATTAATATATTTTCATACTAAACCCCACAAACAAGTAAATATAAAGTATTAATTTTATATTTTATTGGTGATTTAAATAAAAAAATTCTAAATCGTGATCTTTTCGATTTTAAACAAGAAAAAGATTGAAATGCCAAATTCAATTAATTTAATTATTTTCTTTACAAGTTAGTTTCAAGTACCAAGCAAATAGTAAATACATATATTAATTTCGATTTCATTCTGCTCGTCTCTTTTTGGTATTTTTTCTAGATGATATCTGGGAAGTAGACTTCTTCAACAGAGCAGCTGCGTTTTCTCTATTTCTTCGCATTATATCCTTATACTTTTCTCGTTGTGGGATCACTGGATTGCTCTCCGGTAGGCGAGATGAACGTTTACACATTCCTTTCGTTAATACAGAACTTGGGCTTGCAACATCTGATGCAGAATTACTCTGAACAGAACTATTCAACTCATTATGGGTTTTGATAGTTTCATTTTGAATTTTTCTACGTCGGTCAGATTCTTCTGCTTCGCTTTCATTCAATTTTCCAGCCATTGTATCGATCGCTTTCTGTACTCTCTTGCTTACTTTTAAGTCAGGTGGCTTTAAAGGACTTTTTATCGTAAAATAGTTGCGTATACTGGATTGAGTTTGTTTATTGTTGATTCGTTTCAGCACAGGCTTAAGCACTTCATCTGTTTTTATTGTTGTCCAACCGAAAACTTTTTTCGTGAAAGCGTGTATAGATTCAACGTCGGGATATCCCCAGCTAAATGTTGCCTTACTATCATCAATTGTTGGGAACAAATACTCTTCAATGACCTATTATATATGTATATAATTATTTAATTTCCAATATCTACACATTCAATATTTTTCTTACTGCAGGATTGGGAAAGTTGTCACTTAATTCAATGTTTTTTAATTTTTTTCGTAAGTTAAGACGTGTAGAACTACCGGTAGGCTGTGTTAAATCTTTGTGCATTTTAAACCAGTCTCGAAAACGGTATAACGCCGACAGAACGGAGCTAGTTGTTATACTTGGTTCGCTACAAGCTTCTTTGGCAGGCTTCGTTGTAATCGAAAACGTTGCCAAAATTTCCAGAGCTGTAACAGTACCAATGCCATGTATACCTGTTGGAATAGAAACTATATTGAATTAAATATGTAAGGCACTTGAGTATAATATTATTATTACCTGTTGTATAATCGCTACCTACTAAACAAGCTAACTGTATTAATTTTGCACGGTCACAGTTAAAAGCATGGCTAATTTTATTGGCCTCAAATTTCAAAACGTGTTTATTTTGTTCGAAAAAATTTTTGTATACGGTTCGTCCGCCAAATAGCCAAATATCACTGTCATCAGTAATAGTACCATGAGTTAAACGTGCTGAATCAAGAAAAGCACATTGTGCTTCCGCCTCCATAGGTGCGATAATATAAGGAATGCCAAATAGTCTCAGTAACTCCTGGCATTCAGAATGCATAGTTTGATTAATTACTGCGCCCATGCGATCTTGTCGGTTACGTTCATTTTCCAAATCTCGTCGTTCTTTGGCTAATTCTGAAGCTAATACTTCTAGTTGCTCGGTGGATTTTTGCTCCTTGAGAACGCTAGATGCAGTTTTTAGTAAATCCTGCATATTACACATTTAAAAGTATTACTATCAACATTTTTCTGCATACAAACCTCACTACTTAAATTCGCACTAACTTCCTTCTTTAGCTCATCTTCCTTTTCAGGTGATTTACTGGTATTTTCAAATAGTGTTTTGGATGCTTTCGAGAGCTTTTGCCCATGAAGTGAAGACTCATACAATTTTACAACGTTTTTTTTTCGGTGGGATGAGTTTGACTTCGTCACAAAAAACGGGGATTTTACATTAGATTTTTGTTTCTCATCCTTCTTTTTATTACTCTCTGGAGTTCGCTTCACTACATACTTAGTTTCAAAATATTCATTAATACTTTTGTTTTTTGTAGGTGTTCTAAATTTAGGTGATTTACTCGGCGTTACATGTTCCAACCTTTGGTCATCACTGTCATATATTTCTATAATTTCATTATTCGACACAAGCTTTTTTTTTGATTCATTAATATTAACATCATCTAAATTTATGTTTTTGACCTCATTTGCTTGTTTTTTGAGATCATCGAATATAGAAGACATTTGAGTAGTTGTAGGTATATTTTCCATTGTTATCGTAGTTTTTGGCTCAATAGTTTGCAAAAATTTCTCGTTTTTTGATTCCTGATTGTCATTACTGCACCTATCAATAGATTCCAATTGGTTACTGTCCAGTATGATAATTTCACAACATTCTCTAGAAACATTGGAACGTTCAGTGAAAAATTTTTCTGCAACAATTTCAGATGCATTTTCCTCTTTTGAACCAAAAATATCTGTAAATAAATCGTCTTCAGGTAATATTGTGTCTTGAGTATTTATAACCACTTCTAAATTGGACACGTTTTTACAAGTCACTGGTATATTATCGACAACTACTTCTAAATCCGAGTCAGTTTCTGAGCTATCGCTTATTCGTAGACGTATCTCTTGGTTGGATACTTCGAAGGATTGTTTAGACGTTTCCGTTTCGCTAGGATTTACATCGTTTGAATTTTTGTCTGTATATTGGGTAGAACTTCAAAAGTACAACAAATACAATTATTTTCATGTATAAAGGGCAATATTTTTTTTACAAATATTGGATTAGTTCAATTAATATGTGACATAAACATTTTATATACATATTTATTTTTAAATTTATAACATATGTATCTAACCAGAATGGCCCCGAATTTTTATCTTTTTAAACGATATGATACGTAAACCAAAATAGATCAAGAGAGTACATATTTTTATGGATAAAATAATAGGAGTGCGTTTAGCTATTAATGTTTTTAAGCCAATTGGTTTTGTAACTGTTACTTTTTTTGATACCGTTACATTTTTACAATGAAAGCGAAAGAGTAGTGCATAAGTATCAACAAATTGCAATACATTGTTTTTGTTAATTTTACGTTTGAGTGATAAGTTATCATTACTTCATTAAATTTGGTTGGCCAATAAAATAGGTGTAAGTAATACGTTTTAAAAAATAAGAGTTATTTCGAAGTATTTTTCATATTAATGTAGGTATTGGAGTATTTGTAATTTTATATTCCTTTGAACACCATAAGCTACAAACAAAAAATTATTTAGAATGGGTCGTAAAAGCCAATTTAACGATGTAGAGTATCGATTGGTAAAAAAAATTGCGTGATGAAGGAAAAACGTATAAATTCATTGCAAATACAAGAAAAACTGGCCTGATTGATGATCGCCATGGCAAAAAAGGATCCTTTTGTGACTTTACGGCGAAATGCAGAAGAAGTTGGACTCGATTAGTGAACGATAATCTACCGGGACGTAAAGCCAGAAAAGTTCCTAAGGAAGGTTCACATACAGAAGAGAAAAGCTTTTGCCGCTAAACAGAAAAATTGGTGCGGTCCCACTGGAGAAAAAAGTGGCGAAATATTTTATTCAGTGACGAAGTTAAGATTAATTTTTATGAAAATGATTATAAAAGAACTGCCCGTCGCCCTAAAGGCGAAAAATTTGATTGTAGATACACCCAGAAGACAATTAAGCATGGGGGCAGAAACATAATGGTGTAGGGATGTTTATACTGGCAAAGTGTGGGTCCGTTATTTTGGATAAAGGACAAAATGACCGCTATTGAGAACAGAGACATTTTGCAAAACGTGTTGCTACCATACGCTGAAAAAAACATGTCCCTGAGATGGCGTTATCAACATGATAACTACCCGAAACATACATCGAGGTTGGTATCTGAGTGGTTCAGGGATGCAAATGTGACCTGTATGCAATGGTCTAGTCAATCCCCTCATCTCAACCCAATTGAGAACTTGTAAAGTGACCTTAAGAGGAGAGACCTGCCAAAAATTAATTTAATCCATGCCGAATAAAATTGGAAAACTAGTGAAAAAACACGGAGGATATAAATAGGTTATCCAAAACCCATGGACCGAAAAAAGGATAACTTGAATTTTTTGATTTTATTTAGAAATATTTTACACCCAGTTTTAAAATTCGGAATGAAAGATTTTCGACATATTTATGATTAATAAAGTAAAGCGTAAATATGTCTAAAACAAAATTGTTTTAATTGCTAATACTTCAAAGTTATTAAATAAAAATGTGTACATCTATTATTTTGTTCATAAGTGTATATATATAAAACAAATATTCTATCTATGGAGTTTTTAAATTTTAGTGAATGTTGTAATTTATTAAGTATGCAAAAATAGGAACATCCAGAAAAAATATAGGGTCGGCTTTAGTATACCATCCCTGAACTTCGGGGGTATTGGCGGATAGAGGAGGTCCTCCAGATCAAGAATATATATAGATATATCCGCGGGAAACTTATAGCTTTAGAGATTTTTACATTTAAAGTTAAAAATTTCAACTATTTAGAGTACGTATTTTTTCGATTTAAAATGAATTATACACTTTTATATCCACTAACACTTCACTAATTTGTTTTTAGACATTTATTTTATATTATATGATGCAAAAATAGCTTTATTTCAATATTTAAATTATTCTTCAATTCTATTAATTTTGACAATAACAAAAGGGTCGTAAATGTCAAAAAACCCAAAAGAGAGTTTATACCCCAAATACAGGACCCAACAAATTTTGGTACACCCCGGTATTGGACCGATCAAGGTTATTTTTTTGAAGCGTGCACGAAGGCTGCCAACGCAAAAAGGAGTTCTACGCGAAAATACCTTGGTACACTCCGATGTTGGACCGACCAGGGTTATTTTTTTAAAGCGCGGCTGAGGGCCACCAACGCAAAAAGGAGTTCCCCAAGAAGAAGTAACATTGTCGAAGTTATATACCCCATTATACCGAAGATATAACTCTTCAAACATAAAAGTTTTTATACAAGAACTTGATTTTGATCGATCAGTTTGTATAGCAGCTATAGTGGTCATATCCGAGAAATTTGTACCGATGTCTTAGAAATTAATTCGTAGAAATTTTCGTGAAGATATTTTGTCAAATAAAAAAGTTTTTCATACAAGAACTTGATTTGGATCAAACAGTTTGTATGGCAGCTACATGCTATAGTGGTCCGACCTGAGCAATTTGTACCATTTCTTTAGACAATGATCCATGCCAAAATTTCGGGAAAATATATAGAAAAAACAAACTATTCCTTAATTCCTAGTTCGCGTATATACCGACAGACAGACCAGACGGACATGTCTAAATCGACTCAGGTCGTCACGCTGATCATTTATGTATATATTTTATAGGGTCTTCGACGCTTCCTTCCGTTTAGTTTATAAATATTTGATGAGCGGATATTCCAACAAAATATTATAGCAAATAATTGTAAGCAATATATTGGTCATAATATTAAAAGCAAAAATTATTTAGTTAGCTGAGATTTGCGAAACTTTACTTACATATAACTGAAAGGGGAGACGATTCCCTTAGAAACATTAAAATCCTCATCCTCACTATCATAATCCACTTGCGTCTTTTCCATTATTTCAACAACCTCTTCGTCATTCCATCCACCATATTCAATCATATAAGCACGAGCAGGCCCAATCGCGGCATTTTTAAATTGATTACGTTGTTGCCGGTTCAATTTAAGGTCTTCATTAGTGTTGTACTTATAGTCTTCATTACTGTAGACTGGTTCCGCTCCATCTTCCATTGAGAGAGCAATAGCTAATGCTAAATTATCATTGTATTCTATATCTATTCCCTCTAATCGATTTTCAAAGCTTTTATTCCTTTTTTTAGGTTCTTCCAATTTGTGTGCGACTTTATCCTCAGATACACTTATTTCCACAGCGTTATCATTTACCGTAGTAAATACATTATTTTTATCGTCTTTCAATAGTGTTTTCCGTAAATCACTCACTAACATAAAACGGACGGCTTCATCGGAGCATACTGGTTTTGCGTCTGAAATTATTACATTTTAAAAATTGTATTAAACACGACCCATATCTTCAATACATACTTTGATGTATATTTTCGCGATCTAATATTCCCTCTTCAGTAAAAAAGTTTTGTAAATCTGTAAAAGTTAAAGCTCGTTCCCCTATTTCTTTCTCAGTTTCTTCAATACTTTCCTGAACAGCGCGGCGCTTAAGTAGTCTTTTCATTTGAAAAGAACTGAATTCCTTACTGCTCGAAGGTAATTCATGTAGACGACCCCATGAAGACTGCTTTCGCGTATCCTTTATATCTACCAATATTTCATGTCGAACTTCAGGTGGCAGGCTTTTGAAATGTTCACTACGCACATCTATTGCTTGAATGTTTGCATTATATTCCCGCCAAGGATTAGAATCATCAATGGAGCTTTCAGCTTCTGACACTTCTGAATAATAACTAAGGCTTGAATCTGTGTATTCCTGGTCTTTCTTAGATTCTTTTTCGGCATGAAGATCAGGTAATTTGAAAATATCATCTTTTTCATTTTCATTATGACTAATTTTTCTTTTGTTAGGCGATTTCATTAATAATTGAGCATTAACTCCCAATGCTTGTTGCACTACTTTTTCTTTAGCAAGTGATTCAAGCAGTAGGGCCTGTATCCGATTCGCTTCATTGTTTATCTTAACACGCTGGTGGTGCCTTCGAGCCTATAATTCATATATGTACCATAGGTATATGTTTTAAATGTTTTTGTATGTACCCATATATGCATACTTATGTACTCACAATTGTATCACGTTTCAATTGTGGTACCAGTCCGTCAAATACAAACACCGGACGTATACGATAGTACAATAATTTACACAGACGATGAAAAAGACCCAACAAATGAGCATGTGGTAACAAGGAACCTTTACTGTCTTGAAATCCTTTAATAACTTGATGAAGCCAAATGGATATATCTAAATGAAGACTAGATGTTAATATTATTTTTGATAAAGATGTATTCATATACCAATAGCAAGTATTTTTCCATCCAGAGTTTCAACAGGAACAGGACTGCCACAAGGCTCAACCAACTTCCAAAGACCTGTTACTCCCATAACGGACAATTCCTTCTATTTAAATTATTTAATGTCTATATTTGTAAAGAAATAAAGCAGAACTTAGCGAAAAACATGCAAGCCTTACATGGTACCATTGTATAAAACTACAAGTAACCAATCTTAAGATTTTCACTAATTCACACGCAAAAATATCCCACTTGGTACGGGTTGCCAACCAACATTCTGCTACTAAAGTCACACTTTTTTCGGGTTGCCAACCAATATTCTACTACTAAAACTTCCAAATGACAGAAATCTGCTACAGTGTGTTGCCGTGTTATGTTTTAAAATTTATAACTTTAAGCTTTAACTTTTTTTTATATTTATTTTTGTTTTTGCTAAAATTAATACAAGTAGATTGTTTTCACTTATATTTGTTTATGAATGTGCCTGATTTTTATATATTTATTTTCGTTTTTGTTCAAATCAAGTTGAATATTTCAACTTATATTATATATATATATATATTCATGTACCTGATTTTATGTATATATCTTTTCGAGTTATAACTGTTATGAAAAGTAGATTGTTTTAGAACTGTATATATTATATAGGTGAATATAGGCCTCCTAGGGCACCGAACAACCAAAAAAGATCGAAAACGCGCCTATATTGCAACCTCAGAGGTGGTGAGGAAAAGCAATAAATATATTAAACTCATTTGTTTCGATAATATTCTTGAAGGTTTTCATTGTTATTTCCTTAACGAATACATATATGATTTATGGTACTTTCCAATTCACAGCATAGCATAGATAAAATTATCCGAAACTCCTATCTTTGCTTTCTGAGAGAGCTCAAGAACTTTCAGTGCTGCCAAAAAAACCCACGAGTTCATTAGCTACTGAACAGATGACAACAAAAACAATGAACTACCACTAAAAATCCCGCAGAAATAAAATGAAAATCAGTGGGTAATTTGTGAGATCAGATTTTTTGGTGACTTTTACGTATATTTCTAATCTTTATTTAAAGACTCTTAATATAGCTTTGATTTTAAGAAAGAGCGTGTATTTTGTCGCAGAGTATTTTTTTGCTTAGCAGTAGCAATTGTCAACGTATATACATATTTTGGCTAGAATTCCCAGCAAATGTTATGTAAACTTTGACTTCCGAATAAATCATCGAAAGATATTTGTTTATTTAGTACATAAAAACTAAGAAATGTTCATGTTTAGCTTATTTTAAACTTGAAAGTGTTTTAAATTATATTAAAATATTTTGTTAAAATTAGTTTTAAAAGTTAATTTAGAAAATCTTTTGGGATTAAAATATACACGTACATATATTTAGAAGTCATATAGGATATATAGCTTGTTAAACTAATTTTAATTATGTATATTTTCTGTAAAATGAAAACCGAAAAATACCCAAGAAATACATTAAAAAATCTCAAAACGTATTTCTTTCACTTGTGGCACCATTGTCAAATGTTATAAAAAATGTGGACTTTGACAGCGCTCTCTCACATCAAAGAGTTTCGGATCATTTTATCCATGATTCACAGTACTTTCGCCACCTCCGAGGCGTACGTTCACATTAAAACCAACATGGCCGCCTCTGCTGAGTTATGGCACAAACAGTGACCGACGTAAAACCGTAGACCAAATCAGCTGAACCACTTATCTTATGAGAGCGCAATGTAAATGAACAGTCACCACCGCTTCTACCGTCCGCTTCACCAGACCGTACGGTAGGATATCCGCGAAAATTCATATAATCAATTAAGCAGAACTTATCATTGTCATACAAGTCATAATAATTCATTTAAACAATAAAGCAAAATTTATCATTGTATAGATATAAAGAAAGAGTTACTCTTTACGATGGTACAAACTGCAATACATTGCATAATTATACAATGCTTCATTAAAGCTTTTCGCAGTGTTGTATAAGATGGGTAGTAAATACTGAGTAAATTGGGTAAAACACTATTATTGTAGGTGCTTATTATGATGGAAAATTATTTCCTAATGAAATATATCCCAAATCCTTAAAATACGATTTAAACGTGATAGTGTATTATATTTGTGATTACAAAATTGATTTCCTCATAATTAGATAGTTTGATTAAAATGCAACCCTGATGTTAAGATTCCTTTGTAGTGGCTTTTCACCTAGTGTTATTTGTATACATTGACGGCGTTCAGACGAGAACTCTTTTCGTCACCCATTATCGGCCAATTCACTTTTGGTGTCGCTCATTCCGTTCACATGAGGAACACGAGGCACGATTTTCTTTACTTTCTTTCATATCACACACTCAAATTCTTGTACGCTTTATGTACACCGTGCATATAAATATTTTTGATTACCTAATTTTTATCCTTATTCACTATTTTCTAAAACATTTCTATTATATTATGCACACTTGAATATTACATATAAAAAATTGCTGATCAGGGGTGTTGACTTAATGGGAAACCCTAAAAAAATCATTGAGCTGTCCGTTTTTATCGCTAAGGTTAACGCCGACGCGGCATCTCTAAAGAAAGCGGCAACTTTGCGTCAAATTCTTACTTAAATTTTTAAATAAGTACAAAGAAAATGAAATGAAAAACGAATTAATTTATTAATAATACTTACATCCTTTTGTACAAGCATAAAAATCGCGCAAATTACGTATTTGATTCTTGTTAATAAAAATACCGTTCTGAGCGGCTTACCGTCTAGTTAATTATTGATTTTCCTACTCATTATAAAATTACATTTTGCTTAATTTATTTGGAGTCGTTGTGCTGTCTCGACGTTTCTCAACATCGACGACTTGGCATAATTTAAATAATCAATATGAAATATTCCTTATGTGGTCATATGATATTAAATTATATCAATATGAAACATATACATATATGTATATACAATACATACATACATATGTATATATCCAACGGTGGCATAAAATTTCGTTATGCTATTGCAATAACATATTACAATGTATAGTGCATATACAAGTTGGTATGACACATATTATAACTTATAATATACGCATACCCATGTAGGTTGTTTATTACATTGGGGGCTATTTAAAAAATACTTCTTCTTCGCAGCTGGGGAGTGGTGGAGTAATTTGATGACGCAACTCCCCCAGCGTTACTGTAAGAACTTTTCTGAGTTCTTGTATTTACGGTTTTTATTTTTGTTGTTTTCTTTGCCATTCCTACAAGGATTAGTTTGACCACCATTACTTTGATTAATAATGTTATCTTAATACCATATGATACATTTTTAAGGTATTTTAATTCTGCAATTTCTTTTATATTTTCAATATATTTTATTGCAATATCATTAAATGTTAATTTTGGTGAGTAACTTTGATTTAATTTTCCGGCAGGGTATACGATTGTATCAGCAAACTCTGTTTTATTATTTTTATATTCCCGTTTTAATATTTCTATTTTACAATTTACAACTTTAATTAAATAACCATTTTTTAGTACGATGTTTCTATCATCGCAGTTCTGTTTATTGTATCGTTATTGGTATTTCTTATTAATATTGTATCATCGCTTATCTCTTGTATTGTTGTTTTGTTATTGTATATAATTTCACAAGTTTTTGAAAATAGACAGCTTATATTCAATTTTAAATTTTTAAATGCTTTATTGTCTTCGTAACCAAAATAGCTTTCGCCAATCTTGGTAACGAATTTTTCTTTTTCACTAATCTGTAATTTATTTTAATTTGGCAATGGAGTTGCCAATTTTAATTTATAAAAATCAATTTCGTATTTTTCAATTTCTTCCTTAGTTAACATACTTGGATGTATCATATTGTATTTAGCTGCCGCTATATTGTCTTGTATTTCTTGAACTTTGTTTTCTATGAACTTTGATTTGCTCATTTGGTTATTATACAAAAATTTTCTTTCAGTTTCTATTATTTGTTTCCTATCTGATACTATAGTATCCTTTAATAGGTTTAATGATCTATTGAAATGTTCATTAATTACTATTTGTTTATTTAAGTTTACAATAGTAGTAGGGCCATTTTTTTCAATAACTTTCAAATGGTCCACATCGTCTTGTCTGTCATCATCATCCATAACTGCAAACATCCATTTATAGGCTGTTCCCCCCAATATTTAAGGCTCTTTTCTTTTATTCTTTGGTATACGATGATATAGATATAATTTTTATGTTTTTTATTTCATTATACAAAATTTCTTTATATTCAATGTTAAGCTGTCCGATATTTTATTAAATCTGGTCTGGTCAACTATTTCTGTAATTTTTTTCGGATTTATAATGTTTATAACTGTACTTATTTCATTAAATATTTCTATGTCCGCCGTTTGTATCACTGTATACCCCGCTTCTTCTATTATTGGTGTGATTTGCAAAAGTGCTGCCACCAATGTTATGATTATTCAAAAAAAAAATAGTTATCCCCGTCATCTGTAAAAATTAAAATTTATAACTGGCTAGGCTTTGATTAATTGTCTCTATACGTAGAGTACGATATTTTTTTATTTATTACTCCGTTGGATTTTAGTCGCCTCTTACGACAGGCATCACTTACCATGGTTATATTCTTGGAAAACCCCGTACCCACAGAAGTAGAACAAAAATCATGTAATAAATTTTTTTTTTAAATTTTATTATTCCCAATAAATTATCTCAAACTAAATGCATCATCATCTTTCTCGTTTAGGTTTTCTATATTTGCCAATTTCATTTGCCTTTTTATTGTATATTTGTAGGATGAACATTTTGCAGTAGATTAATTCGGTAATAGGGTTGTCTTTATGCCGTACTCTTATGTAGTTTTTAATTGGCCCTGTTTCTCTGTTTTCCATGTATTCTTCTCTGTTCTGATTTAACTTGGCTATAGTTTTTTGTTTTATTATATTTATTCTATCTTATATGGATGGACATATGTTTTCTTTGGCGTCCCTTGGAGAACATTTGATAGTTGAGTGATACCTATCGTTATAATTGCATATAACAATTGGCATTCTCATTTCTGTTGAAAGACTAGGGTCCTCAATTCCTGTTAGTTTTTTCAAAAAGGTTGTCCCTCAATATCTGCATTTCCTTTTAATATTGGTGAGTTCTCAATTTGACTCAAAAAATCAGCTACAACATTATTTTTTCCATTTACGTATTCTATTTCAAAGTTGTATTCCTGCAATTTCAATAACCACCTCTGATGCCGTTGAGAAACTTTCTTTCCTTTATATTTATTAACTAGATATTTGATTTGACAATGATCTGTTAGTCCGGTCAATTTAGACATTTGAAGTTATATAAATTCAGAACAAGTTGAAAATTATACTTAAGGTCAAAGGTCAAAAATATAAATGTAGAAAACTTGTATTTATTATAATATGCCCACGTTTTCACGCTACCTATGAGGTAGTGTACTTAGCGCGTTTTTTTTAACGTGATTTTCTATTCCACCTGTCCGTTATGATCCTGTTTAATTTGAAATTATTGCAAAATATTGCGATGTAAATTAAAATAAAATACTTGTAGTGAAGTTTATTTGTCTGATTCGTAGCCGTGAAATTTTTTTTTTGTTCTTTTTCTTGATCTTCCTCTTGTTCTTCTTTTTGTTCTTGCTCTTCTTCTCCATGCTGGGTGCAAGTAAATTGCTTCAAGTGCGTCAATTGCATATTGATCCTCCACTGTTGGTGATTCAACATTAGAGCTTGGTCGAACACCAGTCATAATACTATGGCAAATATTTGTGCATATTAATTTAAAATTATCTAAATTTAATAATTTATCTTTTAAAATCACTCGTTCCACAAAATTTGTCAAAGTTTCTCGGATTTTATTGTAGAATTATTAAACACTGCGGTTTAAATATTTTCGCGAATGATAGCTGCAGCTGCGTCTAGGAATCAGAATTGTTCTTCTTTTTTATTAATTTTTTTTTCATCTAAAATATCATGCTAATTATCTGCTCCAGATTTCTCAGTGATAATAAGCTTCTCACCATACTTCAGTTTCAGTCGTGGCTTTGTCGTTCTGTTATCTAAAGTCGCAGTTTTGCAAATACTACGTGATTCGTTTAAAGTTAACTGACAGTCATTGCTCTTTTCCATGTAATAAATATTTACTCCATTGCCTGGTAGCTTCATCTTTAGGACGACCGACTTTTTCCTGTATAGAGCCTTACATTCGCATGGAAGATGATTTATCGTCTCCTCTTCTTCTACCTCCTGACAGCTTTTACAACAGTCGTTGTATGGTACACCTAGTCTGCTGGCATGTCTACTAATTAGACAGTGACCTGTTAGTACTCCTATCAGAGTTCTTATGTCATTCCTTTGGAATTTTAATAGCCGATTTGTGCGGCTCATGCTCAATTCCAGTCACGTTTGTCTACTAGTTGAGCAAATTAGTGATTGCTTCCACCGAGACTCAGCTAGACTGCTTGCTGATTAAGTGTTTACAAGTTGCCAGAGGCATAAAAATACCTTCTTTTTCAGAGGTTAATAGTAAAATGGTACCTGTTCTGGCTAGTTAATCTGCTTCGCAGTTACCAGGGATGTCACTATGACCTGGAACCCCTTGCAGGTTTATCGTGAAGTAGGATGTTGATGAGACCATATGAGACTTGAGTGATTTCAAGGCCGCTTGGCTATCCGTATTCTTGTTGTGAGTACACCTTATGTCAATACAACAAGGCTTTCTTTGATTGCTGTGATCTCCGCCTGGAAGACACTGCAGATGTCTGGTAAACGGAAGGCGATTTTGGTGTCTAATATTGCTGAAAAGACTCCACCTCCCACTTAATTATTTAGTTTGGATCCATCCGTGTAGATGCTAATTCCCTCATTCCTGTCGACCTCGTCCCTTTTCCACTCCTCTCTGGAGGGGGAAGCAATATTGTAGACCGAATTAAGATAAAATTCTACTGGATTGCGGAAATCCGTGGTTGTGGTTAGAAACGGGAATTTACTAAGTATCTTGGAACTTACCTTGTTGCAGGCGACTAATTGCGAGGATTCCCTCAGTCTGAGAGCTGACTTTGCTGCCACATGCTTACAGAACAAGTCTACTGGCAGTAAATGTAAAATGACGTTTAGTGGCTGGCTTGGCGTTGTTCTAAGAGCTCCATTAATGCATAAACTGGCTGCTCGTTGTATACTTTTTATACGCCTCACCACGTATTTCTTTTCCATCATTGGCCACCATACCAATATTCCGTATGTCATGAATGGTCCAACAACTACTGTGTAGAGCCAATAAGCTTTCCGAGCCGTTAGTCCCCATTTGGGGCCCACCATCCTTTTACAGGTGTAGAGTGCCGTAGCTGCTTTTTTCACCCTAGCATCCAAGTTTTGTTTCCATGAAAGCTTCCTGTCTAAGGTTAGTCCATAATAGTTTGCCTTATCTCCGATTGTTAGCCTGCTACCATTTAATACTGGCGCCGTAACTATTGGAGCATTATGTTTTCGGGTGAACAATACTAGCTCCTTCTTACCAGCATTTAAGTTTAGTCCGCACGATAAGGCCCAACGATTTATATCATCTAAGATTGTTTGCATAAGGTTTGTGAGAGTATTCAGGAATTTACCCGTAACCGAAACTGCCACATCATCAGCGTAGGCCACAACATGTACCCCCTTCTTTTCTAGATCCAACAGTAACTTAATCATTGTCAGGATCCAGAGAAGTGGGGATAAAACGCCTCCTAGGGGTGTACCCATTTGAACAGATCTGCACATCGTTGACGCTCCCAGCGTTGAAATTATTGACCTGCTCGTAATTGAACAGATAATTAATTTTCTGAGAGGCTCCTTCTATATCTAAGAAGGCAATTAGAGTGTATTCTTTAACTTCCAGAGCTTTTTCAATCTAAGCCACCACAGAGCTTAGCGCTGTTTCTGTAGATTTTCCTTTAGAATACGCATGCTGCGAACCAGCTAACTTTTTTGGTTTTAGTTTGTTTCTTATATGTAATTTTGAAATCCTTTGGACTTGTATGCGAGCTTTTGCCTGCCTTAGGTATGTATATTACCTTAACTTCCCTCCAAAGCGACGGGATGTAGTTTAATTGCAGTGCCCCTTTAAGAATGGTTACTTGGGAAGTGGGTATCCATTAGCAGTCCCAGTAATTCTTCCTTCGATACCGTCCAACTGCGGTCTGGCTTCTGAAGATACCTGATACTATGCATCGATTGTGCCATTATTTTCCTAAGTCGAGACGCTTCCGCCGTGTTCTCGATATCATTACAAAAGATTTCCAAGAATTTTTTTTTGCTCTCCTAACTTCCTTTTTGTATGACCTAAGGAGGTTGTAGTAATTATCCCAGTCTGACTCGCCTTGAACTGCTTTCTGCATTCTTTCTGTAAATCTTTAAGCGAGACCACCATGGCGGTCTAATTCTACTCCGCTCCCCTACTTCATGTTATTGGACAAGACACTCCTAATACTTGCCGGCAAGATTCCGTGAATCGATTAACGAGGATGTCGGGATCTTCCTTACTTCTGGGCTGAAACGGTGGAATCATAGGGATACATTTTTCCAGCTCTTGTATGCTCACCTGCCAGTTCGTTTTTCTATGATTCCTGAAGTCAATGCCCCTATCGGGCCTTTCCTATATTATACATTCAATATAACGGTGATCCGAGAAGGAATGTTCTTCGAGGACTCTCCTTCGGTTTACTCTGTTAAATATTTCTTCTGACACAATTGTGATATCCAGTACTTCTTGTCAGTTTCTTGTAATGAACGTTGGCATACTTCCCTTATTGCGCAACAGAAGCTTAGAGGCTAGTAGGTAAATAAAGAGACACTCATCTCTGTCATTGACTGTATGATGTGCCTTTGAGTCGCATCCAAGTAAAGTCATGCACTTGGATGCCTTGCTATCCTATACCACCTCTTTTACCATCGAAAGTGGCACCATCTCTTCCTCGTATGGCATATAGCACGACACCAGCCGGCAACTGCTTGTTCCCGTTTCCCAGCTTACTGCTGCTGTGTCGATGTTGCAATATAAAAACGTTAAGGTCTTTCTTTGCCATTATGGAGGCTCTGACTTTACCTTAACAATTAGCCATGACTAGCTTATAGTTCGGTGTCCTCAATCCGCAAATACGCCCTCCATTTACCCTTGGCTCCTGAATGAGAACAAACTCAGGCTAATCTATAGCCACACCGTTAATTAGGACTGCTTAAGCTCTTTTGCTGTGATTAAGATTAATTTGTAGAAGACGCATTGACTATTGTTATATCTGCGTCTTCCTGAGAGTTGCTTAAAAGCTCTCTTTCAGTATACAAGAGTGATAGTCTGGCAGTAAGCTCGGACCCGGAAGAACACTCAACTTGCTCTAGACTTTCCACAACGCTCGAGGACTCCATAGGATCTTCCTCTACTTCGCATATCTCGTTCTCCGATGCTAGATGGTCTGCAGCATCGGCGTCCGACTTGTAGGGTGTTAGCATCACCTTCGTGAATCCATAATTTATCTCCCCGTCCCTTTTCGCCAGCGGTTCGATGGATTCTTTTGTTAGTAACTGCACAATCTGCATAGTGGCTCTTTTGGTCTCCACGCCAGATTCTGCTACGTTGTCCTCAAATGGTTGATCATCTTATTGGGCATACTGTTGAACAGGAGACAGATGTTCTCTGAGGGTCACAATTTCGTATATCTTAAGGGACAAGGTTTCTTTCTACCTGCTATTTTTATAATTATAGCTTATGTATATCTTATATCTTAAATGTAAGCTATAATAATTGATAGAAAAATATTTTAACATTACAGTAGGACCTCGATACCAATGGACCTCAAACAATGGTAACTAAAAAACCTCTATAACTTCAAACTTACCGTTTTGCTGAAAATCATAAAAAATCGCAATAAAATCATATATTTGACCTTGAATAAACAATTTCCATACAGGGGAGAAATGGGGAACTTTGAAATTTTATTTATAATTATATTTTAAACGATGTCACCAATTTTCAGTTAGTTGCGGATATATGAAACTTCACTCTCATTTTTTGGTCTAATTAAAAATTACTTATTATATATTTGCCTCAATTCCCGTTTTCTGGCGATCCTAATTGTGTTCGTATGTGCACACACATTTCGTACAAGTGCATAGAAGCAACAACATTTACAATAACAACAACAACAACTTGAATATTACATATAAAAAATTGCTGATCAGGGGTGTTGCCTTAATGGGAAACCCTAAAAAATTTTTGAGCTGCCCGCTTTTTATCGCTAAGGTTAACGCCGACGCGGCACCTCTAAAGAAAGCAGCAACTTTGCGTCAAATTCTTACTTAAATTTTAAAATAAGTACAAAGAAAATGAAATGAAAAACGATTTAATTTATTAATAATACTTACATCCTTTTGTACAAGCATAAAAATCGCGCAAATTACGTGATTTGATTCTTGTTAATACGAGCATAGTTTAATTTTGTTTGAATAAAAAACTATGGAAAAATACCGTTCTGAGCGGCTTACCGTCTAGTTTATTATTGATTTTCCTACTCATTATAAAATTACATTTTGCTTAATTTATTTGGAGTCGTTGTGCTGTCTCGACGTTTCTCAACATCGACGACTTGGCATAATTTAAATAATCAATATGAAATATTCCTTACGTGGTCATATGATATTAAATTATATCAATATGAAACATATATACATATATGTATATACATACATACATATGTATATATCCAACGGTGGCATAAAATTTCGTTATGCTATTGCAATAGCATATTACAATGTATAGTGCATATACAAGTTGGTATGACACATATTATAACTTATATTAAAAAAGTACTTCTTCTTCGTAGCTGGGGAGTGGTGGAGTAATTTGATGACGCAACTCCCCCAGCGTTACTGTAAGAACTTTCCTGAGTTCTTGTATTTACGGTTTTTATACTCTCGCAACCTGTTGCTACAGAGTATAATAGTTTTGTTCACCTAACGGTTGTTTGTATCACCTAAAACTAATCGAGTTAGATATAGGGTTATATATATATAAATGATCAGGATGAAGAGACGAGTTGAAATCCGGGTGACTGTCTGTCCGTCCGTCCGTCCGTCTGTCCGCCCGTGCAAGCTCTAACTTGAGTAAAAATTGAGATATCTTTATGAAACTTGGTAGACATGTTTCTTGGTACCGTGAGACGGTTGGTATTGCAGATGGGCGTAATCGGACCACTGCCACGCCCACAAATCGCCATTAATCAAAAACAAATAAATTGGTATAACTAGGCTCCCCAATAAGATACAATACTGTTATTTGGTACACAGGATCACATTAGGTGGGGGCATCGCAGTTAAAATTTGGTTTTTTAAAGTGGGCGTGGTCCCGCCTCTAAGAGGTTTAATGTGCATATCTCCTAAACCGCTAATGCTATAATAACAAAATTCACTAGAAGCAAATGTTTTTAGCACCTCTATTGACGGTGTGAAAATAGTTGAAATCGGGTGACAACTCCGCCCACTCCCCATATAACGGTACTGTTAAAAACTACTAAAAGCGCGATAAATCAAGCACTAAACACGCCAGAGACATTAAATTTTATCTCTGAGATGGTATAAATTGGCTTTATAGGAACCGCGTTCAAAATTAGTCAGTGGGCGTGGCACAGCCCACTTTAAGGTGAAAACCCATATCTTGAGATCTGCTCAACCGATTTCAACCAAATTCGGTGCATAACGTTCTTTTCATGTTTCTATGTCATAGTGCGAAAATGGGCGAAATCGGACTACAACCACGCTTACTTTCCATGTAACACCATTTTCAATTCCATCTGATTCTTTCACTTTCCACTATGCAAATCAGGTAGCAATGATTATATCGGGGTAAAACTTTACGTGAATAATGCAATTAAAGTATGCCACCTTGCGGCCAAAAATTGTCTAAATCGAACCAAAACTGTTTAAACCCCTAAGTACTAAATATGTGGACCCCAGTGCTTATAGTTGACCTTCTACCGAAAATATCAGTCAATTCACAAAGAAATCTCAAACGAGTATACCATTTGACTTTGCGAGAGTATAAAATGTTAGGTTACATCCGAACTTAGCCCTTCCTTACTTGTTATTATTGTTGTTTTCTTCTTTGCTATTCCTACAAGGATTATTACGACCACCATTACTATGATTAATAATGTTATCTTAATACCATATGATACATTTTTAGGGTATTTTAATTCTGCAATTTCTTTTATATTATATTTTCAATATTTTTTACTACAATATCATTAAATGTTAATTTTGGTGAGTACTTATTTCATTAAATATTTCTATGTCCGCCGTTTGTATCACTGTATACCCCGCTTCTTCTATTATTGGTGTGATTTGCAAAAGTGCTGCCACCAATGTTATGATTATTTAAAAAAAAAATAGTTATCCCCGTCATCTGTAAAAAAAAAATTTATAACTGGTTAGGCTTTGATTAATTGTCTCTATACGTAGAGTACGATATTTTATTATTTATTACTCCGTTGGATTTTAGTCGCCTCTTACGACAGGCATCACTTACCATGATTATATTCTTGGAAAACCCCGTACCCACAGAAGAAGAACAAAAACATGTAATAAAATTTTTTTTTAAGTTTTATTATCCCCAATAAATTATCTCAAACTAAATGCATTATCATCTTTCTCGTTTAGGTTTTCTATATTTGCAAATTTGCAGTGGATTAATTCGGTAATACGGTTGATCTTTATGCCGTACTCTTATGAAGTTTTTAATTGGCCCTGTTTCTCTGTTTTCCATGTATTCTTCTCTGTTTTGATTTAACTTGGCTATAGTTTTTTGTTTTATCATATTTATTCTATCTTATATGGATGGACATATGTTTTCTTTGGCGTCCCTTGGAGAAATTTTGATAGTTGAGTGATACCTATCGTTATAGTTGCATATAACAATTGGCATTCTCATTTCTGTTGAAAGACTAGGGTCCTCAATTACTGTTAGTTTTTTCAAAAAGGTTGTCCCTCAATATCTGCATTTCCTTTTAATATTGGTGAGTTCTCAATTCGACTCAAAAAATCAGCTACAACATTATTTTTTCCATTTACGTATTCTATTTCAAAGTTGTATTCCTGCAATTTCAATAACCCCCTCTGATGCCGTTGAGAAACTTTCTTTCCTTTATATTTATTAACTAGATATTTGATTTGACAATGATCTGTTAGTCCGGTCAATTTAGACATTTGAAGTTATATAAATTCAGAACAAGTTGAAAATTATACTTAAGGTCAAAGGTCAAAAATATAAATGTAGAAAAGTTGTATTTATTATAATATGCCCACGTTTTCACGCTACCTATGAGGTAGTGTACTTAGCGCGTTTTTTTAACGTGATTTCCTATTCCACCTGTCCGTTATGATCCTGTTTAATTTTATTGCAAAATATTGCGATATTTATTAAAATAAAATACTTGTAGTGAAGTTTATTTGTCTGATTCGTAGCCGTGAAATTTTTTTTTGTTCTTCTTCTTGGTCTTCCTCTTGTTCTTCTCTTTGTTCTTGCTCTTTTTCTTCATGCTGGGTGCAAGTAAATTGCGTCAAGTGCGTCAATTGCGATGTATCGCATGGTGATTCAACATTAGAGCTTGGTCGAACAACAGTCATAATACTATGGCAAATATTTGTGCATATTAATTTAAAATGATCTAAATTTAATAATTTATCTTTTAAAATCACTCGTTCCACAAAATTTGTCAAAGTTTCTCGTTGTTTAAATCTTCAAAAATGCGACCTGGTGGAGGGTAGGTAAAATTATTAAACACTGCGGTTTAAATATCTTCGCGAATGATAGCTGCAGCTGCGTCTAGGACTCAGAATGTTCTTCTTTTTTATACATTTTTTTTGATTTAAAATATCATGCTAATTATCTGTTAGACATATGAATGTTGATGCTCCAAATTTCTCAGTGATAATAAGCTTCTCACCATACTTCAGTTTCAGTCGCAGCTTTGTCGTTCTGTTAATTAAAGTCGCAGTTTGCAAATACTACGTGATTCGTTTAAAGTGAACTGACAGTCATCGCTCTTTTCCATGTAATAAATATTTACTCCATTGCCTGGTAGCTTCATCTTTAGGACGACCGACTTTTTCCTGTATAGAGCCTTACATTCGCATAGAAGATGATTTATCGTCTCCTTTTCTTCTACCTCCTGGCAGCTTTTACAACAGTCGTTGTATGGTACACGTAGTCTGCTGGCATGTCTACTAATTAGACAGTGACCTGTTAGTACTCCTATCAGAGTTCTTATGTCATTCTTTTGGAATTTTGATAGCCGATTTGTGCGGCTCATGCTCAATTCCTGCCACGTTTGTCTACTAGTTGAGCAAATTAGTGATTGCCTCCACCGAGACTCAGCTAGACTGCTTGCTGATTAAGTGTTTACAAGTTGCCAGAGGCATAAAAATACCTTCTTTTTCAGAGGTTAATAGTAAAATGGTACCTGTTCTGGCTAGTTAATCTGCTTCGCAGTTACCAGGGATATCACTATGACCTGGAACCCCTTACAGGTTTATCGTGAAGTAGGATGTTGATGAGACCATATGAGACTTGAGTGATTTCAAGGCCGCTTGGCTATCCGTATTCTTGTTGTGAGTACACCTTATGTCAATACAACAAGGCTTTCTTTGATTGCTGTGATCTCCGCCTGGAAGACACTGCAGATGTCTGGTAAACGGAAGGCGATTTTGGTGTCTAATATTGCTGAAAAGACTCCACCTCCCACTTAATTATTTAGTTTGGATCCATCCGTGTAGATGCTAATTCCCTCATTCCTGTCGACCTCGTCCCTTTTCCACTCCTCTCTGGAGGGGGAAGCAATATTGTAGACCGAATTAAGATAAAATTCTACTGGATTGCGGAAATCCGTGGTTGTGGTTAGAAACGGGAATTTACTAAGTATCTTGGAACTTACCTTGTTGCAGGCGACTAATTGCGAGGATTCCCTCAGTCTGAGAGCTGACTTTGCTGCCACATGCTTACAGAACAAGTCTACTGGCAGTAAATGTAAAATGACGTTTAGTGGCTGGCTTGGCGTTGTTCTAAGAGCTCCATTAATGCATAAACTGGCTGCTCGTTGTATACTTTTTATACGCCTCACCACGTATTTCTTTTCCATCATTGGCCACCATACCAATATTCCGTATGTCATGAATGGTCCAACAACTACTGTGTAGAGCCAATAAGCTTTCCGAGCCGTTAGTCCCCATTTGGGGCCCACCATCCTTTTACAGGTGTAGAGTGCCGTAGCTGCTTTTTTCACCCTAGCATCCAAGTTTTGTTTCCATGAAAGCTTCCTGTCTAAGGTTAGTCCTTAATAGTTTGCCTTATCTCCGATTGTTAGCCTGCTACCATTTAATACTGGCGCCGTAACTATTGGAGCATTATGTTTTCGGGTGAACAATACTAGCTCCTTCTTACCAGCATTTAAGTTTAGTCCGCACGATACGGCCCAACGATTTATATCATCTAAGATTGTTTGCATAAGATTTGTGAGAGTATTCAGGAATTTACCCGTAACCGAAACTGCCACATCATCAGCGTAGGCCACAACATGTACCCCCTTCTTTTCTAGATCCAACAGTAACTTAATCATTGTCAGGATCCAGAGAAGTGGGGATAAAACGCCTCCTAGGGGTGTACCCCTTTGAACAGATCTGCACATCGTTGACGCTCCCAGCGTTGAAATTATTGACCTGCTCGTAATTGAACAGATAATTAATTTTCTGAGAGGCTCCTTCTATATCTAAGAAGGCAATTAGAGTGTATTCTTTAACTTCCAGAGCTTTTTCAATCTAAGCCACCACAGAGCTTAGCGCTGTTTCTGTAGATTTTCCTTTAGAATACGCATGCTGCGAACCAGCTAACTTTTTTGGTTTTAGTTTGTTTCTTATATGTAATTTTGAAATCCTTTGGACTTGTATGCGAGCTTTTGCCTGCCTTAGGTATGTATATTACCTTAACTTCCCTCCAAAGCGACGGGATATAGTTTAATTGCAGTGCCCCTTCTGAAGATACCTGATACTATGCATCGATTGTGCCATTATTTTCCTAAGTCGAGACGCTTCCGCCGTGTTCTCGATATCATTACAAAAGATTTCCAAGAATTTTTTTTTGCTCTCCTAACTTCCTTTTTGTATGACCTAAGGAGGTTGTAGTAATTATCCCAGCCTGACTCGCCTTGAACTGCTTTCTGCATTCTTTCTGTAAATCTTTAAGTTCGCGAGACCACCATGGCGGTCTAATTCTACCCCTACTTCATGTTATTGGACAAGACACTCCTAATACTTGCCGGCAAGATTCCGTGAATCGATTAACGAGGATGTCGGGATCTTCCTTACTTCTGGGCTGAAACGGTGGAATCATAGGGATACATTTTTCCAGCTCTTGTATGCTCACCTGCCAGTTCGTTTTTCTATGATTCCTGAAGTCAATGCCCCTATCGGGCCTTTCCTATATTATACATTCAATATAACGGTGATCCGAGAAGGAATGTTCTTCGAGGACTCTCCTTCGGTTTACTCTGTTAAATATTTCTTCTGACACAAGTGTGATATCCAGTACTTCTTGTCAGTTTCTTGTAATAAACGTTGGCATACTTCCCTTATTGCACAACAGAAGCTTAGAGGATAGTAGGTAATTAAAGAAACACTCATCTCTGTCATTGACTGTATGATGTGCCTTTGAGTCGCATCCAAGTAAAGTCATGCACTTGGATGTCTTGCTATCCTATACCACCTCTTTTACCATCGGAAGTGGCACCATCTCTTCCTCGTATGGCATATAGCACGACACCAGCCGGCAACTGCTTGTTCCCGTTTCCCAGCTTACTGCTGCTGTGTCGATGTTGCAATATAAAAACGTTAAGGTCTTTCTTTGCCATTATGGAGGCTCTGACTTTACCTTAACAATTAGCCCTGACTAGCTTATAGTTCGGTGTCCTCAATCCGCAAATACGCCCTCCATTTAACCATGGCTCCTGAATGAGAACAAACTCAGGCTAATCTATAGCCACACCGTTAATTAGGACTGCTTAAGCTCTTTTGCTGTGATTAAGATTAATTTGTAGAAGACGCATTGACTATTGTTATATCTGCGTCTTCCTGAGAGTTGCTTAAAAGCTCTCTTTCAGTATACAAGAGTGATAGTCTGGCAGTAAGCTCGGACCCGGAAGAACACTCAACTTGCTCTAGACTTTCCACAACGCTCGAGGACTCCATAGGATCTTCCTCTACTTCGCATATCTCGTTCTCCGATGCTAGATGGTCTGCAGCATCGGCGTCCGACTTGTAGGGTGTTAGCATCACCTTCGTGAATCCATAATTTATCTCCCCGTCCCTTTTCGCCAGCGGTTCGATGGATTCTTTTGTTAGTAACTGCACAATCTGCATAGTGGCTCTTTTGGTCTCCACGCCAGATTCTGCTACGTTTTCCTCAAATGGTTTGATCATCTTATTGGGCATAATGTTGAACAGGAGACAGATGTTCTCTGAGGGTCACAATTTCGTATATCTTAAGGGACAGGGTTTCTTTCTACCTGCTGTTTTTATAATTATAGCTTATGTATATTTTACATTTTAAATCTAAGTTATAATAATTGATAGAAAAATATTTTAACATTACAGTAGGACCTCGATACCAATGGACCTCAAACCATGGTAACTGAAAAACCTCTATAACTTCAAACTTACCGTTTTGCTGAAAATCACAAAAAATCGCAACAAAATCATATATTTGACCTTGAATAAACAATTTCCATACAGGGGAGAAATGGGGAACTTTGAAATTTTATTTATAATTATATTTTAAACGATGTCACCAATTTTCAGTTAGTTGCGGATATATGAAACTTCACTCTCATTTTTTGGTCTAATTAAAAATTACTTATTATATATTTGCCTCAATTCCCGTTTTCTGGCGATCATAATTGTGTTCGTATGTGCACACACATTTCGTACAAGTGCATAGTAGCAACAACATTTACAATAACAACAACAACAACTTGAATATTACATATAAAAAATTGCTGATCAGGGGTGTTGACTTAATGGGAAACCTTAAAAAATCTTTGAGCTGCCCGTTTTTTATCGCTAAGGTTAACGCCGACGCGACATCTCTAAAGAAAGCAGCAACTTTGCGTCAAATTCTTACTTAAATTTTAAAATAAGTACAAAGAAAATGAAATGAAAAACGATTTAATTTATTAATAATACTTACATCCTTTTGTACAAGCATAAAAATCGCGCAAATTACGTATTTGATTCTTGTTAATACGAGCATAGTTTAATTTTGTTTGAATAAAAAACTATGGAAAAATACCGTTCTGAGCGGCTTACCGTCTAGTTTATTATTGATTTTCCTACTCATTATAAAATTACATTTTGCTTAATTTATTTGGAGTCGTTGTGCTGTCTCGACGTTTCTCAACATCGACGACTTGGCATAATTTAAATAATCAATATGAAATATTCCTTATGTGGTCATATGATATTAAATTATATCAATATGAAACATATATACATATATGTATATACATACATACATATGTATATATCCAACGGTGGCATAAAATTTCGTTATGCTATTGCAATAGCATATTACAATGTATAGTGCATATACAAGTTGGTATGACACATATTATAACTTATATTAAAAAAATACTTCTTCTTCGTAGCTGGGGAGTGGAGGAGTAATTTGATGACGCAACTCCCCCAGCGTTACTGTAAGAACTTTCCTGAGTTCTTGTATTTACGATTTTTATTATTGTTGTTTTCTTCTTTGCCATTCCTACAAGGATTATTACGACCACCATTACTATGATTAATAATGTTATCTTAATACCATATGATACATTTTTAGGGTATTTTAATTCTGCAATTTCTTTTATATTATATTTTCAATATTTTTTACTACAATATCATTAAATGTTAATTTTGGTGAGTACTTATTTCATTAAATATTTCTATGTCCGCCGTTTGTATCACTGTATACCCCGCTTCTTCTATTATTGGTGTGATTTACAAAAGTGCTGCCACCAATATTATGATTATTTAAAAAAAAAAATAGTTATCCCCGTCATCTGTAAAAAAAAAATTTATAACTGGTTAGGCTTTGATTAATTGTCTCTATACGTAGAGTACGATATTTTATTATTTATTACTCCGTTGGATTTTAGTCGCCTCTTACGACAGGCATCACTTACCATGGTTATATTCTTGGAAAACCCCGTACCCACAGAAGTAGAACAAAAGTCATGTAATAAAATTTTTTTTTAAGTTTTATTATCCCCAATAAATTATCTCAAACTAAATGCATTATCATCTTTCTCGTTTAGGTTTTCTATATTTGCCAATTTGCAGTAGATTAATTCGGTAATACGGTTGATCTTTATGCCGTACTCTTATGAAGTTTTTAATTGGCCCTGTTTCTCTGTTTTCCATGTATTCTTCTCTGTTTTGATTTAACTTGGCTATAGTTTTTTGTTTTATCATATTTATTCTATCTCATATGGATGGACATATGTTTTCTTTCGCGTCCCTTGGAGAAATTTTGATAGTTGAGTGATACCTTTCGTTATAGTTGCATATAACAATTGGCATTCTCATTTCTGTTGAAAGACTAGGGTCCTCAATTCCTGTTAGTTTTTTCAAAAAGGTTGTCCCTCAATATCTGCATTTCCTTTTAATATTGGTGAGTTCTCAATTCGACTCAAAAAATCAGCTACAACATTATTTTTTCCATTTACGTATTCTATTTCAAAGTTGTATTCCTGCAATTTCAATAACCCCCTCTGATGCCGTTGAGAAACTTTCTTTCCTTTATATTTATTAACTAGATATTTGATTTGACAATGATCTGTTAGTCCGGTCAATTTAGATATTTGAAGTTATATAAATTCAGAACAAGTTGAAAATTATACTTAAGGTCAAAGGTCAAAAATAAAAATGTAGAAAAGTTGTATTTATTATAATATGCCAACGTTTTCACGCTACCTATGAGGTAGTGTACTTACTTTTTCTTCTTGATCTTCCTCTTGTTCTTCTCTTTGTTCTTGCTCTTCTTCTTCATGCTGGGTGCAAGTAAATTGCGTCAAGTGCGTCAATTGCGATGTATCGTATGTCACCTCATTGGAATCAAACGGATCCTCCACTGTTGGTGATTCAACATTAGAGCTTGGTCGAACAACAGTCATAATACTATGGCAAATATTTGTGCATATTAATTTAAAATGATCTAAATTTAATAATTTATCTTTTAAAATCACTCGTTCCACAAAATTTGTCAAAGTTTCTCGGAATTTATTGTTTAAATCTTCAAAAATGCGACCTGGTGGAGGGTAGGTAAAATTATTAAACACTGCGGTTTGAATATCTTCGCGAATGATAGCTGCAGCTGCGTCTAGGACTCAGAATGTTCTTCTTTTTTATACATTTTTTTTTTCATTTAAAATATCATGCTAATTATCTGTTAGACATATGAATGTTGATGCTCCAGATTTCTCAGTGATAATAAGCTTCTCACCATACTTCAGTTTCTGTCGTAGCTTTGTCGTTCTGTTAATTAAAGTCGCAGTTTTCAAATACTACGTGATTCGTTTAAAGTGAACTGACAGTCATCGCTCTTTTCCATGTAATAAATATTTACTCCATTTCCTGGTAGCTTCATCTTTAGGACGACCGACTTTTTCCTGTATAGAGCCTTACATTCCAATAGAAGATGATTTATCGTCTCCTTTTCTTCTACCTCCTGACAGCTTTTACAACAGTCGTTGTTTGGTACACGTAGTCTGCTGGCATGTCTACTAATTAGACAGTGACCTGTTAGTACTCCTATCAGAGTTCTTATGTCATTCCTTTGGAATTTTAATAGCCGATTTGTGCGGCTCATGCTCAATTCCTGCCACGTTTGTCTACTAGTTGAGCAAATTAGTGATTGCCTCCACCGAGACTCAGCTAGACTGCTTGCTGATTAAGTGGTTACAAGTTGCCAGAGGCATAAAAATACCTTCTTTTTCAGAGGTTAATAGTAAAATGGTAGCTGTTCTGGCTAGTTAATCTGCTTCGCAGTTACCAGGGATATCACTATGACCTGGTTGATGAGACCATATGAGACTTGAGTGATTTCAAGGCCGCTTGGCTATCCGTATTCTTGTTGTGAGTACACCTTATGTCAATACAACAAGGCTTTCTTTGATTGCTGTGATCTCCGCCTGGAAGACACTGCAGATGTCTGGTAAACGGAACGCGATTTTGGTGTCTAATATTGCTGAAAAGACTCCACCTCCCATTTAATTATTTAGTTTGGATCCATCCGTGTAGATGCTAATTCCCTCATTCCTGTCCACCTCGTTCCTTTTCCACTGCTCTCTGGAGGGGAAAGCAATATTGTAGACCGAATTTAGATTAAATTCTACTGGATTGCGGAAATCCGTGGTTGTGGTTAGAAACGGGAATTTACTAAGTATCTTGGAACTTACCTTGTTGCAGGCGACTAATTGCGAAGATTCCCTCAGTCTGAGAGCTGACTTTGCTGCCACATGCTTACAGAATAAGTCTACTGGCAGTAAATGTAAAATGACGTTTAGTGGCTGGCTTGGCGTTGTTCTAAGAGCTCCACTAATGCATAAACTGGCTGCTCGTTGTATACTTTTTATACGCCTCACCATGTATTTCTTTTCCATTATTGGCCACCATACCAATATTCCGTATGTCATGAATGGTCCAACAACTACTGTGTAGAGCCAATAAGCTTTCCGAGCCGTTAGTCCCCATTTGGGGCCCACCATCCTTTTACAGGTGTAGAATGACGTAGCTGCTTTTTTCACCCTAGCATCCAAGTTTTGTTTCCATGAAAGCTTCCTGTCTAAGGTTAGTCCTTAATAGTTTGCCTTATCTCCGACTGTTAGCCTGTTACCATTTAATACTGGCGCCGTAACTATTGGAGCATTATGTTTTCGGGTGAACAATACTAGCTCCTTCTTACCAGCATTTAAGTTTAGTCCGCACGATACGGCCCAACGATTTATATCATCTAAGATTGTTTGCATAAGGTTTGTGAGAGTATTCAGGAATTTACCCGTAACCGAAACTGCCACATCATCAGCGTAGGCCACAACATGTACCCCCTTCTTTTCTAGATCCAACAGTAACTTAATCATTGTCAGGATCCAGAGAAGTGGGGATAAAACGCCTCCTAGGGGTGTACCCCTTTGAACAGATCTGCACATCGTTGACGCTCCCAGCGTTGAAATTATTGACCTGCTCGTAATTGAACAGATAATTAATTTTCTGAGAGGCTCCTTCTATATCTAAGAAGGCAATTAGAGTGTAATCTTTAACTTCCAAAGCTTTTTCAATCTAAGCCACCACAGAGCTTAGCGCTGTTTCTGTAGATTTTCCTTTAGAATACGCATGCTGCGAACCAGCTAACTTTTTTGGTTTGTTTGTTTCTTATATGTAATTTTGAAATCCTTTGGACTTGTATGCGAGCTTTTGCCTGCCTTAGGTATGTATATTACCTTAACTTCCCTCCAAAGCGACGGGATATAGTTTAATTGCAGTGCCCCTTCTGAAGATACCTGATACTATGCATCGATTGTGCCATTATTTTCCTAAGTCGAGACGCTTCCGCCGTGTTCTCGATATCATTACAAAAGATTTCCAAGAATTTTTTTTTGCTCTCCTAACTTCCTTTTTGTATGACCTAAGGAGGTTGTAGTAATTATCCCAGCCTGACTCGCCTTGAACTGCTTTCTGCATTCTTTCTGTAAATCTTTAAGTTCGCGAGACCAAAATGGCGGTCTAATTCTACCCCTACTTCATGTTATTGGACAAGACACTCCTAATACTTGCCGGCAAGATTCCGTGAATCGATTAACGAGGATGTCGGGATCTTCCTTACTTCTGGGCTGAAACGGTGGAATCATAGGGATACATTTTTCCAGCTCTTGTATGCTCACCTGCCAGTTCGTTTTTCTATGATTCCTGAAGTCAATGCCCCTATCGGGCCTTTCCTATATTATACATTCAATATAACGGTGATCCGAGAAGGAATGTTCTTCGAGGACTCTCCTTCGGTTTACTCTGTTAAATATTTCTTCTGACACAAGTGTGATATCCAGTACTTCTTGTCAGTTTCTTGTAATAAACGTTGGCATACTTCCCTTATTGCACAACAGAAGCTTAGAGGATAGTAGGTAATTAAAGAAACACTCATCTCTGTCATTAACTGTATGATGTGCCTTTGAGTCGCATCCAAGTAAAGTCATGCACTTGGATGCCTTGCTATCCTATACCACCTCTTTTACCATCGGAAGTGGCACCATCTCTTCCTCGTATGGCATATAGCACGACACCAGCCGGCAACTGCTTGTTCCCGTTTCCCAGCTTACTGCTGCTGTGTCGTTGTTGCAATATAAAAACGTTAAGGTCTTTCTTTGCCATTATGGAGGCTCTGACTTTACCTTAACAATTAGCCATGACTAGCTTATAGTTCGGTGTCCTCAATCCGCAAATACGCCCTCCATTTACCCTTGGCTCCTGAATGAGAACAAACTCAGGCTAATCTATAGCCACACCGTTAATTAGGACTGCTTAAGCTCTTTTGCTGTGATTAAGATTAATTTGTAGAAGACGCATTGACTATTGTTATATCTGCGTCTTCCTGAGAGATGCTTAAAAGCTCTCTTTCAGTATACAAGAGTGATAGTCTGGCAGCAAGCTCGGACCCGGAAGAACACTCAACTTGCTCTAGACTTTCCACAATGCTCGAGGACTCCATAGGATCTTCCTCTACTTCGCATATCTCGTTCTCCGATGCTAGATGGTCTGCAGCATCGGCGTCCGACTTGTAGGGTGTTAGCATCACCTTCGTGAATCCATAATTTATCTCCCCGTCCCTTTTCGCCAGCGGTTCGATGGATTCTTTTGTTAGTAACTGCACAATCTGCATAGTGGCTCTTTTGGTCTCCACGCCAGATTCTGCTACGTTTTCCTCAAATGGTTGATCATCTTATTGGGCATACTGTTGAACAGGAGACAGATGTTCTCTGAGGGTCACAATTTCGTAAGGGACAGGGTTTCTTTCTACCTGCTATTTTTATAATTATAGCTTATGTATATCTTATATTTTAAATGTAAGCTATAATAATTGATAGAAAAATATTTTAACATTACAGTAGGACCTCGATACCAATGGACCTCAAACCATGGTAACTGAAAAACCTCTATAACTTCAAACTTACCGTTTTGCTGAAAATCACAAAAAATCGCAAGAAAATCATATATTTGACCTTGAATAAACAATTTCCATACAGGGGAGAAATGGGGAACTTTGAAATTTTATTTATAATTATATTTTACTCTTCACTCTCATTTTTTGGTCTAATTAAAAATTACTTATTATATATTTGCCTCAATTCCCGTTTTCTGGCGATCATAATTGTGTTCGTATGTGCACACACATTTCGTACAAGTGCATAGTAGCAACAACATTTACAATAACAACAACAACAACTTGAATATTACACATAAAAAATTGCTGATCAGGGGTGTTGACTTAATGGGAAACCCTAAAAAATCTTTGAGCTGCCCGTTTTTTATCGCTAAGGTTAACGCCGACGCGGCATCTCTAAAGAAAGCAGCTACTTTGCGTCAAATTTTTACTTAAATTTTAAAATAAGTACAAAGAAAATGAAATGAAAAACGATTTAATTTATTAATAATACTTACATCCTTTTGTACAAGCATAAAAATCGCGCTAATTACGTATTTGATTCTTGTTAATACGAGCATAGTTTAATTTTGTTTGAATAAAAAACTATGGAAAAATACCGTTCTGAGCGGCTTACCGTCTAGTTTATTATTGATTTTCCTACTCATTATAAAAATACATTTTGCTTAATTTATTTGGAGTCGTTGTGCTGTCTCGACGTTTCTCAACATCGACGACTTGGCATAATTTAAATAATCAATATAAAATATTCCTTATGTGGTCATATGATATTAAATTATATCAATATGAAACATATATACATATATGTATATACATACATACATATGTATATATCCAACGGTGGCATAAAATTTCGTTATGCTATTGCAATAGCATATTACAATGTATAGTGCATATACAAGTTGGTATGACACATATTATAACTTATATTAAAAAAATACTTCTTCTTCGTAGCTGGGGAGTGGAGGAGTAATTTGATGACGCAACTCCCCCAGCGTTACTGTAAGAACTTTCCTGAGTTCTTGTATTTACGATTTTTATTATTGTTGTTTTCTTCTTTGCCATTCCTACAAGGATTATTACGACCACCATTACTATGATTAATAATGTTATCTTAATACCATATGATACATTTTTAGGGTATTTTAATTCTGCAATTTCTTTTATATTATATTTTCAATATTTTTTACTACAATATCATTAAATGTTAATTTTGGTGAGTACTTATTTCATTAAATATTTCTATGTCCGCCGTTTGTATCACTGTATACCCCGCTTCTTCTATTATTGGTGTGATTTACAAAAGTGCTGCCACCAATATTATGATTATTTAAAAAAAAAAATAGTTATCCCCGTCATCTGTAAAAAAAAAATTTATAACTGGTTAGGCTTTGATTAATTGTCTCTATACGTAGAGTACGATATTTTATTATTTATTACTCCGTTGGATTTTAGTCGCCTCTTACGACAGGCATCACTTACCATGGTTATATTCTTGGAAAACCCCGTACCCACAGAAGTAGAACAAAAGTCATGTAATAAAATTTTTTTTTAAGTTTTATTATCCCCAATAAATTATCTCAAACTAAATGCATTATCATCTTTCTCGTTTAGGTTTTCTATATTTGCCAATTTGCAGTAGATTAATTCGGTAATACGGTTGATCTTTATGCCGTACTCTTATGAAGTTTTTAATTGGCCCTGTTTCTCTGTTTTCCATGTATTCTTCTCTGTTTTGATTTAACTTGGCTATAGTTTTTTGTTTTATCATATTTATTCTATCTCATATGGATGGACATATGTTTTCTTTGGCGTCCCTTGGAGAAATTTTGATAGTTGAGTGATACCTATCGTTATAGTTGCATATAACAATTGGCATTCTCATTTCTGTTGAAAGACTAGGGTCCTCAATTCCTGTTAGTTTTTTCAAAAAGGTTGTCCCTCAATATCTGCATTTCCTTTTAATATTGGTGAGTTCTCAATTCGACTCAAAAAATCAGCTACAACATTATTTTTTCCATTTACGTATTCTATTTCAAAGTTGTATTCCTGCAATTTCAATAACCCCCTCTGATGCCGTTGAGAAACTTTCTTTCCTTTATATTTATTAACTAGATATTTGATTTGACAATGATCTGTTAGTCCGGTCAATTTAGATATTTGAAGTTATATAAATTCAGAACAAGTTGAAAATTATACTTAAGGTCAAAGGTCAAAAATAAAAATGTAGAAAAGTTGTATTTATTATAATATGCCAACGTTTTCACGCTACCTATGAGGTAGTGTACTTACTTTTTCTTCTTGATCTTCCTCTTGTTCTTCTCTTTGTTCTTGCTCTTCTTCTTCATGCTGGGTGCAAGTAAATTGCGTCAAGTGCGTCAATTGCGATGTATCGTATGTCACCTCATTGGAATCAAACGGATCCTCCACTGTTGGTGATTCAACATTAGAGCTTGGTCGAACAACAGTCATAATACTATGGCAAATATTTGTGCATATTAATTTAAAATGATCTAAATTTAATAATTTATCTTTTAAAATCACTCGTTGCACAAAATTTGTCAAAGTTTCTCGGAATTTATTGTTTAAATCTTCAAAAATGCGACCTGGTGGAGGGTAGGTAAAATTATTAAACACTGCGGTTTGAATATCTTCGCGAATGATAGCTGCAGCTGCGTCTAGGACTCAGAATGTTCTTCTTTTTTATACATTTTTTTTTTCATTTAAAATATCATGCTAATTATCTGTTAGACATATGAATGTTGATGCTCCAGATTTCTCAGTGATAATAAGCTTCTCACCATACTTCAGTTTCTGTCGTAGCTTTGTCGTTCTGTTAATTAAAGTCGCAGTTTGCAAATACTACGTGATTCGTTTAAAGTGAACTGACAGTCATCGCTCTTTTCCATGTAATAAATATTTACTCCATTTCCTGGTAGCTTCATCTTTAGGACGACCGACTTTTTCCTGTATAGAGCCTTACATTCCAATAGAAGATGATTTATCGTCTCCTTTTCTTCTACCTCCTGACAGCTTTTACAACAGTCGTTGTTTGGTACACGTAGTCTGCTAGCATGTCTACTAATTAGACAGTGACCTGTTAGTACTCCTATCAGAGTTCTTATGTCATTCCTTTGGAATTTTAATAGCTGATTTGTGCGGCTCATGCTCAATTCCTGCCACGTTTGTCTACTAGTTGAGCAAATTAGTGATTGCCTCCACCGAGACTCAGCTAGACTGCTTGCTGATTAAGTGGTTACAAGTTGCCAGAGGCATAAAAATACCTTCTTTTTCAGAGGTTAATAGTAAAATGGTACCTGTTCTGGCTAGTTAATCTGCTTCGCAGTTACCAGGGATATCACTATGACCTGGAACCCCTTGCAGGTTTATCGTGAAGTAGGATGTTGATGAGACCATATGAGACTTGAGTGATTTCAAGGCCGCTTGGCTATCCGTATTCTTGTTGTGAGTACACCTTATGTCAATACAACAAGGCTTTCTTTGATTGCTGTGATCTCCGCCTGGAAGACACTGCAGATGTCTGGTAAACGGAACGCGATTTTGGTGTCTAATATTGCTGAAAAGACTCCACCTCCCATTTAATTATTTAGTTTGGATCCATCCGTGTAGATGCTAATTCCCTCATTCCTGTCCACCTCGTTCCTTTTCCACTGCTCTCTGGAGGGGAAAGCAATATTGTAGACCGAATTTAGATTAAATTCTACTGGATTGCGGAAATCCGTGGTTGTGGTTAGAAACGGGAATTTACTAAGTATCTTGGAACTTACCTTGTTGCAGGCGACTAATTGCGAAGATTCCCTCAGTCTGAGAGCTGACTTTGCTGCCACATGCTTACAGAATAAGTCTACTGGCAGTAAATGTAAAATGACGTTTAGTGGCTGGCTTGGCGTTGTTCTAAGAGCTCCACTAATGCATAAACTGGCTGCTCGTTGTATACTTTTTATACGCCTCACCATGTATTTCTTTTCCATTATTGGCCACCATACCAATATTCCGTATGTCATGAATGGTCCAACAACTACTGTGTAGAGCCAATAAGCTTTCCGAGCCGTTAGTCCCCATTTGGGGCCCACCATCCTTTTACAGGTGTAGAATGCCGTAGCTGCTTTTTTCACCCTAGCATCCAAGTTTTGTTTCCATGAAAGCTTCCTGTCTAAGGTTAGTCCTTAATAGTTTGCCTTATCTCCGACTGTTAGCCTGTTACCATTTAATACTGGCGCCGTAACTATTGGAGCATTATGTTTTCGGGTGAACAATACTAGCTCCTTCTTACCAGCATTTAAGTTTAGTCCGCACGATACGGCCCAACGATTTATATCATCTAAGATTGTTTGCATAAGATTTGTGAGAGTATTCAGGAATTTACCCGTAACCGAAACTGCCACATCATCAGCGTAGGCCACAACATGTACCCCCTTCTTTTCTAGATCCAACAGTAACTTAATCATTGTCAGGATCCAGAGAAGTGGGGATAAAACGCCTCCTAGGGGTGTACCCCTTTGAACAGATCTGCACATCGTTGACGCTCCCAGCGTTGAAATTATTGACCTGCTCGTAATTGAACAGATAATTAATTTTCTGAGAGGCTCCTTCTATATCTAAGAAGGCAATTAGAGTGTATTCTTTAACTTCCAGAGCTTTTTCAATCTAAGCCACCACAGAGCTTAGCGCTGTTTCTGTAGATTTTCCTTTAGAATACGCATGCTGCGAACCAGCTAACTTTTTTGGTTTTAGTTTGTTTCTTATATGTAATTTTGAAATCCTTTGGACTTGTATGCGAGCTTTTGCCTGCCTTAGGTATGTATATTACCTTAACTTCCCTCCAAAGCGACGGGATATAGTTTAATTGCAGTGCCCCTTCTGAAGATACCTGATACTATGCATCGATTGTGCCATTATTTTCCTAAGTCGAGACGCTTCCGCCGTGTTCTCGATATCATTACAAAAGATTTCCAAGAATTTTTTTTTGCTCTCCTAACTTCCTTTTTGTATGACCTAAGGAGGTTGTAGTAATTATCCCAGCCTGACTCGCCTTGAACTGCTTTCTGCATTCTTTCTGTAAATCTTTAAGTTCGCGAGACCACCATGGCGGTCTAATTCTACCCCTACTTCATGTTATTGGACAAGACACTCCTAATACTTGCCGGCAAGATTCCGTGAATCGATTAACGAGGATGTCGGGATCTTCCTTACTTCTGGGCTGAAACGGTGGAATCATAGGGATACATTTTTCCAGCTCTTGTATGCTCACCTGCCAGTTCGTTTTTCTATGATTCCTGAAGTCAATGCCCCTATCGGGCCTTTCCTATATTATACATTCAATATAACGGTGATCCGAGAAGGAATGTTCTTCGAGGACTCTCCTTCGGTTTACTCTGTTAAATATTTCTTCTGACACAAGTGTGATATCCAGTACTTCTTGTCAGTTTCTTGTAATAAACGTTGGCATACTTCCCTTATTGCACAACAGAAGCTTAGAGGATAGTAGGTAATTAAAGAAACACTCATCTCTGTCATTAACTGTATGATGTGCCTTTGAGTCGCATCCAAGTAAAGTCATGCACTTGGATGCCTTGCTATCCTATACCACCTCTTTTACCATCGGAAGTGGCACCATCTCTTCCTCGTATGGCATATAGCACGACACCAGCCGGCAACTGCTTGTTCCCGTTTCCCAGCTTACTGCTGCTGTGTCGTTGTTGCAATATAAAAACGTTAAGGTCTTTCTTTGCCATTATGGAGGCTCTGACTTTACCTTAACAATTAGCCATGACTAGCTTATAGTTCGGTGTCCTCAATCCGCAAATACGCCCTCCATTTACCCTTGGCTCCTGAATGAGAACAAACTCAGGCTAATCTATAGCCACACCGTTAATTAGGACTGCTTAAGCTCTTTTGCTGTGATTAAGATTAATTTGTAGAAGACGCATTGACTATTGTTATATCTGCGTCTTCCTGAGAGATGCTTAAAAGCTCTCTTTCAGTATACAAGAGTGATAGTCTGGCAGCAAGCTCGGACCCGGAAGAACACTCAACTTGCTCTAGACTTTCCACAATGCTCGAGGACTCCATAGGATCTTCCTCTACTTCGCATATCTCGTTCTCCGATGCTAGATGGTCTGCAGCATCGGCGTCCGACTTGTAGGGTGTTAGCATCACCTTCGTGAATCCATAATTTACCTCCCCGTCCCTTTTCGCCAGCGGTTCGATGGATTCTTTTGTTAGTAACTGCACAATCTGCATAGTGGCTCTTTTGGTCTCCACGCCAGATTCTGCTACGTTTTCCTCAAATGGTTGATCATCTTATTGGGCATACTGTTGAACAGGAGACAGATGTTCTCTGAGGGTCACAATTTCGTAAGGGACAGGGTTTCTTTCTACCTGCTATTTTTATAATTATAGCTTATGTATATCTTATATTTTAAATGTAAGCTATAATAATTGATAGAAAAATATTTTAACATTACAGTAGGACTTCGATACCAATGGACCTCAAACCATGGTAACTGAAAAACCTCTATAACTTCAAACTTACCGTTTTGCTGAAAATCACAAAAAATCGCAAGAAAATCATATATTTGACCTTGAATAAACAATTTCCATACAGGGGAGAAATGGGGAACTTTGAAATTTTATTTATAATTATATTTTACTCTTCACTCTCATTTTTTGGTCTAATTAAAAATTACTTATTATATATTTGCCTCAATTCCCGTTTTCTGGCGATCATAATTGTGTTCGTATGTGCACACACATTTCGTACAAGTGCATAGTAGCAACAACATTTACAATAACAACAACAACAACTTGAATATTACACATAAAAAATTGCTGATCAGGGGTGTTGACTTAATGGGAAACCCTAAAAAATCTTTGAGCTGCCCGTTTTTTATCGCTAAGGTTAACGCCGACGCGGCATCTCTAAAGAAAGCAGCTACTTTGCGTCAAATTTTTACTTAAATTTTAAAATAAGTACAAAGAAAATGAAATGAAAAACGATTTAATTTATTAATAATACTTACATCCTTTTGTACAAGCATAAAAATCGCGCTAATTACGTATTTGATTCTTGTTAATACGAGCATAGTTTAATTTTGTTTGAATAAAAAACTATGGAAAAATACCGTTCTGAGCGGCTTACCGTCTAGTTTATTATTGATTTTCCTACTCATTATAAAAATACATTTTGCTTAATTTATTTGGAGTCGTTGTGCTGTCTCGACGTTTCTCAACATCGACGACTTGGCATAATTTAAATAATCAATATGAAATATTCCTTATGTGGTCATATGATATTAAATTATATCAATATGAAACATATATACATATATGTATATACATACATACATATGTATATACATACATACATATGTATATATCCAACGGTGGCATAAAATTTCGTTATGCTATTGCAATAGCATATTACAATGTATCTTCTTCGTAGCTGGGGAGTGGTGGAGTAATTTCATGAAGCAACTCCCCCAGCGTTACTGTAAGAACTTTCCTGAGTTCTTGTATTTACGGTTTTTATTATTGTTGTTTTCTTCTTTGCCATTCCTACAAGGATTATTACGACCACCATTACTAAGATTAACAATGTTATCTTAATACCATATGATACATTTTTAGGGTATTTTAATTCTGCAATTTCTTTTATATTATATTTTCAATATTTTTTACTACAATATCATTAAATGTTAATTTTGGTGAGTACTTATTTCATTAAATATTTCTATGTCCGCCGTTTGTATCACTGTATACCCCGCTTCTTCTATTATTGGTGTGATTTACAAAAGTGCTGCCCCCAATGTTATGATTTTTAAAAAAAAAAAACAGTTATCCTCGTCATCTGTAAAAAAAAAATTTATAACTGGTTAGGCTTTGATTAATTGTCTCTATACGTAGAGTACGATATTTTATTATTTATTACTCCGTTGGATTTTAGTCGCCTCTTACGACAGGCATCACTTCCCATGGTTATATTCTTGGAAAACCCCGTACCCACAGAAGTAGAACAAAAATCATGTAATAAAATTTTTTTTTAAGTTTTATTATCCCCAATAAATTATTTCAAACTAAATGCATTATCATCTTTCTCGTTTAGGTTTTCTATATTTGCCAATTTGCAGTAGATTAATTCGGTAATACGGTTGATCTTTATGCCGTACTCTTATGAAGTTTTTAATTGGCCCTGTTTCTCTGTTTTCCATGTATTCTTCTCTGTTTTGATTTAACTTGGCTATAGTTTTTTGTTTTATCATATTTATTCTATCTTATATGGATGGACATATGTTTTCTTTGGCGTCCCTTGGAGAAATTTTGATAGTTGAGTGATACCTATCGTTATAGTTGCATATAACAATTGGCATTCTCATTTCTGTTGAAAGACTAGGGTCCCCAATTCCTGTTAGTTTTTTCAAAAAGGTTGTCCCTCAATATCTGCATTTCCTTTTAATATTGGTGAGTTCTCAATTCGACTCAAAAAATCAGCTACAACATTATTTTTTCCATTTACGTATTCTATTTCAAAGTTGTATTCCTGCAATTTCAATAACCCCCTCTGATGCCGTTGAGAAACTTTCTTTCCTTTATATTTATTAACTAGATATTTGATTTGACAATGATCTGTTAGTCCGGTCAATTTAGATATTTGAAGTTATATAAATTCAGAACAAGTTGAAAATTATACTTAAGGTCAAAGGTCAAAAATAAAAATGTAGAAAAGTTGTATTTATTATAATATGCCAACGTTTTCACGCTACCTATGAGGTAGTGTACTTACTTTTTCTTCTTGATCTTCCTCTTGTTCTTCTCTTTGTTCTTGCTCTTCTTCTTCATGCTGGGTGCAAGTAAATTGCGTCAAGTGCGTCAATTGCGATGTATCGTATGTCACCTCATTGGAATCAAACGGATCCTCCACTGTTGGTGATTCAACATTAGAGCTTGGTCGAACAACAGTCATAATACTATGGCAAATATTTGTGCATATTAATTTAAAATGATCTAAATTTAATAATTTATCTTTTAAAATCACTCGTTGCACAAAATTTGTCAAAGTTTCTCGGAATTTATTGTTTAAATCTTCAAAAATGCGACCTGGTGGAGGGTAGGTAAAATTATTAAACACTGCGGTTTGAATATCTTCGCGAATGATAGCTGCAGCTGCGTCTAGGACTCAGAATGTTCTTCTTTTTTATACATTTTTTTTTTCATTTAAAATATCATGCTAATTATCTGTTAGACATATGAATGTTGATGCTCCAGATTTCTCAGTGATAATAAGCTTCTCACCATACTTCAGTTTCTGTCGTAGCTTTGTCGTTCTGTTAATTAAAGTCGCAGTTTGCAAATACTACGTGATTCGTTTAAAGTGAACTGACAGTCATCGCTCTTTTCCATGTAATAAATATTTACTCCATTTCCTGGTAGCTTCATCTTTAGGACGACCGACTTTTTCCTGTATAGAGCCTTACATTCCAATAGAAGATGATTTATCGTCTCCTTTTCTTCTACCTCCTGACAGCTTTTACAACAGTCGTTGTTTGGTACACGTAGTCTGCTAGCATGTCTACTAATTAGACAGTGACCTGTTAGTACTCCTATCAGAGTTCTTATGTCATTCCTTTGGAATTTTAATAGCTGATTTGTGCGGCTCATGCTCAATTCCTGCCACGTTTGTCTACTAGTTGAGCAAATTAGTGATTGCCTCCACCGAGACTCAGCTAGACTGCTTGCTGATTAAGTGGTTACAAGTTGCCAGAGGCATAAAAATACCTTCTTTTTCAGAGGTTAATAGTAAAATGGTACCTGTTCTGGCTAGTTAATCTGCTTCGCAGTTACCAGGGATATCACTATGACCTGGAACCCCTTGCAGGTTTATCGTGAAGTAGGATGTTGATGAGACCATATGAGACTTGAGTGATTTCAAGGCCGCTTGGCTATCCGTATTCTTGTTGTGAGTACACCTTATGTCAATACAACAAGGCTTTCTTTGATTGCTGTGATCTCCGCCTGGAAGACACTGCAGATGTCTGGTAAACGGAACGCGATTTTGGTGTCTAATATTGCTGAAAAGACTCCACCTCCCATTTAATTATTTAGTTTGGATCCATCCGTGTAGATGCTAATTCCCTCATTCCTGTCCACCTCGTTCCTTTTCCACTGCTCTCTGGAGGGGAAAGCAATATTGTAGACCGAATTTAGATTAAATTCTACTGGATTGCGGAAATCCGTGGTTGTGGTTAGAAACGGGAATTTACTAAGTATCTTGGAACTTACCTTGTTGCAGGCGACTAATTGCGAAGATTCCCTCAGTCTGAGAGCTGACTTTGCTGCCACATGCTTACAGAATAAGTCTACTGGCAGTAAATGTAAAATGACGTTTAGTGGCTGGCTTGGCGTTGTTCTAAGAGCTCCACTAATGCATAAACTGGCTGCTCGTTGTATACTTTTTATACGCCTCACCATGTATTTCTTTTCCATTATTGGCCACCATACCAATATTCCGTATGTCATGAATGGTCCAACAACTACTGTGTAGAGCCAATAAGCTTTCCGAGCCGTTAGTCCCCATTTGGGGCCCACCATCCTTTTACAGGTGTAGAATGCCGTAGCTGCTTTTTTCACCCTAGCATCCAAGTTTTGTTTCCATGAAAGCTTCCTGTCTAAGGTTAGTCCTTAATAGTTTGCCTTATCTCCGACTGTTAGCCTGTTACCATTTAATACTGGCGCCGTAACTATTGGAGCATTATGTTTTCGGGTGAACAATACTAGCTCCTTCTTACCAGCATTTAAGTTTAGTCCGCACGATACGGCCCAACGATTTATATCATCTAAGATTGTTTGCATAAGATTTGTGAGAGTATTCAGGAATTTACCCGTAACCGAAACTGCCACATCATCAGCGTAGGCCACAACATGTACCCCCTTCTTTTCTAGATCCAACAGTAACTTAATCATTGTCAGGATCCAGAGAAGTGGGGATAAAACGCCTCCTAGGGGTGTACCCCTTTGAACAGATCTGCACATCGTTGACGCTCCCAGCGTTGAAATTATTGACCTGCTCGTAATTGAACAGATAATTAATTTTCTGAGAGGCTCCTTCTATATCTAAGAAGGCAATTAGAGTGTATTCTTTAACTTCCAGAGCTTTTTCAATCTAAGCCACCACAGAGCTTAGCGCTGTTTCTGTAGATTTTCCTTTAGAATACGCATGCTGCGAACCAGCTAACTTTTTTGGTTTTAGTTTGTTTCTTATATGTAATTTTGAAATCCTTTGGACTTGTATGCGAGCTTTTGCCTGCCTTAGGTATGTATATTACCTTAACTTCCCTCCAAAGCGACGGGATATAGTTTAATTGCAGTGCCCCTTCTGAAGATACCTGATACTATGCATCGATTGTGCCATTATTTTCCTAAGTCGAGACGCTTCCGCCGTGTTCTCGATATCATTACAAAAGATTTCCAAGAATTTTTTTTTGCTCTCCTAACTTCCTTTTTGTATGACCTAAGGAGGTTGTAGTAATTATCCCAGCCTGACTCGCCTTGAACTGCTTTCTGCATTCTTTCTGTAAATCTTTAAGTTCGCGAGACCACCATGGCGGTCTAATTCTACCCCTACTTCATGTTATTGGACAAGACACTCCTAATACTTGCCGGCAAGATTCCGTGAATCGATTAACGAGGATGTCGGGATCTTCCTTACTTCTGGGCTGAAACGGTGGAATCATAGGGATACATTTTTCCAGCTCTTGTATGCTCACCTGCCAGTTCGTTTTTCTATGATTCCTGAAGTCAATGCCCCTATCGGGCCTTTCCTATATTATACATTCAATATAACGGTGATCCGAGAAGGAATGTTCTTCGAGGACTCTCCTTCGGTTTACTCTGTTAAATATTTCTTCTGACACAAGTGTGATATCCAGTACTTCTTGTCAGTTTCTTGTAATAAACGTTGGCATACTTCCCTTATTGCACAACAGAAGCTTAGAGGATAGTAGGTAATTAAAGAAACACTCATCTCTGTCATTAACTGTATGATGTGCCTTTGAGTCGCATCCAAGTAAAGTCATGCACTTGGATGCCTTGCTATCCTATACCACCTCTTTTACCATCGGAAGTGGCACCATCTCTTCCTCGTATGGCATATAGCACGACACCAGCCGGCAACTGCTTGTTCCCGTTTCCCAGCTTACTGCTGCTGTGTCGTTGTTGCAATATAAAAACGTTAAGGTCTTTCTTTGCCATTATGGAGGCTCTGACTTTACCTTAACAATTAGCCATGACTAGCTTATAGTTCGGTGTCCTCAATCCGCAAATACGCCCTCCATTTACCCTTGGCTCCTGAATGAGAACAAACTCAGGCTAATCTATAGCCACACCGTTAATTAGGACTGCTTAAGCTCTTTTGCTGTGATTAAGATTAATTTGTAGAAGACGCATTGACTATTGTTATATCTGCGTCTTCCTGAGAGATGCTTAAAAGCTCTCTTTCAGTATACAAGAGTGATAGTCTGGCAGCAAGCTCGGACCCGGAAGAACACTCAACTTGCTCTAGACTTTCCACAATGCTCGAGGACTCCATAGGATCTTCCTCTACTTCGCATATCTCGTTCTCCGATGCTAGATGGTCTGCAGCATCGGCGTCCGACTTGTAGGGTGTTAGCATCACCTTCGTGAATCCATAATTTATCTCCCCGTCCCTTTTCGCCAGCGGTTCGATGGATTCTTTTGTTAGTAACTGCACAATCTGCATAGTGGCTCTTTTGGTCTCCACGCCAGATTCTGCTACGTTTTCCTCAAATGGTTGATCATCTTATTGGGCATACTGTTGAACAGGAGACAGATGTTCTCTGAGGGTCACAATTTCGTAAGGGACAGGGTTTCTTTCTACCTGCTATTTTTATAATTATAGCTTATGTATATCTTATATTTTAAATGTAAGCTATAATAATTGATAGAAAAATATTTTAACATTACAGTAGGACTTCGATACCAATGGACCTCAAACCATGGTAACTGAAAAACCTCTATAACTTCAAACTTACCGTTTTGCTGAAAATCACAAAAAATCGCAAGAAAATCATATATTTGACCTTGAATAAACAATTTCCATACAGGGGAGAAATGGGGAACTTTGAAATTTTATTTATAATTATATTTTACTCTTCACTCTCATTTTTTGGTCTAATTAAAAATTACTTATTATATATTTGCCTCAATTCCCGTTTTCTGGCGATCATAATTGTGTTCGTATGTGCACACACATTTCGTACAAGTGCATAGTAGCAACAACATTTACAATAACAACAACAACAACTTGAATATTACACATAAAAAATTGCTGATCAGGGGTGTTGACTTAATGGGAAACCCTAAAAAATCTTTGAGCTGCCCGTTTTTTATCGCTAAGGTTAACGCCGACGCGGCATCTCTAAAGAAAGCAGCTACTTTGCGTCAAATTTTTACTTAAATTTTAAAATAAGTACAAAGAAAATGAAATGAAAAACGATTTAATTTATTAATAATACTTACATCCTTTTGTACAAGCATAAAAATCGCGCTAATTACGTATTTGATTCTTGTTAATACGAGCATAGTTTAATTTTGTTTGAATAAAAAACTATGGAAAAATACCGTTCTGAGCGGCTTACCGTCTAGTTTATTATTGATTTTCCTACTCATTATAAAAATACATTTTGCTTAATTTATTTGGAGTCGTTGTGCTGTCTCGACGTTTCTCAACATCGACGACTTGGCATAATTTAAATAATCAATATGAAATATTCCTTATGTGGTCATATGATATTAAATTATATCAATATGAAACATATATACATATATGTATATACATACATACATATGTATATACATACATACATATGTATATATCCAACGGTGGCATAAAATTTCGTTATGCTATTGCAATAGCATATTACAATGTATCTTCTTCGTAGCTGGGGAGTGGTGGAGTAATTTCATGAAGCAACTCCCCCAGCGTTACTGTAAGAACTTTCCTGAGTTCTTGTATTTACGGTTTTTATTATTGTTGTTTTCTTCTTTGCCATTCCTACAAGGATTATTACGACCACCATTACTAAGATTAACAATGTTATCTTAATACCATATGATACATTTTTAGGGTATTTTAATTCTGCAATTTCTTTTATATTATATTTTCAATATTTTTTACTACAATATCATTAAATGTTAATTTTGGTGAGTACTTATTTCATTAAATATTTCTATGTCCGCCGTTTGTATCACTGTATACCCCGCTTCTTCTATTATTGGTGTGATTTACAAAAGTGCTGCCCCCAATGTTATGATTTTTAAAAAAAAAAAACAGTTATCCTCGTCATCTGTAAAAAAAAAATTTATAACTGGTTAGGCTTTGATTAATTGTCTCTATACGTAGAGTACGATATTTTATTATTTATTACTCCGTTGGATTTTAGTCGCCTCTTACGACAGGCATCACTTCCCATGGTTATATTCTTGGAAAACCCCGTACCCACAGAAGTAGAACAAAAATCATGTAATAAAATTTTTTTTTAAGTTTTATTATCCCCAATAAATTATTTCAAACTAAATGCATTATCATCTTTCTCGTTTAGGTTTTCTATATTTGCCAATTTGCAGTAGATTAATTCGGTAATACGGTTGATCTTTATGCCGTACTCTTATGAAGTTTTTAATTGGCCCTGTTTCTCTGTTTTCCATGTATTCTTCTCTGTTTTGATTTAACTTGGCTATAGTTTTTTGTTTTATCATATTTATTCTATCTTATATGGATGGACATATGTTTTCTTTGGCGTCCCTTGGAGAAATTTTGATAGTTGAGTGATACCTATCGTTATAGTTGCATATAACAATTGGCATTCTCATTTCTGTTGAAAGACTAGGGTCCCCAATTCCTGTTAGTTTTTTCAAAAAGGTTGTCCCTCAATATCTGCATTTCCTTTTAATATTGGTGAGTTCTCAATTCGACTCAAAAAATCAGCTACAACATTATTTTTTCCATTTACGTATTCAATTTCAAAGTTGTATTCCTGCAATTTCAATAACCCCCTTTGATGCCGTTGAGAAACTTTCTTTCCTTTATATTTATTAACTAGATATTTGATTTGACAATGATCTGTTAGTCCGGTCAATTCAGATATTTGAAGTTATATAAATTCAGAACAAGTTGAAAATTATACTTAAGGTCAAAGGTCAAAAATATAAATGTAGAAAAGTTGTATTTATTATAATATGCCAACGTTTTCACGCTACCTATGAGGTAGTGTACTTACTTTTTCTTCTTGATCTTCCTCTTGTTCTTCTCTTTGTTCTTGCTCTTCTTCTTCATGCTGGGTGCAAGTAAATTGCGTCAAGTGCGTCAATTGCGATGTATCGTATGTCACCTCATTGGAATCAAACGGATCCTCCACTGTTGGTGATTCAACATTAGAGCTTGGTCGAACAACAGTCATAATACTATGGCAAATATTTGTGCATATTAATTTAAAATGATCTAAATTTAATAATTTATCTTTTAAAATCACTCGTTCCACAAAATTTGTCAAAGTTTCTCGGATTTTATTGTTTAAATCTTCAAAAATGCGACCTGGTGGAGGGTAGGTAAAATTATTAAACACTGCGGTTTGAATATCTTCGCGAATGATAGCTGCAGCTGCGTCTAGGACTCAGAATGTTCTTCTTTTTTATACATTTTTTTTCATTTAAAATATCATGCTAATTATCTGTTAGACATATGAATGTTGATGCTCCAGATTTCTCAGTGATAATAACTATTCTACCTCCTGACAGCTTTTACAACAGTCGTTGTATGGTACACGTAGTCTGCTGGCATGTCTACTAATTAGACAGTGACCTGTTAGTACTCCTATCAGAGTTCTTATGTCATTCTTTTGGAATTTTAATAGCCGATTTGTGCGGCTGATGCTCAATTCCTGCCACGTTTGTCTACTAGTTGAGCAAATTAGTGATTGCCTCCACCGAGACTCAGCTAGACTGCTTGCTGATTAAGTGGTTACAAGTTGCCAGAGGCATAAAAATACCTTCTTTTTCAGAGGTTAATAGTAAAATGGTACCTGTTCTGGCTAGTTAATCTGCTTCGCAGTTACCAGGGATATCACTATGACCTGGAACCCCTTGCAGGTTTATGAAGTAAGTAGGATGTTGATGAGACCATATGAGACTTGAGTGATTTCAAGGCCGCTTGGCTATCCGTATTCTTGTTGTGAGTACACCTTATGTCAATACAACAAGGCTTTCTTTGATTGCTGTGATCTCCGCCTGGAAGACACTGCAGATGTCTGGTAAACGGAACGCGATTTTGGTGTCTAATATTGCTGAAAAGACTCCACCTCCCATTTAATTATTTAGTTTGGATCCATCCGTGTAGATGCTAATTCCCTCATTCCTGTCCACCTCGTTCCTTTTCCACTGCTCTCTGGAGGGGAAAGCAATATTGTAGACCGAATTTAGATTAAATTCTACTGGATTGCGGAAATCCGTGGTTGTGGTTAGAAACGGGAATTTACTAAGTATCTTGGAACTTACCTTGTTGCAGGCGACTAATTGCGAGGATTCCCTCAGTCTGAGAGCTGACTTTGCTGCCACATGCTTACAGAACAAGTCTACTGGCAGTAAATGTAAAATGACGTTTAGTGGCTGGCTTGGCGTTGTTCTAAGAGCTCCACTAATGCATAAACTGGCTGCTCGTTGTATACTTTTTATACGCCTCACCACGTATTTCTTTTCCATTATTGGCCACCATACCAATATTCCGTATGTCATGAATGGTCCAACAACTACTGTGTAGAGCCAATAAGCTTTCCGAGCCGTTAGTCCCCATTTGGGGCCCACCATCCTTTTATAGGTGTAGAGTGCCGTAGCTGCTTTTTTCACCCTAGCATCCAAGTTTTGTTTCCATGAAAGCTTCCTGTCTAAGGTTAGTCCTTAATAGTTTGCCTTATCTCCGACTGTTAGCCTGTTACCATTTAATACTGGCGCCGTAACTATTGGAGCATTATGTTTTCGGGTGAACAATACTAGCTCCTTCTTACCAGCATTTAAGTTTAGTCCGCACGATACGGCCCAACGATTTATATCATCTAAGATTGTTTGCATAAGGTTTGTGAGAGTATTCAGGAATTTACCCGTAACCGAAACTGCCACATCATCAGCGTAGGCCACAACATGTACCCCCTTCTTTTCTAGATCCAACAGTAACTTAATCATTGTCAGGATCCAGAGAAGTGGGGATAAAACGCCTCCTAGGGGTGTACCCCTTTGAACAGATCTGCACATCGTTGACGCTCCCAGCGTTGAAATTATTGACCTGCTCGTAATTGAACAGATAATTAATTTTCTGAGAGGCTCCTTCTATATCTAAGAAGGCAATTAGAGTGTATTCTTTAACTTCCAGAGCTTTTTCAATCTAAGCCACAGAGCTTAGCGCTGTTTCTGTAGATTTTCCTTTAGAATACGCATGCTGCGAACCAGCTAACTTTTTTGGTTTTAGTTTGTTTCTTATATGTAATTTTGAAATCCTTTGGACTTGTATGCGAGCTTTTGCCTGGCTTAGGTATGTATATTACCTTAACTTCCCTCCAAAGCGACGGGATATAGTTTAATTGCAGTGCCCCTTTAAGAATGGTTACTTGGGAAGTGGGTATCCATTAGCAGTCCCAGTAACTCTTCCCTCGATACCGTCCAACTGCGGTCTGGCTTCTGAAGATACCTGATACTATGCATCGATTGTGCCATTATTTTCCTAAGTCGAGACGCTTCCGCCGTGTTCTCGATATCATTACAAAAGATTTCCAAGAATTTTTTTTTGCTCTCCTAACTTCCTTTTTGTATGACCTAAGGAGGTTGTAGTAATTATCCCAGTCTGACTCGCCTTGAACTGCTTTCTGCATTCTTTCTGTAAATCTTTAAGTTCGCGAGACCACCATGGCGGTCTAATTCTACCCCTACTTCATGTTATTGGACAAGACACTCCTAATGCTTGCCGCCAAGATTCCGTGAATCGATTAACGAGGATGTCGGGATCTTCCTTACTTCTGGGCTGAAACGGTGAAATCATAGGGATACATTTTTCCAGCTCTTGTATGCTCACCTGCCAGTTCGTTTTTCTATGATTCCTGAAGTTAATAGGGGCATTAACTAGGGGCCTTTCCTATATTATACATTCAATATAACGGTGATCCGAGTAGGAATGTTTTTCGAGAACTCTCCTTCGGTTTACTCTGTTAAGTATTTCTTCTGACACAAGTGTGATATCCAGTACTTCTTGTCAGTTTCTTGTAATGAACGTTGGCATACTTCCCTAATTGTACAACAGAAGCTTAGAGGCTAGTAGGTAATTAAAAAGACACTCATCTCTGTCATTAACTGTATGATGTGCCTTTGAGTCGCATCCAAGTAAAGTCATGCACTTGGATGCCTTGCTATCCTATACCACCTCTTTTACCATCGGAAGTGGCACCATCTCTTCCTCGTATAGCATATAGCACGACACCAGCCGGCAACTGCTTGTTCCCGTTTCCCAGCTTACTGCTGCCGTGTCGATGTTGCAATATAAAAACGTTAAGGTCTTTCTTTGCCATTATGGAGGCTCTGACTTTACCTTAACAATTAGCCATGACTAGCTTATAGTTCGGTGTCCTCAATCCGCAAATACGCCCTCCATTTACCCATGGCTCCTGAATGAGAACAAACTCAGGCTAATCTATAGTCACACCGTTAATTAGGGCTGCTTAAGCTCTTTTGCTGTGATTAAGATTAATTTGTAGAAGACGCATTGACTATTGTTATATCTGCGTCTTCCTGAGAGTTGCTTAAAAGCTCTCTTTCAGTATACAAGAGTGATAGTCTGGCAGCAAGCTCGGACCCGGAAGAACACTCAACTTGCTCTAGACTTTCCACAACGCTCGAGGACTCCATAGGATCTTCCTCTACTTCGCATATCTCGTTCTCCGATGCTAGATGGTCTGCAGCATCGGCGTCCGACTTGTGGGGTGTTATCCTCACCTTCGTGAATCCATAATTTATCTCCCCGTCCCTTTTCGCCAGCGGTTCGATAGATTCTTTCGTTAGTAACAGCACAATCTGCATAGTGGCTCTTTTGGTCTCCACGCCAGATTCTGCTATGTTGTCCTCAAATGCCTTGACGAACTTCCACCTTTCCGTCCGCAGACTCGGGTTGCAGGCTCTTATGAGCTGCATAGTCTGGTTCGGTTGTGATGGTGTAACCGGGATCCATACCCTTGCCCTTAGTTTGGATGGTATGTCCTTTTTGTCCACTGCCACCAGTTTTGCACCGGGGTATACCTCCCCTAGCAACTTTGTATAGTGCGACCGATCTCTCGTCGTCGCGTGCAATCATTTTGATTTGGCCCTGGTACCAGCCGGCATCTGTGCATGCCGGAATAGCTTTTGCTGCTCTAATCTTAGCTACTTTCAGAATTGAATCATTAAATTCAAATATGCTTTCTTGGCTGATTCGACGGCGAAAAAAAGGAATATTTCTCATACTCTTCATTCAATTCCTTGCCACAAAATAAGCACAGTTTTTTAAAACAAGAACCTGACTCACTGACACGTGATCTAGTACGAGGTGGACTTGCTGTAGATGTTCTTGTACTTAACGTTGTCTTTTATTAGCGGCAGCAATAGAAGACTTCTTAGTATAATTTTTACGCCAACTTGCATGTATTGTCACAGATTTGCGATTTATAAGATATTCCGAAAATTCATCGGCTCTTTCGATACTTGCATTAATTAATGTCTTCATACCCCGTCCAACAGTAGTAACTTCACTTTCACCTGATAGTTTAGCATAAATAAAACAATATTCAGACATTTTTTTTATAAAACTCAAAGCAGCACGATATAGGTTAGAATAAACACGTGTTTTAACTGGAGGGTAGTTTTCAAGCTTGACGGTATTTCATTTGTATAGCATAGCAGGTATAAGGGCTATCTTATTGGGCATACTGTTGAACAGGAGACAGATGTTCTCTGAGGGTCACAATTGCGTATATCTTAAGGGACAGGGTTTCTTTCTACCTGCTATTTTTATAATTATAGCTTATGTATATCTTATATTTTAAATGTAAGCTACAATAATTGATAGAAAAATATTTTAACATTACAGTAGGACTTCGATAACTCAAACCATGGTAACTTAAAAACCTCTATAACTTCAAACTTACCGTTTTGCTGAAAATCACAAAAAATCGCAAAAAAATCATATATTTGACCTTGAATAAACAATTTCCATACAGGGGAGAAATGGGAAACTTTGAAATTTTATTTATAATTATATTTTAAACGATCTCACCAATTTTCAGCTTGTTGCGAATTTATGAAACTTCACTCTCATTTTTTGGTCTAATTAAAAATTACTTAATATATATTAGCCTCAATTCCCGTTTTCTGGCGATTAAAATTGTGTTCATATGTGCACACACATTTCGTACAAGTGCATAGTAGCAACAACATTTATAATAACAACAAAAACAACAATTTATTTCAATAAAGAAAGGGTTATTACAATATTTCATGATCTGCAAGATCAACTTACCGCTGTGTTTCAGCCAGTCTCTTCGGCCAGTCCAACAATATGGACACCAAAAGTCAAAGGCAAAAAGGACAGGCAAAAAATTCACAATGATACACTTAAACTGATAAACTATTAATTACATACTCGTTACAAACAATCGCCGTTTTGTTACATCCCCCGATTCATACATCGACCCGATTTACTTACTCCACATCCAAAACGGCCAACATTGACACGGGACGAATAGGAATTCCACTGTTGGTGAGTACATCAGCTCTCCCGATAATACCATCACATCCATGGTGTACCGTCGGCAAATACTCCATCGTCTTCAAAACGTGTCTCTTAACTGTCGGGCGGTGCCCTACTGTTTACGTGAAGTTTCACGATCATTGACGGCTAGTGTTTACGAAGTATTGGCAGTACCAAGCAGGAAATGATTCGGAGTGAGTGGCTCATCCTGTGGTGCATCTTCCTTTAGAGTTATATTAAGTATACGCTTTACGTACCTCACCATACGCTCCCATATATCACCTTCTGCAGGATTCCTTTCACCGCAAGATCGTCTTGAATACGATAACAATCGAATTCCTCGCTACGAATCCTCAAAGGCAGACCGCAACGGTTGATAAAGTTTCGAATTACGAGAACGGGCATGTGGATATGACCTTCTTCATAGCACGTCTTATATTCGGCACCCAGTATCTTTGCCGAACATTACTTATCGTAGATGAGATCATGGTTCGGTGCTAGAATAATAGGTCGCGTGGTATCATACGGAGGCCAGTTGGCAGCATCGATGTGTGCGTTAACACGCATAAGACCTTCTATATCGATGAATGGCGAGGGTTAGTATAACTAGATCCCTTCATTACATTTCCGCCTTCTCTTAGTTGATAAAGCTCAAATGAGTAGGTAGTATTCTTAATTTTTCGGTGGCCAGACATCCTACCTGTTTGCGACGGCACTTATCCATAAATTGGATGACCCAAGCGACTGACCGCTTTGGTTTAGTGAAATATGAGAATCTTGTCATGGCTATAACACATTCCGGCGAAGCTCTTTACACTCTTCTAACAGATCAGGGGTTCCTTCAGTTGCAGGCTAGGCTTCTTCTGCTTCCGTTAAGAAGGACGGCCCATTTAGCCATCGCGAAGTCGGGTGGCTAGCGAATGATGTACTTGGTCTTGTCGCCTCATCAGCAACGTTTACCTTTGATTGTATCCAACGCCAGTCGTCATCTTTGGTAGCGGCGAGGATTTCAGCGTTTCGATGTGCTACGAATGGTTTGTAAAGACGCGTTCCTGATTTACACACATAACGCGGTTTTTATTGCAACTGAATGGTCTTTGGCGATAGTTTGTAGCAGTCGTGTGTCCAAGACGGCTGCCTGCAACTCAAGGCGTGGAATTATCATTGGTTTTAGTGGAGTACTCCTCGTTTTGGTGCATACGAGTACGACGCAAGTTTTGTTATCTGCACATGTTGCTCTCCAGTAGGTTGCGACTGCAAATACATTTTCACTGGCATCTACGAAGATGTGAAGTTGCAGTTGCAGCGGGTGATCTACGGGCGAAATAGTGACAAAGGACCCGAAACTTCAAGACATTATTTAATTGTCGGCGCCAATGGTCCCACTCAAGACATAGAGGTTCGGGCAGGGGCTCATCCCACGACAATAAGTAATGCTACGAATTGCGCTCCAATAACTTAGCTTTGACCATAAATTTGGATAGAAACCCAAGCGGATCAAATACTGACATTACTATGCTTAATAGCTTTCTTTCGCTTGTGTCCACTGATGACTTCAGGGTCCACGTTGTAAAATTTGAGTGTGTAGCTAAATACGTCGTTACTTGGATGCCAATACATTCTAAGCACACGTTCTTCTGCTAATGTGACGAGGCTATCTGTCACTTGTTCTGAATTGTGACTATTTAGGGCAATTTCGGCTTTTAAGGAATTTGATGAAAAGTTATGTAATTCAATCACGGCATTCTTGTGAATAAATCTAAATTCATTTGCAACTTTAATGGCTTTTTTAACGTTGTCGAAACTATCCATTATAGCATAGCACTTCGTATACGTCTGGAGAGGTTTTGTCAATAGCGTCCCGAAAATTAAAGAGTACTGTCGGCATTTGACCGTGGACGGCGGCAACGGCATCAAAAACTAGGCACAGTTCGCTTTTTGGCGTTCATCGCACCGAAGTGTGGAAGGTACCATGTTTTTAAACTTGTAAACGCACCTTCTTCGGGGTGGTAATTTCTGGCATAAATTTTGCTTACGTAGTCCCGAATGACTGCACGATACTTCGGGCAAATGTTTTGTCTCGTTTAAGCTTACGTTCGATTGCGACCAGTCATCTCTTGGTCATGGAGCAGCTGTCGGGGAGCTGGACATTATTTCGTTTCCACAGAAGACCGGCTTGGTAACGTCTGTTTGTCTTCTTGACTGTAGGCTCGAGGATTTGGTGGTGCTGAGCGTACACCGAAGCTCTCGAAGCTGCTAAAGTAATCGGCTACCACATCATGCAGATATCCATCTTCAGAGACGGACATGTGCAGACACTATGTCTTCACTTGATGGAACTTGTCAGTCGGTTCGAAGACGACCCAGCCTAACTTCGTACGGACCGCATAAGGACCCTTGTATTATATGGTCTCGATCTCAGTAGGAATTCCCAAGTGACTGTGGTCTAGTCCAATAGGCATATGAGGAATGGCATTGTTGTACGTTCGAATTGACAACCTTTTCAAACGAGCTGCATCTACATCAGCTTTCTGTAAACTTTGCATTGGAAGCTATAAATCTTGAATACCGTAGACATGATGCAACTTATATTTCGGACTTAAACCGAAACCACTAATGAAGATGTCGACGATAGTTCCGTTATCAGTAGCGGCTCTTCCACCCAACTACTGTAGGGATACTCAACTTTGGTAACCTTTTACTCCGAGGTGCTCAATTAAAGTAAAATCGGCCATAGTTATCGATGATCCTTCATCCAGTGGAGTGAAAGTCTTAATAAGCGCGTTGTGACTAAGCACTGTAACTGGGACTATTCTAAATAACACTTTTTGTTCTTTCGTGGCTCTGGTTGTACAACTGATCTGCATCGGTTGTTGTTGGTTCGGATGGAAATTCAATCGAGTGCGGCTTTGACATGATCCTCGAAGGTACGTGTATCAGTTTGTTATGTACTCTTTGACATTCGGTTGTTCTGCAGATTTTTCGTTGGTGACAATCTCTTGTGGTATGACCACCCTGAGGGCAGGAAAAACATAAGCGAGGGAGCTTAACTTTACCCCATCCTTTTTAAAAGCTTTAGATTGAGACTTGAATGTTTCACAATTGAAGATGTAGTGTCCGCAATGGCACAGTGGACAAAGGATTTCTCCGACCATCTTGTATTGTACATATTATATCGGCCACTCCAATAATACATGTCCTTAATTGTGGGATATGGCTGTATCATCGATGAGGTTTTTGCCCACTCGAGTTTCTTGCGCATGAGCAGCTTTCTCACTAGCTCCTCCGGCAACGTTTGGTTACACAAGTGCTGCTGACCATTTTGTTTGTTTGTAGGAACACGGCCAGATTTTTTACCTTGACGGAGAACGGAATTATTTTGTCGATGGCAGATTCTGATATATATGACATCTCCTGTATTTGGTGCAGCTAATGGCAGAAACACTATCCGGATGGATTAGGAGTGAGAGCATTGTCTCTCTAGCATCTCTGTAGACATTGGTTGTGTGCGAAAGCGTCACAGAGCAGTATTAGTTGATCTGCCTGTTCTGTATGCATGCTGCTTCGCATGTAGCGGTGCAGTCATCAGCAACTTCGATCGTATTTTGTAATCAATGATCTTTTCCATTCTCTTCAGTAAGAAGAAATTAAAACTAATTGGCAAATCGCCAAAGAATAGTCCTTCCTTCCTACTTTGGGTATAAATATCACCTTTGCAGTGCGCCATGGTTCTGGGCTATATACCAGCGTTAGCTATCCCTCATCAGCCGAACAAGGTGGGGAAGTAAGACCTGCTCCCCCTATTGCAGAAATGCTGGAAGGATGCCATCCGCACCCGGAGACTTATATATTTTTCGAAGGAGGCCACATCCCACTTGATGGAGGCTGCAGTGAAGAGCTGTTTTGCGACTATCTGTCGAATCTGGTCTTCTCGAATTGTCTTCGGGAAGTGCCATCCGATCTTTTAATGACTAGTACTGTGGCTCAAGCCAGAGCCTTATGCAGCCTTGCTGCCTCTGGTGTTGAGAAGACGTTTTCACAGAACTTCCCAAAGGTCTTCTGCTTTGCTGTCCTAATCTCCTTGTTGTAAGCAGTGAGGCTGCACTTGTAGTCTTCCCAGTTCCCGGTACGCTTGGCCTTGTTAAATAGTTTGGTATCGTTTTCCTTAGATCTGAGAAACTACTTGACCACCAAGAACAGCTGCGCCTCTTGGTGGTCGTCTTTAGGGGACAGCTGCTGTGATATGCCTCTGTAATGGACTGATTTAACGCAGACAATCTGCTCTCCAGTTCAGAAGCCCAGTCCGTGCTTTTAGGAATACGCCTGGGGAGAGTTGCATGACCTCGACCCCAGTGCAAATCTTATAATACGGTGATCTGGACATGGAGAGTTCTGATGACACTCTCCATTGAGAGATCAATCCTGTCATAATTTCGTTACCAAGAGTGATGTTCAGAACATCCCTGCTGACACTTGTTACGAAGGTGGGTTTGCACCCCACATTTCCAGTGCTTAATTTCTTACTATTTTAAATTCGAGGAGGGACCCACCCCGTGTGCTGCAGTCCGTGTTGCCCCATTTCGTTGGCGTCGCATCCTAGGACGAGGGGCAGTTGTTCATCCTGTAGTACTCCACCAGTACTTCTTTGCCTGCACAGCGAATAGGTCCTGTGTTAGGAGTTCCAGCCTAACAGCTAGCAGAGCTCCTTGCAGTTCAACTGCAGCATGCCTCCTTTGAAGTATACGCCATGGAACGAAGCTGCTTATCCAGACCCCCTGAATACCTTCTCCATGAGTAGGTCTTGGAGCACGGTAAGCTCCTCCGACCCCAGCCGCCGGATAGTTAAGAGGCAGCACGGGCATTCGATGGCCTCCGGTCGCCTGTGCGCTGTTGTCCCTTTGCTGTTTAGAGCTAGGCGGCTGTGGCGTTAGTTGCCCACTTTTACGCTTCGCGGCTTGGGTGATAGGACGCGCTGCCTTTTCGCGACCTCGCGATTGGTTTGCGTTTACTGGGCGTCGACTTCGATTTCCGCTACTCCGTTCTTTGTCGAACGCGGCCAGCTTCTCAGAGGCATGGGAAGCACTGTTGCCTCTCACTCTGTGGCGTGCGGTAAGATCACCGTTACTTCCCAATGCGGCCCAGTGTTGGGAAGGCTTTGTTCGGATACAGCCGAATTTAACTCCTGACTGGAAATCATTCAATGTGCACGGGAGTCGATAACACCCTGGATTAGGAGGTGGCAGCTCTTGCTTGCCGCATGCATGCGGCTTCTGACAACCAAAGTGAGAAGTGCTGCACAGCACTTTCCCACTCAGTTAAGAGATGGCGAAAATGCCTCGCGACTTAAGCTCCTACACCACGGCAAGGTGCCTGCCATTGCTGAGGTGGGCCAGTCTTCTGAGCGTCTATCGAAATCTAGCAGATTTTGAACTTTTCTAGGCAGTGTAGTAAACAAATATGAGGGCGGTGATCTGCTTCTGCAAGGCAGAAAGCATTTGTTGAGATTTTCTAATGTAACTTTAGTAGAGGTCTCCGATATAATGGGACGGCGTCCTGTTTGGCGATATAGTGGCTATGACGTTGGCGGCGAATAGCGGAATGGCGTTCCGTTTGGCAACATAGAACGTGAGCAGGTTGTGTCACGAAAATGGCACGTGAATAATCAATTATTCCACAACAAGTTTTATGATGTAATTGTATGGTATAATCCGCTGGCACGGGAGTTACGGCTATGCAAGCACTGGCTGTTTGCATTCAATTTGGCGACAGTAGTCTTGCGAAATAAAGATGTCTCAATTCCAGTTGGTTGGCGAATTTAATTCTGTTCATATGTGCACACACATTTCGTACAAGTGCATACGCAGTACAGTAAAAACAATTTATTTCTATAAAGAAAGAGGTTATTACAATATTTCATGAGCTGCAAGACCAACCCCAGTGTCTCAGCCAGTCTCTTCAGTGTTCGGAAATTGAGTGAATTATAATCGGAGTTCCAACAATATTTTTTTTTTAAGTAGGGGGAAGCATCGAAAACCGAAGTAAGGAATTTTAATCCGCTAAGCCTAACCTACTCCCAACTCTAGACTCTCCCACGGAGCGACCTGATTAAGTATTACTTCGTGTGAGTGATAAGACATTTAAGTACGGACTGACGGACGCTTAATCTGTTCCATGTGTCTTAGTTTTGTCATGATTGAGGCCGCTGCTTCGCTGACAGCTTTCCAATTTTCACTGGACTGATACATAAGTGTCGTCAAGTTTTCCACCGTAAAACTACCACCGATTGAAGTTTTAAGTTTTTCCCTTGTACTCAAAAAGCAAGGGCAATAAAAGAATACATGCTCAGAGTCTTCTATGCACTCTGTACACATCGGACAGTTGGGTCTGAAATCATTCTAACAATATGGACACCGAAAAAAAAGACCAAAGGCAAAAAGGACACTGTGATAATACACAATAGTCTGATTAAGCTAATAGTTCACAATGATACACTTAAACTGATAATCCATTTATTACAAAATTGTTACAAATAGCCGCCGTTTTATTACAATATTTCTTTATTAGCGCATAACCAATTTTCAAGTTTTAATAAGTCTAGTGAAAGCTCACCACCCAGGACTGTATTTATTTTTATGCAAAAATTAAAAACTATGAACTTGAATCGTATTTATCACTTGCACAAAACAAACCAACTGCCATTACAACAAATAACAAGTAATATCATAATAAATCTAAACAAAAATGAAAAGTAATTCAAAATAATCCCTTTAATAATGGAAGCATTATTAATCAGCCTTATAGCAAACTTCGTTTGAATACAAAAACTTCATGTATTTTTATTTTAACGCGAACAAAATTTCCCCAATTTTGTTATAATGAAAACTTATGCTCGAATTTCGATTATGCTACTGTGCCGAACACGAATGCCAGAAGGAAATAGATTCGACGATAAATTGGTAGAATCAACCAGAGCGCGAAATTCGTAGTTGCCAGAATGTTCGATTGGCGACGGTTTGGTAACCATCTACTATATAACCAGAGAATGTTAATGAATAGAGAAGGCGCAAATATTAAATCAAATCTTTTTGAGTACTAATTTGTAGTTTTCACATGAGGGAACATCGACAAATATAACTTCGAAAAGAAAAATACACCACGCAATGTGGTAAAAGGAGAAAAAGCTATAAATAGACACAACGAATATTCTTAAAAGAATTACCGATGTGCATACGTATTTAGATTTGTGTTTTCAATTTCTATGATATGACAAATTTATAATTAGAAAAACCCTTTTGAATTAAAAAGGAGGATTGCTGGTAAAAACCCCAGAGGTATAATATACTATATATGTATGTATATAATAAACATTTATTAGACATTTTTTTCAACTCTTGTAAAGCGAGCGAGTTTCCACTTTTGAGGTGGCTTAGGTAGTAGGCGTGAAGAAGTTAAGCTTAGATGACCATATTTGTCCCGGCAAAATCCGGGACGTTTGTTTTTAGTCATCGATTTTTTTCATATTATAATTCACTGAAAATCGCGACCTATTATAGGTGAGAGAGCAACACAATTTTATTCGATTCTCAATACAATATATTATAATAATATGATATAATTTTCCCGTTGAAACACCTCTGTCGATAAGAGCACGCCATGGAAGTAATGGCGAGATCGCGCGGAGATAAGGCGGAAAAAAATTGAGTTCAGACAAAACGTTGAAAAAAACCAAATGACAACTTTGCCGAAAAACATACGTAGATACATAGATACGAGATCGCATATATATTCACACCGAATTGTGCGCATCGTCGCGAAGTTGACAAAATTTGTTTCAATAGACAATCTTGCGGCAACGTCGTTTATGTTGACACTTTTGTTCATTTTGCAGTGCTTTATTATTGATTTACTTATGTATACTTTTTTGAAGTACTATAATTTTCGATTGGGCAGCATTTTTATGGCGTAGAAATAATTAGGGTATTCACAAGGTGTCATATTGTGTCATATCATCATATTTTCTAAATTTTTTATGACTGTCGTATCAACACTGTTATTGTTTCTCATGCAAAATTAAAATACAACACTGCGAGGTATATTTTTCGAGTGTGCTATTCTATCAGCTGTATCTGTTTACATTTTGATGTTTACGTTATGTGTCTAAAATTTATAAATGAAATAAATTTGATCAATTTCGATAATAATATGGAAGGACGCAACGATATTCAGGTAAATTAAGTTGAACAAAAGTGTAATATAAAAATATTTTGTTGTTTATGTGGTTGCAAATAATTTTATTGCAGTGTAAACCAAAACGCCGCCGTTTCAACCCGGTGCATAAGTGGATTGCGATAAAAGAAAAAGCGCTTGTGGAGTTCCTAATGGACAATAGAAGCTTCGAGGTTTGTTATTTCTATTTTTAAATAAACAACAACGTCAAATAATTTTTATTAAAGAGAAACCAACGGCTCAAAACTTCTATGGTCAGTTTATTCAAGAAAGGCAAGTGGCAGTAGGATGGAAAATAGTGCGCGCAAAAGTTCACAACATGTGCACTAGTTATAATAAAGCAAAGGCGTGGGAAGGGTCGACAGGTGCAAGTATGGAAGGTGACACAATAACATGTAAATTCTTTTAATGAAATCTCATTTTTTTTAGTTGTGATATTTTCGGCAGCAGATTAAATAGTTCTGCAGTAGTGGAAGACAGCTTGATGACCCTGATAGAAAGCGATTCGACAAGTCAATCGGCAGCAGAAGAAGCTAAAGTTGAAGATGTGGCACAAACACAAAGTCGAAGGCAGAAGGGAATTTATTCCAAAACTGCCTTGTCGGATATTTTAGAGGTTCATGGCGAGATTGCGGAGATAAGGAAGCTAAAGTTAGAGATGGATGTGGCAGCAAGGGAAAGGGAAATGCCAATTAAAGAAAAAGAACTAGAGTTAAAGTAAAAAGAAATAGAGCTAAAAAACAAAAAAGAAATTGACGATAAATTAGAATTAGAAAAAATGCTATTGCAAATGCAGGAGAGGTTGGCAATGGAGGAACTTAGACTTAAATATGAGTAATTTTATTATTTATTGCATTTTTAGTATACATTTGTTATGACGTTATTTTTTTGTGTTTTTTTTTATGTTTTAAATGAAATTTTTATGTTATATTTATTTTTTTTTTGTGATATAATATTAATTCTTGGTACATTTTGAAGTATATATATGAAAATACAATGAGAACCATGTTGCAATGAATGTACCTAACGCAAAATAAAAAAATTAGAATTAAAAATATAGTTGGATTTAATGAAGTAAAATGATAACGGATTTTTATTAAATTGTATGATTAAAGAATATATACATACATATATGTGTATAAGTATTTTGATTTTGTATATAACGAAGCAAGTAATTTCTCCTAATATTTCCTGATGTTGAAGGAAATTAAGGCATCCAAACTTCATTGCTGTTTCCAACATCTGTTTCGAAATTTATTGTTGTGAAGAATACAGCACACCATAATCCAGTCATTGCATTCCTTCTTATTTGACGTTGAGATCATTCTAAATTTAAGCTCCTTCAAGCTACCGAACTTCTCTTTCAAAAGACCAAAATAATTCTCAATTCGTACGCGGTATTTGGAAAAATACGCGTTAAATGAATCCGTTTCTTCCTTTGTATGTTCAACGCTGTTTTGCCGGAAGGGCGGTATTAAATATGACTTCAGTGGATACGTTCCTGGTGTTTTGCGAGTGAACAATTTGAAAATATTTTCGCGTCATGTACACTGCCTGTGTAACCGGTGCCGGGATGTTTCCACTTCACCCTCCTCGATACAGCTTTGACAACTACCATCGGGTAGTATTCTAAGCCGCACCGAGTGCCCAGTGAGAACTCCTACCATGGCGGCGAGGTGAATCTTGTTCAAGGCGAGACGATCCCCCGACTTCCTGCGATCCACTCTCGGCCAGAAGGATCGCGCAGTGACGCAGGAGTTGGTCGTCGACCAGCGTCTGCTGAGCACATGCGAGGTCCATTGGTCCAGATCCAGTATGCAAGACGTTAGCGGAGAACCAACTCGATCCCATTCCGATGTGAGCGGGGCAAGAGGCCCCCCTTGGCCAGCTCATCGGCCTTGCAATTCCTAGCGATTCCGCTGTGACCAGGCACCCAAACGAGCCTGATATTGAAGTAGCCTGATGCTAGTTCTAGTGAGGACAGACACTCCTTGACTAGCTTTGAATGCACGGTTCGCGCACTTAGGGCTTGTATTGCCGTTCTGCTGTCGGAATGAATGCTCACCTCTCTAAACGAAGCTGCACTTCGTAACTGTACTTCTACCGCCACCTTGATCGCGGCCACTTCCGCCTGAAAAACACTACAGTGGTCCGGTAGCCTGAAGCAAAGATTGACGGAGAGCTCTTTACAGAAACCTCCCCCTCCAACTTCCCTCCTAGTTTAGGCCCATCCGTGAGCAGAGAAAAAGCCGCCTCGAGTGGCCGCTGTGACGCAGTGATCCAAATTATCAGGAATGCAGCTGAAGGAGGAGAGAATTGTGGCGTGTCCTTGTTCGGACCTTTAAAAACAGGTTGGAGACGTGAACCCCCGAAAGAGGAGAGAGGTACATTTGGGATCTTATACCTCCTAGTAAATAAAACCATTTCGGTTTTACTTAGGTTGACGGTTAGACCGCTTCTATTTGCCCAGTTGGATACCACGTTTAGGTACCCTTCGGTAAGCGCATAGACGGTATTCAGGAATTTACCTTTAACCATAAGAACCACATCATCAGCATATGCTATCACCCGACAGCCTTGCTCCTCGAGTTCTTTAAGTAGGTCGTTTACCAGCAAGATCCAGAGCAGTGGGGAGAGTACTCCTCCCTGCGGAGTGCCCCTATTTACCTTTCTGGTTGACTTGGCACTACCCCACTCCGCTACGATAGTTCTGTCGCAAAGAAGACTGAAAATGAGGTGCATGAGTTTCGATTCCACCTCAAACTTTTCGAGCACTTTAACCACTGCCTCTGGCCGCACGTTATTGAAGGCCCCTCGATGTCGAGAAAGGTGCCCACTGCAAATTCCTTGTGCAACAGCGCTATCTCCAGCCATGACACTACATCATGCAAAGCAGTGTCGACCGACCTGACTTTGATATAGGCATGCTACGCCCGTAACAGTTTACCTCTCGGTATTCTGCACCTAATGTACAGATCCATAAGTCTCTCCAGCGTTTTCAACAGAAACGAGGGTAGGCTGATGGGTCTGAAATCTTTTCCATTGAGCTTTTTCAGAGCTTTTACCGGCCTTAGGAATAATCGTAACCTTAACCTCCAGGCTTTCGGGACGTGTCCCAATCCAACACAGTTCGCGTAGATGGGGGTCAGCCAGCTACATGACACCTTAACCGTACGCTGTAGTTGCGCCGGTATGATGCCATCGGGACCCGGGGATTTGAAGAGCTTGAATGATTTCAGCGCCCAGGTAAGGGGACGCTCATCCAGAAAGTCCCAGAAGGCTGTACAGCCTTTCTGAACTCCCCCAGTGGCACTTCTTCAGTAGAGCGATTAAGCGGAAAATGAGCATCTAGGAGTAGCTTCCGCGACTCCTCACTAGTCGTAGTCCACCCGTTATCTACATTTCTTAGATACTCCGCTGGAGTAGGATTTTTTGGCAAGAATGCGTCTAAACCTTGAGGACTCGTGACAACCCTCTACTTTGCCGCAGAAGGCTCTCCACGAAGCCCTCTTGGATTTTTTTAACTCGGATTTGTAAATGGCCAGCCCGGCCTTGTACAACTCCCAGTCGTCACTAGAGCTACTTTTACGGGCTTTACTGAAGAGTCTTCTACTCGAAGATCTAATCTCCGTTAGCTCCGAAGTCCACCAAGGGGGTTTCCCTTTAGTATTCTGAGTTTTCAGAGGACAGGAGCTTTCAAGAGTAGTTCTACTAAAAGAGCTGAAAACCTCGACGAGCTCCTCAATCGCGTCCGCAGATAGGATCGCATCCCTGTCAGGCGCGGTTGGAAGAGGTGATCGAAGCTTCCTGCAATACAGGACCCAATTGGTATTCCTGAAGTTTCTGTAGGTTCTATGCTTCGGACGCGAGGCGTCCAAGCTGAACCCAATATATTTATGATCAGAAAAGGAGTGGTCGTCTAGAACTCTCCATTTCGAGATCAAGGGAGCAATTTCCCTAGAGGCTAGCGTGACGTCAAGGACTTCCGCCCTGCTAGCTGTCACAAAAGTAGGGCAGTTTCCCCTATTGCAAATAAAAAGATCAACATCACAAATAAAATCAAACAGTGACTCACCTCTTGCATTTGTGTCCGAGCTCCCCCAGACGGTGTGTCATGAATTGGCATCCGAGGCTATTAGAACCGCGGCTCCTTTGCGTCTGGCCTCTGCCATAGCCATCCTTAGCAGGCCCGGAGGTGGTTCCACCTCGTCGTCGTGCGGCATATAGGCTGCGACAAACCAGATTTCTCTAGCACTGTGCTCTAGCCTAGCAGTGACGACGTCCTCGTTTCTGAAATTAGGTAAAAGAAAAACGTTAAGTTCATTTCTGACCAAGAGACAGGCTCTGGTTCTACCTATCGTCGACGCCCGCCACCTCGAACAGACGCTCGAGACTGAAGACAGATCCATCATCACCTGACGATCCGCCCCCCGTGCTCACCGCATCCGAGAGAACAGGGTCGACATCCATTTTCGAGAGGGCAACTTTCCCACTCTCTTCCGCCCCGGCAGGAGGCAGCGGGCCATCTGCCCTGGCTTCTTTTGGGAGCATCTTGAGAACGACCCTCTCGAAGCCATAGCTAATGGCCCCCTTTGTGACACTGAGAGGAGCGAGGGACTCCTTGTACAGAACTATCAGCGCTTGCCGATATGGTGCCTCGGTCCTCTCCAGCCTAATCACCCTCCAGTCTTAGGTGGGAAGAGATGGATTGCAGTACCGCAATATCTCTTCAATTTCGGCCGGGGTAGAAGGTTCGGCCGGAAGCCAGACCCAAGCCCGAGGCCGACCTTTCGTCGGCACACCTAATTAATTTGTGAATGCCGAGATTCCACCCAGCACTTTCACATCTAGGGGGTGCTCCAGGGCTTCCCATGACCACCTTAATGAAAACAGCGGAGATAGCAGCCGCTACTCGCTTCCACTCGCCATGGGAGATGGCTCGATCTCCCCTGCTTCGGTCGTACACCCCAAACTCCACTGAGCTTGCGAGTTTAGCAATTTGGCTAAACATCGGTGCGGGTCCGACCCGAGGTTTTTTGACGAGGGAGGATTCCTCTCCTACGATCTCTGCCGCTTTATAGAGGTGTGGTCGTGACCCCCTCGCACTTCCGCCCTACCCAAGGCTACCGTCGACAGACTCCTGCCGACCCCCCCTGCCTTACCGCCCCCAGTGACGGTAAGCCAGGCACCCCCTGGATTTCCCTTCTCATCCTTAACCCGGGACGATTTCGTCCCCTTCGGTGAAAGTGTCCCCCCAGGGAACCGTCGACTAGAGCAGAGGTCGGTTTCGACCTGCTTCCCCCCTCGTCCGAAAAGGTAGTCGCCTTTTATGGTCCCAAGGTTATCTCAGTTACGAGGCCAAGGCGAGGGTTGACGCACGCCCTTATGAGGCAATGCGTTCAGAGCCGACCAGCACAAGGAATGAGTCATCTCAACAAACACCTACCACACCAACTTAATGATGACGGGAGGGGAACGTACTCCGAGGCCTGCCATGGTTTTAACGGGATGGAGGCAGCCTTGGCATTAGCCCATCAGCCATTTCTGCAGGGTATTAGCCCTGCATACTCAGGTAACAAAATACCACGACCACCAGCCCAGGGTTCAACCGAATCCATCTAATAGTTCAAGCAATGTCTATGTCGAGCAAAGGTCAGATCAGGAGTTCAAAAAAGGCCGTAAAGGCCGCAGGTCTTTTAGCGTTACCCAGGATGCACCGTGCGGAGGCGAACCTGCTCTACATCCCATTGGGCCAATATAAAAACTCATTTTTTAATCGCAATATGGCTTTACAAATTCGTTGTGTTATCACTCACACCGAATAAGGAAGCCACTTTGCGAACAGATTGTCCATCGCCGGAAGATCCCAACCGATACAGCACTATTTTGAGTTGCAATTCGATTGGATGTTGTGTAGCGCTTGAACTTGTTTTAAAAACAGCGTAATTTTTAATTAATTTTAAGATACGTTCGCATTCCAACATTTTGGTAAGCCGAAATGAACGCTTCTTCCGTTGCTCAGCAAGCAGCTCACGCTGATTAAAAAACTTTCAATAGCTTCGTCTTTTTCCTTACCGGCCATAGTGTAAATATTTTTGTTTAATGAAGAAATGTATACAAATACTTACTTGATTCAACTCCTAATAAAGTCAATGCATGATTTTCACATAAAGAAGCTATAATTTTATTTTTGTCACTTTTTCGTGGCATTTTTGTGTTCTTAATTTTTAACTATCAGCTGATGAAGTGTAGAATTATGACACAATATAATATACAACGATTAAGGGGTGCTCACAAGTGTCGAACTTTTTAAAACTATTGAAATACGACATAAGACATAAGACAATGCTTGTGAATTGCCTAAATATAATATAAATATTTATATAAAATGGTCTAAATCGAAAATCTATGAAATTATATATAAGTATATTATATATAAAGTAAACATATAAATACAAATGTCAATTTAAAAAAAAATTAATTTAATACCATGTACTATGTAAGTTAACACATAAGAATTGCCCTGCACTTGTCCTTACCCATTTGCTCTAAACGTATTTCGCTAACGCATAAGCTCAGTGGCCTGACTACTATGGCCAGCAGCGATAACCTGATATTTGACTATGCTGCAAATGTCTACGTTATCGCTTATGTTAAGTCGGCTTGGCGGCTGTAGCTTTGTAGCTTATGGGTCCAACTTTTAGGTTTAGCTTTAAATCAGATTTTGTAATACAATCAGTTTGTAAATTGACTTTCAATAAACTCATTAACTTACACAACGTTTGGAATTGTGTAAAACAATAAAGGATAATATTTCATTAACTACACAACGCTTGGAATTGTGCGAAGCTATAAAAGATAATATTTCATTAAATGGCGCCCAATATACAAGGATTTACACCCTACACACCATGTAAGTTCGTTTAAGACTATCTTCAAATTACTTGTACCACTATAATTATAAACTACTACCAGTAACAGATCTGCATTGTGTCAGCTAAAATAATTATAATATTTCATAAAAAACAAATCCATTCTAAGACAAAATTAAGCCGCTGCTAAGAATTTGTTTTATACACATGAGTACATGAGTTGGATAGACGCGTATTAAGTGGAACATAGAAAACAACGATAACCAAGCCCTGAACCGGTATTAGCCAAGTCCCAAACCAAACGAATTTCGCCATGGACGAAGTGCAAGCATTAATAGTGACCGCTGTTAGCGAAGCAATAGCGCAGCAAGAACTAGGATTTCTCAGCAACGTTATTAATGAGCGGGTAAATAACTTGAGTATTGAAGTACAACAAGTTGAGCCCTATAAAAGAATTTCTGTGATCAATTGTAATATTCCACTGGTCATAATATTATAAAATCAGTCCCAGAATTTAATGGCGGGTCAGAAGAATACGTAGCATGGAACCAATCAGCCGTTGATGCGTACGAATTATTCAAACCTTTTGACGATAGCTGCACGCATTACCAAGCGGTAACAATCATTAGGAATAAAATCAGAGGAGCAGCCAGAGCGGTATTAGTATCACATAATACTGTCACGAATTTTGATACAATCATAACCAGACTGGATTGCTCTTACGCTGACAAAACCTCCCTATGACTTCTGAGGCACGAGGCCTTGCCTGGTTAGACAAGGTGACGTGACCTTAATAGAGTATTATGGCGAAGTTGAGAGAAAACTACCTCTGGTTACAAACAAGATCGTAATGACACTCGAAGCGGTGCAGACAACTCTTCTGAATGATGAGGTTAGGACTGTCGCGCTCAACGCCTTTATTTCAGTTCTTAAAAAATCACTCAAAGCTATTGTTTTTCCGGCTCAGCCGAAGGATCTAGCATCCGCTTTAGCATTTACTAGAGAAGCAGAATTACGTTGAGCCCATAAAGGAGCTAAAAAAATTAATTTATGTCGAAAAAGCATTTACTGTGGCTCGGTACATGGTTCGAGCAAAATAACAAACAAATTTCACCATTTTTTATGCTTGAAGCGCTAAGTTCCTTTGATGCCATTATAGGCTTTGACTTGTTAACACAACAAATGCGGGAATATGAGTTCGACAACGTAAAGCATATCGACATAATTTTAAATGCTTATGCGATGCCAATATGAGGGTATCACAAGAGAAAACGAAGTTCTTTAAAGAGAGTATCGAATTCTTGGACTTTGTAGTAACTAAAAATGGGGCAAAAACTGACCCTAAAAAAGTTAGAGCAATACGGGAATATGTTTTAGGTTCAACCTAGTCAGTTTACTATCATTCCTTAGCCTAGCTAGCTATTACAGGGGATTCATTAAGGACTTCGCGTCAATAGCGACGCCCTTGACCAACATTTTCAAAGGAGAAAGTGGCACGGTGCGCAAACATATTTCCAAAAAGATAAAAATTGAGTTTAATGAAATTCAACGAAACGCCTTTGAAAGGTTGAGAAATATCCTGGCATCCGAGGATGTTATTCTCATGTACCCAGATTTCAAACAGCCTTTTGACATAACTGCTGACACCTCCATGGACGGCATCGGTGCGGTTTTGTCTTAAGGAAGCAAACAAATTACCATGGAGTTGTTAGCCATTGTCTGGGCTTTGGGTAAATTGCAAAATTACCTATATGGGTAACCCTCACCTTCCCTGTCTCTGATAGGAACACAAATGCTAAAATCAAAAGATGGAAATCATACATTTATGAACACAATGCAAAAGTGTTCTACAAACCCGGCAAAAAAAATTTTGTTGCGGATGCCTTGTCCCAGTAGAATGTGAACAATCTGGTAAATGAAGTGCAGTCAGATGCTGCGACAATTCACAGTAAGATATCATTATCCTACACGATCGATTCGACAGAAAAGCCTTTAAATTGCTTCAAGAACCAGTTTGTTATCGAAGAAGCCAAATTTCCGTTAAAAAGAGACATCATACTTTTTGGCTGACCATTCGCAGGAATGCAGCTGAAGGAGGAGAGAATTGTGCCGTGTCCTTGTTCGGACCTCTTCAAGAGCCCAGCTTCCCTGAGCCTAATAGCACACCTCGCAGCAATGCACCTACCGGCAATGTCCACAGGTGCTATATTTAGTATAGCGTTGAGAGCTATCGTTGGTATGGTTCGCAGTGCACCGGAGATTCCAATGAGCGCCGCTCTTTGGACTCGCTCAAGCTTTTTAGCCAAGGTAGTCTTTTCGAGCGCCCTCCACCAGACGAACACACCATAGAACAATATTGGCTTGACTACGGTTTCGTAGAGCCAGAACACCACCTTTGGTGAGAGTCCCCACCTTTTCCCTATAGCTCCCCTGCAGCAATATAAGGCGACCGATGCCTTCTTGACTCTCTCCTCGATGTTCGGCCTCCAAGAAAGCTGATCAACAGGTTGGAGACGTGAACCCCCGAAAGAGGGGAGAGGCACATTTGGGATCTTATACCTCTGACGGTTGACGGCTAGACCGCTTCTATTTGCCCAGTTGGATACCACGTTTAGGTACCCTTCGGTAAGCTCATAGACGGTATTCAGGAATTTACCTTTAACCATAAGAACCACATCATCAGCATATGCTATCACCCGACAGCCTTGCTCCTCGAGTTCTTTAAGTAGGTCGTTTACCACCAAGATCCAGAGCAGTGGGGAGAGTACTCCTCCCTGCGGAGTTCCCCTATTAACCTTTTTGTTGACTTGGCACTACCCCACTCCGCTACGACAGTTCTGTCGCAAAGAAGACTGAAAATGAGGTGCATGAGTTTCGATTCCACCTCAAACTTTTCGAGGACTTTAACCACTGCCTCTGGCCGCACGTTATTGAAGGCCCCTCGATGTCGAGAAAGGTGCCCACTGCAAATTTCTTGTGCAACAGCGCTATCTCCAGCCATGACACTACATCATGCAAAGCAGTGTCAACCGACCTGACTTTGATATAGACATGCTACGCCCGTAACAGTTTACCACTCGGTATTCTGCACCTAATGTACAGATCCATAAGTCTCTCCAGCGTTTTCAACAGAAACGAGGGTAGGCTGATGGGTCTGAAATCTTTTCCATTGAGCTTTTTCAGAGCTTTTACCGGCCTTAGGAATAATCGTAACCTTAACCTCCAGGCTTTCGGGACGTGTCCCAATCCAACACAGTTCGCGTAGATGGGGGCCAGCCAGCTACATGACACCTTAACCGTACGCTGTAGTTGCGCCGGTATGATGCCATCGGGACCCGGGGATTTGAAGAGCTTGAATGATTTCAGCGCCCAGGTAAGGGGACGCTCATCCAGAAAGTCCCAGAAGGCTGTACAGCCTTTCTGAACTCCCCCAGTGGCACTTCTTCAGTAGAGCGATTAAGCGGAAAATGAGCATCTAGGAGTAGCTTCCGCGACTCCTCACTAGTCGTAGTCCACCCGTTATCTACATTTCTTAGATACTCCGCTGGAGTAGGATTTTTTGGCAAGAATGCGTCTAAACCTTGAGGACTCGTGACAACCCTCTACACTGCCGCGGGAGGCTCTCCACGAAGCCCTCTTGGCTTTTTTTTAACTCGGATTTGTAAATGGCCAGCCCGGCCTTGTACAACGCCCAGTCGTCACTAGAGCTAATTTTACGGGCTTTATTGGAGAGTCTTCTACTCGAAAATCTAATCTCCGTTAGCTCCGAAGTCCACCAAGGGGGTTTCCCTTAAGTATTCTGAGTTTTCAGAGGACAGGAGCTTTCAAGAGTAGTTCTACTAACAGAGCTGAAAACCTCGACGAGCTCCTCAATCGCGTCCGCAGATAGGATCGCATCCCTGTCTGGCACGGTTGGAAGAGGTGATCGAAGCTCCCTGTAATACAGGACCCAATTTGTATTCCTGAAGTTTCTGTAGGTTCTATGCTTCGGGCGAGAGGCGTCCAAGCTGAACCCAATATATTTATGATCAGAAAAGGAGTGGTCGCCTAGAACTCTCCATTTCGAGATCAAGGGAGCAATTTCTCGTCCCCTGGCTCCCCCAGACGGTGTGCCATGAATTGACATCCGAGGCTATTAGAACCGCGGCTCCTTTGCGTCTGGCCTCTGCCATAGCCATCCTTAGCAGGCCCGGAGGTGGTTCCACCTCGTCGTCGTGCAGCATATAGGCTGCGACAAGCCAGATTTCTCTAGCACTGTCCTCTAGCCTAGCAGTGACGACGTCCCCGTTTCTGAAATTAGTTAAAAGAAAAACGTTAAGTTCATTTCTGACCAAGAGACAGGCTCTGGTTCTACCTATCGTCGACGCCCGCCACCTCGAACAGACGCTCGAGACTGAAGACGGATCCATCATCACCTGACGATCCGCCCCCCGTGCTCATCGCATCCGAGAGGACAGGGTCGACATCCATTTTCGAGAGGGAAACTTTCACACTCTCTTCCGCCCCGGCAGGAGGCAGCGGGCCATCTGCCGTGGCTTCTGTTGGGAGCATCTTGAGAACGACCCTCTCGAAGCAATAGCTTATGGCCCCCTTTGTGACACTGAGAGGAGCGAGGGACTCCTTGTTCAGAAGTATCAGCGCTTGCAGATATGGTGCCTCGGTCCTCTCCAGCCTAATCACCCTTCAGTCTTAGGTGGGAAGAGATGGATTGCAGTACCGCAATATCTCTTCAATTTCGGCCGGGGTAGAAGGTTCGGCCGGAAGCCAGACCCAAGCCCGAGGCCGACCTTTCGTCGGCACACCTAATTAATTTGTGAATGCCGAGATTCCACCCAGCACTTTCACATCTAGGGGGTGCTCCAGGGCTTCCCCTGACCACCTTCATTAAAACAGCGGAGATAGCAGCCGCTACTCGCTTCCACTCGTCATGGGAGATGGCTTCATCTCCCCTGCTTCGGTAGTACACCCCAAACTCCACTGAGCTTGCGAGTTTAGCAATTTCGCTAAACAGCGGTGCGGGTCCGACCCGAGGTTTTTTGACGAGGGAGGATTCCTCCTCCTGCGATCTCTGCCGCTTTATAGAGGTGTGGCCGTGACCCCCGTGAACTTAACGGAGGTTTCTCTGCTAGTGCTGGCGATTCCGCCTCGCACTTCCGCCCTACCCAAGGCTACCGTCGACAGACTCCTGCCGACCCCCCTGCCTTACCGCCCCCAGTGACGGTAAGCCAGGCACCCCCTGGATTTCCTTTCTCACCCTTAGTTCGAAAAAGAGACAAAAATACTGTCATGATAGCTGTGTACTGTCTCAAAAGTAATTGCATTTACACGGTAAGGATCCATGTTTGAAAATGCCCAATCAATTTGTGTACAGGCAGGTGTAGTTGAATATTCTGCACCAAGCAGGGAACTAAAGTTTTTTTCTTGGAGCAGATTTCTTATTGCAGTCCCTGTAGACATTAAACAAATGTTCAAATCTCCAACAATTAGCACATTTTGATTGCCTAACTCAGAAGTAAGGACTTCCTGAAGTTCTACAATTAATTGTCTGACAGAGAAAGCTGAATTTCTATATAGAACCAGAATATTAATATTGAAACATTTAAACAAAACCGCTTCTAAAACTTTGCAGCCTGAATAAATTTTCTTTACAGCCGTTGATTCTATAGAGCAAGCAATACTATGCTTTGCATATATTATAATGCCCCGTTTATTTCTGTTGGTTGTTTCCGTGCTATCTATCCTCAGATCGTTAATTGGAGTAATTCCTGGTATATCAAAACTTTCGCAAGGATAACTCCAAGTTTCTACCAAACATAAAATATTTGAAGATAGCATCAAGCAGTCGCTTTTTATATCATTAATGTGAGCATGAAGACTCTGAACATTATGGAATAAAATTTGATAGAGCTTTATTTGTGTTCAATTCCCTCAGTTCCTTAAATACAGGATCCGATTCAGAAAATTTGTTAGGAGGAATATAATTTCCTATGATGAATAGACCTTCTGCAGTAGTAGCTCGACTGCAAGCGACATATTATATATTGAAGCTCTAGGCATTCTGAGTCGAGTATGAACTACAACTTTATTATATGTGGCACCCTGACTTTTATGAATAGTTATTCCCTCAGCCGGAACAATTGGAAACTGATTTCTTTCAATTGAAATTCGTTCATTTCTTTTATATTGAAAAGATTTTAGAACTTTTTCAATTGGTGTCCAAGAACTTTCTAGAGGATGAGGCTTTTTGGTCGTGATATCAAACCAACAGAAGGTTCCAAAAATTTAATCCACAGAATTGTTGGAAAAGAACAATGGAAATCCATTTGCATAAGTTGTCCAGCTGCCCCATTAACCAAGCCGTCACATGTGTTTATGTTCACTGTAATCATATATTTGGCGGAGGTTTTTAGTGTCAATTCAAAGGGCAGTTCCTGCGTTTCAGAAGTTTTAAAAAGTTTGACTCTTTCCAAAATATTATCATTTTCATTTACACCAATTCCTTTAACTAAGTCTTTTGCAGTTGAAATGAAAGCTTCTGTTGGGATCCGACTGAGCTTAAGGGCATTGAAATTATTTATCTTCATTGGACCAAATAAGTGTATGGCATCATCGGGAACTTCTTCGAAATTAACTACTCGAGTTTCAATGAGTGATATGTCCTCATTTGTCATAGTACCAGATGCCAGATTTAATGCAATTGCAAAGGCCTGATCCTCCCGTTGTCTCATAATCTCTGTTACTTCAAAGTATTTAAATAACTCCCACAAAGGCGAACCAACTAAAGTGCTGTATGCATCATTGGGATTAGGAGAGAATTTCCACCTATCTCCAACAGGTGAGAGTTGCTTCAAATCACCAAACACTATGATCGGTATACCACCGAAGGGGCTGTCTGTTTTGAAAATTTGTTTTAATCTCGCATCAACAGAGCTAAACATATGAGCACCTACCGTCGATATTTCATCAATTATGATTAATTTTAAATCGATAAGTTTGGAATACAATGAATTAACTGTGTCATTGCTAAGTGGCCTCAACTCTCTATTCAACTGATTAAGAGGTAAAGAGAATATTGAAAGAAGGGTCATTCCACCTATTCCGAATGCTGCTTTACTCGTAGGTGCGCAAAGAAGAACTTTTAAGGAACTTGGATTGGATCCAGGTGTAGAATTGTAACGATGGTTAAGAGCTTGATATATTGCAGATATCAAACGACTCTTTCCTACACCTGCACCGCCGCCAATGAACTCATAAAATGGGAGATTTGTTTTTAGGGGGGGCATCAAATGTGTCAAATAGGTTCTTTGCTTAGTATTTAGACTTTGAACTAAGGAAAATAATTCCTCAACTGGAATTAAAGGGGGTAGTTTAATAAGTCTAATATTGCAATCAGATTCAGTGCCATTATCTGTTGAATCTTCGCCATGCAAGTCCAGCAAATTTATATTTGGGTTTATTTCTGGAAGTGCCAACACTCTGAACTCATTTTCCACGATAGGTAGTTCATTTTGATCCCCTTCGGCCAAGTCTGTTTCATTATAAAGACTTTCTAGAACATTTTCAAGTTCTCTTTGCTCAAAAACATCATATTTTCTTTGATTTTCCTCAATTATACTCAACTCGGCCAAATCTGGGTTAAACCTTCTATACCGAATAATACAAGGTTTGGTATCTTTTTTCAGAAAACCGCTACCGTCTTTAAGAGGCATGACAACCCCGCTTTCTGGTAAATTATCGTCTTCCCTCTCTTCTTCTTCATGATCACTATCTTGTGCTCTTCTACTAGATTTAAAATATTTATACCTAGATGCAAAATCAGCTAAACAAAGAGTTTCTAACTGATCGGATCTTTGAACATAACGGTCTAAAATACCGGCTACGAATATTTCAGTCGAACCTGAAGGAAGGTTCTGAAGTTCCGCTCTAGGTTTTACCATTCGAACACGTTCCTCAGGTCGAGAGGTATTTATAAATATTTCTGCATTACTTGCTTCCGAAAGATGGAGCCCAATGCAGCAATATACTGCTTCTTGTGCAGATATTTCTGTGCCTGATATAAATTTGTGACCTATATGTTTAAGTTTTTGCTTAATAGTATAATTTCCAGCATTTACCTCTGATTCAGCTTCATTTAAGAGCTTAGAAATTCCCCTGTTAGACTTGTTAATATAATTAATTATATATGAACAGCAAGAATATGCATCCAGTATATATTGGATATCCATATTTGCTCTATGGAGTTCCAAAATCAGAGGATTATAAGCGTTTATAAAACGATCCTGTAATTTTCTTTTTAGAAAAATTTTGGGTTTTGTTAAACTTGACCTAAGGGCTAACAAATAGTCATCAAAAGACATATTTATTCTACTATCAGATAGGAAGTGTTCAAAATCGTTTAAATTAGAAATGTCTTCTGTAGTCATATTTGAATTTAAAACGTTTTGAATTTTGAAAAAGTTTTCCTTGTGTCTTTCTGAATTTTAACTTGTTTCTGTAAGAGGTAACAGTATTTGCGTTGAAGGCATTGGTGGATATGGTATACCAAAACGATAAAACTGTTGTCCTCTTATTTCCCTAGTACAAGACCGACTGTGGTTATGCTTTTGATAACCCAAATAATTTTCTAACTGGCTGATCGAACCATCGGTAGAAATATAATTGTCAATAAAACTAATGACATCAGGGAATGTCTGAGGATCTTGAAGGTTGATCCTGGGGGCATTATTAAGCCAATACATGTCATGTACATGCGGGGAACCTCTCTGTTGAAACACCACTCTCCAGTAGATATTTGTAACAATATGCTCTCCAAAAATGCCGGCGTTATCTTTAAAAAGCTTAAGAATTTGTCGATAGCGGTAGTCAAAATATCTAGCACAAGTAACCGCGTCTGACCGAATTAAGCGATATCTATATTGGGTTGTTAAACTGTTGGCTTCCTCTTCCGAAATATCTTTAGAATCAACAGTTTTAGAGAGGATGACCAAAAGCTCAACCCACTGAGATTCTGCAGCCGATAAAGTGATAAAGAAGGTTGGAAGCCCAAAGTGGCGAATCATAGCGATTATCTTTTTCTTCTCAGCTTCCCAGTGCGCAGGTGAGGATTTAACGCCTTTCAAAACCTTGTAACCACCATCGTGTTGAATCAAGTTTTGAACAAAGTTTTCGTTTAATAGATTTTAGGCCGTAACTCGGTTGCGACCTGAAAACTTTCTAAGGCAAATGGATGTACTATTCTTAATTTGCAGCAGTTCTAATATTTTGAGAACAACTTTGGAATGGTACACGCTCTTCTGTCAAAACGGCGAATTTCAGAACGTATTATCTTGCTATACGTTTCAGAGTATGTACGCTTCTGCCCAACGTATATTGTTCCAAATGACAACTCTTCTGAATTATTATCTTGAATTATGTCAACTGGTCTTTGTCCTTCACCTGGCGCTATAACTAAACGGTTATAGTCTAAGTTTTCTACAGGAATATTGTCCAAAAGAGTTTCTTGACCGCCTGGATTTAGCTCTGAAGGTAAGAGACCCATGGAAATATTATTACCTGAGGGATTATCATGAGAAGTTTGTGCCGCATGAAAAGATTGAACCAATCAAGAATCCTCTGCAGATGCAACAAATGGAACTTCTTCTTGGTTATTAAATTCTGAAATCCAGTTTTCATTAATATGTATATTGTGCTCACGATACAGAGGGGTATTCACGAAGAACTGCAAAGCTTCCATAATCTTTGCGGGGCGTATGGTATCGATCATGTAATCACGATTGTATTCCAAACGCCTTCTTAAGTGAATTTGTACAACATGAGCCTCATCAAAGGACCTTGGTAGAGATGTCACAATATTGTTAACAGAAATTGGTATATTAACAACAGCACCTTTGAGCAAACTCTGACCTTGATATCCTAACGGACGGATTGTCATAAAAGGCAATCTAGGTATTATGAGACGTTCTTCAATTGGGGTTAAACCTTTTAAACAATCCGGTATTTCAGGAAAGTCTAGACCGTTAGCTAAACATATTTTTGGAACGTTCTTTTTAACAATCGCATTTTTGCAAGTAGCACAAAAATTGAAATTTCCATCTTCTGAAGGAAATTTTTGCATTAAAAGAAGGCGGATGCAGCATTCGGGTGACCTTGCGCAGTATTTTTGAAATTTAATTTGCGAACTTGGTGTGAAAACCATAAGCCGCCGCAGCAAATACATATTTCAGTAGGGCCCTTATTTATATTTTGGAAAAAAATGTTTTTGAAATCTGTTAAATTGCCACTATTATCAGTTTCTATAACATTATTTTCTCTCGTTAATCGGATTCGTTGGGACTGCCTTTGGTTTTCAATTTGTCTATTGAGTGGGTTATCTCTACGAAGGCGAACTTGACCTTGTCTAAGACGTCTCTGATTCAAAATTTCTTCCCTCATACCCCTTCTTCTAAGCTGTCGACGTTGTGTTTCTCTATCACGCTCCTCTCTCCTTATTTCAGGATTTCTTCTTGCGTGTTCCCTTTGCATTTGATCACGAATGCGCTCTAAATTCCGATACTCAGGATTTCTTGCGCGAAGTTCTCTATGATCCCTAGTGTTCCTACTTTGTTCATCATAACGTACCTCATAATTTTCTCGACGAGATCTATGACCTCGAGTATTTCTTATTTGCTCTTCAGAGCGAATTTGTGGATCTTGCCGCCTTGTTCTATGTTGAACAGTATTTGCAATTTGCTCAACAGATCGAACCTCGGGGTCTTCACGCCGAGACCTATGACCTCGAGTATCTCTTATTTGCTCTTCAGAGCGAATTTGCGGATCTTGCCGCCTTGTTCTATGTTGAACAGTATTTGCAACTTGCCCAACAGATCGAACCTCGGGGTCTTCACGCCGAGACCTATGTCCTCGAGTATCTCTTATTTGCTCTTCAGAGCGAATTTGCGGATCTTGCCGCCTTGTTCTATGTTGAAAAGTATTTAAATTTTGTTCAAAAGACCGTACCTCGAGATTTTCCCACCTGGTTCTATGTTGATTTGTATTGATAATTTGTTCGGACAGACGTACATCGGAATCTAATCTATGATTAGCGTGACTTACAGTATTTTGTGACTGCTCACTATCTCTATATAAAGAGTTTGCACGAAGAACTCTCATACGTCTTCTATTCTGAAGACGACTTAGTAATATAGATTTTCTACTTAACCTAGGCATAATTAATTAATAATAAATAGATTAATATCTAAAATACTTATAGATAATACTTATATAATTGAGTCCGTCCGGGTGTTAAAAGTTGGATCCTAGGTGCTGCTCTCTTTTACTGTAATTACTTGTAAGTCCTTGCTAAGACTCCTTTCCTGTTCCGTGTATAGGTACGGACATATGTAGGTATATGTGTTTGCTCGCCACTGTATATAATACGGTTTTGCTCGTCACTGAATATAATAATACTTTAAACACTATATAACTAATACACTAAAATTAGTTTGAATAAAGCATTTTGCTGGTAAAGCCATCTAGTGAAACTGAAACTACAAACACAGTGTACTGATATTTATTATACTCTTGCAAAATGTTGGTACAGCTTACGTACTTTTGTATACCTATATATTACTTAGCTATTCACTAACATAATAATACATAATATTTAGTTATATTTATATTTTAGAAATTAGTAGTTTATTTCATTGTATTGAAATTAAGTTCTAGGAAAACCCCTCCGTATATTACTTTTGTTAAACGCTTTCCAAAATAGGGGGATCTATGGTACCTATTTTGAAGGGTCTACCCATGAAGGCTAAATTAACAATAACTTACATATAATTAAGTATGGTATACACATATGTAGAGCAGGTATGTAGATTTTCTTCTTTCTGTCTTAATATCTAAACCTTTCATAAGCTGCCAACGGCGCTAGATAAAAATGTAATTTTCTTGAGTTTACAGTCCACCTCATGACCTTCATATTAAAATGTGTCGCAAAACTGAAATAATAGACAGTAGCATGTAAACCGATGGGGTCGCAGTTTATCTATAACCACATAAAAAGGGTATTTAGCCCTTTTGATACTACATTACTAATATTTATTTCATGCAATTTTTTCTAGAAAGATTTTTTTGCTCTATACAAAGTCCAGCACTCTAAGAAACTTTTTTAGTTGTCTGGTATATTTTATAATAAGTTCAACATGATGGCTGAGAAAATATACTTAACCACTGATTATCACCAAATGTTAGAAGAAATATATGTATATAGAAATCTATATCTATCACTTTAGGTGATGCAAACAACTCTTTGGTGAACAAACCTATACTCTGTTGCAACATGTTGCGAAAGTATAAAAATGTTGCGAAAGAATTCAACATTCATTACTCGATTATTATTTGGTATCTTATTAACATATGTTATTGATCATAGATTTATTTTGTGTCAATACTATTTTTTTCTCCGAAATGTTAACTTTTATAAAAAGAAGCTATTTAACTCAAACATGGTATATATGATATAAACGGAACCAAAGGGGTTAGATTTAATATGTGGGGTATATGAGGTTGCTGTTGTACCAGAGGAGCGGAAATCAGTATATTAGAGTTATAAGGTTTAAACAAAATCTAAACCAATTTCATTCATATGCAGCGATATACATTATTTTTAAGAAAAACTGTCCATTTAATTTCATTAAATTATCAAATTGACGAAAAAAATTATACCATAAGTAGTACATGTGAGCTGGGAAAATCAAAGACCAGATAATTCCTCCAAACCGTATATTAAACATGTGAGGAAGGGCTAAGTTCGGATGTAACCGAACATTTTATACTCTCGCAAAGTTAAATGGTATATTCGTTTGAGATTTCTTTATATATTTTAATAATTAGAAGTAGGAACTGTTGCCTTAGTTATTTACTTTTCACTCACAGTAAAAATAATTAGAGCAATTTGTAAACTAAATTTACTCAAATTATGAGAAATCATTCTTGTGCTTTTTGTATACGCTTATAATTGATTTTATGTAGAATGCATTCCAACTGTATTGAGAAGTATGAAAAGAAATCGTTTTTGGACAATGAATAACATTTTTTATTTATTATATCGATATTATTATACATGTTTAGCTTAAAAATAATAAATATTAACAACTTTAAAAATGATATAATATTATTATATTAATTTGTATATAATATTTACAATAGTAACCATAAATTTTTGTAGAGATTCTTATACATATATCTAAATTATATTTCTATTTTCCTTATACTATTTAATTTCTATCATATATTTATACAATAATGTCATATATAATAACAAATTATATATACAATTTAAATTTTCTTAATTAGATTATTTACATATTTTTCTTAAAATTGTCTTAAAAACTACTGTCAAAATTCCTATACCATTCCAATTCGATTATATTTGGAAAAAAAAATGAAGAACTATTGCACTAAGTCTGAAAACTTTAGTTCGAAATAGAGACACAAATACTGTAATGATAGCTGTGTACTGTCTCAAAAGTAATTGCATTTACACGGAAAATGCCCAATCAATTTGTGTACCGGCAGGTGTAGTTGAATATTCTGCACCAAGCAGGGAACTAAAGTTTTTTTCTTGGAGCAGATTTCTTATTGCAGTCCCTGTAGACATTAAACAAATGTTCAAACCTCCAACAATTAGCACATGTTGATTGCCTAACTCAGAAGTAAGGACTTCCTGAAGTTCTACAATTAATTGTCTGACAGAGAAAGCTGAATTTCTATATAGAACCAGAATATTAATATTGAAACATTTAAACAAAACCGCTTCTAAAACTTTGCGGCCTGAATAAATTTTCTTTACAGCCTTTGATTCTATAGAGCAAGCAATACTATGCTTTGCATATATTATAATGCCCCGTTTATTTCTGTTGGTTGTTTCCGTGCTATCTATCCTCAGATCGTTAATTGGAGTAAATCCTGGTATATCAAAACTTTCGCAAGGATAACTCCAAGTTTCAACCAAACATAAAATATCTGAAGATAGCATCAAACAGTCGCTTTTTATATCATTAATGTGATCGTGAAAACTCTGAACATTATGGAATAAAATTTGATGTCCTGATGTTCGGGAAATCATAAAATTAAAACTTGTGGTCAAAGCTTTATTTGTGTTCAATTCCCTCAGTTCCCTAAATACGGGATCCGATTCAGAAAATTTGTTAGGAGGAATAAATTTTCCAATGATGAATAGACCTTCTGCAGAAGTAGCTCGACTACAAGCAACATATATTGAAGCTCTAGGCATTCTGAGTCGAGTATGAACTACAACTTTATTATATGTGGCACGCTGACTTTTATGAATAGTTATTCCCTCAGCCGGAACAACTGGAAACTGATTTCTTTCAATTGAAATTTGTTCATTTCTTTTATATTGAAAAGATTTTAGAACTTTTTCAATTGGTGTCCAAGAACTTTCTAGAGGATGAGGCTTTTGTGATCGTGATATCAAACCAACAGAAGGTTCCAAAAATTTAATCCACAGAATTGTTGGAAAAGAGCAATGGAAATCCATTTGCATAAGTTGTCCAGCTGCCCCATTAACCAAGCCATCACACGTGTTTATGTTCACTGTAATCATATATTTGGCGGAGGTTTTTAGTGTCAATTCATAGGGCAGTTCCTGCGTGTCAGAAGTTTTGAAAAGTTTAACTCTTTCCAAAATATTATCATTTTCATTTCAATTCCTTTAACTGAGTCTTTTGCAGTTGAAAGGAAAGCTTCTGTTGGGATCCGACTGAGCTTAAGGGCATTGAAATTATTTATCTTCATTGGACCAAATAAATGTATGGCATCATCGGGAACTTCTTCGAAATTAACTACTCGAGTTTCAATGAGTGATATGTCCTCATTTGTCATAGTACCAGATGCCAGATTTAATGCAATTGCAAAGGCCTGATCCTCCCGTTGTCTCATAATCTCTGTTACTTCAAAGTATTTAAATAACTCCCACAAAGGCGAACCAACTAAAGTGCTGTATGCATCATTGGGATTAGGAGAGAATATCCACCTATCTCCAACAGGTGAGAGTTGCTTCAAATCACCAAACACTATGATCGGTATACCACCGAAGGGGCTGTCTGTTTTGAAAATTTATTTTAATCTCGCATCAACTGAGCTAAACATATGAGCACCTACCGTCGATATTTCATCAATTATGATTAATTTTAAATCGATAAGTCTGGAATACAATGAATTAGCTGTGTCATTGCTAAGTGGCCTCAACTCTCTATTCAACTGATTAAGAGGTAAAGAGAATATTGAAAGAAGGGTCATTCCCCCTATTCCGAATGCTGCTTTACCCGTAGGTGCGCAAAGAAGAACTTTTAAGGAACTTGGATTGGATCCAGGTGTAGAATTGTAACGATGGTTAAGAGCTTGATATATTGCAGATATCAAACGACTCTTTCCTACGCCTGCACCGCCGCCAATGAACTCATAAAATGGGAGATTTGTTTTTAGGTGGGGCATCAAATGTGTCAAATAGGTTCTTTGCTTAGTATTTAGACTTTGAACTAGGGGTAGTTTAATAAGTCTAATATTGCAATCAGATTCAGTGCCATTATCTGTTGAATCTTCGCCATGCAAGTCCAGCAAATTTATATTTGGGTTTATTTCTGGAAGTGCCAACACTCTGAACTCATTTTCCACGAAAGGTAGTTTATTTTGAGCACCTTCGGCCAAGTCTGTTTCATTATAAAGACTTTCTAGAACATTGAACATTTTCAAGTTCTCTTTGCTCAAAAACATTATATTTTCTTTGATTTTCCTCAATTATACTCAACTCTGGCCAAATCTGGGTTAAACCTTCTATATCGAATAATACAAAGTTTGGTATCTTTTTTCAGAAAACCGCTACCGTCTTTAAGAGGCATGACAACCCCGCTTTCTGGTAAATTATCGTCTTCCCTCTCTTCTTCTTCATGATCACTATCTTGTGCTCTTCTACTAGATTTAAAATATTTATACCTAGATGCAAAATCAGCTAAACAAAGAGTTTCTAACTGATCGGATCTTTGAACATAACGGTCTAAAATACCGGCTACGAATATTTCAGTCGAACCTGAAGGAAGGTTCTGAAGTTCCGCTCTAGGTTTTACCATTCGAACACGTTCCTCAGGTCGAGAGGTATTTATAAATATTTCTGCATTACTTGCTTCCGAAAGATGGAGCCCAATGCAGCAATATACTGCTTCTTGTGCAGATATGTGCCTGATATAAATTTGTGACCTATATGTTTAAGTTTTTGCTTAATAGTATAATTTCCAGCATTTGCCTCTGATATAGCTTCATTTAAGAGCTTAGAAATTCCCCTGTTAGACTTGTTAATATAATTAATTATATCCAGTATATATTGGATATCCATATTTGCTCTATGGAGTTCCAAAATCAGAGGATTATAAGCGTTTATAAAACGATCCTGTAATTTTCTTTTTAGAAAAATTACATAAGGGCTAACAAATAGTCATCGAAAGACATATTTATTCTACAATCAGACAAGAAGTGTTCAAAATCGTTTAAATTAGAAATGTCTTCTGTAGTCATATTTGAATTTAAAACGATTTGAATTTTAAAAAAGTTTTCCCTGTGTCTTTCTGAATTTTTACTTTTTCTGTAAGAGGTAGCAGTATTTGCGTTGAAGGCATTGGTGGATATGGTATACCAAAACGACAAAACTGTTGTCCTCTTATTTCCCTAGTACAAGACCGACTGTGGTTATGCTTTTGATAACCCAAATAATTTTCTAAGTGGCTGATCGAACCATCGGTAGAAATATAATTGTCAATAAAACTAATGACATCAGGGAATGTCTGAGGATCTTGAAGGTTGATTCTGGGAGCATTATTAAGCCAATACATGTCATGTACATGCGGGGAACCTCTCTGCACTCCACTCTCCAGTAGAAATTTGTAACAAAATGCTCTCCAAAAATGCTGGCGTTATCTTTAAAAAGCTTAAGAATTTGTCGAAAGCGGTAGTCAAAATATCTAGCACAAGTAACCGCGTCTGACCGAATTAAGCGATATCTATCTTGGGTTGTTAAACTGTTGGCTTCCTCTTCCGAAATATCTTTCGAATCATCAGTTTTAGAGAAGATGACCAAAAGCTCAACCCACTGAGATTCTGCAGCCGATAAAGTGATAAAGAAGGTTGGAAGCCCAAATTGGCGGATCATAGCGATTGCCTTTTTCTTCTCAGCTTCCCAGTGCGCAGGTGAGGATCTAACGCCTTTCAAAACCTTGTAACCATCATCGTGTTGAATCAACTTTTGAACAAAGTTTTCGTTTAATAGATTGTAGGCCGTAACTCGGTTGCGACCTGAAAACTTTCTTAGGCAAATGGATGTACTATTCTTAATTTGCAGCAGTTCTAATATTTTGAGAACAACTTTGGAATGGTACACGCTCTTCTGTCAAAACGGCGAATTTTAGAACGTATTATCTTGCTATACGTTTCAGAGCATGTACGCTTCTGCCCAACGTATATTATTCCAAATGACAACTCTTCTGAATTATTATCTTGAATTATGTCAACTGGTCTTTGTCCTTCACCTGGCGCTATAACTAAACGGTTATAGTCTAAGTTTTCTACAGGAATATTGTCCAAAAGAGTTTCTTGACCGCCTGGATTTAGCTCTGGAGGTAAAAGACCCATGGGAATATTATTACCTGAGGGATTATCATGAGAAGTTTGTGCCGCATGAAAAGATTGAACCAATCAAGAATCCTCTGCAGATGCAACAAACGGAACTTCTTCTTGGTTATTAAATTCTGAAATCCAGTTTTCATTAATATGTATATTGTGCTCACTCAGAAATTGGTATATTAACAACAGCACCTTTGAGCAAACTCTGACCTTGATATCCTAATGGACGGATTGTCATAAAAGGCAATCTAGGTATTATGAGACGTTCTTCAATTGGGGTTAAACCTTTCAAACAATCCGGTATTTTAGGAAAGTCTAGACTGTTAGCTAAACATATTTTTGGAACGTTCTTTTTAACAATCGCATTTTTGCAAGTAGCACAAAAATTGAAATTTCCATCTTCTGAAGGAAATTTTTGCATTAAAAGAAGGCGGATGCAGCATTCGGGTGACCTTGCGCAGTATTTTTGAAATTTAATTTGCGAACTTGGTGTGAAAACTATAAGCCGCCGCAGCAAATACATATTTCAGTAGGGCCCTTATTTATATTTTGGAAAAAAATTTATTTGAAATCTGTTAAATTGCCACTATTATCAGTTTCTATAACATTATTTTCTCTCGTTAATCGGATTCGTTGGGACTGCCTTTGGTTTTCAATTTGTCTATTGAGTGGGGTATCTCTACGAAGGCGAACTTGACCTTGTCTAAGACGTCTCTGATTCAAAATTTCTTCCCTCATACCGCTCCTTCTAAGCTGTCGACGTTGTGTTTCTCTATCACGCTCCTCTCTCCTTATTTCAGGATTTCTTCTTGCGTGTTCCCTTTGCATTTGATCACGAATGCGCTCTAAATTCCGATACTCAGGATTTCTTGCGCGAAGTTCTCTATGATCCTAGTGTTCCTACTTTGTTCATCATAACGTACCTCATAATTTTCTCGACGAGATCTATGACCTCGAGTATTTCTTATTTGCTCTTCAGAGCGAATTTGTGGATCTTGCCGCCTTGTTCTATCTTGAACAGTATTTGCAATTTGCTCAACAGATCGAACCTCGGGGTCTTCACGCCGAGACCTATGACCTCGAGTATCTCTTATTTGCTCTTCAGAGCGAATTTGCGGATCTTGCCGTCTTGTTCTATGTTGAACAGTATTTGCAACTTGCTCAACAGATCGAACCTCGGGGGGGTCTTCACGCCGAGACCTATGTCCTCGAGTATCTCTTATTTGCTCTTCAGAGCGAATTTGCGGATCTTGCCGCCTTGTTCTATGTTGAACAGTATTTGCAACTTGCCCAACAGATCGAACCTCGGGGTCTTCACGCCGAGACCTATGTCCTCGAGTATCTCTTATTTGCTCTTCAGAGGGAATTTGCGGATCTTGCCGCCTTGTTCTATGTTGAAAAGTATTTAAATTTTGTTCAAAAGGCCGTACCTCGAGATTTTCCCGCCTGGTTCTATGTTGATTTGTATTGATAATTTGTTCGGACAGACGTACATCGGAATCTAATCTATGATTAGCGTGACTTACAGTATTTTGTGACTGCTCACTATCTCTATATAAAGAGTTTGCACGAAGAACTCTCATACGTCTTCTATTCTGAAGACGACTTCTACTTAATCTAGGCATAATTAATTAATAATAAATAGATTAATACCTAAAATACTTATAGATAATACTTTTATAATTGAGTCCGTCCGGGTGTTAAAAGTTGGATCCTAGGTGCTGCTCTCTTTTACTGTAATTACTTGTAAGTCCTTGCTAAGACTCCTTTCCTGTTCCGTCAATAGGTACTACGGTATACTGGTGCACATATGTATATGTGTTTGCTCGCCACTGTATATAATACGGTTTTGCTCGTCACTGTCTATAATAATACTTTAAACACTATATAATTAATACACTAAAATTAGTTTGAATAAAGCACTTTGCTGGTAAAGACATCTAGTGAAACTGAAACTACAAACACAGTGTACTGATATTTATTATACTCTTGCAACATGTTGGTACAGCTTACGTACTTTTGTATACCTATATATTACTTAGCTATTCACTAACATAATAATACATAATATTTAGTTATATTTATATTTTAGAAATTAGTAGTTTATTTCATTGTATTGAAATTAAGTTCTAGGAAAACCCCTCCGTATATTACTTTTGTTAAACGCTTTCCAAAATAGGGGGATCTATGGTACCTATTTTGAAGGGTCTACCCATGAAGGCTAAATTAACAATAACTTACATATAATTAAGTATGTTATACACATATGTAGAGCAGGTATGTAGATTTTCTTCTTTCTGTCTTAATATCTAAACCTTTCATAAGCTGCCAACGGCGCTAGATAAAAGTGTAATTTTCTTGAGTTTACAGTCCACCTCATGACCTTCATATTAAAATGTGTCGCAAAACTGAAATAATAGACAGTAGCATGTAAACCGATGGGGTCGCAGTTTATCTATAACCACATAAAAAGGGTATTTAGCCCTTTTGATACTACATTACTAATATTTATTTCATGAGATTTTTTTGCTCTATACAAAGTCCAGCACTCTAAGAAACTTTTTTAGTTGTCTGGTATATTTTATAATAAGTTCAACATGATGGCTGAGGAAATATACTTAACCACTGATTATCACAAAATATTAGAAGAAATATATGTATATAGAAATCTATATCTATCACTTTAGGTGATGCAAACAACTCTTTGGTGAACAAACCTATACTCTGTTGCAACATGTTGCGAAAGTATAAAAATGTTGCGAAAGATTTCAACATTCATTACTCGATTATTATTTGGTATCTTATTAACTTATGTTATTGATCATAGATTTATTTTGTGTCAATACTATTTTTTTCTCCGAAATGTTAACTTTTATAAAAAGAAGCTATTTAACTCAAACATGGTATATATGATATAAACGGAACCAAAGGGGTTAGATTTAATATGTGGGGTATATGAGGTTGCTGTTGTACCAGAGGAGCGGAAATCAGTATATTAGAGTTATAAGGTTTAAACAAAATCTAAACCAATTTCATTCATATGCAGCGATATACATTATTTTTAAGAAAAACTGTCCATTTAATTTCATTAAATTATCAAATTGACGAAAAAAATTATACCATAAGTAGTACATGTGAGCTGGGAAAATCAAAGACCAGATAATTCCTCCAAACCGTATATTAAACATGTGAGGAAGGGCTAAGTTCGGATGTAACCGAACATTTTATACTCTCGCAAAGTTAAATGGTATATTCGTTTGAGATTTCTTTATATATTTTAATAATTAGAAGTAGGAACTGTTGCCTTAGTTATTTACTTTTCACTCACAGTGAAAATAATTAGAGCAATTTGTAAACTAAATTTACTCAAATTATGAGAAATCGTTCTTGTGCTTTTTGTATACGCTTATAATTGATTTTATATAGAATGCATTCCAACTGTATTAAGAAGTATGAAAAGAAATCGTTTTTGGACAATGATTAACATTTTTTATTTATTATATCGATATTATTATACAAGTTTAGCTTAATAAATAATAAATATTAACAACTTTAAAAATGATATAATATTATTATATTAATTTGTATATAATATTTACAATATTAACCATAAATTTTTGTAGAGATTCTTATACATATATCTAAATTATATTTCTATTTTCCTTATACTATTTAATTTCTATCATATATTTATACAATAATGTCATATATAATAACAAATTATATATACAATTTAAATTTTCTTAATTAGATTATTTACATATTTTTCTTAAAATTGTCTTAAAAACTACTGTCAAAATTCCTATACCATTCCAATTCGATTATATTTGGAAAAAAAAATGAAGAACTATTGCACTAAGTCTGAAAACTTTAGTTCGAAATAGAGACACAACTACTGTCATGATAGCTGTGTACTGTCTCAAAAGTAATTGCATTTACACGGGAAGGATCCATGTTTGAAAATGCCCAATCAATTTGTGTACCGGCTGTTGTGTAGTTGAATATTCTGCACCAAGCAGGGAACTAAAGTTTTTTTCTTGGAGCAGATTTCCCAGTCCTTGCAGACATTAAACAAATGTTAAAATCTCCAACAATTAGCACATTTTGATTGCCTAACTTAGAAGTAAGGACTTCCTGAAGTTCTACAATTAATTGTCTGACAGAGAAAGCTGAATTTCTATATAGAACCAGAATATTAATATTGAAACATTTAAACAAAACCGCTTCTAAAACTTTGCGGCCTGAATAAATTTTCTTTACAGCCTTTGATTCTATAGAGCAAGCAATACTATGCTTTGCATATATTATAATGTCCCGTTTATTTCTGTTGGTTGTTTCCGTGCTATCTATCCTCAACTCGTTAATTGGAGTAAATCCTGGTATATCAAAACTTTCGCAAGGATAACTCCAAGATTCTACAAACCACAAAATATCTGAAGATAGCATCAAACAGTCGCTTTTTATATCATTAATGTGATCGTGAAAACTCTGAACATTATGGAATAAAATTTGATGTCCTGATGTTCGGGAAATCATAAAATTGAAACTTGTTGTTAAAGATTTATTTGTGTTTTCACTTTCCTCAGTTCCCTAAATACGGGATCCGATTCAGAAAATTTGTTAGGAGGAATAAAATTTCCTATGATGAATAGACCTTCTGCAGAAGTAGCTCGACTACAAGCAACATATATTGAAGCTCTAGGCATTCTGAGTCGAGTATGAACTACAACTTTATTATATGTGGCACGCTGACTTTTATGAATAGTTATTCCCTCAGCCGGAACAACTGGAAACTGATTTCTTTCAATTGAAATTTGTTCATTTCTTTTATATTGAAAAGATTTTAGAACTTTTTCAATTGGTGTCCAAGAACTTTCTAGAGGATGAGGCTTTTGTGATCGTGATATCAAACCAACAGAAGGTTCCAAAAATTTAATCCACAGAATTGTTGGAAAAGAGCAATGGAAATCCATTTGCATAAGTTGTCCAGCTGCCCCATTAACCAAGCCATCACACGTGTTTATGTTCACTGTAATCATATATTTGGCGGAGGTTTTTAGTGTCAATTCATAGGGCAGTTCCTGCGTGTCAGAAGTTTTGAAAAGTTTAACTCTTTCCAAAATATTATCATTTTCATTTCAATTCCTTTAACTGAGTCTTTTGCAGTTGAAAGGAAAGCTTCTGTTGGGATCCGACTGAGCTTAAGGGCATTGAAATTATTTATCTTCATTGGACCAAATAAATGTATGGCATCATCAGGAACTTCTTCGAAATTAACTACTCGAGTTTCAATGAGTGATATGTCCTCATTTGTCATAGTACCAGATGCCAGATTTAATGCAATTGCAAAGGCCTGATCCTCCCGTTGTCTCATAATCTCTGTTACTTCAAAGTATTTAAATAACTCCCACAAAGGCGAACCAACTAAAGTGCTGTATGCATCATTGGGATTAGGAGAGAATATCCACCTATCTCCAACAGGTGAGAGTTGCTTCAAATCACCAAACACTATGATCGGTATACCACCGAAGGGGCTGTCTGTTTTGAAAATTTGTTTTAATCTCGCATCAACTGAGCTAAACATATGAGCACCTACCGTCGATATTTCATCAATTATGATTAATTTTAAATCGATAAGTCTGGAATACAATGAATTAACTGTGTCATTGCTAAGTGGCCTCAACTCTCTATTCAACTGATTAAGAGGTAAAGAAAATATTGAAAGAAGGGTCATTCCCCTATTCCGAATGCTGCTTTACCCGTAGGTGCGCAAAGAAGAACTTTTAAGGAACTTGGATTGGATCCAGGTGTAGAATTGTAACGATGGTTAAGAGCTTGATATATTGCAGATATCAAACGACTCTTTCCTACACCTGCACCGCCGCCAATGAACTCATAAAATGGGAGATTTGTTTTTAGGTGGGGCATCAAATGTGTCAAATAGGTTCTTTGCTTAGTATTTAGACTTTGAACTAAAGAAAATAATTGCTCAACTGAAATTAAAGGGGGTAGTTTAATAAGTCTAATATTGCAATCAGATTCAGTGCCATTATCTGTTGAATCTTCGCCATGCAAGTCCAGCAAATTTATATTTGGGTTTATTTCTGGAAGTGCCAACACTCTGAACGCATTTTCCACGATAGGTAGTTCATTTTGAGCACCTTCGGCCAAGTCTGTTTCATTATAAAGACTTTCTAGAACATTGAACATTTTCAAGTTCTCTTTGCTCAAAAACATCATATTTTCTTTGATTTTCCTTAATTATACTCAACTCTGGCCAAATCTGGGTTAAACCTTCTATACCGAATAATACAAGGTTTGGTATCTTTTTTCAGAAAACCGCTACCGTCTTTAGGAGGCAAGACAACCCCGCTTTCTGGTAAATTATCGTCTTCCCTCTCTTCTTCTTCATGATCACTATCTTGTGCTCTTCTACTAGATTTAAAATATTTATACCTAGATGCAAAATCAGCTAAACAAAGAGTTTCTAACTGATCGGATCTTTGAACATAACGGTCTAAAATACCGGCTACGAATATTTCAGTCGAACCTGAAGGAAGGTTCTGAAGTTCCGCTCTAGGTTTTACCATTCGAACACGTTCCTCAGGTCGAGAGGTATTTATAAATATTTCTGCATTACTTGCTTCCGAAAGATGGAGCCCAATGCAGCAATATACTGCTTCTTGTGCAGATATGTGCCTGATATAAATTTGTGACCTATATGTTTAAGTTTTTGCTTAATAGTATAATTTCCAGCATTTGCCTCTGATATAGCTTCATTTAAGAGCTTAGAAATTCCCCTGTTAGACTTGTTAATATAATTAATTATATCCAGTATATATTGGATATCCATATTTGCTCTATGGAGTTCCAAAATCAGAGGATTATAAGCGTTTATAAAACGATCCTGTAATTTTCTTTTTAGAAAAATTACATAAGGGCTAACAAATAGTCATCGAAAGACATATTTATTCTACAATCAGACAAGAAGTGTTCAAAATCGTTTAAATTAGAAATGTCTTCTGTAGTCATATTTGAATTTAAAACGATTTGAATTTTAAAAAAGTTTTCCCTGTGTCTTTCTGAATTTTTACTTTTTCTGTAAGAGGTAGCAGTATTTGCGTTGAAGGCATTGGTGGATATGGTATACCAAAACGACAAAACTGTTGTCCTCTTATTTCCCTAGTACAAGACCGACTGTGGTTATGCTTTTGATAACCCAAATAATTTTCTAAGTGGCTGATCGAACCATCGGTAGAAATATAATTGTCAATAAAACTAATGACATCAGGGAATGTCTGAGGATCTTGAAGGTTGATTCTGGGAGCATTATTAAGCCAATACATGTCATGTACATGCGGGGAACCTCTCTGCACTCCACTCTCCAGTAGAAATTTGTAACAAAATGCTCTCCAAAAATGCTGGCGTTATCTTTAAAAAGCTTAAGAATTTGTCGAAAGCGGTAGTCAAAATATCTAGCACAAGTAACCGCGTCTGACCGAATTAAGCGATATCTATCTTGGGTTGTTAAACTGTTGGCTTCCTCTTCCGAAATATCTTTCGAATCATCAGTTTTAGAGAAGATGACCAAAAGCTCAACCCACTGAGATTCTGCAGCCGATAAAGTGATAAAGAAGGTTGGAAGCCCAAATTGGCGGATCATAGCGATTGCCTTTTTCTTCTCAGCTTCCCAGTGCGCAGGTGAGGATCTAACGCCTTTCAAAACCTTGTAACCATCATCGTGTTGAATCAACTTTTGAACAAAGTTTTCGTTTAATAGATTGTAGGCCGTAACTCGGTTGCGACCTGAAAACTTTCTTAGGCAAATGGATGTACTATTCTTAATTTGCAGCAGTTCTAATATTTTGAGAACAACTTTGGAATGGTACACGCTCTTCTGTCAAAACGGCGAATTTTAGAACGTATTATCTTGCTATACGTTTCAGAGCATGTACGCTTCTGCCCAACGTATATTATTCCAAATGACAACTCTTCTGAATTATTATCTTGAATTATGTCAACTGGTCTTTGTCCTTCACCTGGCGCTATAACTAAACGGTTATAGTCTAAGTTTTCTACAGGAATATTGTCCAAAAGAGTTTCTTGACCGCCTGGATTTAGCTCTGGAGGTAAAAGACCCATGGGAATATTATTACCTGAGGGATTATCATGAGAAGTTTGTGCCGCATGAAAAGATTGAACCAATCAAGAATCCTCTGCAGATGCAACAAACGGAACTTCTTCTTGGTTATTAAATTCTGAAATCCAGTTTTCATTAATATGTATATTGTGCTCACTCAGAAATTGGTATATTAACAACAGCACCTTTGAGCAAACTCTGACCTTGATATCCTAATGGACGGATTGTCATAAAAGGCAATCTAGGTATTATGAGACGTTCTTCAATTGGGGTTAAACCTTTCAAACAATCCGGTATTTTAGGAAAGTCTAGACTGTTAGCTAAACATATTTTTGGAACGTTCTTTTTAACAATCGCATTTTTGCAAGTAGCACAAAAATTGAAATTTCCATCTTCTGAAGGAAATTTTTGCATTAAAAGAAGGCGGATGCAGCATTCGGGTGACCTTGCGCAGTATTTTTGAAATTTAATTTGCGAACTTGGTGTGAAAACTATAAGCCGCCGCAGCAAATACATATTTCAGTAGGGCCCTTATTTATATTTTGGAAAAAAATTTATTTGAAATCTGTTAAATTGCCACTATTATCAGTTTCTATAACATTATTTTCTCTCGTTAATCGGATTCGTTGGGACTGCCTTTGGTTTTCAATTTGTCTATTGAGTGGGGTATCTCTACGAAGGCGAACTTGACCTTGTCTAAGACGTCTCTGATTCAAAATTTCTTCCCTCATACCGCTCCTTCTAAGCTGTCGACGTTGTGTTTCTCTATCACGCTCCTCTCTCCTTATTTCAGGATTTCTTCTTGCGTGTTCCCTTTGCATTTGATCACGAATGCGCTCTAAATTCCGATACTCAGGATTTCTTGCGCGAAGTTCTCTATGATCCTAGTGTTCCTACTTTGTTCATCATAACGTACCTCATAATTTTCTCGACGAGATCTATGACCTCGAGTATTTCTTATTTGCTCTTCAGAGCGAATTTGTGGATCTTGCCGCCTTGTTCTATCTTGAACAGTATTTGCAATTTGCTCAACAGATCGAACCTCGGGGTCTTCACGCCGAGACCTATGACCTCGAGTATCTCTTATTTGCTCTTCAGAGCGAATTTGCGGATCTTGCCGTCTTGTTCTATGTTGAACAGTATTTGCAACTTGCTCAACAGATCGAACCTCGGGGGGGTCTTCACGCCGAGACCTATGTCCTCGAGTATCTCTTATTTGCTCTTCAGAGCGAATTTGCGGATCTTGCCGCCTTGTTCTATGTTGAACAGTATTTGCAACTTGCCCAACAGATCGAACCTCGGGGTCTTCACGCCGAGACCTATGTCCTCGAGTATCTCTTATTTGCTCTTCAGAGGGAATTTGCGGATCTTGCCGCCTTGTTCTATGTTGAAAAGTATTTAAATTTTGTTCAAAAGACCGTACCTCGAGATTTTCCCGCCTGGTTCTATGTTGATTTGTATTGATAATTTGTTCGGACAGACGTACATCGGAATCTAATCTATGATTAGCGTGACTTACAGTATTTTGTGACTGCTCACTATCTCTATATAAAGAGTTTGCACGAAGAACTCTCATACGTCTTCTATTCTGAAGACGACTTCTACTTAATCTAGGCATAATTAATTAATAATAAATAGATTAATACCTAAAATACTTATAGATAATACTTTTATAATTGAGTCCGTCCGGGTGTTAAAAGTTGGATCCTAGGTGCTGCTCTCTTTTACTGTAATTACTTGTAAGTCCTTGCTAAGACTCCTTTCCTGTTCCGTGAATAGGTACTACGGTATACTGGTGCACATATGTATATGTGTTTGCTCGCCACTGTATATAATACGGTTTTGCTCGTCACTGTCTATAATAATACTTTAAACACTATATAATTAATACACTAAAATTAGTTTGAATAAAGCACTTTGCTGGTAAAGACATCTAGTGAAACTGAAACTACAAACACAGTGTACTGATATTTATTATACTCTTGCAACATGTTGGTACAGCTTACGTACTTTTGTATACCTATATATTACTTAGCTATTCACTAACATAATAATACTTAATATTTAGTTATATTTATATTTTAGAAATTAGTAGTTTATTTCATTGTATTGAAATTAAGTTCTAGGAAAACCCCTCCGTATATTACTTTTGTTAAACGCTTTCCAAAATAGGGGGATCTATGGTACCTATTTTGAAGGGTCTACCCATGAAGGCTAAATTAACAATAACTTACATATAATTAAGTATGTTATACACATATGTAGAGCAGGTATGTAGATTTTCTTCTTTCTGTCTTAATATCTAAACCTTTCATAAGCTGCCAACGGCGCTAGATAAAAGTGTAATTTTCTTGAGTTTACAGTCCACCTCATGACCTTCATATTAAAATGTGTCGCAAAACTGAAATAATAGACAGTAGCATGTAAACCGATGGGGTCGCAGTTTATCTATAACCACATAAAAAGGGTATTTAGCCCTTTTGATACTACATTACTAATATTTATTTCATGCAATTTTTTCTAGAAAGATTTTTTTGCTCTATACAAAGTCCAGCACTCTAAGAAACTTTTTTAGTTGTCTGGTATATTTTATAATAAGTTCAACATGATGGCTGAGGAAATATACTTAACCACTGATTATCACAAAATATTAGAAGAAATATATGTATATAGAAATCTATATCTATCACTTTAGGTGATGCAAACAACTCTTTGGTGAACAAACCTATACTCTGTTGCAACATGTTGCGAAAGTATAAAAATGTTGCGAAAGATTTCAACATTCATTACTCGATTATTATTTGGTATCTTATTAACTTATGTTATTGATCATAGATTTATTTTGTGTCAATACTATTTTTTTCTCCGAAATGTTAACTTTTATAAAAAGAAGCTATTTAACTCAAACATGGTATATATGATATAAACGGAACCAAAGGGGTTAGATTTAATATGTGGGGTATATGAGGTTGCTGTTGTACCAGAGGAGCGGAAATCAGTATATTAGAGTTATAAGGTTTAAACAAAATCTAAACCAATTTCATTCATATGCAGCGATATACATTATTTTTAAGAAAAACTGTCCATTTAATTTCATTAAATTATCAAATTGACGAAAAAAATTATACCATAAGTAGTACATGTGAGCTGGGAAAATCAAAGACCAGATAATTCCTCCAAACCGTATATTAAACATGTGAGGAAGGGCTAAGTTCGGATGTAACCGAACATTTTATACTCTCGCAAAGTTAAATGGTATATTCGTTTGAGATTTCTTTATATATTTTAATAATTAGAAGTAGGAACTGTTGCCTTAGTTATTTACTTTTCACTCACAGTGAAAATAATTAGAGCAATTTGTAAACTAAATTTACTCAAATTATGAGAAATCGTTCTTGTGCTTTTTGTATACGCTTATAATTGATTTTATATAGAATGCATTCCAACTGTATTAAGAAGTATGAAAAGAAATCGTTTTTGGACAATGATTAACATTTTTTATTTATTATATCGATATTATTATACAAGTTTAGCTTAATAAATAATAAATATTAACAACTTTAAAAATGATATAATATTATTATATTAATTTGTATATAATATTTACAATATTAACCATAAATTTTTGTAGAGATTCTTATACATATATCTAAATTATATTTCTATTTTCCTTATACTATTTAATTTCTATCATATATTTATACAATAATGTCATATATAATAACAAATTATATATACAATTTAAATTTTCTTAATTAGATTATTTACATATTTTTCTTAAAATTGTCTTAAAAACTACTGTCAAAATTCCTATACCATTTCAATTCGATTATATTTGGAAAAAAAAATGAAGAACTATTGCACTAAGTCTGAAAACTTTAGTTCGAAATAGAGACACAACTACTGTCATGATAGCTGTGTACTGTCTCAAAAGTAATTGCATTTACACGGGAAGGATCCATGTTTGAAAATGCCCAATCAATTTGTGTACCGGCTGTTGTGTAGTTGAATATTCTGCACCAAGCAGGGAACTAAAGTTTTTTTCTTGGAGCAGATTTCCCAGTCCTTGCAGACATTAAACAAATGTTAAAATCTCCAACAATTAGCACATTTTGATTGCCTAACTTAGAAGTAAGGACTTCCTGAAGTTCTACAATTAATTGTCTGACAGAGAAAGCTGAATTTCTATATAGAACCAGAATATTAATATTGAAACATTTAAACAAAACCGCTTCTAAAACTTTGCGGCCTGAATAAATTTTCTTTACAGCCTTTGATTCTATAGAGCAAGCAATACTATGCTTTGCATATATTATAATGTCCCGTTTATTTCTGTTGGTTGTTTCCGTGCTATCTATCCTCAACTCGTTAATTGGAGTAAATCCTGGTATATCAAAACTTTCGCAAGGATAACTCCAAGATTCTACAAACCACAAAATATCTGAAGATAGCATCAAACAGTCGCTTTTTATATCATTAATGTGATCGTGAAAACTCTGAACATTATGGAATAAAATTTGATGTCCTGATGTTCGGGAAATCATAAAATTGAAACTTGTTGTGAAAGATTTATTTGTGTTTTCACTTTCCTCAGTTCCCTAAATACGGGATCCGATTCAGAAAATTTGTTAGGAGGAATAAAATTTCCTATGATGAATAGACCTTCTGCAGAAGTAGCTCGACTACAAGCGACATATATTGAAGCTCTAGGCATTCTGAGTCGAGTATGAACTACAACTTTATTATATGTGGCACCCTGACTTTTATGAATAGTTATTCCCTCAGCCGGAACAACTGGAAACTGATTTCTTTCAATTGAAATTTGTTCATTTCTTTTATATTGAAAAGATTTTAGAACTTTTTCAATTGGTGTCCAAGAACTTTCTAGAGGATGAGGCTTTTTTGGTCGTGATATCAAACCAACAGAAGGTTCCAAAAATTTAATCCACAGAATTGTTGGAAAAGAACAATGGAAATCCATTTGCATAAGTTGTCCAGCTGCCCCATTAACCAAGCCATCACACGTGTTTATGTTCACTGTAAAATAAATGTATGGCATCATCGGGAACTTCTTCGAAATTAACTACTCGAGTTTCAATGAGTGATATGTCCTTATTTGTCATAGTACCAGATGCCATATGATTTCATGCAATTGAAAAGGCCTGATCCTCCCGTTGTCTCATAATCTCTGTTACTTCAAAGTATTTAAATAACTCCCACAAAGGCGAACCAACTAAAGTGCTGTATGCATCATTGGGATTAGGAGAGAATATCCACCTATCTCCAACAGGTGAGAGTTGCTTCAAATCACCAAACACTATGATCGGTATACCACCGAAGGGGCTGTCTGTTTTGAAAATTTGTTTTAATCTCGCATCAACTGAGCTAAACATATGAGCACCTACCGTCGATATTTCATCAATTATGATTAATTTTAAATCGATAAGTCTGGAATACAATGAATTAACTGTGTCATTGCTAAGTGGCCTCAACTCTCTATTCAACTGATTAAGAGGTAAAGAAAATATTGAAAGAAGGGTCATTCCCCTATTCCGAATGCTGCTTTACCCGTAGGTGCGCAAAGAAGAACTTTTAAGGAACTTGGATTGGATCCAGGTGTAGAATTGTAACGATGGTTAAGAGCTTGATATATTGCAGATATCAAACGACTCTTTCCTACACCTGCACCGCCGCCAATGAACTCATAAAATGGGAGATTTGTTTTTAGGTGGGGCATCAAATGTGTCAAATAGGTTCTTTGCTTAGTATTTAGACTTTGAACTAAAGAAAATAATTGCTCAACTGAAATTAAAGGGGGTAGTTTAATAAGTCTAATATTGCAATCAGATTCAGTGCCATTATCTGTTGAATCTTCGCCATGCAAGTCCAGCAAATTTATATTTGGGTTTATTTCTGGAAGTGCCAACACTCTGAACGCATTTTCCACGATAGGTAGTTCATTTTGAGCACCTTCGGCCAAGTCTGTTTCATTATAAAGACTTTCTAGAACATTGAACATTTTCAAGTTCTCTTTGCTCAAAAACATCATATTTTCTTTGATTTTCCTTAATTATACTCAACTCTGGCCAAATCTGGGTTAAACCTTCTATACCGAATAATACAAGGTTTGGTATCTTTTTTCAGAAAACCGCTACCGTCTTTAGGAGGCAAGACAACCCCGCTTTCTGGTAAATTATCGTCTTCCCTCTCTTCTTCTTCATGATCACTATCTTGTGCTCTTCTACTAGATTTAAAATATTTATACCTAGATGCAAAATCAGCTAAACAAAGAGTTTCTAACTGATCGGATCTTTGAACATAACGGTCTAAAATACCGGCTACGAATATTTCAGTCGAACCTGAAGGAAGGTTCTGAAGTTCCGCTCTAGGTTTTACCATTCGAACATGTTCCTCAGGTCGAGAGGTATTTATAAATATTTCTGCATTACTTGCTTCCGAAAGATGGAGCCCAATGCAGCAATATACTGCTTCTTGTGCAGATATTTCTGTGCCTGATATAAATTTGTGACCTATATGTTTAAGTTTTTGCTTAATAGTATAATTTCCAGCATTTACCTCTGATATAGCTTCATTTAAGAGCATAGAAATTCCCCTGTTAGACTTGTTAATATAATTAATTATATCCAGTATATATTGGATATCCATATTTGCTCTATGGAGTTCCAAAATCAGAGGATTATAAGCGTTTATAAAACGATCCTGTAATTTTCTTTTTAGAAAAATTACATAAGGGCTAACAAATAGTCATCGAAAGACATATTTATTCTACAATCAGACAGGAAGTGTTCAAAATCGTTTAAATTAGAAATGTCTTCTGTAGTCATATTTGAATTTAAAACGCTTTGAATTTTGAAAAAGTTTTCCCTGTGTCTTTCTGAATTTTGACCTGTTTCTGTAAGAGGTAACAGTATTTGCGTTGAAGGCATTGGTGGATATGGTATACTAAAACGACAAAACTGTTGTCCTCTTATTTCCCTAGTACAAGACCGACTGTGGTTATGCTTTTGATAACCCAAATAATTTTCTAAGTGGCTGATCGAACGAATAAAACTAATGACATCAGGGAATGTCTGAGGATCTTGAAGGTTGATTCTGGGAGTATTATTAAGCCAATACATGCCATGTACATGCGGGGAACCTCTCTGTTGAAACTCCACTCTCCAGTAGAAATTTGTAACAATATGCTCTCCAAAAATGCCGGCGTTATCTTTAAAAAGCTTAAGAATTTGTCGATAGCGGTAGTCAAAATATCTAGCACAAGTAACCGCGTCTGACCGAATTAAGCGATATCTATCTTGGGTTGTTAAACTGTTGGCTTCCTCTTCCGAAATATCTTTCGAATCATCAGTTTTAGAGAAGATGACCAAAAGCTCAACCCACTGAGATTCTGCAGCCGATAAAGTGATAAAGAAGGTTGGAAGCCCAAATTGGCGGATCATAGCGATTGCCTTTTTCTTCTCAGCTTCCCAGTGCGCAGCTGAGGATCTAACGCCTTTCAAAACCTTGTAACCATCATCGTGTTGAATCAAGTTATGAACAAAGTTTTCGTTTAATAGATTTTAGGCCGTAACTCGGTTGCGACCTGAAAACTTTCTAAGGCAAATGGATGTACTATTCTTAATTTGCAGCAGTTCTAATATTTTGAGAACAACTTTGGAATGGTTCACGCTCTTCTGTCAAAACGGCGAATTTCAGAACGTATTATCTTGCTATACGTTTCAGAGCATGTACGCTTCTGCCCAACGTATATTGTTCCAAATGACAACTCTTCTGAATTATTATCTTGAATTATGTCAACTGGTCTTTGTCCTTCACCTGGCGCTATAACTAAACGGTTATAGTCTAAGTTTTCTACAGGAATATTGTCCAAAAGAGTTTCTTGACCGCCTGGATTTAGCTCTGAAGGTAAAAGACCAGTGGGAATATTATTACCTGAGGAATTATCATGAGAAGTTTGTGCCGCATGAAAAGATTGAACCAATCGGGAATCCTCTGCAGATGCAACAAACAGAACTTCGTTTTGGTTATAAAATTCTGAAATCCAGTTTTCATTAATATGTATATTGTGCTCACGATACAGAGGGGTGTTCACTAAGAACTGCAAAGCTTCCATAATCTTTGCGGGGCGTATGGTATCGATCATGTAATCACGATTGTATTCCAAACGCCTTCTTAAGTGAATTTGTACAACATGAGCCTCATCAAAGGACCTTGGTAGAGATGTCACAATATTGTTAACAGAAATTGGTATATTAACAACAGCACCTTTGAGCAAACTCTGACCTTGATATCCTAACGGACGGATTGTCATAAAAGGCAATCTAGGTATTATGAGACGTTCTTCAATTGGGGTTAAACCTTTCAAACAATCCGGTATTTCAGGAAAGTCTAGACCGTTAGCTAAACATATTTTTGGAACGTTCTTTTTAACAATCGCATTTTTGCAAGTAGCAAAAAAATTGTAATTTCCATCTTCTGAAGGAAATTTTTGCATTAAAAAGAAGACGGATGCAGCATTCAGTGTGCTCTTGCGCAGTATTTTCGAAATTTAATTTGCGAACTTGGTGTGAAAACCATAAGCCACCGCAGCAAATACATATTTCAGTAGGGCCCTTATTTATATTTTGGAAAAAAATGTTTTTGAAATCTGTTAAATTGCCACTATTATCAGTTTCTATAACATTATTTTCTCTCGTTAATCGGATTCGTTGGGACTGCCTTTGGTTTTCAATTTGTCTATTGAGTGGGTTATCTTTACGAAGGCGAACTTGACCTTGTCTAAGACGTCTCTGATTCAAAATTTCTTCCCTCATACCCCTCCTTCTAAGCTGTCGACGTTGTGTTTCTCTATCACGCTCCTCTCTCCTTATTTCAGGATTTCTTCTTGCGTGTTCCCTTTGCATTTGATCACGAATGCGCTCTAAATTCCGATACTCAGGATTTCTTGCGCGAAGTTCTCTATGATCCCTAGTGTTCCTACTTTGTTCATCATAACGTACCTCATAATTTTCTCGACGAGATCTATGACCTCGAGTATTTCTTATTTGCTCTTCAGAGCGAATTTGTGGATCTTGCCGCCTTGTTCTATGTTGAACAGTATTTGCAATTTGCTCAACAGATCGAACCTCGGGGTCTTCACGCCGAGACCTATGACCTCGAGTATCTCTTATTTGCTCTTCAGAGCGAATTTGCGGATCTTGCCGCCTTGTTCTATGTTGAACAGTATTTGCAACTTGCTCAACAGATCGAACCTCGGGGTCTTCACGCCGAGACCTATGACCTCGAGTATCTCTTATTTGCTCTTCAGAGCGTACCTCGAGATTTTCCCGCCTGGTTCTATGTTGATTTGTATTGATAATTTGTTCGGACAGACTTACATCGGAATCTAATCTACGATTAGCGTGACTTACAGTATTTTGTGACTGCTCACTATCTCTATATAAAGAGTTTGCACGAAGAACTCTCATACGTCTTCTATTCTGAAGACGACTTAGTAATATAGATTTTCTACTTAACCTAGGCATAATTAATTAATAATAAATAGATTAATATCTAAAATACTTATAGATAATACTTATATAATTGAGTCCGTCCGGGAGTTAAAAGTTGGATCCTAGGTGCTGCTCTCTTTCCTGTAATTCCTTGCTAAGACTCCTTTCCTGTTCCGTGTATAGGTACGGACATATGTAGGTATATGTGTTTGCTCGCCACTGTATATAATACGGTTTTGCTCGTCACTGAATATAATAATACTTTAAACACTATATAACTAATACACTAAAATTAGTTTGAATAAAGCATTTTGCTGGTAAAGCCATCTAGTGAAACTGAAACTACAAACACAGTGTACTGATATTTATTATACTCTTGCAACATGTTGGTACAGCTTACGTACTTTTGTATACCTATATATTACTTAGCTATTCACTAACATAATAATACATAATATTTAGTTATATTTATATTTTAGAAATTAGTAGTTTATTTCATTGTATTGAAATTAAGTTCTCGGAAAACCCCTCCGTATATTACTTTTCTTAAACGCTTTCCAAAATAGGGGGATCTATGGTACCTATTTTGAAGGGTCTACCCATGAAGGCTAAATTAACAATAACTTACATATAATTAAGTATGGTATGGTTATGTAGAGCAGATATGTAGATTTTCTTCTTTCTGTCTTAATATCTAAACCTTTCATAAGCTGCCAACGGCGCTAGATAAAAATGTAATTTTCTTGAGTTTACAGTTCACCTCATGACCTTCATAATAAAATGTGTTGCAAAACTGAAATAATAGACAGTAGCATGTAAACCGATGGGGTCGCAGTTTATCTATAACCACATAAAAAGGGTATTTAGCCCTTTTGATACTACATTACTAATATTTATTTCATGCAATTTTTTCTAGAAATATTTTTTTGCTCTATACAAAGTCCAGCACTTTAAGAAACTTATTTAGCATTGTTGTCTGGTATATTTTATAATAAGTTCAACATGATGGCTGAGAAAATATACTTAACCACTGATTATCACCAAATATTAGAAGAAATATATGTATATAGAAATCTATATCTATCACTTTAGGTGATGCAAACAACTCTTTGGTGAACAAAACTATACTCTGTTGCAACATGTTGCGAAAGTATAAAAATGTTGCGAAAGAATTCAACATTCATTACTCGATTATTATTTGGTATCTTATTAACTTATGTTATTGATCATAGATTTATTTTGTGTCAATACTATTTTTTTCTCCGAAATGTTAACTTTTATAAAAAGAAGCTATTTAACTCAAACATGGTATATATGATATAAACGGAACCAAAGGGGTTAGATTTAATATGTGGGGTATATGAGGTTGCTGTTGTACCAGAGGAGCGGAAATCAGTGTATTAGAGTTATAACGTTTAAACAAAATCTAAACCAATTTCATTCATATGCAGCGATATACATTATTTTTAAGAAAAACTGTCCATTTAATTTCATTAAATTATCAAATTGACGAAAAAAATTATACCATAAGTAGTACATGTGAGCTGGGAAAATCAAAGACCAGATAATTCCTCCAAACCGTATATTAAACAAGTGAGGAAGGGCTAAGTTCGGATGTAACCGAACATTTTATGTTATTATACATGTTTCGCTTAAAAATAATAAATATTAACTACTTTAAAAATGATATAATATTATTATATTAATTTGTATATAATATTTACAATATTAACGATAAATTTTTGTGTTGTGTAACAAATTATATATACAATTTAAATTTTCTTAATTAGATTATTTACATATTTTTCTTAAAAATGTCTTAAAAACTACTGTCAAAATTCCTATACCATTCCAATTCGATTATATTTGGAAAAAAATATGAAGAACTATTACACTAAGTCTCAAAACTTTAGTTCAAAATAGAGACACAACTACTGTCATGATAGCTGTGTACTGTCTCAAAAGTAATTGCATTTACACGGGAAGGATCCATGTTTGAAAATGCCCAATCAATTTGTGTACCGGCAGGTGTAGTTGAATATTCTGCACCAAGCAGGGAACTAAAGTTTTTTTCTTGGCGCAGATTTCCCAGTCCCTGCAGACATTAAACAAATGTTAAAATCTCCAACAATTAGCACATTTTGATTGCCTAACTTAGAAGTAAGGACTTCCTGAAGTTCTACAATTAATTGTCTGACAGAGAAAGCTGAATTTCTATATAGAACCAGAATATTAATATTGAAACATTTAAACAAAACCGCTTCTAAAACTTTGCGGCCTGAATAAATTTTCTTTACAGCCTTTGATTCTATAGAGCAAGCAATAGTATGCTTTGCATATATTATAATGTCCCGTTTATTTCTGTTGGTTGTTTCCGTGCTATCTATCCTCAGCTCGTTAATTGGAGTAAATCCTGGTATATCAAAACTTTCGCAAGGATAACTCCAAGTTTCTACAAAACATAAAATATCTGAAGATAGCATCAAACAGTCGCTTTTTATATCATTAATGTGAGCGTGAAGACTCTGAACATTATGGAATAAAATTTGATGTCCTGATGTTCGGGAAATCATAAAATTGAAACTTGTTGTTAAAGCTTTATTTGTGTTCAATTCCCTCAGTTCACTAAATACGGGGAAATTTGTTAGGAGGAATAAAATTTCCTATGATGAATAGACCTTCTGCAGAAGTAGCTCGACTATAAGCGACATATATTGAAGCTCTAGGCATTCTGAGTCGAGTATGAACTACAACTTTATTATATGTGGCACCCTGGCTTTCAATTGAAATTTGTTCATTTCTTTTATATTGAAAAGAATTTAGAACTTTTTCAATTGGTGTCCAAGAACTTTCTAGAGGATGAGGCTTTTTTGATCGTGCTATCAAACCAACAGAAGGTTCCAAAAATTTAATCCACAGAATTGTTGGAAAAGAACAATGGAAATCAATTTGCATAAGTTGTCTAGCTGCCCCATTAACCAAGCCATCACACGCGTTTATGTTCACTGTAATCATATATTTGGCGGAGGTTTTTAGTGTCAATTCATAGGGCAGTCCCTGCGTTTTCGAAGTTTTGAAAAGTTTCTCTTTCCAAAATATTATCATTTTCATTTATACCAATTCCTTTAACTGAGTCTTTTGTAGTTGAAAGGAAAGCTTCTGTTGGGATTCGACTGAGCTTAAGGGCATTGAAATTATTTGTTTCTTCATTGGACCAAAATAAATGTATGGCATCATCGGGAACTTCTTCGAAATTAACTACTCGAGTTTCAATGAGTGAAATGTCCTCAATTGTCATAGTACCAGATGCCATATGATTTAATGCAATTGCAAAGACCTGATCCTCCCGTTGTCTCATTATCTCTGTTAATTCAAAGTATTTAAATAACTCCCACAAAGGGGAACCAACTAAAGTGCTGTATGCATCATTTGGATTAGGAGAGAATATCCACCTATCACCAACAGGTGAGAGTTGCTTCAAATCACCAAACACTATGATCGGTATACCACCGAAGGGGCTGTCTGTTTTGAAAATTTGTTTTAATCTCGCATCATCAGAGCTAAACATATGAGCACCTACCGCCGATATTTCATCAATTATGATTAATTTTAAATCGATAAGTTTGGAATACAATGAATTAACTGTGTCATTGCTAAGTGGCCTCAACTCTCTATTCAACTGATTAAGAGGTAAAGAAAATATTGAAAGAAGGGTCATTCCACCTATTCCGAATGCTGCTTTACTCGTAGGTGCGCAAAGAAGAACTTTTAAGGAACTTGGATTGGATCCAGGTGTAGAATTGTAACGATGGTTAAGAGCTTGATATATTGCAGATATCAAACGACTCTTTCCTACACCTGCACCGCCGCCAATGAACTCATAAAATCGGAGATTTGTTTTTAGGTGGGGCATCAAATGTGTCAAATAGGTTCTTTGCTTAGTATTTAGACTTTGAACTAAAGAAAATAATTCCTCAACTGGAATTAAAGGGAGTAGTTTAATAAGTCTAATATTACAATCAGATTCAGTGCCATTATCTGTTGAATCTTCGCCATGCAAGTCCAGCAAATTTATATTTGAGTTTATTTCTGGAAGTGCCAACACTCTGAACTCCTTTTCCACGATAGGTAGTTCATTTTGAGCACCTTCGTCCAAGTCTATTGCAGTATAAAGACTTTCTAGAACATTTTCAAGTTCTCTTTGCTCAAAAACATCATATTTTCTTTGATTTTCCTCAATTGTAATACGATGTGTTATGCAAGTCTGCTCATTATCGTTTTCAATGAGGTCTTGCTCAACTCTGGCCAAATCTGGGTTAAACATTCTATATCGAATAATACAAGGTTTGGTACGTTTTTTCACAAAACCGCTACCGTCTTTAAGAGGCATGACAACCCCGCTTTCTGGTAAATTATCGTCTTCCCTCTCTTCTTCTTCATGATCACTATCTTGTGCTCTTCTACTAGATTTAAAATCTTTATACCTAGATGCAAAATCAGCTAAACAAAAAGTTTCTAACTGATCGGATCTTTGAACATAACGGTCTAAAATACCGGCTACGAATATTTCAGTCGAACCTGAAGGAAGGTTCTGAAGTTCCGCTCTAGGTTTTACCATTCGAACATGTTCCTCAGGTCGAGAGGTATTTATAAATATTTCTGCATTACTTGCTTCCGAAAGATGGAGCCCAATGCCACAATATACTGCTTCTTGTGCAGATATTTCTGTGCCTGATATAAATTTGTGACCTATATGTTTAAGTTTTTGCTTAATAGTATAATTTCCAGCATTTACCTCTGATATAGCTTCATTTAAGAGCCTAGAAATTGCCCTGTTAGACTTGTTAATATAATTAATTATATCCAGTATATATTGGATATCCATATTTGCTCTATGGAGTTCCAAAATCAGAGGATTATAAGCGTTTATAAAACGATCCTGTAATTTTCTTTTTAGAAAAATTTTGGGTTTTGTTAAACTTGACCTAAGGGCTAACAAATAGTCATCAAAAGACATATTTATTCTACTATCAGATAGGAAGTGTTCAAAATCGTTTAAATTAGAAATGTCTTCTGTAGTTATATTTGAATTTAAAACGTTTTGAATTTTGAAAAAGTTTTCCCTGTGTCTTTCTGAATTTTGACTTGTTTCTGTAAGAGGTAACAGTATTTGCGTTGAAGGCATTGGTGGATATGGTATACTAAAACGACAAAACTGTTGTCCTCTTATTTCTCTAGTACAAGACCGACTGTGGTTATGCTTTTGATAACCCAAATAATTTTCTAAGTGGCTGATCGAACCATCGGTAGAAATATTATTGTCAATAAAACTAATGACATCAGGGAATGTCTAGGGATCTTGAAGGTTGATCCTGGGGGCATTATTAAGCCAACACATGCCATGTACATGCGGGGAACCTCTCTGTTGAAACACCACTCTCCAGTGGATATTTGTAACAATATGCTCTCCAAAAATGCCGGCGTTATCTTTAAAAAGCTTAAGAATTTGTCGATAGCGGTAGTCAAAATATCTAGCACAAGTAACCGCGTCTGACCGAATTAAGCGATATCTATCTTGGGTTGTTAAACTGTTTACTTCCTCTTCCGAAATATCTTTATAATCAACAGTTTTAGAGAGGATGACCAAAAGCTCAACCCACTGAGATTCTGCAGCCGATTAAGTGATAAAGAAGGTTGGAAGCCCAAATTGGCGGATCATAGCGATTGCCTTTTTCTTCTCAGCTTCCCAGTGCGCAGGTGAGGATCTAACGCCTTTCAAAACCTTGTAACCATCATCGTGTTGAATCAAGTTTTGAACAAAGTTTTCGTTTAATAGATTTTGGGCCGTAACTCGGTTACGACCTGAAAACTTTCTAAGGCAAATGGATGTTCTATTCTTAATTTGTAGCAGTTCTAATTTTTTGTAATCATAGAACAACTATAGAACTAAGGAATGGTACACGCTCTTCTGTCAAAGCGGCGAATTTCAGAACGTATTATCTTGCTATATGTTTCAGAGCATGTACGCTTCTGCCCAACGTATATTGTTCCAAATGACAACTCTTCTGAATTATTATCTTGAAATCTGTCAATTGATCTTTGTCCTTCACCTGGCGCTATAACTAAACGGTTATAATCTAAGTTTTCTACAGGAATATTGTCCAAAAGAGTTTCTTGACCGCCTGGATTTAGCTCTTAAGGTAAAAGACCCGTGGGAATATTATTACCTGAGGGATTATCATGAGAAGTTTGTGCTGCATGAAAAGATTGAAAGAATCGGGAATTCTCTGCAGATGCAACCAACGGAACTTCTTCTTGGTTATTAAATTCTGAAATCCAGTTTTCATTAATATGTATATTGTGCTCACGATACAGAGGGGTATTCACTAAGAACTGCAAAGCTTCCATAATCTTTGCGGGGCGTATGGTATCGATCATGTAATCATGATTGTATTCCAAACGCCTTCTTAAGTGAATTTGTACAACATGAGCCTCATCAAAGGATCTTGGTAGAGATGTCACAATATTATTAACAGAAATTGGTATATTAACAACAGCACCTTTGAGCAAACTCTGACCTTGATATCCTAACGGACGGATTGTCATAAAAGGCAATCTAGGTATTATGAGACGTTCTTCAATTGGGGTTAAACCTTTCAAACAATCCGGTATTTCAGGAAAGTCTAGACCGTTAGCTAAACATATTTTTGGAACGTTCTTTTTAACAATCGCATTTTTGCAAGTAGCAAAAAAATTGTAATTTCCATCTTCTGAAGGAAATTTTTGCATTAAAAAGAAGACGGATGCAGCATTCAGTGTGCTCTTGCGCAGTATTTTCGAAATTTAATTTGCGAACTTGGTGTGAAAACCATAAGCCACCGCAGCAAATACATATTTCAGTAGGGCCCTTATTTATATTTTGGAAAAAAATGTTTTTGAAATCTGTTAAATTGCCACTATTATCAGTTTCTATAACATTATTTTCTCTCGTTAATCGGATTCGTTGGGACTGCCTTTGGTTTTCAATTTGTCTATTGAGTGGGTTATCTTTACGAAGGCGAACTTGACCTTGTCTAAGACGTCTCTGATTCAAAATTTCTTCCCTCATACCCCTCCTTCTAAGCTGTCGACGTTGTGTTTCTCTATCACGCTCCTCTCTCCTTATTTCAGGATTTCTTCTTGCGTGTTCCCTTTGCATTTGATCACGAATGCGCTCTAAATTCCGATACTCAGGATTTCTTGCGCGAAGTTCTCTATGATCCCTAGTGTTCCTACTTTGTTCATCATAACGTACCTCAGGATTTTCTCGACAAGATCTATGACCTCGAGTATTTCTTATTTGCTCTTCAGAGCGAATTTGTGGATCTTGCCGCCTTGTTCTATGTTGAACAGTATTTGCAATTTGCTCAACAGATCGAACCTCGGGGTCTTCACGCCGAGACCTATGACCTCGAGTATCTCTTATTTGCTCTTCAGAGCGAATTTGCGGATCTTGCCGCCTTGTTCTATGTTGAACAGTATTTGCAACTTGCTCAACAGATCGAACCTAGGGGTCTTCATGCCGAGACCTATGACCTCGAGTATCTCTTATTTGCTCTTCAGAGCGAATTTGCGGATCTTGCCGCCTTGTTCTATGTTGAAAAGTATTTAAATTTTGTTCAAAAGACCGTACCTCGAGATTTTCCCGCCTGGTTCTATGTTGATTTGTATTGATAATTTGTTCGGACAGACGTACATCAGAATCTAATCTACGATTAGCGTTACTTACAGTATTTTGTGACTGCTCACTATCTCTATATAAAGAGTTTGCACGAAGAACTCTCATACGTCTTCTATTCTGAAGACGACTTAGTAATATAGATTTTCTACTTAATCTAGGCATAATTAATCAATAATAAATGGATTAACATATAAAATACTTATAGATAATACTTATATAATTCAGTCCGTCCGGGTGTTAAAAGTTGGATCCTAGGTGCTGCTCTCTTTCACTGTAATTCCTTGTAAGTCCTTGCTAAGACTCCTTTCCTGTTCCGTGTATAGGTACTATGGTGTACTGGTGCACATATGTAGGTATATGTGTTTGCTCGCCACTGTATATAATACGGTTTTGCTCGTCACTGAATATAATAATACTTTAAACACTATATAACTAATACACTAAAATTAGTTTGAATAAAGCATTTTGCTGGTAAAGCCATCTAGTGAAACTGAAACTACAAACACAGTGTACTGATATTTATTATACTCTTGCAACATGTTGGTACAGCTTACGTACTTTTGTATACCTATATATTACTTAGCTATTCACTAACATAATAATACATAATATTTAGTTATATTTATATTTTAGAAATTAGTAGTTTATTTCATTGTATTGAAATTAAGTTCTCGGAAAACCCCTCCGTATATTACTTTTCTTAAACGCTTTCCAAAATAGGGGGATCTATGGTACCTATTTTGAAGGGTCTACCCATGAAGGCTAAATTAACAATAACTTACATATAATTAAGTATGGTATACACAGATATGTAGAGCAGGTATGTAGATTTTCTTCTTTCTGTCTTAATATCTAAACCTTTCATAAGCTGCCAACGGCGCTAGATAAAAATGTAATTTTCTTGAGTTTACAGTTCACCTCATGACCTTCATAATAAAATGTGTTGCAAAACTGAAATAATAGACAGTAGCATGTAAACCGATGGGGTCGCAGTTTATCTATAACCACATAAAAAGGGTATTTAGCCCTTTTGATACTACATTACTAATATTTATTTCATGCCATAATTTTTAAAATTATACCATAAGTAGTACATGTGAGCTGGGAAAATCAAAGACCAGATAATTCCTCCAAACCGTATATTAAAGAAGTGAGGAAGGGCTAAGTTCGGATGTAACCGAACATTTTATACTCTCGCAGAGTTAAATGGTATATTCGTTTGAGACTTCTTTATATATTTTAATAATTAGAAGTAGGAACTGTTGCCTTAGTTATTTACTTTTCACTCACAGTGAAAATAATTAGAGCAATTTGTAAACTAAATTTACTCAAATTATGAGAAATCGTTCTTGTGCTTTTTGTATACGCTTATAATTGATTTTATATAGAATGCATTACAACTGTATTGAGAAGTATGAAAAGAAATCGTTTTTGGACAATGAATAACATTTTTTATTTATTATATCGATATTATTATACATGTTTAGCTTAAAAAGTAATAAATATTAACAACTTTAAAAATTATATTAATTTGTATATAATATTTACAATATTAAACATAAATTTTTGTAGAGATTCTTATACATATATCTAAATTATATTTCTATTTTCCTTATACTATTTAATTTCTATCATATATTTATACAATAATGTCATATATAATAACAAATTATATATACAATTTAAATTTTCTTAATTAGATTATTTACATATTTTTCTTAAAATTGTCTTAAAAACTACTGTCAAAATTCCTATACCATTCCAATTCGATTATATTTGGAAAAAAATATGAAGAACTATTACACTAAGTCTCAAAACTTTAGTTCGAAATTGAGACACAAATACTGTCATGATAGCTGTGTACCGTCTCAAAAGTAATTGCATTTACACGGGAAGGATCCATGTTTGAAAATGCCCAATCAATTTGTGTACCGGCAGGTGTAGTAGAATATTCTGCCCAAGTAGGGAACTAAAGTTTTTTTCTTGGAGCAGATTTCTTATTGCAGTCCCTGTAGACATTAAACAAATGTTAAAATCTCCAACAATTAGCACATTTTGATTGCCTAACTCAGAAGTAAGGACTTCCTGAAGTTCTACAATTAATTGTCTGACAGAGTAAGCTGAATTTCTATATAGAACCAGAATATTAATATTGAAACATTTAAACAAAACCGCTTCTAAAACTTTGCGGCCTGAATAAATTTTCTTTACAGCCTTTGATTCTATAGAGCAAGCAATAGTATGCTTTGCATATATTATAATGTCCCGTTTATTTTTGTTGGTTGTTTCCGTGCTATCTATCCTCAGCTCGTTAATTGGAGTAAATCCTGGTATATCAAAACTTTCGCAAGGATAACTCCAAGTTTCTACAAAACATAAAATATCTGAAGATAGCATCAAACAGTCGCTTTTTATATCATTAATGTGAGCGTGAAGACTCTGAACATTATGGAATAAAATTTGATGTCCTGATGTTCGGGAAATCATAAAATTGAAACTTGTTGTTAAAGCTTTATTTGTGTTCAATTCCCTCAGTTCCCTAAATACGGGATCCGATTCAGAAAATTTGTTAGGAGGAATAAAATTTCCTATGATGAATAGACCTTCTGCAGAAGTAGCTCGACTACAAGCGACATATATTGAAGCTCTAGGCATTCTGAGTCGAGTATGAACTACAACTTTATTATATGTGGCACCCTGACTTTTATGAATAGTTATTCCCTCAGCCGGAACAATTGGAAACTGATTTCTTTCAATTGAAATTTGTTCATTTCTTTTATATTGAAAAGAATTTAGAACTTTTTCAATTGGTGTCCAAGAACTTTCTAGAGGATGAGGCTTTATTGATCGTGCTATCAAACCAACAGAAGGTTCCAAAAATTTAATCCACAGAATTGTTGGAAAAGAACAATGGAAATCAATTTGCATAACTTGTCTAGCTGCCCCATTAACCAAGCCATCACACGCGTTTATGTTCACTGTAATCATATATGTGGCGGAGGTTTTTAGTGTCAATTCATAGGGCAGTCCCTGCGTTTTCGAAGTTTTGAAAAGTTTCTCTTTCCAAAATATTATCATTTTCATTTATACCAATTCCTTTAACTGAGTCTTTTGTAGTTGAAAGGAAAGCTTCTGTTGGGATTCGACTGAGCTTAAGGGCATTGAAATTATTTGTTTCTTCATTGGACCAAAATAAATGTATGGCATCATCGGGAACTTCTTCGAAATTAACTACTCGAGTTTCAATGAGTGAAATGTCCTCAATTGTCATAGTACCAGATGCCATATGATTTAATGCAATTGCAAAGACCTGATCCTCCCGTTGTCTCATTATCTCTGTTAATTCAAAGTATTTAAATAACTCCCACAAAGGGGAACCAACTAAAGTGCTGTATGCATCATTTGGATTAGGAGAGAATATCCACCTATCTCCAACAGGTGAGAGTTACTTCAAATCACAAAACACTATGATCGGTATACCACCGAAGGGGCTGTCTGTTTTGAAAATTTGTTTTAATCTCGCATCAACAGAGCTAAACATATGAGCACCTACCGTCGATATTTCATCAATTATGATTAATTTTAAATCGATAAGTTTGGAATACAATGAATTAACTGTGTCATTGCTAAGTGGCCTCAACTCTCTATTCAACTGATTAAGAGGTAAAGAGAATATTGAAAGAAGGGTCATTCCACCTATTCCGAATGCTGCTTTACTCGTAGGTGCGCAAAGAAGAACTTTTAAGGAACTTGGATTGGATCCAGGTGTAGAATTGTAACGATGGTTAAGAGCTTGATATATTGCAGATATCAAACGACTCTTTCCTACACCTGCACCGCCGCCAATGAACTCATAAAATCGGAGATTTGTTTTTAGGTGGGGCATCAAATGTGTCAAATAGGTTCTTTGCTTAGTATTTAGACTTTGAACTAAAGAAAATAATTCCTCAACTGGAATTAAAGGGGGTAGTTTAATAAGTCTAATATTACAATCAGATTCAGTGCCATTATCTGTTGAATCTTCGCCATGCAAGTCCAGCAAATTTATATTTGGGTTTATTTCTGGAAGTGCCAACACTCTGAACTCCTTTTCCACGATAGGTAGTTCATTTTGAGCACCTTCGTCCAAGTCTATTGCAGTATAAAGACTTTCTAGAACATTTTCAAGTTCCCTTGCTCAAAAACATCATATTTTCTTTGATTTTCCTCAATTGTAATACGATGTGTTATGCAAGTCTGCTCATTATCGTTTTCAATGAGGTCTTGCTCAACTCTGGCCAAATCTGGGTTAAACATTCTATATCGAATAATACAAGGTTTGGTACGTTTTTTCACAAAACCGCTACCGTCTTTAAGAGGCATGACAACCCCGCTTTCTGGTAAATTATCGTCTTCCCTCTCTTCTTCTTCATGATCACTATCTTGTGCTCTTCTACTAGATTTAAAATCTTTATACCTAGATGCAAAATCAGCTAAACAAAAAGTTTCTAACTGATCGGATCTTTGAACATAACGGTCTAAAATACCGGCTACGAATATTTCAGTCGAACCTGAAGGAAGGTTCTGAAGTTCCGCTCTAGGTTTTACCATTCGAACATGTTCCTCAGGTCGAGAGGTATTTATAAATATTTCTGCATTACTTGCTTCCGAAAGATGGAGCCCAATGCCACAATATACTGCTTCTTGTGCAGATATTTCTGTGCCTGATATAAATTTGTGACCTATATGTTTAAGTTTTTGCTTAATAGTATAATTTCCAGCATTTGCCTCTGATATAGCTTCATTTAAGAGCCTAGAAATTGCCCTGTTAGACTTGTTAATATAATTAATTATATCCAGTATATATTGGATATCCATATTTGCTCTATGGAGTTCCAAAATCAGAGGATTATAAGCGTTTATAAAACGATCCTGTAATTTTCTTTTTAGAAAAATTTTGGGTTTTGTTAAACTTGACCTAAGGGCTAACAAATAGTCATCAAAAGACATATTTATTCTACTATCAGATAGGAAGTGTTCAAAATCGTTTAAATTAGAAATGTCTTCTGTAGTCATATTTGAATTTAAAACGTTTTGAATTTTGAAAAAGTTTTCCTTGTGTCTTTCTGAATTTTGACTTGTTTCTGTAAGAGGTAACAGTATTTGCGTTGAAGGCATTGGTGGATATGGTATACTAAAACGACAAAACTGTTGTCCTCTTATTTCTCTAGTACAAGACCGACTGTGGTTATGCTTTTGATAACCCAAATAATTTTCTAAGTGGCTGATCGAACCATCGGTAGAAATATTATTGTCAATAAAACTAATGACATCAGGGAATGTCTAGGGATCTTGAAGGTTGATCCTGGGGGCATTATTAAGCCAACACATGCCATGTACATGCGGGGAACCTCTCTGTTGAAACACCACTCTCCAGTGGATATTTGTAACAATATGCTCTCCAAAAATGCCGGCGTTATCTTTAAAAAGCTTAAGAATTTGTCGATAGCGGTAGTCAAAATATCTAGCACAAGTAACCGCGTCTGACCGAATTAAGCGATATCTATCTTGGGTTGTTAAACTGTTTACTTCCTCTTCCGAAATATCTTTATAATCAACAGTTTTAGAGAGGATGACCAAAAGTTCAACCCACTGAGATTCTGCAGCCGATTAAGTGATAAAGAAGGTTGGAAGCCCAAATTGGCGGATCATAGCGATTGCCTTTTTCTTCTCAGCTTCCCAGTGCGCAGCTGAGGATCTAACGCCTTTCAAAACCTTGTAACCATCATCGTGTTGAATCAAGTTATGAACAAAGTTTTCGTTTAATAGATTTTAGGCCGTAACTCGGTTGCGACCTGAAAACTTTCTAAGGCAAATGGATGTACTATTCTTAATTTGCAGCAGTTCTAATATTTTGAGAACAACTTTGGAATGGTACACGCTCTTCTGTCAAAACGGCGAATTTTAGAACGTATTATCTTGCTATACGTTTCAGAGCATGTACGCTTCTGCCCAACGTATATTGTTCCAAATGACAACTCTTCTGAATTATTATCTTGAATTATGTCAACTGGTCTTTGTCCTTCACCTGGCGCTATAACTGAACGGTTATAGTCTAAGTTCTCTACAGGAATATTGTCCAAAAGAGTTTCTTGACCGCCTGGATTTAGCTCTGAAGGTAAAAGACCCGTGGAAATATTATTACCTGAGGGATTATCATGAGAAGTTTGTGCCGCATGAAAAGATTGAACTAATCGGGAATCCTCTGCACATGCAACAAACAGAACTTCTTCTTGATTATTAAATTCTGAAATCCAGTTTTCATTAATATGTATATTCTGCTCACGATACAGAGGGGTATTCACTAAGAACTGCAAAGCTTCCATACTCTTTGCGGGGCGTATGGTATCGATCATGTAATCACGATTGTTTCCAAACGCCTTCTTAAGTGAATTTGTACAACATGAGCCTCATCATAGGACCTTGGTAGAGATGACACAATATTGTTAACAGAAATTGGTATATTAACAACAGCACCTTTGAGCAAACTCTGACCTTGATATCCTAACGGACGGATTGTCATAAAAGGCAATCTAGGCATTATGAGACGATCTTCAATTGGGGTTAAACCTTTCAAACAATCCGGTATTTCAAGAAAGTCTAGACCGTTGGCTAAACATATTTTTGGAACGTTCTTTTTAACAATCGCATTTTTGCAAGTAGCACAAAAATTGTAATTTCCATCTTCTGAAGGATCTTGCCGCCTTGTTCTATGTTGAACAGTATTTGCAACTTGCTCAACAGATCGAACCTCGGGGTCTTCACGCCGAGACATATGACCTCGGGTATCTCTTATTTGCTCTTCAGAGCGAATTTGCGGATATTGCCGCCTTGTTCTATGTTGAACAGTATTTGCAATTTGCTCAACAGATCGAACCTCGGGGTCTTCACGCCGAGACCTATGACCTCGAGCATTTCTTATTTGCTCTTCAGAGGGAATTTGGGGATCTTGCCACCTTGTTTTATGTTGAACAGTATTTGCAACTTGCTCAACAGATCAACCCTCGGGGTCTTCACGCCGAGACCTATGACTTCGAGTATCTCTTATTTGCTCTTCAGAGCGAATTTGCGGATCTTGTCGATTTTCTACTTAATCTAGGCATAATTAATTAATAATAAATGGATTAATATATAAAATACTTATAGATAATACTTATATAATTCAGTCTGCCCGGGTGTTAAAAGTTGGATCCTAGGTGCTGCTCTCTTTCACTGTAATTACTTGTAAGTCCTTGCTATGACTCCTTTCCTGTTCCGTGTATAGGTACTATGGTACACTGGTGCACATATGTAAGTGTGTTTGCTCGCCACTGTATATAATACGGTTTTGCTCGTCACTGTATATAATACTAACTTAAACACTATATAACTAATACACTAAAATTAGTTTGAATAAAGCACTATGCTGGTAAAGACATCTAGTGAAACTGAAAGAACTAAGAATACATAATATTTAGTTATATTTATATTTTAGAAATTAGTAGTTTATTTCATTGTATTGAAATTAAGTTCTCGGAAAACCCTCCGTAAATTACTTTTGTTAAACGCTTTCTAAAATAGGGGGATCTATGGTACCTATTTTGAAGGGGCTACCCATGAAGGCTAAATTAACAATAACTTACATATAATTAAGTATGGTATACACATATGTAGAGCAGGTATGTAGATTTTCTTCTTTCTGTCTTAATATCTAAACCTTTCATAAGCTGCCAACGGCGCTAGTTAAAAATGTAATTTTCTTGAGTTTACAGTCCACCTCATGACCTTCATATTAAAATGTGTCGCAAAACTGAAATAATAGACATTAGCATGTAAACCGATGGGGTTGCAGTTTATCTATAACCACATAAAAAGGGTATTTAGCCCTTTTGATACTACATTACTAATATTTATTTTAAGTCCTAACCACTGATTATCACCAAATATTAGAAGAAATATATGTATATAAAAATCTATATCTATCACTTTAGGTGATGCAAACAACTCTTTGGTGAACAAAACTATACTCTGTTGCAACATGTTGCGAAAGTATAAAAATGTTGCGAAAGAATTCAACATTCATTACTCGATTATTATTTGGTATCTTATTAACTTATGTTATTGATCATAGATTTATTTTGTGCCAATACTATTTTTTTCTCCGAAATGTTAACTTTTATAAAAAGAAGCTATTTAACTCAAACATGGTATATATGATATAAACTGAACCAAAGGGGTTAGATTTAATATGTGGGGTATATGAGGTTGCTGTTGTACCAGCAGAGCGGAAATCAGTATATTAGGGTTATAAGGTTTAAACAAAATCTAAACCAATTTTATTCATATGCAGCGATATACATTATTTTTAAGAAAAACTGTCCATTTAATTTCATTAAATTATCAAATTAACGAAAAAAATTATATCATAAGTAGTACATGTTGGGAAAATCAAAGACCAGAAAATTCCTCCAAACCGTATATTAAAAAAGGTTGAATTAAACATCCATTATTAAATGATAAAAAAAAATTACAATCAAATTTGGTATCTTCTTGATTTATATTAAAGGCCATAAACTTAGTCTCAGTTCTATTGCTTGAAGTGAGATATACATAAGTATGAATGTGATATTAACTCCACCAAAGTGGCTAAATTTTATATTATAAGCTTAGGTGGCAAACGTCCACCAGAGAATCGTAATTCATTATAAGAAGGTGTGAGGTTTAGACTTAGTATATACTAATTTCATTCTAATTCAGCGTCAAACCACATAATTTTTAAGAAATCTTTTCCACTTAATTTCGTTAAAATATCACGTTTATCAACCGGAACGGTGTAAAGTCAGGTGGAAAGATGGAAATCATATATGTACATATTGGGGATGGAGAAATATATTAATTTTGACATCTCAGCTATACTCGAGAACATATTTTGAAGCAATTTTATATATAAAAAAAAAATATTAATACTCACTGACCGACATATTAGGCATAAGACTGGTTAGAATAACGAAAAGCATTATAAGTAGTATATGGAATTTGAGGGTAGTATTAACCCGATTTTATTAATTTTTTCCAATACCAGATACTACTAACATGCCATAGACTAATAAAATGCTTCCACTATTTCATTAAGGTACCTCACATACCATCACCAATCAAATGGAGTAAAGTCAGACGAATGTTCGAAAATCCTGATATTAGTTACATGGTGGCTAAGGAAAATTGTCACCCGATTTGTTCTTGTTATGAGTAAAACACGCTCTCTCATTTTTATTGAGATAACTCACATATGCGGTATAAAGTCACGGGGAAGTTCAAAAATATTTATATTAGATATATGAGAGCTACAAGAACTATTGATCCGATTCAACCCGTTTTTGAAACAAAGACATACTATTATCGATAGTTTTTTTTATTTATTCTATTATATGAATTTCAATTATATACATATCTTACACAATGGCCGATATTTACGGTAAAAAGTCAACTATAGGTACTGGGGTCCACATATTCAGTACCTAGGGGCTTGAACAGTTTTGGTTCGATTTAGAGAATTTTTGGTCACAAGGTGGCATACTTTAAACGTAGTATTCACGCAAAGTTTTACGCCGATATAATCATTGTTGCTTGATTTGCATAGTGGAAAGTGAAAGAATCAAGTAGAATTTAAAATGGTGTCATATGGAAAATAGGCGTGGTTGTAAACCGATTTCGCCCATTTTCGCACCATAACATAGAAATATAAAAAGAATGTTACGTACCAAATTTGGTTAAAACCGGTTAAAAGGATCCCAAGATATGGGGTTTCACCTAAAAGTGGGCGGTGTCACGCCCACTGTCTAATTTTGAACGCGGTTAGTATAAAGTCATCTCATACCATCCCTGAGATAAAATTAAATGTCTCTGGCGTGTTTAGTGCTTGGTTTATCGCGCCTTTAGTAATTTTAGCAGTGCCGTTACATGGGGAGTGGGCGGGGTTGTCACCCGATTTCACCCATTTTCACACCGTAGGTAGAGGTGCTAAAAACATTTGCTTCCAGTGAATTTTGACGCTGACGCATAAGTTCAGTGGCCTGACTACTATGGTCAGCAGCGGTAACCTGATATTTGACTATGCTGCAAATGTCTACGTTATCGCTTATGTTAAGTCGGCTTGCCGGCTGTGGCTTTGTGGCTTATGGGTCCAACTTTTAGGTTTAGCTTTAAATCAGATTTTGTAATACAATCAGTTTGTAAATTGACTCTCAATAAACTCATTAACTTACACAACGTTTGGAATTGTGTAAAACAATAAAGGATAATATTTCATTAACTACACAACGCTTGGAATTGTGCGAAGCTATAAAAAATAATATTTCATTAACTGGCGCCCAATATACAAGGATTTACACCCTACTTAGAGTTACTTTACATTCCACACCATGTAAGTTCGTTTAAGACTATCTTCAAATTACTTGTACCACTATAATTATAAACTACTACCAGTAAGAGATCTGCATTGTGTCAGCTAAAATAATTATAATATTTCATAAAAAACAAATCCATTCTAAAACAAAATTAAGCCGCTGCTAAGAATTTGTTTTATACACATGAGTACATGAGTTGGATAGACGCGTATTAAGTGGAACATAGAAAACAACGATAACCAAGCCCTGAACCGGTATTAGTCCCAAACCAAACGAATTTCGCCATGGACGAAGTGCAAGCATTAATAGTGACCGCTGTTAGCGAAGCAATAGCGCAGCAAGAACTAAGATTTCAAACTCAGCTTAACGTTATTAATGAGCGGGTAAATAACTTGAGTATTGAAGCACAACAAGTTGAGCCCTATAAAAGAATTTCTGTGATCAATTGTAATATTCCACTGGTCATAATATTATAAAATCAGTCCCAGAATTTAATGGCGGGTCAGAAGAATACGTAGCATGGAACCAATCAGCCGTTGATGCGTACGAATTATTCAAACCTTTTGACGATAGCTGCACGCATTACCAAGCGGTAACAATCATTAGGAATAAAATCAGAGGAGCAGCCAGAACGGTATTAGTATCTCATAATACTGTCACGAACTTTGATGCAATCATAACCAGACTGGATTGCTCTTACGCTGACAAAACCTCCCTATGACTTCTGAGGCACGAGGCCTTGCCTGGTTAGACAAGGTGACTTGACTTTAATAGAGTATTATGACGAAGTTGAGAGAAAACTACCTCTGGTTACAAACAAGATCGTAATGACACTCGAAGCGGTGCAGAGAACTCTTCTGAATGATGAGGTTAGGACTGTCGCGCTCAACGCCTTTATTTCAGTTCTTAAAAAATCACTCAAAGCTATTGTTTTTCCGGCTCAGCCGAAGGATCTAGCATCCGCTTTAGCATTTACTAGAGAAGCAGAATTACGTTAAGCCCATAAAGGAGCTAAAAAAATTAATTTATGTCGAAAAAGCATTTACTGTGGCTCGGTACATGGTTCGAGCAAAATAACAATCAAATTTCACCATTTTTTATGCTTGAAGCGCTAAGTTCCTTTGATGCCATTATAGGCTTTGACTTGTTAACACAACAAATGCGGGAATATGAGTTCGACAACGTAAAGCATATCGACACAATTTTAAATGCTTACGCGATGCCAATATGAGGGTATCACAAGAGAAAACGAAGTTCTTTAAAGAGAGTATCGAATTCTTGGACTTTGTAGTAACTAAAAATGGGGCAAAAACTGATCCTAAAAAAGTTAGAGCAATACGGGAATATGTTTTAGGTTCAACCTATTCAGTTTACTATCATTCCTTAGCCTAGCTAGTTATTACAGGGGATTCATTAAGGACTTCGCGTCAATAGCGACGCCCTTGACCAACATTTTCAAAGGAGAAAGTGGCACGGTGCGCAAACATATTTCCAAAAAGATAAAAATTGAGTTTAATGAAATTCAACGAAACGCCTTTGAAAGGTTGAGAAATATCCTGGCATCCGAGGATGTTATTCTCATGTACCCAGATTTCAAACAGCCTTTTGACATAACTGCTGACACCTCCATGGACGGCATCGGTGCGGTTCTGTCTTAAGGAAGCAAACAAATTACCATGGAGTTGTTAGCCATTGTCTGGGCTTTGGGTAAATTTCAAAATTACCTATATGGGTAACCCTCACCTTCCCTGTCTCTGATAGGAACACAAATGCTAAAATCAAAAGATGGAAATCATACATTTATGAACACAATGCAAAAGTGTTCTACAAACCCGGCAAAAAAAATTTTGTGGCGGATGCCCTGTCCCAGTAGAATGTGAACAATCTGGTAAATGAAGTGCAGTCAGATGCTGCGACAATTCACAGTGAGATATCATTATCCTACACGATCGATTCGACAGAAAAGCCTTTAAATTGCTTCAAGAACCAGTTTGTTATCGAAGAAGCCAAATTTCCGTTAAAAAGAGACATCATACTTTTTGGCAGAACATTCGTCACCTAATAAATTTTACAGATAAAAACGCTCTATTTGGAGTAATTAAACCACTCGTTAGTACCAACTCAGTAAACGCGATTTATTGTGATTTACCGACGTTGGCCAGTATACAACATGATATAGTGTTCAATTTTCGGCAACTAAGTTCTGGCACTGCAAGAATATCGTTGTCGACACTACAAACAAAGGTGAACAAACTGAAATTATCATCACTGAACAGAATCCTTCGTGATTATTATTTTCCGAAAATGGCAAAGTTAGCCAATGAGGTGGTGATCAATTGCAAAACATGTACCAAAGCGAAACACGACAGGCATCCCAAGAAACAAATGCTTGGGGTAACATCAATTCCATCATATGCTGGAGAAATGCTCCACATTGACATTTTTTCAACGGACAAAAAATTGTTCCTTACTCGCGTTGACAAGTTCTCGAAATTTGCCGTTGTACAACCGATCGCGTTTGGCACGATAATGGATGTAAAATGCCTATTATCCAACTTCTAAATTTGTTTCCTCAAACAAAAACAATTTATTGCGACAATGAAGCCGCTTTCAATTCGGAGACAATTAGATCACTGTTAAAAAACGGGTATTACATAGACATTGTGAATGCACCACCTCTTCACAGTCGTTCAAATGGACAAGTGGAACGCTTCCATGGCACTCTTGCGGATATAGCTAGATCTTTTAAACTAGACAAAATTTCTGATGATACAGTCGAGTTAATTTTCAGGGCAACAATAGCCTACAATCGATCCATATACTCGGTCACAAGCCCGATTGATGTGATTCACGCAGCATCTAGCGAATTCAGGTGGACCTTAAAATATAAAATCGCAAAAGCGCAACATGATAACATTGAAAGATCTAACCCGAACAGGCAAAGTAGAGTTTTTGAAGTAGGCGAAAAAGTGTTTGAAAAAAACAATAACAGGTTAGGAAACAAGTTAACAACGCTTTTGGCAGAGGAAACGATGTAAGCAGAACGTCTGTTCTTATCAAAGCACTTACTTACACGCGAGAAAATCGCACAGTCTAAGGTTAATAGTTAAGCACACAACGATCTTTATTCCAGCTTCTTCTATCTTTGCAGGACTGCAAATTTAGTCCTTTTATTGTCAGGAGTAGTATATTATCGGATTATCGATTACTCTTATTCCAATTATATTCCCGTGATAGACGGGATAGTGTTAATATGGGAACAAAGGGACTATTTAAGGCATTCGAGTAACCTGACAGAATTTGCAAGCATGTTAGATGAGACCGCAGAATTAGCAGACTTATTTCCTCAATCACATATGCGAAAGTTGTTAGACGTGGATATAGAACATATTGGAAATTTGATGTCCGTAATAAAAGTGCACCATAGAATGGCAAGAAGTCTGGATTTCCTAGGCTCAGCACTCAAGGTAATAGATGCTGTCGATTTTGAAAAAGTTAGATGGTCCGAGTCAAAGTTAATCGATGCAAAGAATAGGCAAATAGTAATTAATTCAGAAACACAGGAACAAATTAATAAACTCACAGATACGATATATGAAATAATTAAAGCAAAAAAGAATGAATTGGTTGACAAACCGCATTTATATGAAACATTATTAACGAGAAATAGAATGTCAATAAACCAGATTTCAAACTTGATTCACACAATTACATTGGCTAAGGCTAACATAATAAATCCCACTATTTTTGATCATGGAGATTTAATTTAATTTAAACGAATGCGTAACAACAACATTGGCATCCGTTTGCAAGTTGATAGATGATGGAATAATAATTATCAACGAGAGCACAACAAGGCTCAGAAGACGATGGCGCAGAGATCGAACGGGACACGCCTCGTCACCTTCCGTTTTTCCGCTCAATCAATGACACGAAATATGAAACCAGGCATACACGACCCAGTCTTGAGTATTCCGCAACTCCATAGAATTAACAATGTCAATCTTCGTGTCATCCACGACGGCAAAGATGAGTTGGCTTCCGCCAATGCCGGTGTTGCTCTCAGCGTCATCTTAAGTGGCTTTATCATCATATGGCAAATCTCAAAGAGAAGACAAGCTTCGCGGGAGGTACAGAAGTTTATCAACAACTATAAAATATCCGAGAACGGTCATAGACTTGAGGGCGTAGTAGTTAACACATAAGAATTGCACTGCACTTATCTTTACCCATTTGCTCCAAACATATTCTGATGACGCATGAGTTCAGTGGCCTGATTACAATAGTCAGCTGCGGTAATCTGATATTTGGCTATGCTGCAAATTTCTACGTTATCGCTTATGCTGAGTCGGCTTGCCGGCTATAGCTTTGTAGCTTACGGGTACAACTTTTAGGTTTAGCTTTAAATCAAATTTTGTAATACAATTAGTTTGTAAATTGACTTTCAATAAACTCATTAACTTACATAACGTTTGGAATTGTGTAAAGCAATAAAGGATAATAATTAACTTGCATATGAAAAAAAATTATTATGAGTCGCCATGGACCACGTGGCCACTTTTCTTCTCTGAAGTGAATATCAGATGGTATTTAGCATCATCGTGAGGAAGCATCTTGTGGGCAACATGCAAATGCGAGGGGATGGTAGGATTCTCAGTGGTAGCTGTACAAATTGTAAAACTGAAATTTTGGCTGATTTGTTCAATTTTACTGAAACCATTCAACTTCATTTTATTAAACTTCATTTTTTGTCATCCTCTAAAGGATGCATGAAAGAATTGTGGTTGAACAGCGCACAAAAAAGAGCGCGATGCAGAGTTATGAACGAACGCACTTTACTTTGTAGCAGACGCACATTGCTCATGAATGTTTGTCTGTGGTGCTGCTTTTATAGCACAATTCCTTATTGCAACATCAAATATTTTGCCTAAGTTCAAATCCTATCATATATATTTTTTTCTATTTCCTTATTTTTATAAACCTTTTTTATTATATGATATTTTACCAATACCTTTTTGTCATTTGAATTTTCGTTCATACGAATGCAAAGAAACATCTGCGCCGAATGTATGTGAAACGAATTACATAAACTTCCCTATACTACATAAATGATTTTCTCTATTACGCCGGCTTTGATCCTTGCCAGTTGCCAGAGTATAAAATATTCGGTTACACCCGAACTTAGCGCTTTCTTACTTGTTTATTTTTGCGTTTTTGTTCAAACAATTATCTGATATATCTCTATTAAGAGATCTAATTTAAAACAAGTAAGGAAGGGTAAAGTTCGGATGTAACCGAACATTTTATACTCTCGCAAAGTCAAATGGTATACTCGTTTCTTTGTGGATTTCGCCCCCTTGTTCTACAAGTATGTTGACCGGTATTTTCGGTAAAAAGTGAACTATAGGCACTGGGGTCCACATATTCAGTACCTAGGGGCTTGAACATTTTTGCTTCAATTTAGATAATTTTTGGTCACAAGGTGACATACTTCAAACATATTATTCACGTAAAATTTTAGGCCGATATAGTCATTGTTGTTACCTTGCTTGCTCTTGCATTGAGGCCCCTGACATCTCCTCTATATACCCACGGCTCCTGAATTAATAGGATACCCAGGTTATCCGAGAGGAACCTATTCGTGATAACTGCCGAGGCTGCCGTCGCGTGGTTTAGGTTCACCTGGACAACTTCTATGCGGGCATTGGCTGTGACAGGACTGGTTTCAGGAGAGACAGATCTTCGCCATCGCTGTCCTCGTCCTTGTCCTGCCTCTTCAGCCCTTCGAGGAGCTCCTGTGTGGAGGGTAGCTCCCATTCAGGTGGCCGTCTTTTCATCCTTACAATCGACTAGCAGTATTCCTGATCTGAAGTATACACCATGGAATAAGCCGGTGTACCAACACCCATTGTATACCTTATCCATGATGCTGTCTTGCAGCGCTATCAGTTCCTCTGACCCCAAGACCTCCGCCGGATAATTGCGGGGAAGCACCGCTATCCGAAAGCCTTTAAGGGCTTCCGAATATTTGCGCTGACCCCAAACACCCGGGTTGGGATTTGGAGCAGAGCGTTGTCCTCCTATCGCCGGTGGCTGACTTCCCCTTTGCCTCTTTGAACTTGGCGGTCCTTGAGGCGTTATCTGATCGCTTTTTCGTTTCGCTCATGCCTCTCCTGCGTAGATCGTCTGGGCCACCCGGGCAACCCGCTGCTGGTTCTGGGGGCATGGTTTGTGTTTTTTGTGATTGTTTGTCGTTTGTGCTTATTCCGTTTCTTACGACCTTTGGCTCAACAACGTGAGCTTCCGGGTCTATTCAGGTTCTGGGTAACGCGAATGTCTGCCGCGCCAGAGCCCCTTGCCGCGGTAAAGCTACAGTTACTTCCCAAGGCCAACAGACACAGTTACTTTCCAACGTTAAAATACAGCCGAATTAACCTCCTGGCTGCAAATCGTCCAATAGGCACGGGAATCGCATAACACCCTGGATTAGGAGGTGGCAGCTCTTGGTCATCGCACGCTTGCAGCCCCTGGCAACCTGTCTGAGGAGTGCTGTGCGGAACCCCTCATTTCGGTTGAGAGGGACTGGAAGTCATTACGATTAAGCCCCTGCACCACGTCAAAGGGCCTGCCATTTGCAGAGGTGTATATAAAGGTAATGTATCTTAATGTAGAGCTTAGTTATGCCAATTTATTTGTTTTTGATTAATGGTGTTTTGTGAGCGTGGCAGTGGTCCGATTATGCTCATCTGCTACCAACCGTATTACGGTACCAAGAAACATGTATACCAAGTTTCATAAAGATATTTAAATTTTTACTCAAGTTACAGCTTGCGCAGATGGACGGACAAACAGTCACCCGGATTTCAACTTCTCTTTTCATCCTTATTATTTATATGTATATAACCCTATATCTAACTCGATTAGTTTTAGGTGATACAAAAAACCGTTAGGTGAAAAAAATATTATACTATGTAGCAACATGTTGCGAGAGTATAAAAATAAAAAAAATAAGTAAAACCAAAATGTCGAACACCGACTTTACAGTGGTATTTAATGAAATCCATGACAACCATATAAGGTCCGAAGAGATGGAGACAGAGCTAACGAAATAGATGTTGAAGGTGATGCCACAATGGAAGAGCCCGACCCAATGATAGCTGATGACAAGTCAATAAATACAACTCAACACGACAAGTAGCTTGATTTTTGAAACGAGCGATTACACCAACTATAGAAAGAGAAAACATCAAGTGGCATTTTATTCCCCAGGAGAGTCCTCACTTTGGAGAAACTAGGGAGGCTGGTTATGTTGTCATAGATGCAACACTGGATGCTGATCCCCTTTATGTAGAGTCATAAAAAATGAAGATGGCTCAGACGATTCTAAGTTTGGTACTACAACCAAAAAGAGACGTTCTTAACGTGGTGCTGATGGTAGACGAGGTAGATGCAAATCAACGGGCGCAGCAACACAGAACCCAAAGATCAAGGAGAAGAAACGTATGGACGTCCGCCAAGCAGTGAAAAGGAGTATGGCAAGTCACAAACAAAGACGTGTAAAATCAAGGATACACCGCCGTTCGATGAGAGAGAAGGAAAACCGACAGAATACCTTTCCGACGAATATGAACGAATAGTTACGAGTAAACTAGGCGCATAGTCATCGTGAACCGTTACGTGACATGTCAACATTGAACGACAGAAAGACGAATATGCAGCCACTAGCTATGACGTCACTTAGTTGGTATAGTATAGTCCTTCTGAACTACACTGTAATTTGGGAGACAGCCCTTTTTTCGTTGCGGATTATATAACAATACCCAATCTCCTTCTCTAAAACCTTCACAGTTCATTTCGTTGTCGTATTCTGCTTTAATTTTATCGCTAATAATTTTGGTTCGCTCTCTTACCATAGCATGTATATCCCTCATTTCGTCTTCTAGGATGCTGTTGTCTTCTTTAGCATTCTTTCCTCCGGTGGTGTTAATTCCGGACTTCAAATCAATTGGTAACCGAAGATCATTACCAAAAATTACCCTGGCTCTAGTCTGCCCCGTTGTTTCATGCGGGCAGATAAGCTATCAGGAACAAGGATATATGGGTATCCTTATCTTTTTTATACTTGTCCACAACTTTTCTCAAATATTCTTCCAAGTTTCGACTGAACACCATATCACGATACCCAATTAATATTTCCTACATCCGCTACTGCTCCTGCCTCTTGGTTAGGAATTGCGTATACCTTCTGACCATTTACTGAAATAGTCCATGACTACCAAAACATATTTGTTTCATAATTTACTGATAAGAAATGGATCAGCTAAATTCATAGCAATTCGATCAAACAGAGCACCTGAATTGTACTGTTTCATTTGACCATGACTCCTGGACCTCGGCTCTTTAGCAGCAATGCACTCGACAGAATTGGCGATCCACTCCGTAACTGGTTGACGACAACCAACGCAATAAAATCTTTGTTTTAATTTCTCCAAAGTTTTAGTGATACCCATATGTCATCAACTTGGACCGTTGTGCAGTTCGTTGAGAACTTCTAGAATTCTTACTTTCGGAACAATCATCAGAGCTCGGCATGTTTGCCCATGTCTTTATTTCAAATTACAGGGGCGACAGGACATGGCATCAGCATTTCCATGACTACTACCTTGCTGATGTTCTATAGAGAAGTCGTAACTTTGGAGTTCTTCAATGCACCGTGCCAACTGTCCTTCTGGGTTCCTAAATAGTACAATTTTATAAGTGCATGATCTGTCCTCACCCGAAATCGCTGGCCAAAAATGTACTTATGAAAATATTTGAGGCATTTCATCAACGTCTCTAATTCCTTCAGAGTTCCAGAGTTACACAATAATTTCTCTCTGGCTGGCTTATTATCTGGCTGTAATACGAAGCCACTTTTTCATGCCCATTTGTGATAGAATACTACTGCAATACCACTAGCATCCGTATCCAAAATAAACGCGGATCATTGGACCGGGTATGCTATCATTGGCGCAGTACTTAACAGTTTCTTCAGAGTTTGAAAAGCCCTGTTCCTGTTTTCTCTGTTTTTTGTGAATTAATGGAGGAACTAGCTCGGCTGGCAAAATTTGGAACGAATCGTCGATAATAAGTACAGTCCAAGGAAAATCCGCAATTCATGTAAATTTTTAGGAGCGGACCAATCTTTTACTGTCTCTATCAGCTCTAGCTATCCGTTGATAAACCTCTTCCAAGTTCTTAAGGTGTTCATAGAAGCTTTTACCCAACACGATGATATGGTCGAGGTTTACCAAACAGGTCTTCCAGTGTAGTCCTTTTAATACCTGGTCTCAAAGGTAGCCGGAGCGTTACATAATTCAAAAGGTATTAGGGTAAATTGCCATAGACCATCTCCCATGCTGAAAGCCGTATTTTCTTTGTCTTCTTCGTTTACCTCCACTTGCCAATAACCACTTTTCAAATTAAGTGTTACAAACCATTTTGTACCTGATAACGGGTTCAGCGTGTCATCAATTGTAGGTAGTGGATAACTGTCTTTCTGCGTTACATCGTTCAACCTTCTATAGTCCACGCAGAATCCTATGCTGCCATCTTTCTTCTTCACCAGTACAACAGGTGAACTCCATGGACTTACTGATGGTTTGATTACACCGTTTTCGCTCATTTCACGTATGGTTTCTAACTTCACGTTTTGCTAAAGGAACTCTTCGAGGATGCGTATCTTAGGAGAAGTTGTTAAGGTCCATGCGTTAATTCCGCTCGATATGTCGTTTTCGCTCATGGAATCTTCGTTTTTCGAAATTTATCACGGCTTCAATTTCCTGACACTGCCCCAATATAGCTCCTTTGGAAAGTTTAATTGATGACTTGTACTCAATAAGTACTCTTACTGGAATACGTTTATCTTATCTTGTCATAGCCTGGGTTTTGCCTATATGTAAGTTTGGTTTCTACAGTTTTGTGGTTTCAATCTGCTGGCTCATTGATATTATCCCTCGTCTAATGTTATATTTGTTCAGCTACGATACCTAATTCTCCATATCAATTTTTATTCCTTGATTTGCTAGATGGTGCACACCAATTTTGACTTCGTCGACGATATTTAACACTATAAAATTGTGTAACACGGCTGCCTTTCCAATTGGACTGGTTACAGTTGCATGCAATATGAACACTTTTTCCGCCGTTGAAGCATTTACCCACACCATCATTTTTCTTACGCATTTCTGTAGATTTTTCCAGTGCTTTCTGCATGCTGCCAATTTTTTCAAGTAATTGGTTCACCCATGTGTGATCTTCTATTTCTACTTAATGAGTTTTGAATCTTCAATTGCTAAGTAGAGATGCAGTTTCCTGTGTCAAAGCATACGAAACGGGTTCCACAAACGTCAGCTGGCGACGTTCTGTGCTCACCATACCGTCTTTCTAATGCAACTGTGTCCATATTTGCGTTTGACATTTGTGTTAACGTCTGCGACATTTGAACTGCTATTTGCGTTGACATCTGAGACATTTGCGCTGACATCTGCGACATTGCATCCAAAATCTTGTTCATATCGTTTGATGAGCAAGTCTCTTCCTTTTCTTCTATCTTCGTTGTCTCTTCCTCTAGTTCCAATTGAAAGACATATGCCTCCATCGCCTCTCGCAACCGTGATATTAATTTGGAATTTATTTGACAATCCCACTTCTGACACCAATTGTAACGGATTTCTCGATAATCGTCGACCTTGGAACTCACTCTTGAGTTCGATCACTGCATTTTTAAATAAAAGTCCCCATTTAATGGCTATACACTTATCTTTATTTTTAATCCAAACATCCTAACACTTGACTACTTATTATCCGAATTTACAACTTCTAACTTATATCTTAATTGCTCTTTACACGGCAACACTCTAACTAGAACTGTATCTGCTGCACAATCCGGCAGCCCTTATATGGTAGATCCAGGGAATGTAAATTATAGAGAAGGTCCAACTACGGACAAGCGTGTGAATTGTCAAACCCTAACAAAATGGGATAAACAAAATGGAACAGCTAGATCGGAAGGAGAAATTTGTGCTTGTTTCTTTCAAATTTTATCAAAACTTTTAATGACTAAAGTAAATAAATATATAAATATTTTATTTATGAAACCTATGTATGTAAATTAATTAAATATTCACGTAACAACACAATCCTTACTTTACTATATATTTCAAAAGATTAAATAAATTATATCCAACGTCGTTTGCGCATTGTAAATAAACGAATCTTAACATTGGAATTCGAATTATTGTTCTCAATTAACACTGAAAATTCTCAATTCTGCTGTTTTTGAGTCCCCTGATATTAATTGTGGCTAAACACGCCAATAATTTTCTGTAGTGAAACATGCTTATTATTTTTTTTTTTTAAAAAGCTTTTACATATATGGTTTATAGATATTTGATATTATTTGTTAAATTTTTATAGTTAGATTAATTTACTAATTGTTAATATTCACACAATACGTATATACGCTAATGCTAATTAAATATTAATATATTAAATTAATTAATTTAGTATTTAATACTAGAAGGTAACTTAAATTTTATAATTTAAATACGACAATGATGATATTAAAGTCTAACTTGAGAACTTTTTATCCAAAATTGCAAATACATATCTAAAATGACAAAAATGTATATGCTACAACATCTTATATTTTAAAAATAAATGCCTGCCAGTTTGTAACAATTCATATAAAAAGTTGAGGCAGAGGATGTTAATGAATAGAGAAGGCGTATGTTTAATCGAATCTTTTTGAGTACCAATTTGTAATTTCAGTTGAGGGAACATCAAAAAATATAACTTCGAAAAAGAGAAATATACGCAATGTGCGAAACGGGGAAAATGGTAAAAATAGATACAACGAATGTTCTTAAATTAATTATCGATGCGCACACCTATTTAGATTTATGTTTTTAATTTCTAGGATAGGACAAAATTTATACTTGTGAAAAGCCTTGTGAATTACAAATCCGTATTACCGGTGAAAAACCCAGAGTTTATAATAAAATAAACATTTAATAGACAATTTTTCCAACTTATACAAGTGAGTGCGTGAACATTGGCTTATTGAGCAAAGGATAATAATAAAACTGTGTCTAAAGCAGCCGCTTTCCCGCTTTGTAGTGGCTTAGGTTGTAAGCGTGAAAGAGTTAAGTTTAATCCGAATACGAGCATATACGTTCGAATCCTAAACTCATGAAACTTAAATTTAATTTAACTTTTATATTTCGTTAATTGGAATTTTAGCATATTTCAATTCAGTTTCTTTAATAGTATATTTTACTTCAAGAAAAAATGTTCATATGTTTAGGACACATCCATTCTCAAATACACGTACGCTGATGACAATGACTTTTGTCTACACTTTTTGCGTTTTACGAGAACATTTCGAATTAGCTGACCATTAGTCTCGGTTTTGTGGGGACAGATTCTGAGTTAAGCGTCCCGGCCCTCCCGGGGGATGGAAAGCGTGTGGGCGTACCACACAATTGATGAGAATCACTGTTTCAGGTTTGTTTTTCAAAAAATCATTTAAAAAACAGCAGTTATCGTCCCAATAATATTTGTTCAAACTTTTTATTGTAGATCAAAATTTTTTCGTGTTCAAGAACAAAAAGTGAAGCGATAATAACTAATGTTTTTGCACCATGCGCAATGGAATGGCTCATTCATTTTTTTGTCGACCGACGCTTGCAATCGCACAGCAATCAAGTTGTTTTCTGTTGTCATTCGTTATTTTCTTCCATTATCTGGAGTGAATGTTAAAATAATTAAACTTTCACAAGAAAAAGGTGAAACGTCGTATAATATTATATTTTTTATTGACCAAAAGAGGAAAATTTTGATTTAACTGCTAAATTGATCGTCAATTAATTTTGGTCGCGTTGATCGGAAAGGTGAAGGAAATGTTTTTGCAAAATTAAAGAAATTAAAATCGAACATAGTTGGTGTAGGTTGTGCAGCGCATATCGTGCATAATGCGACTCGTAGCGCATGTAATGCGATGATGTTGAAATAAATAGCATTGTTGTTCAGATCTACACACATTTTTACATCCACACCATTCGCACAATAAAGTCAATCTGCGAGATTTCTAAAGACGAATACGATCATCTGGTTGGTTACTGCAAAATTCGGTTCATTGGCTTGCTAAGAAGCCAATCATTCGAATGTTTCAACCTCTGAAAACGTATTTTGACGACCTTCCTTCACCCCTCAAAAAGCCAGCTGTATCCGCCATTTTTTTTAGTAATCCACTATCGAAGCTCTGGTTCGTTTTTGTTCATGAACAGGTGAAAATATGTTTTTCTTAACTGAAATTTTTCCAAAATCGAGAAATTATTTAATTATTATCTTATTAATTTTAGGCCATGATTTTCGAAGAAACAATAAATAAATTTCAAAGCGATGATATTCTAGCCGTTACAATTTACAAACTCTTGCAAAATTTAATGAACAATTTGCATACATCCAATCAGCACAATTACTTTTCGTTGCAAGTAAAAGCGGAAATGGAAAACTTGAAGAAAGAAAATTATGAATTGAAGCAATTTGTGGTAGAGTCGAAACAATTCCAAAGTAAATATTTCATTTTAAACTTTAATTTTCGTTTTATTATTTGTAATTGTCTCCAATACGTCAATCAGATGATTGTTACGAATATCTTGAGACATGGACGCTACAGTTTGCTTATGTAACACTATTTGATTGGGTGCTACTCACTGATAAACTCGACTGGGAAAATATTGAGAAATATATATTTTGAAGGCACATCACAGAAAATAATATTTTGAAAGTATCAGACACTACTTCACATAAGCTGTTCGAAGATTTCACTTATATTTCTCAGATCGTTGAATATGCTTTGACACTACCAGGAACATCGGCACCAGTGGAACGCATATATTCCACCAATAACAGAATGTGCACTCGCCTACAATATATATACAGATATAAGTTCTAAGTTAAAGAAGAGTTAAAGTAACTATTAACGTAGGCTCTAACACATTTAAATTCAAATGAGTCAGTTGCCGGAACGAAAACATCTTCAGATGAGATAGAGGAATGTACGGCAAATAGAACACCTCCTCCGATTCTGTTCAGTCGATCACATCAAAATATTTGAAGTTCGCTGTTTAAAATCTCATTATCAAAATTGGAACTGTTTAAGTACAAGTCGGTTAATTTTGAATTAGGACCTCTAACATTTTGATAATAAATACTTAGCGAATTTCTACCAATCAGTTTTTTTTATATCGGTGGTTGCTTTTGGTAATTTAACAATGTTTTCCTCAGTATGATTTCTAAGCTTAGGCTTAAATTCGCGTACAAAAGCGTCGGGTGGCCAGGATGAACTATCTAAGATCTTTTTAAAGGTCTCAAGAAAAACGCATATTTTAAGCGATGATATACAATACTTCTATCACGTTACACGTTAACATGGGCTTGGTCTCCTCTGCAAACTGCCGGTTCTGCGACATGGAGTCGGAAACCTCAGAACACCTACTAATGGACTGCACAGCTGTCTGCAGACGTAAAGTCAAGGCCCTGGGATCCATGTTTCCAAACAGGGATCGCATCGCCTCATTGGCGCCTAGCAGTATATTGGAGTTCATCAATACGGCAGGGCTAGATGAGTCGCTGTGACTTAGGGGAGGGCACAATAGACTATAGGTCGCGGTGCATACCTCAATCACTATCTAATCTAAATACTTCTATCATAACTGAAGCTAAATTTACGGATATTGATATCACAATTTTTAAGCGTGACGAAATGTAAGACTTTATGTCCCCCACCGAGGTATCTTTGGCAAGGATAGAAATAAAATAAAAAAATGTTCGGTGGAGTAACCACCAAATTTTTAAGAGATAATACTAAGTTATTAGAGACGTACTCTTCTGTACAGAAGAAAACAGTATTACTTCATCGGCAGGACGTTTACGCTTAGGAGCAGGTTTGGAGAATTCGTAAGAATCATTCAGGTACTTAAAAGATTTGAATAATTTTTCGAAGTGCCTCAATTTTTCGGTGAGGGTTTCGAGATCTCGACCAATTTCATTAACGTCATTGCGCGTCTGCTTTTAAAATTTAAATTAATAACCCAACGATTACCCTCCTCCCGCCTAACCGACGCGAGGGGCGCAATCCGCATACGTGCGGAATTAGCCGAGTCAGAAAAGGCAAGCGAGTTTTTTAAGTGTTGAGATCAAAAACTGCTCAGCTACAGCAAAAATTTCAACAGCTAAGATCTAAAGTTACAATATAACAAATTGTTACATTTTCATTTATTAAGAGAAAACAATAAAGTCTTTTTAATTTTGAAAAGTGAGTCAAATGTGCTGGAATGAGAATTAAAATCATGACATATAAAGGTCTAAACTACCTCGAAAGGCGAACCGAGATATTAAATTAAATTTCAGACAGGAGAAAAGAACTGCAAACAGTTCCATTCAAAAGTTTCACTAAGAATATTATGCCAAGCATTTCCCTACGACTAGAAAGTGTAGGTAGTACATATAAGTTTTAAACGACTAGTGTATGGAGGTAGACTTACCCTAGTATTCCATCGGAAATGCGCTAAGGCGAAAAGTAAAAATTGTTTTTGAACCGACTCTAATTTGTCAGAATGGATTTGGTAGCTAGGGTTCCATACCACAGAGCCATATTCCAATATAGGTCTAACCAAAGTTGTATAAAGTGTTTTAGTAATATACGGATCTCTAAATTCTTTAGACCAACGTTTAACAAAACTGAGGACAGCTTTTGCTTTCAAGACCATGGTATCAATATAAAGACTGAAATTAAGCTTAGGGTCAATATTAACTCCCAAATCAACATAGTTAAAAACTTGCTCTAGAATATGGTGTTTTATTACATAAGAAGAGGGGTGCACAGATCTACGGGAAAAGCACATCGTCTTACATTTATTGAGATTCAATGGCAAATCATTTCTATCACACCATGCAACCAAATTGTTTAAGTCTGTTTGCAACAGACACCTTTCCTTAAGCATTCACCAAATTTATTCGGAATCAAATTAATTTGGTTCAGACCCAACTCGGACATTTCTTCGAAAAACTCATTAAAACATGACCGATTGCAAATCGGCACGATATAGTCATCGAAAGGTTTCCACGAAGCACACGGTAAATTGAAATCACCTAATACAATTATTGAATCTGCATTATTTGCCATCGAGGTAGCACTATTTATTAAAGAAGCATTCTGCATGTATACAGATAAGTCCGAATGGGGTGGTATATAAGATAGTGTTAAATAAATAAAGCAATTATTAACGTATACTCTAATACATTTAAATTCAAATGAGTCGGTCCCTGAAACAAGAATATTTTCAGATGGGATAGAGGAATGCACGGCAAATAGAACACCTCCACCGCTTCTGTTATGTCGATCACATCTAAAAATTTGAAATTCGCTGTTTAAAATCTCATCATCAAAAATGTGAGGTTTTAACCAAGTTTCTGTAAATCCAATTATATGGAAATTAAAATTGGAACTAAGTGTTACTTCATCGGAAGGACGTTTACGCTTAGGAGCAAGTTTAGAGGATTCGTAAGAATCATTCAGGCACTTAAAAGATTTGAACAATTTTTCATAGTGCCTAAATTTTTCAGTGAGGGTTACAAGATCACGACCGATTTCGTTAAAGCCATTGCGTGTCTCCCTATAAACTTTAAATATATCGATTTCAATAGATCTACAATTTAAACAGGACCAACGCAATCCCTTAGAGTTGAGAATAGAATCTAAGATTCTACCTGTCAGTCCAGCACATTTAATATGGGCAAGCCCATCACAAAGCCAGCATGAAACGTAGCGATCTGACTCGCCTTTAATGTTACAATTGGGGAAGTTACAAGACATAATAAACCACAAGAATAAAGATCAAATAAAAGAGTAAGTAGAACAAAATTTAATATATAAATAATAAATTAGTGTGTTAATAAAATATTAATAATAATAAATTCAATTAAGAACAATTTGATCAAATCAAAGTTTAAACCCAAGACAGTTTGAAAAAGCAATATAGCGAGCAGTTTTAGAAGCCCTGTAACAAATAAAAAGCTAAACGCCACACAGCTGTGAATAAAGACGTAAATGAGATAAATAAAGAAAGACAATAGAATGAAATGAAACAAAAAGCTGACTCGGCACCAAAAATTCGAAAGTTTAAACTTTTTAATACTGCACAAAACTTAAGCAACTCAGAGTTAAATCACTAAAAATTGTATTAACACGGTAAAAACCACTTAAACTTCAAGAATTTTTAAAATAAAAACAAAAATGTACACAGCCAAAAAATTACAGCTTAAATAGATCAATTTCAATCGATGTACAATTTAAACAGGACCAACGTAATCCCTTACTGTCGAGAATAGAATCTAAGATTCTACTTGCCAGTCTAGCACATTTATTATGGGCAAGCCCTTTAATGTTGCAGTTGGGGAATTTACACGACATAATAAGCAACAAAGAAGATTAAATAAAAGAGTAAGTAAAACAAAATGTAATAGATATGTAATAAATGAGTGTGGGTATATAATAATAATAATAATAAATTCAAATAAAAACAAACGCAAAAATAATAACAATTTTTAATTAATGTTACTTTGAAAAAACAATATATCGAGCAGTTTTAAATGCACTGGAACAAATAAAAAACTACATGCAACACAGCTGTGAATAGAGAAGTAGATGAGATATATAAAGAGAGAAAATAAAATAGAAGAAAGCATCAAATAAAACAAAATGAAACAAAAGATGACTCGGCAACAAAATTCGAATATTTAAGATTTAAGATAATGCACAAAACTTAAGAACACTCATACTTAGCTTGCAATTCAAAATCAAATCACTAAATATTCATTAATCACCAAATAAATATGAATTAAATTATAAAAATTGAAGATTTTCGATACAGCTTGAAGTGTTGCCACCTCTAATTAATTATATATATTATATAATATATTTTAATCGAATTTATTTTAAAAACATATAATATATATAAATTTATGTGTATTTATATTTTTATGCAAATCTTATATTACGAAAATTAGTCATTAATGCATCAGTATTTTTCAATACAATTTAAACAATAGAACACGTATCATCAGTTGAAACGCCTCTGTACATGGTAGCATGCCATGGAAGTAACGGCTAGTTCGCGCGGTCTTTGTGTTGTTGAAAAAAACCAAATGACGATTTTGTCGATACATACATATATGTATATGATCTCGCATACATATTGACACCGAATTGTTGTCGCGAAGTTGATAAGATTTGTTTGAATCGACAATGTCGGATGGTTAGATTGTCATGTTTGTCCGTCCTTTTTGCAATGTTTTGCTATTGAAAACTGCTCTTTTGAAATACTACGGTTACCGATTGCGCTGCATTTAATAGCGTCGTATTTAGTTAAAATAGACTAAATCGAAAAACTATGATAATAAGGAAACGTAGTGGAGTGTAATTAAAATATATAAAAAATAGTTAAAGATTTAATATGAGTGGTAATTGCACAAAAATTGTATAATTTAATTCCATATATAGTGCATAACATGAAATAAATATAAATAATATTTTAACTTGCTAATGAACTATATATGTTGCCAATTCTCCTTTCTGAAGGGAACATTAGACAAATTCTTCAAATTCTGGTTTTTAGCATCGCCGTGAGGAAGCAGCTTGAGGGCAACATGCAAACGCGAGGGAATAGGTAGGATTTTCAGTGGTGGCTGTCAAACTGTGTAAAATTGAATTTTTTCTCGTTTTACTGAACCATTCACACTCAATTTCATTTTAATTAGTTTTCGAACATTTGCGTAGGAATTCCATATAAAAACAAATGTGTTTGACCAGGCGCACAGAAAAAATAGCGGGGCGCAGAGCACTTTGCTTTGTAGTAAAGAAATAGATAAAAAATATGGTGCTGCTTTTATAGCACACTTCTTATTGCAACGTGAAATATTTTGCCTAAGTTCAAATACAATCACATATATTTTTTTATACTCTTTTTTAATTTTCTAAACCTTTTTTATTAAATGACATTTTTATTCCATTTTCATATTATTTCCCCCATTATTTAAATTTTCTTGTCATAAGCCAATTACTTTCCTTTTATTATTATTTCAATTTTTGTTCATACGCATGCGAAGCAACATCTATATATAAGTATGTATGTACATTTTGCTTGGCTCCCTTATAGAGCGATGGAGTTCGTTGCGTTCCCTGATAGGGGGGTGAAAATATATATTAGAATAACAAAAAGAAATAATTGATTTTGAAGAACATTTATATAATGAGCGAAAAATTAAAGTTAAATTAAAATAAATTTAATAAAAAAGGTTTATAAAAAAAACGTTGGCAACACTTCAAGCTGTAAAGTTGTACTTTTTTGCTCTGAACTATTGTGTGTAATTTTGCAAAATTTCTTAAACTTTAATTGATTTTTTAGTGATTTAGTTCAATATTTAGTGATCTTAACTCGGAGCTGCAAGATAAGTATTAAATGTTCTTCAGTTTTGTGCAGCATTAAAAAGTTTAAACTTTCGAATTTTTAGTGCCGAGTCAGCTTTTTGTTTTATTTCATTCTATTGTCTTTCTTTATTTATCTCATTTACGTCTTTATTTACAGCTGTGTGGCGTTTAGCTTTTTATTACAGGGCTTCTAAAACTGCTCGCTATATTGCTTTTTCAAACTGTCAAACTGGTTTTAAACTTTGATAAAAAAAAAACCACTCATTTATTATATATCTATTAAATTTTGTTCTACTTACTCTTTTATTTGATCTTTATTCTTGTTATTTATTATGACTTGTAACTTCCCCAATTGTAACATTAAAGGCGAGTCAGATCGCTACGTCTCATGCTGGCTTTGTGATGGGCTTGCCCATATTAAATGCGCTGGATTGACTGGTAGAATCTTAGATTCTATTCTCGACTGTAAGGGATTGCGTTGGTCCTGTTTAAATTGTAGATCTACTGAAATCGATCTATTTAAAGTTTATAGGGAGACACGCAATGGCTTTACGAGATCGGTCGTGATCTTGTAACCCTGACTGAAAAATTTAAGCACTATGAAAAATTGTTCTAATCTTTTAAGTGCCTGAATGATTCTCACGAATTCTCTAAGCCTGCTTTTAAGCGTAAACGTCCTTCCGATGAAGTAACACTTAGATCTTCTGTACAGAAAAGAACGTCTCCTCCCAATGACCTAATAGATCTCTCTTCTCCTTGCCCTCAAGGTGATAAGCCGTCAACTTCCAAAGAGCTCAATTCCCCTAAAGCTCTATCTAATAGTAATAACATAGTAGCATCAGTTAATAATTTGATAGTTATTCCACCTAAAAAGTCTATATTTATTTCGAGACTTGCCAAAGGTGGAGGACATTAAATCTTACATTTCGTCACGTTTAAAAATCGATGATATCAATATCCGTAAATTTAACTTCAATTATGATAGAAGTATATCATCGTTTAAAATAGACGTATCTCTTGAAACATTCAAAAAGATCTTAGATAGTTCATTCTGGCCACCTGGGGCTTTCGTACGCGAATTTAAACCTAAACTTAGAAGTCAAACTGAGGAAAACATTGTTAAATTACCAAAAGCAACCACCGATATAAAAAACTGATTGGTAGTAATCCGCTAAGCATTTATTATCAAAATGTTAGAGGTCTTAATACAAAATTAACCGACTTGTATTTGAACAGTTCCAATTTTAATTTCAATATAATTGGATTTACAGAAACTTGGTTAAAACCTCACATTTTTGATAATGATATATTAAACAGCGAATTTCAAATTTTTAGATGTGATCGACTGAACAGAATCGGTGGAGGTGTTCTATTTGCCGTGCATTCCTCTATCCCAGTGGTTCTCAAACTTTTTTAATGACGGAACCCTTTTGGGAAGCAAAATACTTGATGGAACCCTACAATAAAACAATTGTTTTTATAAGTGTATTCTTTATTAATCAGCATAATAAAAGTAAAATGTAACAGTGACTAATTATTATTTACCCCTTGGCAAGGACGATAATATAAAACTTTAAAAAAGAAGAAATCTAACTAGTGGGAGGTATGAAACTGTTTTTATTTTTCATCAATTGGTTGATATCAGGTTTGATGGAAGAAAGTTGGAGTCTCATATCAGCTTCGGCGTCCAGTTTATTGCGATATTTTGTTTTTGTGGCTGCATAAGTAGAAAATCCTGTTTCGCACAAATATGTAGTTGGGAACGGGAGAAGAATATCCAGAGCCATTTGGCCAAGCATTGCATATTCATCTTGGATTCTGCACCAAAAATCATTGAGAGGCGTCGTTTTGAATAGTGACTCCATACTTGTATCGGATGACATTTCTAAAAGAGATTCATATATCTCGTTTGACATGTTTTCAGGCTTTTCCAAATTAGGTAAAAAAGGATTATGAATCCATGAATTCACTTTAATTTTTGTATTGTGTTCTTCGGGAAAATACTTTTCAAAAGATGCGCGCCACGATCTGAGATAATTGACCAATTCTGCAAACATATCATCTTCGAACATTTCTAAGTCGTTTTCGCTTATAAACTCACTGAGTAACGTAAAGCTTTCTATTTCTTTCTTACCAATGCAAATGATCCAAAAATCTAATTTTCTTTTAAAAGCAGTTATTTTATTATAGGCCTGAAACACTGTTACCTGTTTGCTTGCAACGATAAATTCAATACGTTAAGTTTTTGAAAGATATCCGCCATAAAAGACAATCGAAACAACCAATTTTTATCATACAAACGGTCCTTCAAATTAAAAGAAGTATCTGCTGAAAGAAACATTTGTAACTCGGCTCTGAGTGCAAATAGCATTGTTAAAGTTTTACCCCGAGACAGCCATCGCACTTCTGTATGGAGCAGCAGTGTTTTATGTTTGCTGCCATAATCTTCACACAATAATGAGAACAATCGGGATTGTAGTGGTCGTGATTTGATAAAATTAATTATTTTTATAACTTCACCCATAACTAATTTTAGATTTGACGGCATTTGCTTCATCGCAATTGCTTGTCTATGCAAAATACAATGACTGGAACTACAATTAGGTGCTTTATTTTTCATTCGTGACACTGCTCCTGCTGTTTTACCTGTCATCGCCTTGGCCCCATCTGTACGCGCAATCGCCGCTTTTATACTTAGTCCTAGACTCGATCTCGAATATTCTCAAAAATACTCGAGTCGGCACCTTTGATAAACAAAAAGCAAAATAAAAAACAGAAATTTAAAAATTGCGTTGAAAACAATATCGACTTTATCCTTTAAAAGTTAGAGGCGAAAGTCGCTTGTTGACAACTATAGCGCTAATTCAGAGGTGGCTTTTATAAAAGAAACTGCGCGCTCACAAGTACACTTTCAGTTTTCCGCTGGCGATAGGTATGACCAAATAGGTATGGCAAACTTAAGTACGTTCGAAAAGTAGCGTCATCCGTAAAACATAATACAAAATATTTTTTATTTAATTGTAACAACAAAAATTGTGTATGTATTTGGGTAAAACTATGACACATTATAAGTTTTGTTGTCACATGGGGAGGGTACGCGCATTCCGCAGACCGGCAAACTTAGAGCGAACGGGTTGTATAAGTATAAAATTGTTGATACCAAACTTATGACATTTTGTACCAGCTATTGTAACACATGTTTGTACAAATACAAATAAAAAAATAAATAACGTTCATAGCGTTTTGTCTCCGCGCGGCCGTGGAGTCCGCGCAGCCGCACAGCGACCAGAGAGAGGTGTTTTGATTTTTTTTTCTAAATTCTTGTGGAACCCCGACAGAGGTATCACGGAACCCTAGGGTTCCGCGGAACACACTTAGAGTATAGCTGCTCTATCCCATCTGAAAATATTCTTGTTCCAGGGACCGACTCATTTGAATTTAAATGTATTAGAGTATACGTTAATAATTGCTTTATTTATTTAACACTATCTTATATACCACCCCATTCGGACTTATCTGTATACATGCAGCATGCTTCTTTAATAAATAGTGCTACCTCGATGGCAAATAATGCAGATTCAATAATTGTATTAGGTGATTTCAATTTACCGTGTGCTTCGTGGAAACCTTTCGATGACTATATCGTGCCGATTTGCAATCGGTCATGTTTTAATGAGTTTTTTGAAAAAATGTCCGATTTGGGTCTGAACCAAATTAATTTGATTCCGAATAAATTTGGTAAATGCTTAGATTTAGTATACGTTGATACCTCTGCAAAGTGTTCCGTTATTCAGAGTAATCCTCTTGTTCTACCAGAGGACTCATATCATCCAGCTTTGGAAATATCTGTCGAAATCTCAGGCATTGTACGGGATAATAATCATCAAACTTCGTGCTTCTGTACTCGGTTTAACTTTGCAAAAGCTAATTTTAAAAAGTTAAATACAGAACTTTCTACAATAACATGGCCTAATTATAATGGTGACATTGAATTGAGTGCCTCTCATTTTAATAACATTATTATGAAATTATTTGAAAAGTATGTTCCAATAGTAATTGTTAATAAAAGCAAAATTATAAGTCTGTGGTTTTCGAAAGAGTTATATAAATTGAAAAACAGAAAAACTCGAGCCTTTAAACATTTTAAAAAAACCGGTTCACTTGTCGACTATTCTAAATATTCTCTATTGCGTCGACAATATTTTGACCTAAACAAAAAATGTTGTAATAATTACTTAAATAAAAAAAAAAAAATATTGTAAGTAATCCAAAATCGTTTTATGATTTCGTCAACTCCAAACGCAAGATTTCCAAATTTCCGTTCGCAATGAAATACAAATCTATCATTTCAAGTGACAATGATATACCCAATATGTTTGCATAATTTTTCAAGTCAAACTACTGTAATAATTCTTCCAAAACTTTTTCTTATCAGCAAGTGCTGTGTTTGAATACTTTAATTAACGCTCCAATTATTTCTGAAGAAGACGTCCTATTTAATTTAAATAAGTTAAAACCATCTTTTAGTTATGGCCCAGACATGATACCCTCATGCTTCCTAAAAAATAGTGCCAAATATATTTACCTGCCTTTGACAAGGATATTTAATTCCTCTCTTAAACACGGTATATTTCCTGCAATATGGAAACAGTCATTTATAATTCCTTTGCATAAAAGTGGATTTCGATCCAACATTGAAAACTATAGAGGTATCGCTAAACTATCAGTTATACCTAAACTTTTTGAAGCTATCATCACTGACCATATAACCTTTTCGATTTCTCCGTTAATTTCCTCATCTCAGCATGGATTTCGTAAAGGGAATTCGACTATAACAAACTTACTTGAATTTGTAAACCATGTATCATTGGGTTTTAGGGAACATAAGCATACGGATGTTATACCTATACACAGACTTTAGCAAAGCTTTCGATAAAGTAAATATCTCGATTCTCATACATAAACTTGATCTGCTGGGCTTTCAGCCAAGATTCCTTCAATGGGTATCTTCCTATCTTTATAATAGAACACAACGAGTGATATTTGAGGATACACCTTCAGATACAATTAATGTTTCTTCAGGTGTTCCGCAAGGTAGTCATCTTGGCCCGATTCTGTTCTTGTTGTTTATTAACAATATCTCTTCAGTAATAGAATTCTCAAAAATTTTATTATACGCTGACGACGTAAAGCTTTTTAAATCATACACTTTAACTGAGGAAAGGTGTCTGTTGCAAACAGACTTAAACAATTTGGTTGCATGGTGTGATAGAAATGATTTGCCATTGAATCTCAATAAATGTAAGACGATGTGCTTTTCCCGTAGATCTGTGCACCCCTCTTCTTATGTAATAAAACACCATATTCTAGAGCAAGTTTTTAACTATGTTGATTTGGGAGTTAATATTGACCCTAAGCTTAATTTCAGTCTTTATATTGATACCATGGTCTTGAAAGCAAAAGCTGTCCTCAGTTTTGTTAAACGTTGGTCTAAAGAATTTAGAGATCCGTATATTACTAAAACACTTTATACAACTTTGGTTAGACCTATATTGGAATATGGCTCTGTGGTATGGAACCCTAGCTACCAAATCCATTCTGACAAATTAGAGTCGGTTCAAAAACAATTTTTACTTTTCGCCTTAGCGCATTTCCGATGGAATACTAGGGTAAGTCTACCTCCATACACTAGTCGTTTAAAACTTATATGTACTACCTACACTTTCTAGTCGTAGGGAAATGCTTGGCATAATATTCTTAGTGAAACTTTTGAATGGAACTGTTTGCAGTTCTTTTCTCCTGTCTGAAATTAAATTTAATATCCCGGTTCGCCTTTCGAGGCAGTTTAGACCATTACTGCTAAAATCCTGTAGATCAAATTTTGAACTAAACGAGCCATTCCGCCGTATATGTCATGACTTTAATTCTCATTCCAGCACATTTGACTTATCTGGCTCTCTTTTCAAAATTAAAAAGACTTTATTGTTTTCTCTTAATAAATGAAAATGTAACAATTTATTATATTGTAACTTTAGATCTTAGCTGTTGAAATTTTTGTTTCTGTAGCTGAGCAGTTTTAGATATCAACACTTAAAAAACTCTCTTGCCTTTTCTGACTCGGCTAATTCCGCACGTATGCGGATTGCGCCCCTCGCGTTGGTTGGGCGGGAGGAGGGTAATCGTTGGGTTATAAAGAAATAAAGAAATTAAAAAAGGAATAAAACAACATCTGTGATAGGATTTGAACCCAGGCAATATATTTAATGTAAATTATATATATAAATTATTATATATATTACTCTAATGTGTGAACATTATCATTTTTTACTTGTTTTAAATGACCATTTTGTATATGAATATTCTGGAAATTGCCTTTTCTTCATTTGCATGTCTATAATTACACATATGTACAAGTATGTATGTCCCTGGATATGCCTTTGGAAAATAATCAAACAAATATATTTGCATATATGTACACATATGTTTTTCACTCAAACATTCGCGCAAGCGACAAAAAAATCGAAGACGCACCATCATTGACCAATAAGATTCGAGCAAGCTCGCGCAACGAAAATAAATTCATTGATAAGGGACGCGCGTATGTTACAAAACGAAGTGCGATCGTTTATAACTCGGCACTGCGCTCTATTTTCTGTGCGCCTGGTCAATCACAATTCGGTTTCATATTGAACTCCTTCTTGCAAAGCGCGAGTTGATGATAAAAATAAATGAATGAAATTGAATTTGAATGGATTGAGTAAAATTGAAGGAATCAGCCAAAATTTCAATTTTACAATTTGTACCACTGAAAATCCTACAAGCACCACCCCCTCGCATTTGCATGTTGCCTACAAGCTGTTTCTTCACGATGATGCTAAAAATCAGAGATTGAAGAATTTGTCTGATGTTCCCTTTAGAAAGGAGAATTGGCAACATACATAGTTCATTAGCAAGTTAAAATATTATTTATATTACAAGTATATTTATTTCATATTATGCACTATATATACCTATATATGATATTATATTATATAATTTATATAAAATTGCCATTTATATGAAATCTTTTATTACTTATTTCATAGTTTTTCGATTTAGCCTATTTTATCTAAATGCACCCCAATCGGTAGTCGTAGTATTTCATAAGAATATAAGCCAATTTTTAATAGCAAACCACTGCAAAAAAGACAAACGAGACAACATAGCCGACCGACATTGTCGTAAAATTGTCGAAATTTTGTCAACTACGCTACGATACACAAAATTTGGTGTCAATATATGTGCGAACTCGTTTGTATGTATGTTTGTCGGCAAAGTTGTGATTTGTGTTTTGTTTCAACGTTTTGTCGCCGTTACTTCCATGGCATGACAGCGTGGACAAAGGCGTTTTAACGGAGGATTTATATCATATTGTTATATTGCTTAATTTGTATTGAGAAATTCTGATATCTTAGGTCTTACTAACGTAATATTATTATATTTGGACATAATACACATAAACTCATACTTATTTAAATATTTTTAAAATAAATTCGACTAATAAAAATATATCTGAAACAATTCTGTGGCAGTGCGCCTCAGACCCCTCCTTGCTTGCAGTCATTCAACTTGCTTCTTGAAAAGACAAAAAGTGTAGTCATTGTTTGTGCGTTGTAAGAAGAAGCAAGCATCAGCATCATCAATAAACCCAAACATTTAAGAATGTATGTGTAATTATCACATTTGTGTATATACGCATAAATAAGCTCACATTCAATAAACCTAAACATGTGAACATATTTTCCTAAAATATTCTAGTTATTTCAGTGAATAAAATATGCTATTTAAGTAATTGAATTGAAATATGCTAATATTCTCATTAACAAAATATAAAAATTAGCTTAGAGACGGTTTTATTGATATCCTTTGCCTATTAGATAGTGTTTATACAACACACAAAAATGTGTTGAAGAATTTATCTATTAATTACTTATTTTATTGTAAATTCTGGGGCTTTAACCAATAATCCTCACGATGATGCTAAAAATCAGAAATTGAAACATTTTTCTAATGTTCCCTTCAGAAAAGGAAAGTGGCAACGGGGTACATGCCGACACACAATATTTATATTTATATTTTTCATATACATATATGGCATTAAATTACATTTTTTTTTATAAAATGGACATATGTATTAAATATTTTATTACTTCTATGAGTTCTAAGCACACTCCAAGTGGTTTTAGATGTTTACTTAGTATATAATTTCATAGATTTTCGATTTAGCCCATTTTATATAAATTCTGCGCTATGAAAATGCAGTCCAATCGAAAACCATAGTACTTCAATACTTTACTTTATAAACTTTCAATAATACAGTTCAGTGAAAGCTCTTTATTCGCGGGGTATATGTTCCATAAATATGCCGCGAATACTGAAACCGTGAATACGGAATGGTAATTTATATGGGATTAAAGGGGATACGTTCCTAGGTGACAAAAAAAAACTACAAATAAATAAAAAAAAAAGATTTAATTGAAGTTTTTGAACATTTTAATTAATTATTTTAAGGCTTAGGCAATGGTTTGAAGAATTCGTCACAGCAGGCCACAGTTTTTTCCAGCATGGCTTCAATGTGTATGGCTTCAGTTTTTCCAATGATTCTTTTATGTTTACGACGCATTTTGATATGTCAAAACTCCTTCCAGCATTCCATAATATTCATATCAGGATTGCATTCCATATTATCCAATATGATTTTGAAGGTTCGTCTAATGTAATCGAGCTTAAAGGCCTGGATTATGCCTTGGTCCATAGGTTGAAGCAAAGCCGTCGTGTTGGGAGGTAAAAATGTCACTTTTATATTAGGATGCATAGTTTCAAGTTCGCGAGGATGACCTGGTGCATTGTCCAAAACTAGAAGCGCTTTAAAGTCTAAATTCTGTTTTTTTAAACAAGTTTCAACTTCAGAAACAAAACAATTCCGGAACCAGTCACAAAAAATAGCGCTTGTAATCCACGCTTTCTTATTAGCACGCCAAAACACTGGCAGGTTGTTCTTGTTTTGATTTTTTAAAGCCCAGGGATTAAACGATCTGTAAAGCATCAGTGGCATAATGACACAATCTCCGGAAGCATTAAAATATAAAGCAGCAGTGTAACTCTATCCTTTGCTGCCTTAAATCCAGGAGCAGACTTTTCGCTTTTAGAAATGAATGTTTTGTTTGGCATTCTCTACCAAAAGAGTGCAGTTTCGACTGCATTAAATACTTGCTCAGGTTTGTATCCTCTATCAGCTACTAGGTTTTCAAATTATTCTGGATATCGTCCTGCTACAGCAGTGTCTGATTTTTATGTTATGCAATGATTGTTTCACCTTAAATTTATTGAACCAACCTTCCGATGCTTTAAATCCGCCATCGGTACATTCACCACTAAAACTACCATCAGGTTCTTTAAAATGAGCGTAGAGACGCTTTGCCTTCTCCCGGACCATTGGACCACTCAGGGCCACACTTTTTTGGTTGCGGTCTTCGATCCATAATGACAACGCCACTTTAATTTTTTCTATTGCTGGATCGCGAACAATTTTCGCTGACAGTGAAGTTGAAGCTACAGACGACCTTATTTTATCTTCGGATTTTTTTACCGATGGTACAGTCGATTCGTTGATATTGAATGAGTGTGATATGGATGCAAATGACTCCAAGGCGTATACGATCAAGAATTTCGTTTTTCACTTTTAGCGGTAACACAGATTTTTTTCGTGTCGAAACTCGTTTCTCATTTTTTTTAGTTGACATGTGAAAGAAGAAACAATAAAACACGCAAAGCGGCTTTTACTATAGAACGGAACAGCAACATTTCAAAATATACTTTATTCATTGAGTAACAAGGTTGCATTCTCAAAAACATCAATCGCGGCGAAGGCGGCTTATGTCAAAGTTCTCGGCGATATCATTTAACAACATACTTTAGGTAAATTTGTAATAAGATCTATTTTATTTTTGTATTAGTTCATTTAACAAGGATACTGTATTATATACCTATTGGATGTATTATATACTTAGTAGATCCGCGAATAAAGAAATTTTTAGCCGCGTATATAGGAGTTGGGTAGCATTTTGTTAATCCGCGAATAGTGAAAAGCGAATAAGGAGCTTTTACTGTACCGCAAAGGGAACAAAAGTGTCAACATAGCCGACATTGCCCCAAGATTGTCGATTCAAACAAATTTTGTCAACTTCGCGACGATGTCGTTACTTCCATGTCGTGTCACTATGGACAGATACTTAGGCTCTTTAGGGCTTATTTACGAATTTTTCTACATTTAATTGTGTTCAGACTTAGCGTGTTGCAACATTGAATTCTGTTACAATTACATTTTTAACGCACACAAAATTTCAAGTATTGTTTGTAAAAAAATACATATAGAAAGGGAAAAAACCTTTAATAACATTCCTTTTTACTATGGTGAGTTTGAAATTTTTAGATTAATTTCAAGTGCATTGTGTGATAGTTAAGCTTTTGAAAAAATTTTTTTCCAAGGTCAATTTTATGTTGTTGATTGAATCGTTCAACAACAACGAAATAGGAAGTGATTGAATTTGTTCCTGTTTTCTTTGCATAAGGTTGGATTGTTGCAACTATTAACGAAAATTTAATTGACAACGTTCATTTTAATTTTGGTGGGTTAGAAGATTTGAGGCAAATTTCCAGTGCATTGTTTTATAGTTAGTAGTATTGTATAATAGTTAGTAGTTAGTAGAAGAATTAGGTCAAAACTATAAACAGAACAAATGATTTAGCACGTGAATGAATTTTAACTTTTAATTTTTTTTGAATTTATTTATGTAAATTGTTTTTTACAACGTTCTTTAGATTTAGTTCACATTTTTTTAAAATTCTTTAATAAAATTTAAATACTTTTAATATTGGTAGTAAATTTAATTTTCTATTGGTCATATTCAACTTTCTATTGGAAACAATTAAAAAAACATAAAACATATGAACATATTTTCCTGAAATATTTTAATTATCTCAGGAAGTAAAATATGATATTAAAGTAACTGAATTGAAATCTGCTAAGATTCTAACTAATAAAATAAAAAAAATTAAATTTAAGATTCATTATTTTCAGGTTTCGGATGTCACGTCTACTACGCAAGCTCTAAAGTCAAAACTCGGTTGCTTAAGCCACAGTATTATTATTATCATTTGATCAATAAGCAAAACACATGCAAAAGTTAAAAAAATTATCTATAAATGTTTATTTAATTATAACTGTTTATTTTATTATACTGTTTTTTTTTACCAGTAATCTTCTTTTTTAATTCAAAAGGGTTTTTATAATTATAAATTTTGTCATATCATATAAATTGAAAACACAAATTTAAATAGGTATGCTCATCGATAATTCTTTTAAGAACATTCCTTGTGTCTATTTATAGCATTTTCTTCGTTTACCACATTGCTTAGTGGGCTTTTATTTTTGTAGTTAAATTTTTCGATCTTTCCTCATGTAAAAAAGATTTGAATTAACATTTTCGCCTTCTCTAGTCATTAACATTCTCTGGTTATACGGGGAGTGGGCATGGTTGTAACCTTATTTCGCACATTTTCATAGCGTGAGAATTAGAGAAACTTATACTCAGCAACTTTGATTGATTTGGCTTTGGTGATTTGTGAGATATTAACATTAAACCTATAAGAGGTCGGAGCCACGTTTTGAAATTAGATGTACAAGAAAAGTCTCAAGACTTGGGAATAGAATACACATTTATTTTTTATTATCGTCCGTTGAAACTCCTGATTTCAAAGTTATCGAGCACGTGTAGAATTATTTGCAGCAAAACATAAAAAATCAAAATGTAACAAAACGAAGTTGATAATAGCCATAAAAGAAGATGAAATTGAATATACAAATCTTTTACTGCTGTAAGTTGGTGGAATCGATGCCAGAGCAGTTTTATATATTATATATTATATTTCTCTTCGTTTTATTATTTTGCTCGCATTTTCTGGCTTTTTATGACGTCATAGATGAAACCAAAGAAAGTAGAAAGAAAAAGTTGGTGTAATCTCAATAATATAATTAATAATTTTCTAATTTTTTCGAATGCAGTACTTAGTGCAAGTATGGATACTTTAAAATGAAACTTGTGAGAAAGTTCATGATCTCGTTATTGAAGGTGGCAATAATACAAAATGGACTATCTAATAGATAGATGGCAAACGGAGAGCTACCACTAAGAACACCGCAGAAATAAATTAAGATCAGTTCGTTATTTGGTTTCTACCTTGTTAGCCCGAAACCTGCAGTTTTTTCTGGAATATTTTCTCGGAAAGCATAGTAGATAACTGATGAAATTTTCGCACGAAAAAATTTATTAAAGCTTTACAAGATTTTTCTTTGTGATCCAAGTAAAGGAGGGGAAGGTGGTACCAAACAATAGTGGTAGAGCGGTAGAAACTCAAACGAAAAATATTTTATTAATCTTTACACTTTTCCGTATCCGTGGTACTAGAACAAAGGAGAAAACATGAAAAATTCAATAATTATGAGCTTTTGAATAAAAATCGGTTTTTGCCTCTTTTTTGTTCCTAATTTTTTTTAAATGAACAATTTTTAATATTAAAATGGTTTTTTTTGGTCACAATATATACATAAGAGAAATACACTCTTTCATTTTCATTAGTAGTTCGCTCATTTTCACACTGTGCCATAGGAATGTTCAGATAATGTTATGTACAGTATTTGGTTGCAATTAGAAGAGCAGGTCGCGAGATAAGGGTTGCCAATTGCCCAATTTTGATATCGGTTCCTACAAAGTTTTTTTATATCATATTGAGCTCAAAATTGAGAGTGTCTGAAACATTCATTTATTGAGTTATCGCACTTTTAATACTTTTCAACATTACCGTTATATGGGGAGTGGGCGGGGTTCTAATCTAATTTCAATCGCTTCTACAAATTCGAAGGAAATGCTAAACATATTTTTTCTGAGCAAGTTTGGTTGATTTAGTTTAAGTGGTTTGGGAGTTATGCACATTAAACCTATTAATTGCAGTAGTAGCATATACGAGTACTTAAACTGTAAGTAATATAATATATTGTCGTCTGCCAGACTGTTGCAACCGGATATAACGCTAATAAAAGTATTAAAAGTAATACATCTAAATATCAGATTTGTTAAAATACTTTGAAAATTATTTTTTTTTAATATTAAAACGTAAGTCACGAGGTGGTCTGCCAGTAATTTTGGACGATGAATTCATTGTACTCTTTAATATGACCAGACCAAATAACAGCTTTGTTAAAATACTTTTGAAACAATCATAATTTTCCTACCTGTATTACCTTAGTGACGTAAAAGCTACCTTCGCTGAGCTTAGTGGCTCCCGATTTCATACAAGGTAAGTACAGGAGAATCTTTAAGTAAAATATCAGCTTTGGTAAAATACATACAGCCTGCTGTCCACTGGCTCTAAAACTTAGTACTCAAAAATATTTGATTTAATATTTGCGGCTTCCCTATTCAATATTTTTCTCTGGTTAAAGTAATTAAACAAAATGCTAAAATTTCAGCTGATAACATTTTCTAACCAAACAAATGATTATAAGTTAAGATGAAGATATCTTCAACTTTCAATTTTGTGCTGAAATTAACCAAAATAATCAATTTTCAATAAAAATTCCAATAAATAAAGTATATACATATTCAACATAGAAATATACAACATTGGCCATTTATGATTAAATTATTCATAATTATATATTATTATAATGCCGATATATGGCCTCAATTATAAATAACTTACTTATATTCGGGATCCATCCACTATTTGCTTGATGAATCCAGTATTTTTTGTTAACAATAAATTGCCTGAATGATCGTTCATAAGTAACGTCCGCACGCGCCCAACAATCTTGACAACTTTGAAATAAGTGTAATCCACTTATATACTATAAACATTCTACTCTTCAATCAAAAGTCAATTTCTGCAAACATACTAACCTGCATAGAAACGAAAATAATTAATATCGCAAGGTGCGTTCCAAAGTAAACAGTAAAAAAGTAACAAAGTAAACTCTAGTGGCGCCATCTATATGTCGACTAGTGCGTTAGAATCTGCTATCCTTTATCGACTTCCAGTAAAAATTTCATGACATTTCATCAATTGGAAGTGAAGTTATCGCGTTTTAAGTGTCAGTTTGTTTTTGTCATCGGTGCGAGAATAAGCTTCGAACAAAGAGCCAACATTAAATTTTGTTTTAAAATTGGTAAAACTTTTACCGAAACGTTTCAATTGATGAAACAAGTTTATGGCGATGGTTGCCTATCCCGTAGCAGAGTGCACGAGTGGTTTCAACGTTTTCAAAGTGGTCATGAGTACATAAATGAGAAATGAGCCGAAACCCAAAAAATCGCACCTGGAGAAGTCAAAAGTGAAGACAACACTGATTTATTTTTGTGATTCGAAGGGTATTGTCCACAAAGAATTTGTTCCACCCGGCCAAAACGTTAATGTGGTATTCTACCTTGGAGTTTTGAAGTGTTTGGTGCGCCGTATTCGATGTGTTCGGCCCGAATATCGCAAAGATGGAAGTTGGCGTTTGTTGCACGATAATGCGCCGTCTCATCGATCGACGCTTGTGGCCGATTATTTGACCAAAAATCACATTTTAACAATCAACCACTCCCCGTATTCATTTGCCGATGAAAGGAAAGCGTTATGCAGACGTGGAGGCCATCCAAAAGGCTTGCACCGGCATACTGGCGGCCATACCGGGCAACGAGCTAAAACATTTGCTCGACATGCTTTTGGTATTAAAGCAGAAAGAGACTATTTTGAATAAAATTAATTGATTTTGCCGATAAAACCATGTGTTCTGTCTTTTTTTTAAAAGTCTTGTTTACTTTGTAACTCACCTTGTAGTATTAACTATATGGTATTGCATTAATTAAAATTACTTTGTTTGTTTTACAACGGCGCCGAAGATTTCTTCTTTGAACGGCCGAAATACGATTGCCTTATATTTCATTGAATAAACTACAAATCCCTGGCCCGGCTGTGTAATACCTGAGCCTCTTTGATATATTTGATTACTGCTTAGAAATCATTATTTTCTGTACCGGTTTCTTTCGCTTCGATGTAAAGTTTTTGCTTTAGTTATATCTAGAAAAAATTATATATGTAAATTCAATGTTTACGACATTCGAATTTCTATCAACAGTTATATTTAGTTAATTATTTAGAGACATCGTAAAATTCAAGCAGAGAACGTATATCATTGAGAAGGTTCATGGTGTGGCCATTATCGAAATATTTAATTTTTCGGAGGGGTACGGATGAGCATATTTCACCAAAATTTAACCAGAGAACGCAAATGGACGAGAAGGTGCAGGTGCGAGAGCGAACATTTGTAAAAATTTTAGTTGGGGAATTTACCTCATAAGCAGGAAAATCAAAATTTCGCTCTTTTATAACAGCGGGGAATCTGTACAAATACAACTCTCTTAACATGCCCAACCGGGGAATATTGAAGAGAAATTATGCTGATATGTATCAAAACCAGGGAATATTGATATGTCATTTGAAATATATTTCCTTTTATTGAACTTTTATTTATTATTTTTTTAAATATTTTATTGTAATTCATTCTCACTTTATTATGAGTTAAATATGAAAGCAAAATATTGGTCAAATGTTGACAAAGCGTCACAACATTGTGTTGTAGGTAGAAATTCCGAGATGTGCCGACAAAATAAACGATCGCTCGCCGATTGTCATAGCTTCCTTTGCCGCTCTAACAGCTTTGCTAACAAATCATTGTAAATACATATTGTAACGGATTTCTCGATAAATCGTCTACCTGTAACTCACTCTTGAGCTTGATCACTGGATTGTTAAATAAAAGTCCCAATTTAATGGCTACACACTTATCTTTATTTCTAATTCCAACAACTTAACACTTATTGCTCGTTATTCGAGCTACAACTTCTTACTTATGTCTCAATTGTTCTTATCACGACAACACTCTAACTAGAACTGTCTTTGCTGCACAATCCGGCAACCCTTATATAGTAAATCTGTAACAAAACATTGCTTCTAGAACATTCTGGCAACTACGAATTCGCTAACTAGTTGCTTCTGGCAGTTTATCGTTGATTCGATTTTGTTCTATCATCCGTGTTCGTCACAATATGTATGTTTTTATATGAACATATTGACGCAGATTTTTGCCAACAACGGAAAAATATTTTAAATCGACAAAAACTTTGTTGAAACTTTTGACAATTTTTTCTGTGTTTTGTGGATTTGCGAAGTTGTCACTTTTCCCTTCTCGAAGGAACATCAGAAATTTGTTCAATTAATGGAGATGTATAAGACGTTAGCTTTTATGAATGCAACGACTTAGCTTAGTGAATGTGCGCGTGCGTTCATGAATGAAAATTTTGCTGTTGTGTGATTTACTATAAATTTAGGGTTTGTCAGTTTCGTTGCCATATTGATCTCTGATGTTGCTCATGCTGTTTGAGACAATTGTTGTTTTTGTAAGCATATATGTACGTAGATTTGTATATAGTTTTGTTATCAGTTGGGGTGATACTCTTGTATCGATCCTGGATGACTGATCGGACTAAAATAAAAGAAACAAGCTTCTTTGCTCAGATCTTCATTTAGACTGATTTTAATTTTTTCGAATTGGTATTTCTTACATTTTAATTTGATGTGCACGCAGGCACTTATACATATGTTTATTTATCTCTAGGCATCCTATAAAATTACATGCATCCTAGAACTGATAAAACTGAACATGTGCACGCAGGCACTTGTACATATGTTAGTTTACTCTAGGTATCAAATTACTTGCATCTTAAAACTAATAAAACTGAACATGTGACTCCTCCACCCCTAGATTCAATGGTCTCCGTTGAATAATGATTTTTTTTTTTTGTGGGTCAGTCAGGAGTGTTTGAAAGTTTTTCTTCCTATTACTATTTATGATTACATTTGTATGTATATATGTTTACATAAATTTATTAATGCATGATTCTTTATATATTTATTCTGAAAATCTTGTGTGTTTATTCTTTTTTTATTAATAGTATTTATTACATTTTCTTTCTGCTTTTGTAGGTAGGAAAACCTACCTACAAAAGTAGGAGTTTCATTAGTTCTTGTTCGGAAAGTAGGTTATTTATGAAATCAATTGGTCTCTTTTTTATCGTAGAATGTGTGATATTATTATGGACAGTTATTTCTTTGAATACTTCTTCTTTCAAATTGTCATTGTTGTTTGCATAAGCATTAAAAAGTCTTAAGTGTTCATTCAAAGTGGAGTGCAATCTTTCAACATCTGCGTTTCCTATTTTATTATAAGTGGTCGTTAGGTGTAGGTTTATTTTATTGTCCTTTAAGAAATGTTTTATTGGTACTGCATATAATTCGTTGTCTGTTACTAAAGCTTCCGGTTTGCCTAAATATTGAATTCTTTCTTTTATTGCATTTACAATTGATATCCAAGTTCTGTCCTTTAATGATTTAGCTGTTACTTATTTTGTTAGTTTATCAATACTTGTGAGGTACATTACGCCTTTTTGGGGGTACCAAATATCAAAATGAACAATTTCGCTATGTTTTCTTAGAAGTTTCCGTAATATTTAAATTATGTTTGATAGGGTTGCTATCGAGCCTCGCTTTATTACATATTACCCAATTATAAATGTATTTCTGTATTTCTTTTTGTAATTCGGGGTAATAGTGTGTTTTCTTTATTTCTTCTATTGTAATATTTCATTTATTCCCCTGTGATTATTTTCTAGGTGTTTCTCTTCTATCAATGTTAAAAGTTCTCCTTTGTCGTTTACATCTTTTAAAATTGTGTTTGCTTTCATTATTTTTAGGTTTGCATTATTTGCGAAAAATTTTATACATAACACCTGGAATTGTAGAAATAATTTGTCATCTGGGCAGCAGATTACGACTAATCCTTTTTCTGGTAGATTCTCTTACATTATTTTTAAAATATCGCATTCATTTGTTACGTTTATTATGTTTCTTATTTTCTTTTGATGTATTATTTTCTTTCTTATTGATTGTCTTTGCGCTCGTTGAATTATAAGTTGATTTTTATATATATTGATTGCATTTTCAGTTATTTTTATGAAGTATGTACTATCTCTTTCTGCACTGTGTACTGTATCTAAGTCATTATTATTAAATATTTCATTTAAATTCAATTCCATCATATTATTATTTTCATAATTTAGTCTGCTTAAACCATCTGCAATTACATTTTCTTGTAGTTAATATCGAAATCGAACTCATCCAGCTTTATTTACCATCTTTGGAGCTTAGCGTTTGCCAAATAAGTATGGACGCATTATATCAATTGCTGGTATCTGTCACTAGAGTGGAAGCTTTATTAAAATTGATTGGCTGAGTTAAAAATGGATCTGCTTTTATTAACTCTTTTAATTTATTAAATACTCTTTATCATTTTGATTTATTTTCGTATTTTTCTTCAAATACTTAATCATGTGATATGCAACTTTCGAGTAGCCTTTGATAAACCTTCTATAATAGCCTGTAATTCCTAAAAATGCTTTTATCTCTTTGACATTTCTTGGAAGTAGAATCTTTTCTATTGCTTCAATTTTTTCTGGGTTTGGTTTAATACCTTCTTTTGTAATCATATGGCCTAAGAATTTTTTCTCTTGTTATAAGAAATCCCATTTATTTATTTGTATCCTTAAGTTTTTCTCTTTTAATCAGAGTAAAATTTTACTCAACGATTCCCGCTCTTCTACGCTTGTAGAAAATACTAGGATATCGTCCATGTATATAATGCAAATTTTTCTGATATATTCTTTTAGTACTTCATTCATTAGCCTCTGGAACGTTGCTGGTGCATTTCGCAATCCAAAGGGAATTCTGAGAAATTCATAATGTCCGTTTGCAGTGGAGAACGCTGTTTTATGTATGTCCCGTTCGTCCATCTCAATTTGATGAAAGTCTTTGGCTAAATCAAGTGTTGAAAATATTGGCATCTTCCTAATTTGTCAAATATGTCGTCTATATTTGGAATTAGAAATCTGTCTTCCGTAGTTACGCTGTTCAATTTCCGGAAGTCCATCACAAGACGCCATTTTTGTTCATTTGTTGCGTCCAGTTTCTTTGGTACCAGCCAAATAGGGCTATTATTGGGACTAGAGGATGTTCTAATTATACCTTGGGTTAGCATTTGATCTACATATTTGTTTTTCTATTCCTGGTTTATGTATTTCTGGGTATCGGTAAATTTGAAAGTAAACTGGAATATCTGGTTATTATTCTATATTTTGTTGAGCTTGTTAATGTTAGGTTATCATCGTCGTTATAAAATATGCTTTTATATCTTTTTAGTATATTTGTAAGTCTACGACGATTTCTGTGACACACATATTTTTTATGGCATTATTGAAGATTTCCACCTCATTTTCTTTATAGCTATTTATGATATATATTTCTTCTTCTTTTGTTAGATAAAATTTAATTATTGCTTTATTTGTTTTTAACGATATTGTTACCAATGAGTCCATCAAAGTTTGTGTTGAAATTACATTCAAGAAATTCACATATCACATCTTTTTCATTAAATTCTTTAAATATTGGGAATCTACAAAGTTTCTTAACTTGCGTTTCTCTTCCCATTGCTGTCACTCGTACATTTGATTCTTTTTGCCATTTCGGGTTACAAATTTTTTCATTGATTAGACTGAACTCTGCTAGAGTGTCAATGATGTTATATAACTTTCTTATGTGTGTGTCTATTATTATATAGGGTAATTGTTTTGTGGGTTCTGGTTTATTGCGATTTGATATTGCGGATCGATTATAATTTTCTGATTGGTTTTATTTCCGTCTCTTTGTTGGTTAAGGTTTCTCTGTTGTGTTTGTTGTTTGGTATGACATTCTAGTTTGGTTTGATCTGTTGCCATTGTTGTTATAGTTATTACCCGCATTCGTTGGGACATAACCACTGTTATACTTATTTTGTGGCGTATAATTGTTATTGTAGTTATTTCCGTTTCTCGGGACATAGCTATCATCATATCCATAGTGTAGCATATTATTGTTATATCTATTATAACTTCTGTTATAATTGGGAATATTATTCATATAGGAGAGCGTTTGACTCGGTGAATCATCGGCTACTTTGGTATAAATAATTATGGCTGGATGCAGCGCTAAACTTATCCGGCTTCTGAGGAATATTTACAACTCTGCATATTTTAAACTAAAAATATATAATCAAACTTCTCAGAATTTTAATATCAACGAAGGGTGCTTCAGGGAGAACTACTCAGCCCATTCCTATTCCTGATTTTCATTGCCGAAGTGAAGGTACGAAGATAGACGGGTTGATGGATATTCTTCTGCTGTTATATCATCATCTGTAGACCTTCAAAGGAAAATTGAGCTTCTTAGACAGTATTGTGCCAAAAATCAGTTACAAGTCAACATCTCAAAAACCAAGGTTCTTGTCTACAAGCGTGGTGGTAAACTACCCGGTAATACGAACTTTTTTTCGGTGGCAAGGAACTGGAAATCGCTAATACATATGATTACCTAGGTCTTAAAATCTCCTTGGCAGGATTTAGTGGGACGACAGCTATTGCAGCCATTTTACTTTATGCTACTCCAATCTGCGCATTGAAATACTTGGAGCTGGTAGAGCAAGTCCAGAATAATTTTTTTAAGAGGATTTTTGGACTACCAAGAAACACAGAAGCTACTCCAATCAGGATTAAACTCGGTAAATTACCTCTCGCGCTGCAAATTGTTAGAGCAACTTGGCAGTGGATTATAAATATAAGACCTCTGCTGGTCAAGATCTAAGCCGCTGACTAGAATAATTAATTTTCTATTGGCTTAAGGTATTTCTCCAAGCCAGATGTGCTATAATCCAAGACAACAGTGTTCAGTGTGCAAAACAGGAGGATCGGATAATTTGATACACCTCATCAATGACTGTCCGCTCTACAATCCATACCGTCTTTTCTACCTGAAGGACGATAATTCCTCGGTCTTCAAAGCTACGGAAATATAAAATAGACATGATATTCATTCAACCAAATACTTTTTCTATTTTATACGATACTGATTTAGATAGAGATTATTAGATTTTACTGTCTATTATATTATTTATTTAAAATTTTTAAATTAAAATTGTTTTTTACTTTTTCTAACCTATTATACGAATAGTGTTATATATTCTAGAACAATAAATCAATTATTATAATTCATATATAAAATTATTAATAAAATGGTTGGGTCTGGAAGATGTTATATTGTTAGCATTATCGCTAAAATTAGTCCTATTAGCTTAGCTATATGGGTTAGGATCTTTTCTTTGTTGTCCAACTGCTGTGAAGGATTGATGCCTAGCTTCTAAAATTATTTTATATGCTTTATCTAAAGTATCGGGGCTTCTTGATATGATCATTGTTTTTGTAGGTTCAGGAAGGTGTTCTTTAAATGTTTGTAGCGCTATCCTATTAACTTCTGTAGTTGTCATTATGTGCTAATATCCTATTATGTAATTTATTTCTAATTTTATTGATTCTGAAATGATAATTTTCTATTGTTGAGTCGAGACTGATAGTTTTCAACTCATCCATAAGTTCTGCTGAACTTTTTTTTTCCTCCGCAATTGTTAAGAAGTATTTGTTTCAATGTTTCCCAATTACTAACTTGTCCATATCTGTTAATTATTTCCCTTGTTTTTCTTATGCATCTTCCTTTCAGATAATTAAATAAAATTTTTTAATTATTTTCATCCTAAGTTGTTATTGTGGGTAAAATGTCTTCAATTTGTCTAATCAAATCTGTTAATTGGTTCGGGTTTCGTCCAACGAATTCCGTAATTCCAGTAATGCAATTTAAAACAAGTAAGGAAGGGCTAAGTTCTGATGTAACCGAACATTTTATACTCTCGCATAGTCAAATGGCATACTCATTTGAGATTTCTTTATATAATTTAATAATTAGAAGTAGGAACTGTTGCCTCAGTTATTTACATTCACAGTGAAATTAATTAGAACAATTTGTAAATCGTTCTTGTGTTTTATTCTATACGCTTATAATTGATTTTATATAGAATGAATTACAACTGTATTGAGGAGTATGAAAAGAAATCGGTTTTTGACAGTTAATAACAATTTTTATTTATTTTATCGATATTATTATACATGTTTAGCTTAAAAAAATAAATATTAACAACTTTAAAAATGATATAATATTATTATATTAATTTGTATATAATACTTACAATATTAAACCTCAATTTTTATAGAGATTCTTCTACAAATATCCAAAATGTACTTCTTTTTTCCTTATACTATATTTAATTTCTCTCATATATATACAATAATGTCTTATATAATAACAAATTATACATATAATTTAAATTTTCTTAATTAGATTATTTATATTTGTGTACTGTCTCAAATTGCATTAACATGGGAGGGATCCATGTTTGAAAATGCCCAAGCAATTTGTGTACCGGTAGGTGTAGTTGAATATTCTACACCAAGTAAGGAGCTAAAGCTTTTTCTCGGAGCAGATTTCCTATTCTAGCCCCTGTAGACATTAAACAAATGTTAAAATCCCCAACAATTGGCACATTTTGATTGCATAACTTAGAAAAAATGACTTCCTGAAGTTCTACAATTAAATCTCTGAATTTCTGTATAGAAGCAGAATATTAATATTGAAACACGTAAAAAAACCACTTCTAAAACTTTGCGGCCTGAATAAATTTTCTTTACAGCCTTTGGTTCTATAGAGCTAGCAATGTTTCTTTCTGTTGCTTGTTTCCGTGCTATCTATCCTCAGCTCGTTAATTATAGTAAATCCTGGTATATCAAAATGTTCGCAAGGATAACTCCAAGTTTCTACAAAATATAAAATATCTGAAGATAGCATCAAAAAGTCACTTTCTATAGCATTAATGTGAGCGTGAAGACTCTGAACATTATGGAATAAAATTTGATGTCCTGGTGTTCGGGAAGTCATAAAATTTAAACATGTTGTCAGAGATTTATTTGTGTTCAATTCCCTCAGTTCCCTAAATCCATTATCCGATTCAGAAAATTTGTTAGAAGGCATAAAATTTCCTATGATGAATAGACCTTCTGCAGTAGTAGCTCGTCTGTAAGCGCCATATTATATATTGAAGCTCTAGGCATTCTGGGTCGATTATGAAAAAACTTTATTATATGTGGCACACTGACTTTTATGAATAGTTATTCCTTCAGCCGGAACAACTGGAAACTGATTTCTTTCAATTGAAATTTGTTCATTTCTTTTATGTTGAAAAGATTTTAGAACTTTTTCATTTGGTATCCAAGAACTTTCTAGAGGATGAGGCTTTTTTGATCGAGCTATCAAACCAACAGAAGGTTCCAAAAATTTAATCCACAGAATTATTGGTAAAGAACAATGGAATTCAATTTGCAAAAGTTGTCCAGCTGCTCCATTAACCAAGCCATCACACGTATTTATATACACTGTAATCATATATTTGGCATAGGTTTTTAGTGTCAATTTATAGAACAGTCCCTGCGTTTCAGAAGTTTTGAAAAGTTTAACTCTTTCCAAAATATTATCATTTTCACTTATACCAATTCCTTTAACTGAGTCTTTTGCAGTTGAAAGTATAGCTTCAGTTGGGATTCAACTGAGCTTAAGGGCATTGAAATTATTTGCCTCTTCATTGGACCAAAATAAATATATGGATCATCGGAAACTTCCTCGAAATTAACTACTCGAGTTTCAATGAGTGATATGTCCTCATTTGTCATAGAAATTGCAAAGGCCTGATCCTCCCGTTGTCTCATAATCTCTGTTACTTCAAAGTATTTAAATAACTCCCACAAAGGCGAACCAACTAAAGTGCTGTATGCATCATTGGAATTAGGAGAGAATATCCACCTATCTCCAACAGGTGAGAGTTGCTTCAAATCACCAAACACTATGATCGGTATACCACCGAAAGGGCTGTCTGTTTTGAAAATTTGTTTTAATCTCGCATCAACAGAGCTAAACATATGAGCACCTACCGTCGATATTTCATCAATTATGATTAATTTTAAATCGATAAGTCTGGAATACAATGAATTAACTGAGTCATTGCTAAGTGGCCTCAACTCTCTATTCAACTGATTAACAGGTAAAGAGAATATTAAATGAAGGACCATTCCATCTATTCCGAATTTTGCTTGGATTGGATCCAGGTGTAGAATTACAACGATGGTTAAGAGCTTGCAATATTGCAGATATCAAACGACTCTTTCCTACACCTGCACCGCCGCCAATGAACTCATAAAATGGGCGATTTGTTTTTAGCTGGTGCATCAAATGTGTCAAATAGGTTCTTTGCTTAGTATTTAGACTTTGAACTAAAGAAAATAATTTATCAGCTGGTATTCAAGGGGGTAGTTTAATAATTCTAATATTGCAATCAGATTCAGTGCCATTATCTGTTGAATCTTCACCATGCAACACCAGCAAATTTATATTTGGTTTTATTTCTGGAAGTGCCAACACTCTGAACTTATTTTCCACAATAGGTAGTTCATATTGAGCATCTGTCTCTAAATCTATTTCATTATAAAGACTTTCTACAACATTTCCAAGTTCTCTTTGCTCAAAAACATCATATTTTTTTTGATTTCCCACAATTAGAATACGATGTGTTATGCAAGTCTGCTCATTATCGTTTTCAATGAGATTTTGCTGTTCATTCCGCCATGGATAGTAAGCATTACCATTTCGCGGAAATACTCAACCCTGGCCAAGTCTGGGTTAAACCTTCTATACCGAATAATACAAGGTTTGGTACGTCTCTTAACAAAACCGCTACTTTCTTTAAGAGGCATGACAACCCCGCTTTCTGGTAAATTCTCGTCTTCTCTCTCTTCTTCTTCATGATCACTGTCTTGTGCTCTTCTAATAGATTTAAAATATTTATACATGAAGGAAGTTGTGAAGTTCCGCTCTAGGTTTCACCATTCGAACACGTTCCTCAATTCGAGAGGTATTTATAAATATATCTGCATTACTTGCTTCCGAAAGATGGAGCCCAACTCAGCAATATACTGCGTCTTGTGCAGATATTTCTGTGCCTGATATAAATTTGTGACCTATATGTTTAAGTTTTTGCTTAACAGTATAATTTCCAGCATTTACCTCTGATAAAGCTTCATTTAAGAGCCTAGAAATTCCCCTGTTAGATGATAATTAATTATATATGAACAGCAAACATATGCATCCAGTATATATTGGATATCCATATTTGCTCTATGGAGTTCCAAAATTAGAGGATTATAAGCGTTTATAAAACGATCCTGTAATTTTCTTTTTAGAAAAATTTTGGGTTTTGATAAACTTGTTCTAAGGGCTAACAAATAGTCATCAAAAGACATGTTTATTCTACTATCAGACAGGAAATGTTCAAAATCTCTTAAATTAGAAATGTCTTCTGTAGTCATATTTGAATTTAAAACGTTTTGAATTTTGAGTTTCTGCACGAGGTAACAGGACTTGCGCTGAAGGCATTGGTGGATATGGTATACCAAAATCACAAAACTGTTGTCCTCTTATTTCCCTAGTACAAGACCGACTGTGGTTATGCTTTTGATAACCCAAATAATTTTCTAAGTGGCTGACCAAACCATCTGTAGAAATATAATTGTCAATAAAACTAATGACATCAGGGAATGTCTGAGGATCTTGAAGGTTGATTCTGGGCGAATTATTAAACCAATACATGTGCATGCGGGGAACCTCTCTGTTGAAACTCCACTCTCCAGTAGAAATTTGTGACAAAATAATCACCAAAAACGCCGGCGTTATCTTTAAAAAGCTTAAGAATTTGTCGATAGCGGTAGTCAAAATATCTAGCACAAGTAATCGCGTCTGACTGAATTAAGCGATATCTATATAGGGTTGTTAAACTGGTGGCTTCCTCTTCCGAAATATCTTTAGAATCAACAGCTTTAGAGAGGATGACCAAAAGCTCAACCCACAGAGATTCTGCAGCCGATAAAGTGATAAAGAAGGTTGGAAGCCCAAAGTGGCGAATCATAGCGATTATCTTTTTCTTCTCAGCTTCCCAGTGCGCAGGTGAGGATTTAACGCCTTTCAAAACCTTGTAACCACCATCGTGATGAATCAAGTTTTGAACAAAGTTTTCGTTTAATAGATTTTAGGCCGTAACTCGGTTGCGACCTGAAAACTTTCTAAGGCAAATGTACGTACTATTCTTAATTTGCAGCAGTTCTAATATTTTGAGAACAACTTTGGAATGGTACACGCTCTTCTGTCAAAACGGCAAATTTCAGAACGAATTATCTCTGACAACTCTTCTGAATTATTATCTTGAATTATGTCAATTGGTCTTTGTCCTTCACCTGGTGCTATGACTAAACGGTTACAGTCCAAGTTTTCTACAGGAATATTGTCCGATATTGCCGAGATCTATGTCCCCGAGTATTTCTGCTTTGCTCTTCAGAGCGGATTTGGGGATTTAGACGTTTTGCCCTACGTTGAACAGTATTTAAATTTTGTTCAAAAGATCGTACCTCGAGATTTTCCCGCCTGGTTCTATGTTGATTTGTATAAAGAGTTTGCACTCTCATACTTATATTCTGAAGACGACTTAGTAATACAGATCTTCTACTTAATCTAGACATAATTAGTTAGTAATAAATGGCTTAATATATAAAATAATTATAGATAATACTTATATAATTCATTCCGTCCAGGTGTGAAAAGTTGGATTCTAGGTGCTGCTCTCTTTCACTGTAATTGAGTCCTTGCTATATTTTGAAAGGTCTGCTCATGAGGGCTAAATTAACAATAAATTACATATAATTAAGTAGTGTAAGTGTTTTCTTCTTGCTGTCCTAATATCTAAACCTTTCATAAGCTGCCAACCGCGCTGGGTAAATCCCAAAAAGTACTTAAATGTAATTTTCTTGAGTTTACAGCTCAACTCATGACCTTTATATTAAAATGTGCCACAAAACTGAAATAATAGACAATAGCATGGAGCCGCAGTTTATCTATTACCACGTAAAAGTGATGCCTTTTTGATACTACACTACTAATATTTATTTCACGCGATTTTTTCTGAACAAAACTATACTCTATTGCAACATGTTGCGAAAGTAAAAAAGTATTGCGAAAGAATTCAACATTTATTATTCGATTATTATTTAGTATCTCATATCAGTATATTAGGGTTATAAGGATTAAACAAAGATCTACCCAAATTTCATTCAAATGCAGCGATAAACTACATTGTTTTTAAGAAAAACTGTCCATTTAATTTCATTAAATTACCAAATTAACGAACAAAATTATATCATAAGTAGTACATGTGAGCTGGGGAAATTCGTGGACCGATTTCACACATTTCGGCATTAAACTATTGTATATCTAATATTTTACGTTTTTATAAAGGCAAATGGAAGTTGGAATTTTTTACATAAAATATGTAGGAGCTAGGGTCAATATATCCCCGATGATGGGTACTAAGGCTGAACCGAGAATTTTGTACTCTGGCAATTCGCAAAAATCAAAGGCCAGAAAATTCCTTCAGGTGTGCAAAACCTTATTTTTATACTCCCGCAATATGTTGCTACAGAGTATAATAGTTTTGTTCACCTAACGGTTGTTTGTATCACCTAAAACTTATCGAGTTAGATACAGGGTTATGTATATATAAATGATCAGGATGAAGAGACGAGTTGAAGTCCGGGTGACTGTCTGTCCGTCTGTCCGTCCGTCCGTGCAAGCTGTAACTTAAGTAAAAATTGAGATATCTTTATGAAACTTGGTACACATGTTTCTTGGTACAGTAAGACGGTTGGTATTGCAGATGGGCGTAATCGGACCACTACCACGCCCACAAAACGCCATTAATCAAAAACAAATAAATTGTCATAACTAAGCTCCGCAATAAGTTACAAGACTGTTATTTAGTACACATTAGGGAGGGGCATCTGCAGTTAAAATTTTTTTTTAAGTGGGCGTTGTCCCGCCCCTAATAGGTTTAATGTGCATATCTCCTAAACTACTAAAGCTATAATAACAAAATTCACTGGAAGCAAATGTTTTTAGCACCTCTACCTACGGTGTGAAAATGGGTGAAATCGGGTGACAACCCCGCCCACTCCCCATGTAACGGTACTGTTAAAAACTACTAAAAGCGCGATAAATCAAGCACTAAACACGCCAGAGACAATAAATTTTATCTCAGGGATGGTATGAGACGACTTAATAGGAACCGAAAACCCATATCTTGGGATCTTTTTAACCGATTTCAAAATGGTACATAACATTCTTTTTATATTTCTATGTTATGGTGCAAAAATGGGCGAAATCGGATTACAACCACGCCTATTTTCCATATGACCCCATTTTAAATTCCACTTGATTCTTTCACTTTCCACTATGCAAATTAAGCAACAATGATTATATCGGCGTAAAAATTTGCGTGAATAGTACGTTTAAAGTATGCCACCTTGTGACCAAAAATTCTCTAAATCGAACTAAAACTGTTCAAGCCCCTAAGTACTGAATATGTGGACCCCAGTACCTATTGTTGACTTTTTACCGTAAATATCGGCCATTGTATAAGATATATAATTGAAATTCATGTAATAGAATAGATAAATGAAACTATCGATAACAGTATGTCTTTGTATCAAAAATGGGTTGAATCTAATCAATAGTTCTTGTAGCCCTCATATTTTTAATATAAATATTTTTGAACTTCCGCGTGACTTTATACCGCATATGTGAGTTATCTCAATGAAAATGAGAGAGCGTGTTTTACTCATAACAAGATCAAATTGGGTGAAAATTTTCCTTAGCCCCCATGTAACTAATATCAGGATTTTCGAACATTTGTCTGACTTTACTCCATTTGATTGGTGATGGTATGTGAAGTACCTTAATGAAACAGTGGGAGCATTTTATTAGTCTGTGGCATGTTAGTAGTATGTGGTATTGGAAAAAATTAATAAAATCGGGTTAATACTGCCCTCAAATTCCATATACTACTTATAATGCTTTTCGTTATTCTAACCAGTCTTATGCCGAATATGTCGGTCAGTGAGTATTAATATTTTTTTTTTATATATAAAATTGCTTCAAAATATGTTCTCGAGTATAGCTGACCGTTCCGGTTGATCAACGTGATTTTTTAACGAAATTAAGTGGAAAAGATTTCTTAAAAATTATGAGGTTTGACGCTGAATTAGAATGAAATTAGTATATACTAAGTCTAAACCTCACACCATTGCAAATATTGTTCAACATAGAACAAGGCGGCAAGATCCGCAAATTCGCTCTGAAGAGATACTCGTGGTCATAGGTCTCGGCGTGAAGACCCCGAGGTTCGATCTGTTGAGCAAGTTGCAAATACTGTTCAACATAGAACAAGGCGGCAAGATCCACGAATTCGCTCTGAAGAGCAAATAAGAGATACTCGAGGTCATAGGTCTCGTCGAGAAAATGCTGAGGTACGTTATGATGAACAAAGTAGGAACACTAGTTCATAGAGAACTTCGCGCAAGAAATCCTGTGTATAGGAATTTAGAGCGCATTCGTGATAAAATGCAAAGGGAACATGCAAGAAGAAATCCTGAAATAGGGAGAGAGGAGCGTGATAGAGAAGCACAACGTCGACAGCTTAGTAGGAGGGGTATGAGGGAAGAAATTTTGAATCAGAGACGTCTTAGACACGGTCAAGTTCGCCTTCGTAGAGATAACCCACTCAATAGACAAATTGAAAACCAAAGACAGTCCCAACGAATCCGATTAACGACAGAAAATAATGTTATAGAAACTGATAATAGCGGCAATTTAACAGATTTCAAAAACATTTATTTCCAAAATATAAATAAGGGCCCTACTGAAATATGTATTTGCTGCGGCGGCTTATGGTTTTCACACCAAGTTCGCAAATTAAATTTCGGAACTATTGCGCAAGGTCACCCGAATGCTGCATCCGCCTTCTTTTTAATGCAAAAATTTCCTTCAGAAGATGGCAATTTCAATTTTTGTGCTACTTGCAAAAATGCGATTGTTAAAAAGAACGTTCCAAAAATATGTTTAGCTAACGGTCTAGACTTTCCTGAAATACCGGATTGTTTGAAAGGTTTAACCCCAATTGAAGAACGTCTCATAATACCTAGATTGCCTTTTATGACAATCCGTCCGTTAGGATATCAAGGTCAGAGTTTGTTAATATCAAAGGTGCTGTTGTTAATATACCAATTTCTGTTAACAATATTGTGACATCTCTACCAAGGTCCTTTGATGAGGCTCATGTTGTACAAATTCACTTAAGAAGGCGTTTGGAAACAATCGTGATTACATGATCGATACCATACGCCCCGCAAAGATTATAGAAGCTTTGCAGTTCTTAGTGAACACCCCTCTGTATCGTGAGCACAATATACATATTAATGAGAACTGGATTTCAGAATTTAATAACCAAGAAGAAGTTCCGTTTGTTGCATCTGCAGATTTTTTCCGATTAGTTTAATCTTTTTATGCGGCACAAACTTCTCATGATAATCCCTCAGGTAATAATATTCCCATGGGTCTTTTACCTTCAGAGCTAAATCCAGGCGGTCAAGAAACTCGTTTGGACAATATTCCTGTAGAAAACTTAGACTATAACCGTTTAGTTATAGCGCCAGGTGAAGGACAAAGACCAATTGACATAATTCAAGATAATAATTCAGAAGAGATGTCATTTTGAACAATATACGTTGGGCAGAAGCGTACATGCTCTGAAACGTACAGCAAGATAATACGTTCTGAAATTCGCCGTTTTGACAGAAGAGCGTGTACCATTCCAAAGTTGTTCTCAAAATATTAGAACTGCTGCAAATTAAGAATAGTACGTACATTTGCCTTAGAAAGTTTTCAGGTCGCAACCGAGTTACGGCCTAAAATCTATTAAACGAAAACTTTGTTCAAAACTTGATTCAACACGATGGTGGTTACAAGGTTTTGAAAGGCGTTAAATCCTCACCTGCGCACTGGGAAGCTGAGAAGAAAAAGATAATCGCTATGATTCACCACTTTGGGCTTCCAACCTTTTTTATCACTTTATCGGCTGCAGAATCTCAGTGGGTTGAGCTTTTGGTCATCCTCTCTAAAACTGTTGATTCTAAAGATATTTCGGAAGAGGAAGCCAACAGGATCAACCTTCAAGATCCTCAGACATTCCCTGATGTCATTAGTTTTATTGACAATTATATTTCTACCAATGGTTCGATCAGCCACTTAGAAAATTATTTGGGTTATCAAAAGCATAACCACAGTCGGTCTTGTACTTGGGAAATAAGAGGACAACAGTTTTGTCGTTTTAGTATACCATATCCACCAATGTCTTCAACGCAAATACTGTTACCTCTTACAGAAACAAGTCAAAATTCAGAAAGACACAAAGAAAACTTTTTCAAAATTCAAAACGTTTTAAATTCAAATATGACTACAGAAGACATTTCTAATTTAAACGATTTTGAACACTTCCTGTCTGATAGTAGAATAAATATGTCTTTTGATGACTATTTGTTAGCCCTTAGGTCAAGTTTAACAAAACCCAAAATTTTCCTAAAAAGAAAATTAAAGGATCGTTTTATAAACGCTTATAATTCTCTGATTTTGGCACTCCATAGAGCAAATATGGATATCCAATATATACTGGATGCATATGCTTGCTGTTCATATATAATTAATTATATTAACAAGTCTAACAGGGGAATTTCTAAGCTCTTAAATGAAGCTATATCAGAGGTAAATGCTGGAAATTATACTATTAAGCAAAAACTTAAACATATAGGTCACAAATTTATATCAGGCACAGAAATATCTGCACAAGAAGCAGTATATTGCTGCATTGGGCTCCATCTTTCGGAAGCAAGTAATGCAGAAATATTTATAAATACCTCTCGACCTGAGGAACATGTTCGAATGGTAAAACCTAGAGCGGAACTTCAGAACCTTCCTTCAGGTTCGACTGAAATATTCGTAGCCGGTATTTTAGACCGTTATGTTCAAAGATCCGATCAGTTAGAAACTCTTTGTTTAGCTGATTTTGCATCTAGGTATAAATATTTTAAATCTAGTAGAAGAGCACAAGATAGTGATCATGAAGAAGAAGAGAGGGAAGACGATAATTTACCAGAAAGCGGGGTTGTCTTGCCTCCTAAAGACGGTAGCGGTTTTCTGAAAAAAGATACCAAACCTTGTATTATTCGGTATAGAAGGTTTAACCCAGATTTGGCCAGAGTTGAGTATTTCCGCGAAATGTTAATACTTTACTATCCTTGGCAGAATGAACAGCAAGATCCCATTGAAAACGATAATGAGCACACTTGCATAACAAAACGTATTATAATAGAGGAAAATCAAAGAAAATATGATGTTTTTGAGCAAAGAGAACTTAAATATAAATTTGCTGGACTTGCATGGCGAAGATTCAACAGATAATGGCACTGAATCTGATTGCACTATTAGACTTATTAAACTACCCCCTTTAATTCCAGTTGAGGAATTATTTTCTTTAGTTCAAAGTCTAAATACTAAGCAAAGAACCTATTTGACACATTTGATGCCCCACCTAAAAACAAATCTCCGATTTTATGAGTTCATTGGCGGCGGTGCAGGTGTAGGAAAGAGTCGTTTGATGTCTGCAATATATCAAGCTCTTAACCATCGTTACAAAAGTTCTTCTTTGCGCACCTACGGGTAAAGCAGCATTCGGAATAGGTGGAATGACCCTTCATTCAATATTCTCTTTACCTCTTAATCAGTTGAACAAAGAGTTGAGGCCACTTAGCAATGACACAGTTAATTCATTGTATTCCAAACTTATCGATTTAAAATTAATCATAATTGATGAAATATCGACGGTAGGTGCTCATATGTTTAGCTCTGTTGATGCGAGATTAAAACAAATTTTCAAAACAGACAGCCCCTTCGGTGGTATACCGATCATAGCGTTTGGTGATTTGAAGCAACTCTCACCTGTTGGAGATAGGTGGATATTCTCTCCTAATCCCAATGATGCATACAGCACTTTAGTTGGTTCCCCTTTGTGGGAGTTATTTAAATACTTTGAATTAACAGAGATAATGAGACAACGGGAGGATCAGGCCTCTGCAATTGCATTAAATCATATGGCATCTGGTACTATGACAAATGAGGACATATCACTCATTGAAACTCGAGTAGTTAATTTCGAAGAAGTTCCCGATGATGCCATACATTTATTTTGGTCCAATGAAGAGACAAATAATTTCAATGCCCTTAAGCTCAGTCGAATCCCAACAGAAGCTTTCCTTTCAACTACAAAAGACTCAGATAAAGGAATTGGTATAAATGAAAATGATAATATTTTGGAAATAGTTAAACTTTTTCAAAACTATTGAAACGCAGGGACTGCCCTATGAATTGACACTAAAAACCTATGCCAAATATATGATTACAGTGAACATAAACGCGTGTGATGGCTTGGTTAATGGGGCAGCTAGACAACTTATGCAAATTGATTTCCATTGTTCTTTTCCAACAATTCTGTGGATTAAATTTTTGGAACCTTCTGTTGGTTTGATAGCACGATCAATAAAGCCTCATCCTCTAGAAAGTTCTTGGACACCAATTGAAAAAGTTCTAAAATCTTTTCAATATAAAAGAAATGAACGAATTTCAATTGAAAGAAATCAGTTTCCAATTGTTCCGGCTGAGGGAATAACTATTCATAAAAGTCAGGGTGCCACATATAATAAAGTTGTAGTTCATACTCGACTCAGAATGCCTAGAGCTTCAATATATAATATGTCGCTTGCAGTCGAGCTACTACTGCAGAAGGTCTATTCATCATAGGAAATTATATTCCTCCTAACAAATTTTCTGAATCGGATCCTGTATTTAAGGAACTGAGGGAATTGAACACAAATAAAGCTCTATCAAATTTTATTCCATAATGTTCAGAGTCTTCATGCTCACATTAATGATATAAAAAGCGACTGTTTGATGCTATCTTCAGATATTTTATGTTTGGTAGAAACTTGGAGTTATCCGTGCGAAAATTTTGATATACCAGGATTTTCTCCAATTACCGAGCTGAGGATAGATAGCACGGAAACAACCAACAGAAATAAACGGGACATTATAATATATGCAAAGCATAGTATTGCTTGCTCTATAGAACCAAAGGCTTTAAAGAAAATTTATTCAGGCCGCAAAGTTTTAGAAGCGGTTTTGTTTAAATGTTTCAATGTTAATATTCTGGTTCTATATAGAAATTCAGCTTTCTCTGTCAGACAATTAATTGTAGAACTTCAGGAAGTCCTTACTTCTGAGTTAGGCAATCAAAATGTGCTAATTGTTGGAGATTTTAACATTTGTTTAATGTCTACAGGGACTGCAATAAGAAATCTGCTCCAAGAAAAAAACTTTAGTTCCCTACTTGGGCAGAATATTCTACTACACCTGCTGGTACACAAATTGATTGGGCATTTTCAAACATGGATCCTTCCCGTGTAAATGTAATTACTTTTGAGACGGTACACAGCTATCATGACAGTACTTGTGTCTCTATTTCGAACTAAAGTTTTGAGACTTAGTGTAATAGTTCATGATATTTTTTTCCAAATATAATCGAATTGGAATGGTATAGGAATTTTGACAGTAGTTTTTAAGACAATTTTAAGAAAAATATGTAAATAATCTAATTAAGAAAATTTAAATTGTATATATAATTTGTTATTATATATGACATTATTGTATAAATATATGATAGAAATTAAATAGTATAAGGAAAATAGAAATATAATTTAGATATATGTATAAGAATCTCTACAAAAATTTATGTTTAATATTGTAAATATTATATACAAATTATTATAATTTTTAAAGTTGTTAATATTTATTATTTTTAAGCTAAACATGTATAATAATACCGATATAATAAATAAAAAATGTTATTCATTGTCCAAAAACGATTTCTTTTCATACTTCTCAATACAGTTGTAATGCATTCTATATAAAATCAATTATAAGCGTATACAAAAAGCACAAGAACGATTTCTCATAATTTGAGTAAATTTAGTTTACAAATTGCTCTAATTATTTTCACTGTGAGTGAAAAAAAAAAACTAAGGCAACAGTTACTACTTCTAATTATTAAAATATATAAAGAAGTCTCAAACGAATATACCATTTAACTTTGCGAGAGTATAAAATGTTCGGTTACATCCGAACTTAGCCCTTCCTTACTTGTTTATATTAAAAAATGTCGAGAAATAATTAAACATCCATTATTAAATGAAGTCGTGATTAAATTACAATCAAATTTGGTATCTTTTTGACTTATATTAAAGGCCATAAACTTAGTCTCAGTTTTATTGCTTGAAGTGAGATATACATAAGTATGAATGTGATATTAACTCGACCAAATGGGCTACATTTTATATTATAAGCTTGTTACGGTTTAAAGTCAGGTAGAAAAACGGAAATCATATATTTTTCATTTTGAATAAATTTTATATATAAACATGTTGCGAGAGTATAAAACAAATGTTAATACTCACTGAACGACATATTCGGCATAAAATTGGTTAGAATAACGAAAAGTATTATAAGTAGTATATGGAAGTAGAGAATATTATTAACCCGATTTTATCAATTTTTTCCAATACCACAAACTACTAATATGCCACAGACTAATAAAATACTCCCACTGTTTCATTAAGATACCTCACATATCATCATCAATCATATGTAGTAAAGTCAGACGAATGTTCGAAAATCCTGATATTAGTTACATGGGGGCTAGGTAAAATTTTCACCCGATGTCATACATTTTAGGCAATAAGATACCTTGTTATGAGTAAAACACGCTCTCTCATTTTCATTGAGATAACTCACATATTGGCCGATATACTTGTATGCGGTATAAAGTCACCCAGAAGTTCAAAAATCTTTATATTAGGTATGTGAGGGCAATAGAAAGTATTGATCCGATTCAACCTATTTTTGGACACAAACATACAATTATCGATAGTTTCATTTATTTATTCTATTATAAGAATTTCAATTATATATCTTACACATTGACCGTTATTTTCGGTAAGTAGTCAACTATAGGCACTGGGGCCACATATTCAGTACCTAGGGGCG